>NW_027183804.1:3127071-3752485 GCF_041296385.1 Aphelocoma coerulescens | reverse complement strand
GAAGAAGGGAAAAAAAACCCCCGAAGTCCCAGGAGAACAAAGTTCAACTCTCCATCTCCCTGCAGAGAAAAGGAGCTGAAAACTGGCTCAAAAGCAAGAAGGTTGCTTCCTGCACTCTTGCTGCAAGCAGGATGCAGAGGAGTGTGTATGTGTGTCCTTGAACAAACGCTCTGAGAAGTTTGTCCAGTTTTTTTTCCTCTCCCCCCTCTCAGGCTCAGTTGAAAGGCACAGAAATGCACCAAGTTAACTTCTGGGCATAGAGCAGCCATAGGGGATACACATCCTAAAGTCACCCCAAGACACAGGCACAGAGAATTCAGTGGAAAGACTCCGAGAATTCTGCTCCCAGAGATCATTCCTGCTCACACTGACCTTTGTAGAAAGGGGCCATCGTTCCAGGCAGCCTGTACTGAGCATGTGGCTCCTGAGCGGGGTTTGTTGTTTAGGAAACCTGCTCAGGCTTTTCCATTCTTTCCTTGCAAACAGGAAAACTTCTCCTGGGCCTGTGTGCAGGCAGAGGCCTGAGGAGAGCAGGTGGCACATGGTGCGCTGGGCTGGGACAGCCAGCTGCAGAGCTCAAGGGAAGAAGCCCAAAGTGGCACAATGGCTCCTTGCCTTCACATGCAACACCTGGGTCACAATGGTCTCCTTGATTCCATGAGGCCCCACTGTGTCACAATGGCTCCTTGGTTCCATGCGGTTCCGCAGTGTCACCATGGTCTCCTTTGATCCGCATTGTCATCATGGACAATTGGTTCCATGAGGCCCCGCAGTGTCACAATGGTCCCTTGGTTCCACAGGTTTTATGTTGTAACAATGGACTCCTTGCTTCTATGAGCTCGCCTGCTTTTTGCAGAGGTGTCTTTGGTTCCAACAAGGCCCCGCTGTGTCTCAGTGCACCCTGGCTTCCATGCGGATCTGGAGTATCACAAAGACTCCTTGGTTGCACCAGGTCCTGCTGTGTCACAATGGATCCTGTGCTCCATGAGGCCCTCCAAAGTCATCATGGAGGCTTGCTTCCATGAGGTTCCATGATGTGCCAGTGGTCATCTTGGTTCCAGGAGTTTCCTTAGTGTCACAATGCTCTCCATGCTTCCATGATTCCCCACAATGTCCCAATGCTCTCCATGCTTCCATTAGGCCCTGCTTTGCCACAATGGTGCCCTCGTTTCCATGAGGCCCCGCTGTGTCACAATGGACTATGGTTCCGTGATGCTCCGTGGTGTCACCATGGTCTTCTTGAATCCGCCGTGTAACAATGGACCATTGGTTCCATGCGGCCTGGCCGTGTCACAATGGGCTCCTTGAGTCCATGATTCCCCACGGTGTCACAATGGAGCCTTGTTTCTAGGAGGTTCTGTACTGTCACAATTGTCTCCTTGATGCCATCAGCCCCTGCAGTGTCACATAGGCTCCTTGGTTCCATGAGGAACACAAAAGCTTTGCAGAAACATTGAGCCACAGCTGCTGAACACAGCTGGCAACATCTGCTGCATCAAAAGAGGGCTTCAAGCTGAGAATGGCACCAGCAGCTTCCATCTGCAACAGAGCCCCAGGGAAAGGACAGGCTGTGCCGGTCTGGACAAATGTGGAGGAAAATATCCTCTGGTTGAAGGCAGGTTACACCCAGCCCTCCCCCACCAGGTTCGGGAAAAAAGAATTTTCCTTGGAAGAAAGTGAAACAGATAGAAACTCTTTATTTAACAAACACCCAGGAAAAGGATAACAATGCTAAATATTCAAACCTCTCGCTGTGGAGAGAAAGCTGGGATAATTGGAGAGTCCTTCCGTGTTTCAGTGGGGTCTCCTGAAACATCCCTAGACAGCGAGGCCCGTGGAAAGAAATAGGGAGCGATTCTTGAGAGAAGTTTCAGAGCTCTTTCTTCTCCAGCCACATGGGCGGGGCACTGCCAAAGAACTGAGCAATCCCGGGACAAGCAGGGCCCTCCTGGCACAGGGCAACACAAAATAACCAGTGCTGAACAGGATTAGGGCACATGTGAGCAGGGAGCAGGGAGACCCCGTGCCCAGGCCATGCCTCTACCCCAGGGTCCCCTCTCCCATGACCTCATGGCAGGGGGGAGGAACCCCAACACTTCTGGAGGTGTAGTCTCCCTCCTCCTCCTTGGAGCTGGCTCATGGGCCCACATTCAGGGCCCCCACCTCGGGCGAAAATTGTCCCAGTGTGGTCTGATGTTGAAACAGTCAAGAAGAGAAGAAGGGAAAAAAAACCCCCGAAGTCCCAGGAGAACAAAGTTCAACTCTCCATCTCCCTGCAGAGAAAAGGAGCTGAAAACTGGCTCAAAAGCAAGAAGGTTGCTTCCTGCACTCTTGCTGCAAGCAGGATGCAGAGGAGTGTGTATGTGTGTCCTTGAACAAACGCTCTGAGAAGTTTGTCCAGTTTTTTTTCCTCTCCCCCCTCTCAGGCTCAGTTGAAAGGCACAGAAATGCACCAAGTTAACTTCTGGGCATAGAGCAGCCATAGGGGATACACATCCTAAAGTCACCCCAAGACACAGGCACAGAGAATTCAGTGGAAAGACTCCGAGAATTCTGCTCCCAGAGATCATTCCTGCTCACACTGACCCTTGTAGAAAGGGGCCATCGTTCCAGGCAGCCTGTACTGAGCATGTGGCTCCTGAGCGGGCTTTGTTGTTTAGGAAACCTGCTCAGGCTTTTCCATTCTTTCCTTGCAAACAGGAAAACTTCTCCTGGGCCTGTGTGCAGGCAGAGGCCTGAGGAGAGCAGGTGGCACATGGTGCGCTGGGCTGGGACAGCCAGCTGCAGAGCTCAAGGGAAGAAGCCCAAAGTGGCACAATGGCTCCTTGCCTTCACATGCAACACCTGGGTCACAATGGTCTCCTTGATTCCATGAGGCCCCACTGTGTCACAATGGCTCCTTGGTTCCATGCGGTTCCGCAGTGTCACCATGGTCTCCTTTGATCCGCATTGTCATCATGGACAATTGGTTCCATGAGGCCCCGCAGTGTCACAATGGTCCCTTGGTTCCACAGGTTTTATGTTGTAACAATGGACTCCTTGCTTCTATGAGCTCGCCTGCTTTTTGCAGAGGTGTCTTTGGTTCCAACAAGGCCCCGCTGTGTCTCAGTGCACCCTGGCTTCCATGCGGATCTGGAGTATCACAAAGACTCCTTGGTTGCACCAGGTCCTGCTGTGTCACAATGGATCCTGTGCTCCATGAGGCCCTCCAAAGTCATCATGGAGGCTTGCTTCCATGAGGTTCCATGATGTGCCAGTGGTCATCTTGGTTCCAGGAGTTTCCTTAGTGTCACAATGCTCTCCATGCTTCCATGATTCCCCACAATGTCCCAATGCTCTCCATGCTTCCATTAGGCCCTGCTTTGCCACAATGGTGCCCTCGTTTCCATGAGGCCCCGCTGTGTCACAATGGACTATGGTTCCGTGATGCTCCGTGGTGTCACCATGGTCTTCTTGAATCCGCCGTGTAACAATGGACCATTGGTTCCATGCGGCCTGGCCGTGTCACAATGGGCTCCTTGAGTCCATGATTCCCCACGGTGTCACAATGGAGCCTTGTTTCTAGGAGGTTCTGTACTGTCACAATTGTCTCCTTGATGCCATCAGCCCCTGCAGTGTCACATAGGCTCCTTGGTTCCATGAGGAACACAAAAGCTTTGCAGAAACATTGAGCCACAGCTGCTGAACACAGCTGGCAACATCTGCTGCATCAAAAGAGGGCTTCAAGCTGAGAATGGCACCAGCAGCTTCCATCTGCAACAGAGCCCCAGGGAAAGGACAGGCTGTGCCGGTCTGGACAAATCTGGAGGAAAATATCCTCTGGTTGAAGGCAGGTTACACCCAGCCCTCCCCCACCAGGTTCGGGAAAAAAGAATTTTCCTTGGAAGAAAGTGAAACAGATAGAAACTCTTTATTTAACAAACACCCAGGAAAAGGATAACAATGCTAAATATTCAAACCTCTCGCTGTGGAGAGAAAGCTGGGATAATTGGAGAGTCCTTCCGTGTTTCAGTGGGGTCTCCTGAAACATCCCTAGACAGCGAGGCCCGTGGAAAGAAATAGGGAGCGATTCTTGAGAGAAGTTTCAGAGCTCTTTCTTCTCCAGCCACATGGGCGGGGCACTGCCAAAGAACTGAGCAATCCCGGGACAAGCAGGGCCCTCCTGGCACAGGGCAACACAAAATAACCAGTGCTGAACAGGATTAGGGCACATGTGAGCAGGGAGCAGGGAGACCCCGTGCCCAGGCCATGCCTCTACCCCAGGGTCCCCTCTCCCATGACCTCATGGCAGGGGGGAGGAACCCCAACACTTCTGGAGGTGTAGTCTCCCTCCTCCTCCTTGGAGCTGGCTCATGGGCCCACATTCAGGGCCCCCACCTCGGGAGAAAATTGTCCCAGTGTGGTCTGATGTTGAAACAGTCAAGAAGAGAAGAAGGGAAAAAAAACCCCCGAAGTCCCAGGAGAACAAAGTTCAACTCTCCATCTCCCTGCAGAGAAAAGGAGCTGAAAACTGGCTCAAAAGCAAGAAGGTTGCTTCCTGCACTCTTGCTGCAAGCAGGATGCAGAGGAGTGTGTATGTGTGTCCTTGAACAAACGCTCTGAGAAGTTTGTCCAGTTTTTTTTCCTCTCCCCCCTCTCAGGCTCAGTTGAAAGGCACAGAAATGCACCAAGTTAACTTCTGGGCATAGAGCAGCCATAGGGGATACACATCCTAAAGTCACCCCAAGACACAGGCACAGAGAATTCAGTGGAAAGACTCCGAGAATTCTGCTCCCAGAGATCATTCCTGCTCACACTGACCTTTGTAGAAAGGGGCCATCGTTCCAGGCAGCCTGTACTGAGCATGTGGCTCCTGAGCGGGGTTTGTTGTTTAGGAAACCTGCTCAGGCTTTTCCATTCTTTCCTTGCAAACAGGAAAACTTCTCCTGGGGCTGTGTGCAGGCAGAGGCCTGAGGAGAGCAGGTGGCACATGGTGCGCTGGGCTGGGACAGCCAGCTGCAGAGCTCAAGGGAAGAAGCCCAAAGTGGCACAATGGCTCCTTGCCTTCACATGCAACACCTGGGTCACAATGGTCTCCTTGATTCCATGAGGCCCCACTGTGTCACAATGGCTCCTTGGTTCCATGCGGTTCCGCAGTGTCACCATGGTCTCCTTTGATCCGCATTGTCATCATGGACAATTGGTTCCATGAGGCCCCGCAGTGTCACAATGGTCCCTTGGTTCCACAGGTTTGATGTTGTAACAATGGACTCCTTGCTTCTATGAGCTCGCCTGCTTTTTGCAGAGGTGTCTCTGGTTCCAACAAGGCCCCGCTGTGTCTCAGTGCACCCTGGCTTCCATGCGGATCTGGAGTATCACAAAGACTCCTTGGTTGCACCAGGTCCTGCTGTGTCACAATGGATCCTGTGCTCCATGAGGCCCTCCAAAGTCATCATGGAGGCTTGCTTCCATGAGGTTCCATGATGTGCCAGTGGTCATCTTGGTTCCAGGAGTTTCCTTAGTGTCACAATGCTCTCCATGCTTCCATGATTCCCCACAATGTCCCAATGCTCTCCATGCTTCCATTAGGCCCTGCTTTGCCACAATGGTGCCCTCGTTTCCATGAGGCCCCGCTGTGTCACAATGGACTATGGTTCCGTGATGCTCCGTGGTGTCACCATGGTCTTCTTGAATCCGCCGTGTAACAATGGACCATTGGTTCCATGCGGCCTGGCCGTGTCACAATGGGCTCCTTGAGTCCATGATTCCCCACGGTGTCACAATGGAGCCTTGTTTCTAGGAGGTTCTGTACTGTCACAATTGTCTCCTTGATGCCATCAGCCCCTGCAGTGTCACATAGGCTCCTTGGTTCCATGAGGAACACAAAAGCTTTGCAGAAACATTGAGCCACAGCTGCTGAACACAGCTGGCAACATCTGCTGCATCAAAAGAGGGCTTAGAGCTGAGAATGGCACCAGCAGCTTCCATCTGCAACAGAGCCCCAGGGAAAGGACAGGCTGTGCCGGTCTGGACAAATCTGGAGGAAAATATCCTCTGGTTGAAGGCAGGTTACACCCAGCCCTCCCCCACCAGGTTCGGGAAAAAAGAATTTTCCTTGGAAGAAAGTGAAAGAGATAGAAACTCTTTATTTAACAAACACACAGGAAAAGGATAACAATGCTAAATATTCAAACCTCTCGCTGTGGAGAGAAAGCTGGGATAATTGGAGAGTCCTTCCGTGTTTCAGTGGGGTCTCCTGAAACATCCCTAGACAGCGAGGCCCGTGGAAAGAAATAGGGAGCGATTCTTGAGAGAAGTTTCAGAGCTCTTTCTTCTCCAGCCACATGGGCGGGGCACTGCCAAAGAACTGAGCAATCCCGGGACAAGCAGGGCCCTCCTGGCACAGGGCAACACAAAATAACCAGTGCTGAACAGGATTAGGGCACATGTGAGCAGGGAGCAGGGAGACCCTGTGCCCAGGCCATGCCTCTACCCCAGGGTCCCCTCTCCCATGACCTCATGGCAGGGGGGAGGAACCCCAACACTTCTGGAGGTGTAGTCTCCCTCCTCCTCCTTGGAGCTGGCTCATGGGCCCACATTCAGGGCCCCCACCTCGGGCGAAAATTGTCCCAGTGTGGTCTGATGTTGAAACAGTCAAGAAGAGAAGAAGGGAAAAAAAACCCCAAAGTCCCAGGAGAACAAAGTTCAACTCTCCATCTCCCTGCAGAGAAAAGGAGCTGAAAACTGGCTCAAAAGCAAGAAGGTTGCTTCCTCCACCCTTGCTGCAAGCAGGATGCAGAGGAGTGTGTATGTGTGTCCTTGAACAAACGCTCTGAGAAGTTTGTCCGGTTTTTTTTCCTCTCCCCCCTCTCAGGCTCAGTTGAAAGGCACAGAAATGCACCAAGTTAACTTCTGGGCATAGAGCAGCCATAGGGGATACACATCCTAAAGTCACCCCAAGACACAGGCACAGAGAATTCAGTGGAAAGACTCCGAGAATTCTGCTCCCAGAGATCATTCCTGCTCACACTGACCTTTGTAGAAAGGGGCCATCGTTCCAGGCAGCCTGTACTGAGCATGTGGCTCCTGAGCGGGGTTTGTTGTTTAGGAAACCTGCTCAGGCTTTTCCATTCTTTCCTTGCAAACAGGAAAACTTCTCCTGGGCCTGTGTGCAGGCAGAGGCCTGAGGAGAGCAGGTGGCACATGGTGCGCTGGGCTGGGACAGCCAGCTGCAGAGCTCAAGGGAAGAAGCCCAAAGTGGCATAATGGCTCCTTGCCTTCACATGCAACACCTGGGTCACAATGGTCTCCTTGATTCCATGAGGCCCCACTGTGTCACAATGGCTCCTTGGTTCCATGCGGTTCCGCAGTGTCACCATGGTCTCCTTTGATCCGCATTGTCATCATGGACAATTGGTTCCATGAGGCCCCGCAGTGTCACAATGGTCCCTTGGTTCCACAGGTTTGATGTTGTAACAATGGACTCCTTGCTTCTATGAGCTCGCCTGCTTTTTGCAGAGGTGTCTTTGGTTCCAACAAGGCCCCGCTGTGTCTCAGTGCACCCTGGCTTCCATGCGGATCTGGAGTATCACAAAGGCTCCTTAGTTGCACCAGGTCCTGCTGTGTCACAATGGATCCTGTGCTCCATGAGGCCCTCCAAAGTCATCATGGAGGCTTGCTTCCATGAGGTTCCATGATGTGCCAGTGCTCATCTTGGTTCCAGGAGTTTCCTTAGTGTCACAATGCTCTCCATGCTTCCATGATTCCCCACAATGTCCCAATGCTCTCCATGCTTCCATTAGGCCCTGCTTTGCCACAATGGTGCCCTCGTTTCCATGAGGCCCCGCTGTGTCACAATGGACTATGGTTCCGTGATGCTCCGTGGTGTCACCATGGTCTTCTTGAATCCGCCGTGTAACAATGGACCATTGGTTCCATGCGGCCTGGCCGTGTCACAATGGGCTCCTTGAGTCCATGATTCCCCACGGTGTCACAATGGAGCCTTGTTTCTAGGAGGTTCTGTACTGTCACAATTGTCTCCTTGATGCCATCAGCCCCTGCAGTGTCACAAAGGCTCCTTGGTTCCATGAGGAACACAAAAGCTTTGCAGAAACATTGAGCCACAGCTGCTGAACACAGCTGGCAACATCTGCTGCATCAAAAGAGGGCTTCAAGCTGAGAATGGCACCAGCAGCTTCCATCTGCAACAGAGCCCCAGGGAAAGGACAGGCTGTGCCGGTCTGGACAAATCTGGAGGAAAATATCCTCTGGTTGAAGGCAGGTCACACCCAGCCCTCCCACACCAGGTTCGGGAAAAAAGAATTTTCCTTGGAAGAAAGTGAAACAGATAGAAACTCTTTATTTAACAAACACCCAGGAAAAGGATAACAATGCTAAATATTCAAACCTCTCGCTGTGGAGAGAAAGCTGGGATAATTGGAGAGTCCTTCCGTGTTTCAGTGGGGTCTCCTGAAACATCCCTAGACAGCGAGGCCCGTGGAAAGAAATAGGGAGCGATTCTTGAGAGAAGTTTCAGAGCTCTTTCTTCTCCAGCCACATGGGCGGGGCACTGCCAAAGAACTGAGCAATCCCGGGACAAGCAGGGCCCTCCTGGCACAGGGCAACACAAAATAACCAGTGCTGAACAGGATTAGGGCACATGTGAGCAGGGAGCAGGGAGACCCCGTGCCCAGGCCATGCCTCTACCCCAGGGTCCCCTCTCCCATGACCTCATGGCAGGGGGGAGGAACCCCAACACTTCTGGAGGTGTAGTCTCCCTCCTCCTCCTTGGAGCTGGCTCATGGGCCCACATTCAGGGCCCCCACCTCGGGAGAAAATTGTCCCAGTGTGGTCTGATGTTGAAACAGTCAAGAAGAGAAGAAGGGAAAAAAAACCCCCGAAGTCCCAGGAGAACAAAGTTCAACTCTCCATCTCCCTGCAGAGAAAAGGAGCTGAAAACTGGCTCAAAAGCAAGAAGGTTGCTTCCTGCACTCTTGCTGCAAGCAGGATGCAGAGGAGTGTGTATGTGTGTCCTTGAACAAACGCTCTGAGAAGTTTGTCCAGTTTTTTTTCCTCTCCCCCCTCTCAGGCTCAGTTGAAAGGCACAGAAATGCACCAAGTTAACTTCTGGGCATAGAGCAGCCATAGGGGATACACATCCTAAAGTCACCCCAAGACACAGGCACAGAGAATTCAGTGGAAAGACTCCGAGAATTCTGCTCCCAGAGATCATTCCTGCTCACACTGACCTTTGTAGAAAGGGGCCATCGTTCCAGGCAGCCTGTACTGAGCATGTGGCTCCTGAGCGGGCTTTGTTGTTTAGGAAACCTGCTCAGGCTTTTCCATTCTTTCCTTGCAAACAGGAAAACTTCTCCTGGGCCTGTGTGCAGGCAGAGGCCTGAGGAGAGCAGGTGGCACATGGTGCGCTGGGCTGGGACAGCCAGCTGCAGAGCTCAAGGGAAGAAGCCCAAAGTGGCATAATGGCTCCTTGCCTTCACATGCAACACCTGGGTCACAATGGTCTCCTTGATTCCATGAGGCCCCACTGTGTCACAATGGCTCCTTGGTTCCATGCGGTTCCGCAGTGTCACCATGGTCTCCTTTGATCCGCATTGTCATCATGGACAATTGGTTCCATGAGGCCCCGCAGTGTCACAATGGTCCCTTGGTTCCACAGGTTTTATGTTGTAACAATGGACTCCTTGCTTCTATGAGCTCGCCTGCTTTTTGCAGAGGTGTCTCTGGTTCCAACAAGGCCCCGCTGTGTCTCAGTGCACCCTGGCTTCCATGCGCATCTGGAGTATCACAAAGGCTCCTTGGTTGCACCAGGTCCTGCTGTGTCACAATGGATCCTGTGCTCCATGAGGCCCTCCAAAGTCATCATGGAGGCTTGCTTCCATGAGGTTCCATGATGTGCCAGTGGTCATCTTGGTTCCAGGAGTTTCCTTAGTGTCACAATGCTCTCCATGCTTCCATGATTCCCCACAATGTCCCAATGCTCTCCATGCTTCCATTAGGCCCTGCTTTGCCACAATGGTGCCCTCGTTTCCATGAGGCCCCGCTGTGTCACAATGGACTATGGTTCCGTGATGCTCCGTGGTGTCACCATGGTCTTCTTGAATCCGCCGTGTAACAATGGACCATTGGTTCCATGCGGCCTGGCCGTGTCACAATGGGCTCCTTGAGTCCATGATTCCCCACGGTGTCACAATGGAGCCTTGTTTCTAGGAGGTTCTGTACTGTCACAATTGTCTCCTTGATGCCATCAGCCCCTGCAGTGTCACATAGGCTCCTTGGTTCCATGAGGAACACAAAAGCTTTGCAGAAACATTGAGCCACAGCTGCTGAACACAGCTGGCAACATCTGCTGCATCAAAAGAGGGCTTAGAGCTGAGAATGGCACCAGCAGCTTCCATCTGCAACAGAGCCCCAGGGAAAGGACAGGCTGTGCCGGTCTGGACAAATCTGGAGGAAAATATCCTCTGGTTGAAGGCAGGTTACACCCAGCCCTCCCCCACCAGGTTCGGGAAAAAAGAATTTTCCTTGGAAGAAAGTGAAACAGATAGAAACTCTTTATTTAACAAACACCCAGGAAAAGGATAACAATGCTAAATATTCAAACCTCTCGCTGTGGAGAGAAAGCTGGGATAATTGGAGAGTCCTTCCGTGTTTCAGTGGGGTCTCCTGAAACATCCCTAGACAGCGAGGCCCGTGGAAAGAAATAGGGAGCGATTCTTGAGAGAAGTTTCAGAGCTCTTTCTTCTCCAGCCACATGGGCGGGGCACTGCCAAAGAACTGAGCAATCCCGGGACAAGCAGGGCCCTCCTGGCACAGGGCAACACAAAATAACCAGTGCTGAACAGGATTAGGGCACATGTGAGCAGGGAGCAGGGAGACCCCGTGCCCAGGCCATGCCTCTCCCCCAGGGTCCCCTCTCCCATGACCTCATGGCAGGGGGGAGGAACCCCAACACTTCTGGAGGTGTAGTCTCCCTCCTCCTCCTTGGAGCTGGCTCATGGGCCCACATTCAGGGCCCCCACCTCGGGAGAAAATTGTCCCAGTGTGGTCTGATGTTGAAACAGTCAAGAAGAGAAGAAGGGAAAAAAAACCCCCGAAGTCCCAGGAGAACAAAGTTCAACTCTCCATCTCCCTGCAGAGAAAAGGAGCTGAAAACTGGCTCAAAAGCAAGAAGGTTGCTTCCTGCACTCTTGCTGCAAGCAGGATGCAGAGGAGTGTGTATGTGTGTCCTTGAACAAACGCTCTGAGAAGTTTGTCCAGTTTTTTTTCCTCTCCCCCCTCTCAGGCTCAGTTGAAAGGCACAGAAATGCACCAAGTTAACTTCTGGGCATAGAGCAGCCATAGGGGATACACATCCTAAAGTCACCCCAAGACACAGGCACAGAGAATTCAGTGGAAAGACTCCGAGAATTCTGCTCCCAGAGATCATTCCTGCTCACACTGACCTTTGTAGAAAGGGGCCATCGTTCCAGGCAGCCTGTACTGAGCATGTGGCTCCTGAGCGGGGTTTGTTGTTTAGGAAACCTGCTCAGGCTTTTCCATTCTTTCCTTGCAAACAGGAAAACTTCTCCTGGGCCTGTGTGCAGGCAGAGCCCTGAGGAGAGCAGGTGGCACATGGTGCGCTGGGCTGGGACAGCCAGCTGCAGAGCTCAAGGGAAGAAGCCCAAAGTGGCACAATGGCTCCTTGCCTTCACATGCAACACCTGGGTCACAATGGTCTCCTTGATTCCATGAGGCCCCACTGTGTCACAATGGCTCCTTGGTTCCATGCGGTTCCGCAGTGTCACCATGGTCTCCTTTGATCCGCATTGTCATCATGGACAATTGGTTCCATGAGGCCCCGCAGTGTCACAATGGTCCCTTGGTTCCACAGGTTTGATGTTGTAACAATGGACTCCTTGCTTCTATGAGCTCGCCTGCTTTTTGCAGAGGTGTCTTTGGTTCCAACAAGGCCCCGCTGTGTCTCAGTGCACCCTGGCTTCCATGCGGATCTGGAGTATCACAAAGACTCCTTGGTTGCACCAGGTCCTGCTGTGTCACAATGGATCCTGTGCTCCATGAGGCCCTCCAAAGTCATCATGGAGGCTTGCTTCCATGAGGTTCCATGATGTGCCAGTGGTCATCTTGCTTCCAGGAGTTTCCTTAGTGTCACAATGCTCTCCATGCTTCCATGATTCCCCACAATGTCCCAATGCTCTCCATGCTTCCATTAGGCCCTGCTTTGCCACAATGGTGCCCTCGTTTCCATGAGGCCCCGCTGTGTCACAATGGACTATGGTTCCGTGATGCTCCGTGGTGTCACCATGGTCTTCTTGAATCCGCCGTGTAACAATGGACCATTGGTTCCATGCGGCCTGGCCGTGTCACAATGGGCTCCTTGAGTCCATGATTCCCCACGGTGTCACAATGGAGCCTTGTTTCTAGGAGGTTCTGTACTGTCACAATTGTCTCCTTGATGCCATCAGCCCCTGCAGTGTCACATAGGCTCCTTGGTTCCATGAGGAACACAAAAGCTTTGCAGAAACATTGAGCCACAGCTGCTGAACACAGCTGGCAACATCTGCTGCATCAAAAGAGGGCTTCAAGCTGAGAATGGCACCAGCAGCTTCCATCTGCAACAGAGCCCCAGGGAAAGGACAGGCTGTGCCGGTCTGGACAAATCTGGAGGAAAATATCCTCTGGTTGAAGGCAGGTTACACCCAGCCCTCCCCCACCAGGTTCGGGAAAAAAGAATTTTCCTTGGAAGAAAGTGAAAGAGATAGAAACTCTTTATTTAACAAACACACAGGAAAAGGATAACAATGCTAAATATTCAAACCTCTCGCTGTGGAGAGAAAGCTGGGATAATTGGAGAGTCCTTCCGTGTTTCAGTGGGGTCTCCTGAAACATCCCTAGACAGCGAGGCCCGTGGAAAGAAATAGGGAGCGATTCTTGAGAGAAGTTTCAGAGCTCTTTCTTCTCCAGCCACATGGGCGGGGCACTGCCAAAGAACTGAGCAATCCCGGGACAAGCAGGGCCCTCCTGGCACAGGGCAACACAAAATAACCAGTGCTGAACAGGATTAGGGCACATGTGAGCAGGGAGCAGGGAGACCCTGTGCCCAGGCCATGCCTCTACCCCAGGGTCCCCTCTCCCATGACCTCATGGCAGGGGGGAGGAACCCCAACACTTCTGGAGGTGTAGTCTCCCTCCTCCTCCTTGGAGCTGGCTCATGGGCCCACATTCAGGGCCCCCACCTCGGGCGAAAATTGTCCCAGTGTGGTCTGATGTTGAAACAGTCAAGAAGAGAAGAAGGGAAAAAAAACCCCAAAGTCCCAGGAGAACAAAGTTCAACTCTCCATCTCCCTGCAGAGAAAAGGAGCTGAAAACTGGCTCAAAAGCAAGAAGGTTGCTTCCTCCACCCTTGCTGCAAGCAGGATGCAGAGGAGTGTGTATGTGTGTCCTTGAACAAACGCTCTGAGAAGTTTGTCCGGTTTTTTTTCCTCTCCCCCCTCTCAGGCTCAGTTGAAAGGCACAGAAATGCACCAAGTTAACTTCTGGGCATAGAGCAGCCATAGGGGATACACATCCTAAAGTCACCCCAAGACACAGGCACAGAGAATTCAGTGGAAAGACTCCGAGAATTCTGCTCCCAGAGATCATTCCTGCTCACACTGACCTTTGTAGAAAGGGGCCATCGTTCCAGGCAGCCTGTACTGAGCATGTGGCTCCTGAGCGGGGTTTGTTGTTTAGGAAACCTGCTCAGGCTTTTCCATTCTTTCCTTGCAAACAGGAAAACTTCTCCTGGGCCTGTGTGCAGGCAGAGCCCTGAGGAGAGCAGGTGGCACATGGTGCGCTGGGCTGGGACAGCCAGCTGCAGAGCTCAAGGGAAGAAGCCCAAAGTGGCATAATGGCTCCTTGCCTTCACATGCAACACCTGGGTCACAATGGTCTCCTTGATTCCATGAGGCCCCACTGTGTCACAATGGCTCCTTGGTTCCATGCGGTTCCGCAGTGTCACCATGGTCTCCTTTGATCCGCATTGTCATCATGGACAATTGGTTCCATGAGGCCCCGCAGTGTCACAATGGTCCCTTGGTTCCACAGGTTTTATGTTGTAACAATGGACTCCTTGCTTCTATGAGCTCGCCTGCTTTTTGCAGAGGTGTCTTTGGTTCCAACAAGGCCCCGCTGTGTCTCAGTGCACCCTGGCTTCCATGCGGATCTGGAGTATCACAAAGGCTCCTTAGTTGCACCAGGTCCTGCTGTGTCACAATGGATCCTGTGCTCCATGAGGCCCTCCAAAGTCATCATGGAGGCTTGCTTCCATGAGGTTCCATGATGTGCCAGTGCTCATCTTGGTTCCAGGAGTTTCCTTAGTGTCACAATGCTCTCCATGCTTCCATGATTCCCCACAATGTCCCAATGCTCTCCATGCTTCCATTAGGCCCTGCTTTGCCACAATGGTGCCCTCGTTTCCATGAGGCCCCGCTGTGTCACAATGGACTATGGTTCCGTGATGCTCCGTGGTGTCACCATGGTCTTCTTGAATCCGCCGTGTAACAATGGACCATTGGTTCCATGCGGCCTGGCCGTGTCACAATGGGCTCCTTGAGTCCATGATTCCCCACGGTGTCACAATGGAGCCTTGTTTCTAGGAGGTTCTGTACTGTCACAATTGTCTCCTTGATGCCATCAGCCCCTGCAGTGTCACAAAGGCTCCTTGGTTCCATGAGGAACACAAAAGCTTTGCAGAAACATTGAGCCACAGCTGCTGAACACAGCTGGCAACATCTGCTGCATCAAAAGAGGGCTTCAAGCTGAGAATGGCACCAGCAGCTTCCATCTGCAACAGAGCCCCAGGGAAAGGACAGGCTGTGCCGGTCTGGACAAATCTGGAGGAAAATATCCTCTGGTTGAAGGCAGGTCACACCCAGCCCTCCCACACCAGGTTCGGGAAAAAAGAATTTTCCTTGGAAGAAAGTGAAACAGATAGAAACTCTTTATTTAACAAACACCCAGGAAAAGGATAACAATGCTAAATATTCAAACCTCTCGCTGTGGAGAGAAAGCTGGGATAATTGGAGAGTCCTTCCGTGTTTCAGTGGGGTCTCCTGAAACATCCCTAGACAGCGAGGCCCGTGGAAAGAAATAGGGAGCGATTCTTGAGAGAAGTTTCAGAGCTCTTTCTTCTCCAGCCACATGGGCGGGGCACTGCCAAAGAACTGAGCAATCCCGGGACAAGCAGGGCCCTCCTGGCACAGGGCAACACAAAATAACCAGTGCTGAACAGGATTAGGGCACATGTGAGCAGGGAGCAGGGAGACCCCGTGCCCAGGCCATGCCTCTACCCCAGGGTCCCCTCTCCCATGACCTCATGGCAGGGGGGAGGAACCCCAACACTTCTGGAGGTGTAGTCTCCCTCCTCCTCCTTGGAGCTGGCTCATGGGCCCACATTCAGGGCCCCCACCTCGGGAGAAAATTGTCCCAGTGTGGTCTGATGTTGAAACAGTCAAGAAGAGAAGAAGGGAAAAAAAACCCCCGAAGTCCCAGGAGAACAAAGTTCAACTCTCCATCTCCCTGCAGAGAAAAGGAGCTGAAAACTGGCTCAAAAGCAAGAAGGTTGCTTCCTGCACTCTTGCTGCAAGCAGGATGCAGAGGAGTGTGTATGTGTGTCCTTGAACAAACGCTCTGAGAAGTTTGTCCAGTTTTTTTTCCTCTCCCCCCTCTCAGGCTCAGTTGAAAGGCACAGAAATGCACCAAGTTAACTTCTGGGCATAGAGCAGCCATAGGGGATACACATCCTAAAGTCACCCCAAGACACAGGCACAGAGAATTCAGTGGAAAGACTCCGAGAATTCTGCTCCCAGAGATCATTCCTGCTCACACTGACCTTTGTAAAAAGGGGCCATCGTTCCAGGCAGCCTGTACTGAGCATGTGGCTCCTGAGCGGGGTTTGTTGTTTAGGAAACCTGCTCAGGCTTTTCCATTCTTTCCTTGCAAACAGGAAAACTTCTCCTGGGCCTGTGTGCAGGCAGAGGCCTGAGGAGAGCAGGTGGCACATGGTGCGCTGGGCTGGGACAGCCAGCTGCAGAGCTCAAGGGAAGAAGCCCAAAGTGGCATAATGGCTCCTTGCCTTCACATGCAACACCTGGGTCACAATGGTCTCCTTGATTCCATGAGGCCCCACTGTGTCACAATGGCTCCTTGGTTCCATGCGGTTCCGCAGTGTCACCATGGTCTCCTTTGATCCGCATTGTCATCATGGACAATTGGTTCCATGAGGCCCCGCAGTGTCACAATGGTCCCTTGGTTCCACAGGTTTGATGTTGTAACAATGGACTCCTTGCTTCTATGAGCTCGCCTGCTTTTTGCAGAGGTGTCTCTGGTTCCAACAAGGCCCCGCTGTGTCTCAGTGCACCCTGGCTTCCATGCGCATCTGGAGTATCACAAAGGCTCCTTGGTTGCACCAGGTCCTGCTGTGTCACAATGGATCCTGTGCTCCATGAGGCCCTCCAAAGTCATCATGGAGGCTTGCTTCCATGAGGTTCCATGATGTGCCAGTGGTCATCTTGGTTCCAGGAGTTTCCTTAGTGTCACAATGCTCTCCATGCTTCCATGATTCCCCACAATGTCCCAATGCTCTCCATGCTTCCATTAGGCCCTGCTTTGCCACAATGGTGCCCTCGTTTCCATGAGGCCCCGCTGTGTCACAATGGACTATGGTTCCGTGATGCTCCGTGGTGTCACCATGGTCTTCTTGAATCCGCCGTGTAACAATGGACCATTGGTTCCATGCGGCCTGGCCGTGTCACAATGGGCTCCTTGAGTCCATGATTCCCCACGGTGTCACAATGGAGCCTTGTTTCTAGGAGGTTCTGTACTGTCACAATTGTCTCCTTGATGCCATCAGCCCCTGCAGTGTCACAAAGGCTCCTTGGTTCCATGAGGAACACAAAAGCTTTGCAGAAACATTGAGCCACAGCTGCTGAACACAGCTGGCAACATCTGCTGCATCAAAAGAGGGCTTCAAGCTGAGAATGGCACCAGCAGCTTCCATCTGCAACAGAGCCCCAGGGAAAGGACAGGCTGTGCCGGTCTGGACAAATCTGGAGGAAAATATCCTCTGGTTGAAGGCAGGTTACACCCAGCCCTCCCCCACCAGGTTCGGGAAAAAAGAATTTTCCTTGGAAGAAAGTGAAACAGATAGAAACTCTTTATTTAACAAACACACAGGAAAAGGATAACAATGCTAAATATTCAAACCTCTCGCTGTGGAGAGAAAGCTGGGATAATTGGAGAGTCCTTCCGTGTTTCAGTGGGGTCTCCTGAAACATCCCTAGACAGCGAGGCCCGTGGAAAGAAATAGGGAGCGATTCTTGAGAGAAGTTTCAGAGCTCTTTCTTCTCCAGCCACATGGGCGGGGCACTGCCAAAGAACTGAGCAATCCCGGGACAAGCAGGGCCCTCCTGGCACAGGGCAACACAAAATAACCAGTGCTGAACAGGATTAGGGCACATGTGAGCAGGGAGCAGGGAGACCCCGTGCCCAGGCCATGCCTCTCCCCCAGGGTCCCCTCTCCCATGACCTCATGGCAGGGGGGAGGAACCCCAACACTTCTGGAGGTGTAGTCTCCCTCCTCCTCCTTGGAGCTGGCTCATGGGCCCACATTCAGGGCCCCCACCTCGGGCGAAAATTGTCCCAGTGTGGTCTGATGTTGAAACAGTCAAGAAGAGAAGAAGGGAAAAAAAAACCCCGAAGTCCCAGGAGAACAAAGTTCAACTCTCCATCTCCCTGCAGAGAAAAGGAGCTGAAAACTGGCTCAAAAGCAAGAAGGTTGCTTCCTGCACTCTTGCTGCAAGCAGGATGCAGAGGAGTGTGTATGTGTGTCCTTGAACAAACGCTCTGAGAAGTTTGTCCAGTTTTTTTTCCTCTCCCCCCTCTCAGGCTCAGTTGAAAGGCACAGAAATGCACCAAGTTAACTTCTGGGCATAGAGCAGCCATAGGGGATACACATCCTAAAGTCACCCCAAGACACAGGCACAGAGAATTCAGTGGAAAGACTCCGAGAATTCTGCTCCCAGAGATCATTCCTGCTCACACTGACCCTTGTAGAAAGGGGCCATCGTTCCAGGCAGCCTGTACTGAGCATGTGGCTCCTGAGCGGGGTTTGTTGTTTAGGAAACCTGCTCAGGCTTTTCCATTCTTTCCTTGCAAACAGGAAAACTTCTCCTGGGCCTGTGTGCAGGCAGAGGCCTGAGGAGAGCAGGTGGCACATGGTGCGCTGGGCTGGGACAGCCAGCTGCAGAGCTCAAGGGAAGAAGCCCAAAGTGGCACAATGGCTCCTTGCCTTCACATGCAACACCTGGGTCACAATGGTCTCCTTGATTCCATGAGGCCCCACTGTGTCACAATGGCTCCTTGGTTCCATGCGGTTCCGCAGTGTCACCATGGTCTCCTTTGATCCGCATTGTCATCATGGACAATTGGTTCCATGAGGCCCCGCAGTGTCACAATGGTCCCTTGGTTCCACAGGTTTGATGTTGTAACAATGGACTCCTTGCTTCTATGAGCTCGCCTGCTTTTTGCAGAGGTGTCTCTGGTTCCAACAAGGCCCCGCTGTGTCTCAGTGCACCCTGGCTTCCATGCGGATCTGGAGTATCACAAAGGCTCCTTGGTTGCACCAGGTCCTGCTGTGTCACAATGGATCCTGTGCTCCATGAGGCCCTCCAAAGTCATCATGGAGGCTTGCTTCCATGAGGTTCCATGATGTGCCAGTGGTCATCTTGGTTCCAGGAGTTTCCTTAGTGTCACAATGCTCTCCATGCTTCCCTGATTCCCCACAATGTCCCAATGCTCTCCATGCTTCCATTAGGCCCTGCTTTGCCACAATGGTGCCCTCGTTTCCATGAGGCCCCGCTGTGTCACAATGGACTATGGTTCCGTGATGCTCCGTGGTGTCACCATGGTCTTCTTGAATCCGCCGTGTAACAATGGACCATTGGTTCCATGCGGCCTGGCCGTGTCACAATGGGCTCCTTGAGTCCATGATTCCCCACGGTGTCACAATGGAGCCTTGTTTCTAGGAGGTTCTGTACTGTCACAATTGTCTCCTTGATGCCATCAGCCCCTGCAGTGTCACATAGGCTCCTTGGTTCCATGAGGAACACAAAAGCTTTGCAGAAACATTGAGCCACAGCTGCTGAACACAGCTGGCAACATCTGCTGCATCAAAAGAGGGCTTCAAGCTGAGAATGGCACCAGCAGCTTCCATCTGCAACAGAGCCCCAGGGAAAGGACAGGCTGTGCCGGTCTGGACAAATCTGGAGGAAAATATCCTCTGGTTGAAGGCAGGTTACACCCAGCCCTCCCACACCAGGTTCGGGAAAAAAGAATTTTCCTTGGAAGAAAGTGAAACAGATAGAAACTCTTTATTTAACAAACACACAGGAAAAGGATAACAATGCTAAATATTCAAACCTCTCGCTGTGGAGAGAAAGCTGGGATAATTGGAGAGTCCTTCCGTGTTTCAGTGGGGTCTCCTGAAACATCCCTAGACAGCGAGGCCCGTGGAAAGAAATAGGGAGCGATTCTTGAGAGAAGTTTCAGAGCTCTTTCTTCTCCAGCCACATGGGCGGGGCACTGCCAAAGAACTGAGCAATCCCGGGACAAGCAGGGCCCTCCTGGCACAGGGCAACACAAAATAACCAGTGCTGAACAGGATTAGGGCACATGTGAGCAGGGAGCAGGGAGACCCCGTGCCCAGGCCATGCCTCTACCCCAGGGTCCCCTCTCCCATGACCTCATGGCAGGGGGGAGGAACCCCAACACTTCTGGAGGTGTAGTCTCCCTCCTCCTCCTTGGAGCTGGCTCATGGGCCCACATTCAGGGCCCCCACCTCGGGCGAAAATTGTCCCAGTGTGGTCTGATGTTGAAACAGTCAAGAAGAGAAGAAGGGAAAAAAAACCCCCGAAGTCCCAGGAGAACAAAGTTCAACTCTCCATCTCCCTGCAGAGAAAAGGAGCTGAAAACTGGCTCAAAAGCAAGAAGGTTGCTTCCTGCACTCTTGCTGCAAGCAGGATGCAGAGGAGTGTGTATGTGTGTCCTTGAACAAACGCTCTGAGAAGTTTGTCCGGTTTTTTTTCCTCTCCCCCCTCTCAGGCTCAGTTGAAAGGCACAGAAATGCACCAAGTTAACTTCTGGGCATAGAGCAGCCATAGGGGATACACATCCTAAAGTCACCCCAAGATACAGGCACAGAGAATTCAGTGGAAAGACTCCGAGAATTCTGCTCCCAGAGATCATTCCTGCTCACACTGACCCTTGTAGAAAGGGGCCATCGTTCCAGGCAGCCTGTACTGAGCATGTGGCTCCTGAGCGGGGTTTGTTGTTTAGGAAACCTGCTCAGGCTTTTCCATTCTTTCCTTGCAAACAGGAAAACTTCTCCTGGGCCTGTGTGCAGGCAGAGGCCTGAGGAGAGCAGGTGGCACATGGTGCGCTGGGCTGGGACAGCCAGCTGCAGAGCTCAAGGGAAGAAGCCCAAAGTGGCACAATGGCTCCTTGCCTTCACATGCAACACCTGGGTCACAATGGTCTCCTTGATTCCATGAGGCCCCACTGTGTCACAATGGCTCCTTGGTTCCATGCGGTTCCGCAGTGTCACCATGGTCTCCTTTGATCCGCATTGTCATCATGGACAATTGGTTCCATGAGGCCCCGCAGTGTCACAATGGTCCCTTGGTTCCACAGGTTTGATGTTGTAACAATGGACTCCTTGCTTCTATGAGCTCGCCTGCTTTTTGCAGAGGTGTCTCTGGTTCCAACAAGGCCCCGCTGTGTCTCAGTGCACCCTGGCTTCCATGCGGATCTGGAGTATCACAAAGACTCCTTGGTTGCACCAGGTCCTGCTGTGTCACAATGGATCCTGTGCTCCATGAGGCCCTCCAAAGTCATCATGGAGGCTTGCTTCCATGAGGTTCCATGATGTGCCAGTGGTCATCTTGCTTCCAGGAGTTTCCTTAGTGTCACAATGCTCTCCATGCTTCCATGATTCCCCACAATGTCCCAATGCTCTCCATGCTTCCATTAGGCCCTGCTTTGCCACAATGAACCCCTCGTTTCCATGAGGCCCCGCTGTGTCACAATGGACTATGGTTCCGTGATGCTCCGTGGTGTCACCATGGTCTTCTTGAATCCGCCGTGTAACAATGGACCATTGGTTCCATGCGGCCTGGCCGTGTCACAATGGGCTCCTTGAGTCCATGATTCCCCACGGTGTCACAATGGAGCCTTGTTTCTAGGAGGTTCTGTACTGTCACAATTGTCTCCTTGATGCCATCAGCCCCTGCAGTGTCACATAGGCTCCTTGGTTCCATGAGGAACACAAAAGCTTTGCAGAAACATTGAGCCACAGCTGCTGAACACAGCTGGCAACATCTGCTGCATCAAAAGAGGGCTTCAAGCTGAGAATGGCACCAGCAGCTTCCATCTGCAACAGAGCCCCAGGGAAAGGACAGGCTGTGCCGGTCTGGACAAATGTGGAGGAAAATATCCTCTGGTTGAAGGCAGGTTACACCCAGCCCTCCCCCACCAGGTTCGGGAAAAAAGAATTTTCCTTGGAAGAAAGTGAAACAGATAGAAACTCTTTATTTAACAAACACACAGGAAAAGGATAACAATGCTAAATATTCAAACCTCTCGCTGTGGAGAGAAAGCTGGGATAATTGGAGAGTCCTTCCGTGTTTCAGTGGGGTCTCCTGAAACATCCCTAGACAGCGAGGCCCGTGGAAAGAAATAGGGAGCGATTCTTGAGAGAAGTTTCAGAGCTCTTTCTTCTCCAGCCACATGGGCGGGGCACTGCCAAAGAACTGAGCAATCCCGGGACAAGCAGGGCCCTCCTGGCACAGGGCAACACAAAATAACCAGTGCTGAACAGGATTAGGGCACATGTGAGCAGGGAGCAGGGAGACCCTGTGCCCAGGCCATGCCTCTACCCCAGGGTCCCCTCTCCCATGACCTCATGGCAGGGGGGAGGAACCCCAACACTTCTGGAGGTGTAGTCTCCCTCCTCCTCCTTGGAGCTGGCTCATGGGCCCACATTCAGGGCCCCCACCTCGGGCGAAAATTGTCCCAGTGTGGTCTGATGTTGAAACAGTCAAGAAGAGAAGAAGGGAAAAAAAACCCCAAAGTCCCAGGAGAACAAAGTTCAACTCTCCATCTCCCTGCAGAGAAAAGGAGCTGAAAACTGGCTCAAAAGCAAGAAGGTTGCTTCCTCCACCCTTGCTGCAAGCAGGATGCAGAGGAGTGTGTATGTGTGTCCTTGAACAAACGCTCTGAGAAGTTTGTCCAGTTTTTTTTCCTCTCCCCCCTCTCAGGCTCAGTTGAAAGGCACAGAAATGCACCAAGTTAACTTCTGGGCATAGAGCAGCCATAGGGGATACACATCCTAAAGTCACCCCAAGACACAGGCACAGAGAATTCAGTGGAAAGACTCCGAGAATTCTGCTCCCAGAGATCATTCCTGCTCACACTGACCCTTGTAGAAAGGGGCCATCGTTCCAGGCAGCCTGTACTGAGCATGTGGCTCCTGAGCGGGGTTTGTTGTTTAGGAAACCTGCTCAGGCTTTTCCATTCTTTCCTTGCAAACAGGAAAACTTCTCCTGGGCCTGTGTGCAGGCAGAGCCCTGAGGAGAGCAGGTGGCACATGGTGCGCTGGGCTGGGACAGCCAGCTGCAGAGCTCAAGGGAAGAAGCCCAAAGAGTCACAATGGCTCCTTGCCTTCACATGCAACACCTGGGTCACAATGGTCTCCTTGATTCCATGAGGCCCCACTGTGTCACAATGGCTCCTTGGTTCCATGCGGTTCCGCAGTGTCACCATGGTCTCCTTTGATCCGCATTGTCATCATGGACAATTGGTTCCATGAGGCCCCGCAGTGTCACAATGGTCCCTTGGTTCCACAGGTTTGATGTTGTAACAATGGACTCCTTGCTTCTATGAGCTCGCCTGCTTTTTGCAGAGGTGTCTTTGGTTCCAACAAGGCCCCGCTGTGTCTCAGTGCACCCTGGCTTCCATGCGCATCTGGAGTATCACAAAGGCTCCTTGGTTGTACCAGGCCCTGCTGTGTCACAATGGATCCTGTGCTCCATGAGGCCCTCCAAAGTCATCATGGAGGCTTGCTTCCATGAGGTTCCATGATGTGCCAGTGGTCATCTTGCTTCCAGGAGTTTCCTTAGTGTCACAATGCTCTCCATGCTTCCATGATTCCCCACAATGTCCCAATGCTCTCCATGCTTCCATTAGGCCCTGCTTTGCCACAATGGTGCCCTCGTTTCCATGAGGCCCCGCTGTGTCACAATGGACGTATGGTTCCATGATGCTCCGTGGTGTCACCATGGTCTTCTTGAATCCACCGTGTAACAATGGACCATTGGTTCCATGCGGCCTGGCCGTGTCACAATGGGCTCCTTGAGTCCATGATTCCCCACGGTGTCACAATGGAGCCTTGTTTCTAGGAGGTTCTGTACTGTCACAATTGTCTCCTTGATGCCATCAGCCCCTGCAGTGTCACATAGGCTCCTTGGTTCCATGAGGAACACAAAAGCTTTGCAGAAACATTGAGCCACAGCTGCTGAACACAGCTGGCAACATCTGCTGCATCAAAAGAGGGCTTCAAGCTGACAATGGCACCAGCAGCTTCCATCTGCAACAGAGACCCAGGGAAAGGACAGGCTGTGCCGGTCTGGACAAATGTGGAGGAAAATATCCTCTGGTTGAAGGCAGGTTACACCCAGCCCTCCCCCACCAGGTTCGGGAAAAAAGAATTTTCCTCGGAAGAAAGTGAAAGAGATAGAAACTCTTTATTTAACAAACACACAGGAAAAGGATAACAATGCTAAATATTCAAACCTCTCGCTGTGGAGAGAAAGCTGGGATAATTGGAGAGTCCTTCCGTGTTTCAGTGGGGTCTCCTGAAACATCCCTAGACAGCGAGGCCCG
This sequence comes from Aphelocoma coerulescens, assembly GCF_041296385.1. Taxonomy (NCBI): domain Eukaryota; kingdom Metazoa; phylum Chordata; class Aves; order Passeriformes; family Corvidae; genus Aphelocoma; species Aphelocoma coerulescens. The sequence goes on along the minus strand of NW_027183804.1, from coordinate 3,728,512 downwards.
TGGAAAGAAATAGGGAGCGATTCTTGAGAGAAGTTTCAGAGCTCTTTCTTCTCCAGCCACATGGGCGGGGCACTGCCAAAGAACTGAGCAATCCCGGGACAAGCAGGGCCCTCCTGGCACAGGGCAACACAAAATAACCAGTGCTGAACAGGATTAGGGGACATGTGAGCAGGGAGCAGGGAGACCCCGTGCCCAGGCCATGCCTCTACCCCAGGGTCCCCTCTCCCATGACCTCATGGCAGGGGGGAGGAACCCCAACACTTCTGGAGGTGTAGTCTCCCTCCTCCTCCTTGGAGCTGGCTCATGGGCCCACATTCAGGGCCCCCACCTCGGGAGAAAATTGTCCCAGTGTGGTCTGATGTTGAAACAGTCAAGAAGAGAAGAAGGGAAAAAAAACCCCCGAAGTCCCAGGAGAACAAAGTTCAACTCTCCATCTCCCTGCAGAGAAAAGGAGCTGAAAACTGGCTCAAAAGCAAGAAGGTTGCTTCCTGCACTCTTGCTGCAAGCAGGATGCAGAGGAGTGTGTATGTGTGTCCTTGAACAAACGCTCTGAGAAGTTTGTCCAGTTTTTTTTCCTCTCCCCCCTCTCAGGCTCAGTTGAAAGGCACAGAAATGCACCAAGTTAACTTCTGGGCATAGAGCAGCCATAGGGGATACACATCCTAAAGTCACCCCAAGACACAGGCACAGAGAATTCAGTGGAAAGACTCCGAGAATTCTGCTCCCAGAGATCATTCCTGCTCACACTGACCCTTGTAGAAAGGGGCCATCGTTCCAGGCAGCCTGTACTGAGCATGTGGCTCCTGAGCGGGGTTTGTTGTTTAGGAAACCTGCTCAGGCTTTTCCATTCTTTCCTTGCAAACAGGAAAACTTCTCCTGGGCCTGTGTGCAGGCAGAGGCCTGAGGAGAGCAGGTGGCACATGGTGCGCTGGGCTGGGACAGCCAGCTGCAGAGCTCAAGGGAAGAAGCCCAAAGTGGCATAATGGCTCCTTGCCTTCACATGCAACACCTGGGTCACAATGGTCTCCTTGATTCCATGAGGCCCCACTGTGTCACAATGGCTCCTTGGTTCCATGCGGTTCCGCAGTGTCACCATGGTCTCCTTTGATCCGCATTGTCATCATGGACAATTGGTTCCATGAGGCCCCGCAGTGTCACAATGGTCCCTTGGTTCCACAGGTTTTATGTTGTAACAATGGACTCCTTGCTTCTATGAGCTCGCCTGCTTTTTGCAGAGGTGTCTTTGGTTCCAACAAGGCCCCGCTGTGTCTCAGTGCACCCTGGCTTCCATGCGCATCTGGAGTATCACAAAGGCTCCTTGGTTGCACCAGGTCCTGCTGTGTCACAATGGATCCTGTGCTCCATGAGGCCCTCCAAAGTCATCATGGAGGCTTGCTTCCATGAGGTTCCATGATGTGCCAGTGGTCATCTTGGTTCCAGGAGTTTCCTTAGTGTCACAATGCTCTCCATGCTTCCATGATTCCCCACAATGTCCCAATGCTCTCCATGCTTCCATTAGGCCCTGCTTTGCCACAATGGTGCCCTCGTTTCCATGAGGCCCCGCTGTGTCACAATGGACTATGGTTCCGTGATGCTCCGTGGTGTCACCATGGTCTTCTTGAATCCGCCGTGTAACAATGGACCATTGGTTCCATGCGGCCTGGCCGTGTCACAATGGGCTCCTTGAGTCCATGATTCCCCACGGTGTCACAATGGAGCCTTGTTTCTAGGAGGTTCTGTACTGTCACAATTGTCTCCTTGATGCCATCAGCCCCTGCAGTGTCACATAGGCTCCTTGGTTCCATGAGGAACACAAAAGCTTTGCAGAAACATTGAGCCACAGCTGCTGAACACAGCTGGCAACATCTGCTGCATCAAAAGAGGGCTTCAAGCTGAGAATGGCACCAGCAGCTTCCATCTGCAACAGAGCCCCAGGGAAAGGACAGGCTGTGCCGGTCTGGACAAATGTGGAGGAAAATATCCTCTGGTTGAAGGCAGGTTACACCCAGCCCTCCCACACCAGGTTCGGGAAAAAAGAATTTTCCTTGGAAGAAAGTGAAACAGATAGAAACTCTTTATTTAACAAACACCCAGGAAAAGGATAACAATGCTAAATATTCAAACCTCTCGCTGTGGAGAGAAAGCTGGGATAATTGGAGAGTCCTTCCGTGTTTCAGTGGGGTCTCCTGAAACATCCCTAGACAGCGAGGCCCGTGGAAAGAAATAGGGAGCGATTCTTGAGAGAAGTTTCAGAGCTCTTTCTTCTCCAGCCACATGGGCGGGGCACTGCCAAAGAACTGAGCAATCCCGGGACAAGCAGGGCCCTCCTGGCACAGGGCAACACAAAATAACCAGTGCTGAACAGGATTAGGGCACATGTGAGCAGGGAGCAGGGAGACCCCGTGCCCAGGCCATGCCTCTACCCCAGGGTCCCCTCTCCCATGACCTCATGGCAGGGGGGAGGAACCCCAACACTTCTGGAGGTGTAGTCTCCCTCCTCCTCCTTGGAGCTGGCTCATGGGCCCACATTCAGGGCCCCCACCTCGGGCGAAAATTGTCCCAGTGTGGTCTGATGTTGAAACAGTCAAGAAGAGAAGAAGGGAAAAAAAACCCCCGAAGTCCCAGGAGAACAAAGTTCAACTCTCCATCTCCCTGCAGAGAAAAGGAGCTGAAAACTGGCTCAAAAGCAAGAAGGTTGCTTCCTGCACTCTTGCTGCAAGCAGGATGCAGAGGAGTGTGTATGTGTGTCCTTGAACAAACGCTCTGAGAAGTTTGTCCAGTTTTTTTTCCTCTCCCCCCTCTCAGGCTCAGTTGAAAGGCACAGAAATGCACCAAGTTAACTTCTGGGCATAGAGCAGCCATAGGGGATACACATCCTAAAGTCACCCCAAGACACAGGCACAGAGAATTCAGTGGAAAGACTCCGAGAATTCTGCTCCCAGAGATCATTCCTGCTCACACTGACCTTTGTAGAAAGGGGCCATCGTTCCAGGCAGCCTGTACTGAGCATGTGGCTCCTGAGCGGGGTTTGTTGTTTAGGAAACCTGCTCAGGCTTTTCCATTCTTTCCTTGCAAACAGGAAAACTTCTCCTGGGCCTGTGTGCAGGCAGAGGCCTGAGGAGAGCAGGTGGCACATGGTGCGCTGGGCTGGGACAGCCAGCTGCAGAGCTCAAGGGAAGAAGCCCAAAGTGGCACAATGGCTCCTTGCCTTCACATGCAACACCTGGGTCACAATGGTCTCCTTGATTCCATGAGGCCCCACTGTGTCACAATGGCTCCTTGGTTCCATGCGGTTCCGCAGTGTCACCATGGTCTCCTTTGATCCGCATTGTCATCATGGACAATTGGTTCCATGAGGCCCCGCAGTGTCACAATGGTCCCTTGGTTCCACAGGTTTTATGTTGTAACAATGGACTCCTTGCTTCTATGAGCTCGCCTGCTTTTTGCAGAGGTGTCTTTGGTTCCAACAAGGCCCCGCTGTGTCTCAGTGCACCCTGGCTTCCATGCGGATCTGGAGTATCACAAAGACTCCTTGGTTGCACCAGGTCCTGCTGTGTCACAATGGATCCTGTGCTCCATGAGGCCCTCCAAAGTCATCATGGAGGCTTGCTTCCATGAGGTTCCATGATGTGCCAGTGGTCATCTTGGTTCCAGGAGTTTCCTTAGTGTCACAATGCTCTCCATGCTTCCATGATTCCCCACAATGTCCCAATGCTCTCCATGCTTCCATTAGGCCCTGCTTTGCCACAATGGTGCCCTCGTTTCCATGAGGCCCCGCTGTGTCACAATGGACTATGGTTCCGTGATGCTCCGTGGTGTCACCATGGTCTTCTTGAATCCGCCGTGTAACAATGGACCATTGGTTCCATGCGGCCTGGCCATGTCACAATGGGCTCCTTGAGTCCATGATTCCCCACGGTGTCACAATGGAGCCTTGTTTCTAGGAGGTTCTGTACTGTCACAATTGTCTCCTTGATGCCATCAGCCCCTGCAGTGTCACATAGGCTCCTTGGTTCCATGAGGAACACAAAAGCTTTGCAGAAACATTGAGCCACAGCTGCTGAACACAGCTGGCAACATCTGCTGCATCAAAAGAGGGCTTCAAGCTGAGAATGGCACCAGCAGCTTCCATCTGCAACAGAGCCCCAGGGAAAGGACAGGCTGTGCCGGTCTGGACAAATCTGGAGGAAAATATCCTCTGGTTGAAGGCAGGTTACACCCAGCCCTCCCCCACCAGGTTCGGGAAAAAAGAATTTTCCTTGGAAGAAAGTGAAACAGATAGAAACTCTTTATTTAACAAACACCCAGGAAAAGGATAACAATGCTAAATATTCAAACCTCTCGCTGTGGAGAGAAAGCTGGGATAATTGGAGAGTCCTTCCGTGTTTCAGTGGGGTCTCCTGAAACATCCCTAGACAGCGAGGCCCGTGGAAAGAAATAGGGAGCAATTCTTGAGAGAAGTTTCAGAGCTCTTTCTTCTCCAGCCACATGGGCGGGGCACTGCCAAAGAACTGAGCAATCCCGGGACAAGCAGGGCCCTCCTGGCACAGGGCAACACAAAATAACCAGTGCTGAACAGGATTAGGGCACATGTGAGCAGGGAGCAGGGAGACCCCGTGCCCAGGCCATGCCTCTACCCCAGGGTCCCCTCTCCCATGACCTCATGGCAGGGGGGAGGAACCCCAACACTTCTGGAGGTGTAGTCTCCCTCCTCCTCCTTGGAGCTGGCTCATGGGCCCACATTCAGGGCCCCCACCTCGGGAGAAAATTGTCCCAGTGTGGTCTGATGTTGAAACAGTCAAGAAGAGAAGAAGGGAAAAAAAACCCCCGAAGTCCCAGGAGAACAAAGTTCAACTCTCCATCTCCCTGCAGAGAAAAGGAGCTGAAAACTGGCTCAAAAGCAAGAAGGTTGCTTCCTGCACTCTTGCTGCAAGCAGGATGCAGAGGAGTGTGTATGTGTGTCCTTGAACAAACGCTCTGAGAAGTTTGTCCAGTTTTTTTTCCTCTCCCCCCTCTCAGGCTCAGTTGAAAGGCACAGAAATGCACCAAGTTAACTTCTGGGCATAGAGCAGCCATAGGGGATACACATCCTAAAGTCACCCCAAGACACAGGCACAGAGAATTCAGTGGAAAGACTCCGAGAATTCTGCTCCCAGAGATCATTCCTGCTCACACTGACCTTTGTAGAAAGGGGCCATCGTTCCAGGCAGCCTGTACTGAGCATGTGGCTCCTGAGCGGGGTTTGTTGTTTAGGAAACCTGCTCAGGCTTTTCCATTCTTTCCTTGCAAACAGGAAAACTTCTCCTGGGCCTGTGTGCAGGCAGAGGCCTGAGGAGAGCAGGTGGCACATGGTGCGCTGGGCTGGGACAGCCAGCTGCAGAGCTCAAGGGAAGAAGCCCAAAGTGGCACAATGGCTCCTTGCCTTCACATGCAACACCTGGGTCACAATGGTCTCCTTGATTCCATGAGGCCCCACTGTGTCACAATGGCTCCTTGGTTCCATGCGGTTCCGCAGTGTCACCATGGTCTCCTTTGATCCGCATTGTCATCATGGACAATTGGTTCCATGAGGCCCCGCAGTGTCACAATGGTCCCTTGGTTCCACAGGTTTTATGTTGTAACAATGGACTCCTTGCTTCTATGAGCTCGCCTGCTTTTTGCAGAGGTGTCTTTGGTTCCAACAAGGCCCCGCTGTGTCTCAGTGCACCCTGGCTTCCATGCGGATCTGGAGTATCACAAAGACTCCTTGGTTGCACCAGGTCCTGCTGTGTCACAATGGATCCTGTGCTCCATGAGGCCCTCCAAAGTCATCATGGAGGCTTGCTTCCATGAGGTTCCATGATGTGCCAGTGGTCATCTTGGTTCCAGGAGTTTCCTTAGTGTCACAATGCTCTCCATGCTTCCATGATTCCCCACAATGTCCCAATGCTCTCCATGCTTCCATTAGGCCCTGCTTTGCCACAATGGTGCCCTCGTTTCCATGAGGCCCCGCTGTGTCACAATGGACTATGGTTCCGTGATGCTCCGTGGTGTCACCATGGTCTTCTTGAATCCGCCGTGTAACAATGGACCATTGGTTCCATGCGGCCTGGCCGTGTCACAATGGGCTCCTTGAGTCCATGATTCCCCACGGTGTCACAATGGAGCCTTGTTTCTAGGAGGTTCTGTACTGTCACAATTGTCTCCTTGATGCCATCAGCCCCTGCAGTGTCACATAGGCTCCTTGGTTCCATGAGGAACACAAAAGCTTTGCAGAAACATTGAGCCACAGCTGCTGAACACAGCTGGCAACATCTGCTGCATCAAAAGAGGGCTTCAAGCTGAGAATGGCACCAGCAGCTTCCATCTGCAACAGAGCCCCAGGGAAAGGACAGGCTGTGCCGGTCTGGACAAATCTGGAGGAAAATATCCTCTGGTTGAAGGCAGGTTACACCCAGCCCTCCCCCACCAGGTTCGGGAAAAAAGAATTTTCCTTGGAAGAAAGTGAAACAGATAGAAACTCTTTATTTAACAAACACCCAGGAAAAGGATAACAATGCTAAATATTCAAACCTCTCGCTGTGGAGAGAAAGCTGGGATAATTGGAGAGTCCTTCCGTGTTTCAGTGGGGTCTCCTGAAACATCCCTAGACAGCGAGGCCCGTGGAAAGAAATAGGGAGCGATTCTTGAGAGAAGTTTCAGAGCTCTTTCTTCTCCAGCCACATGGGCGGGGCACTGCCAAAGAACTGAGCAATCCCGGGACAAGCAGGGCCCTCCTGGCACAGGGCAACACAAAATAACCAGTGCTGAACAGGATTAGGGCACATGTGAGCAGGGAGCAGGGAGACCCCGTGCCCAGGCCATGCCTCTACCCCAGGGTCCCCTCTCCCATGACCTCATGGCAGGGGGGAGGAACCCCAACACTTCTGGAGGTGTAGTCTCCCTCCTCCTCCTTGGAGCTGGCTCATGGGCCCACATTCAGGGCCCCCACCTCGGGAGAAAATTGTCCCAGTGTGGTCTGATGTTGAAACAGTCAAGAAGAGAAGAAGGGAAAAAAAACCCCCGAAGTCCCAGGAGAACAAAGTTCAACTCTCCATCTCCCTGCAGAGAAAAGGAGCTGAAAACTGGCTCAAAAGCAAGAAGGTTGCTTCCTGCACTCTTGCTGCAAGCAGGATGCAGAGGAGTGTGTATGTGTGTCCTTGAACAAACGCTCTGAGAAGTTTGTCCAGTTTTTTTTCCTCTCCCCCCTCTCAGGCTCAGTTGAAAGGCACAGAAATGCACCAAGTTAACTTCTGGGCATAGAGCAGCCATAGGGGATACACATCCTAAAGTCACCCCAAGACACAGGCACAGAGAATTCAGTGGAAAGACTCCGAGAATTCTGCTCCCAGAGATCATTCCTGCTCACACTGACCTTTGTAGAAAGGGGCCATCGTTCCAGGCAGCCTGTACTGAGCATGTGGCTCCTGAGCGGGGTTTGTTGTTTAGGAAACCTGCTCAGGCTTTTCCATTCTTTCCTTGCAAACAGGAAAACTTCTCCTGGGCCTGTGTGCAGGCAGAGCCCTGAGGAGAGCAGGTGGCACATGGTGCGCTGGGCTGGGACAGCCAGCTGCAGAGCTCAAGGGAAGAAGCCCAAAGTGGCATAATGGCTCCTTGCCTTCACATGCAACACCTGGGTCACAATGGTCTCCTTGATTCCATGAGGCCCCACTGTGTCACAATGGCTCCTTGGTTCCATGCGGTTCCGCAGTGTCACCATGGTCTCCTTTGATCTGCATTGTCATCATGGACAATTGGTTCCATGAGGCCCCGCAGTGTCACAATGGTCCCTTGGTTCCACAGGTTTTATGTTGTAACAATGGACTCCTTGCTTCTATGAGCTCGCCTGCTTTTTGCAGAGGTGTCTTTGGTTCCAACAAGGCCCCGCTGTGTCTCAGTGCACCCTGGCTTCCATGCGGATCTGGAGTATCACAAAGGCTCCTTAGTTGCACCAGGTCCTGCTGTGTCACAATGGATCCTGTGCTCCATGAGGCCCTCCAAAGTCATCATGGAGGCTTGCTTCCATGAGGTTCCATGATGTGCCAGTGCTCATCTTGGTTCCAGGAGTTTCCTTAGTGTCACAATGCTCTCCATGCTTCCATGATTCCCCACAATGTCCCAATGCTCTCCATGCTTCCATTAGGCCCTGCTTTGCCACAATGGTGCCCTCGTTTCCATGAGGCCCCGCTGTGTCACAATGGACTATGGTTCCGTGATGCTCCGTGGTGTCACCATGGTCTTCTTGAATCCGCCGTGTAACAATGGACCATTGGTTCCATGCGGCCTGGCCGTGTCACAATGGGCTCCTTGAGTCCATGATTCCCCACGGTGTCACAATGGAGCCTTGTTTCTAGGAGGTTCTGTACTGTCACAATTGTCTCCTTGATGCCATCAGCCCCTGCAGTGTCACAAAGGCTCCTTGGTTCCATGAGGAACACAAAAGCTTTGCAGAAACATTGAGCCACAGCTGCTGAACACAGCTGGCAACATCTGCTGCATCAAAAGAGGGCTTCAAGCTGAGAATGGCACCAGCAGCTTCCATCTGCAACAGAGCCCCAGGGAAAGGACAGGCTGTGCCGGTCTGGACAAATGTGGAGGAAAATATCCTCTGGTTGAAGGCAGGTCACACCCAGCCCTCCCACACCAGGTTCGGGAAAAAAGAATTTTCCTTGGAAGAAAGTGAAACAGATAGAAACTCTTTATTTAACAAACACCCAGGAAAAGGATAACAATGCTAAATATTCAAACCTCTCGCTGTGGAGAGAAAGCTGGGATAATTGGAGAGTCCTTCCGTGTTTCAGTGGGGTCTCCTGAAACATCCCTAGACAGCGAGGCCCGTGGAAAGAAATAGGGAGCGATTCTTGAGAGAAGTTTCAGAGCTCTTTCTTCTCCAGCCACATGGGCGGGGCACTGCCAAAGAACTGAGCAATCCCGGGACAAGCAGGGCCCTCCTGGCACAGGGCAACACAAAATAACCAGTGCTGAACAGGATTAGGGCACATGTGAGCAGGGAGCAGGGAGACCCCGTGCCCAGGCCATGCCTCTACCCCAGGGTCCCCTCTCCCATGACCTCATGGCAGGGGGGAGGAACCCCAACACTTCTGGAGGTGTAGTCTCCCTCCTCCTCCTTGGAGCTGGCTCATGGGCCCACATTCAGGGCCCCCACCTCGGGAGAAAATTGTCCCAGTGTGGTCTGATGTTGAAACAGTCAAGAAGAGAAGAAGGGAAAAAAAACCCCCGAAGTCCCAGGAGAACAAAGTTCAACTCTCCATCTCCCTGCAGAGAAAAGGAGCTGAAAACTGGCTCAAAAGCAAGAAGGTTGCTTCCTGCACTCTTGCTGCAAGCAGGATGCAGAGGAGTGTGTATGTGTGTCCTTGAACAAACGCTCTGAGAAGTTTGTCCAGTTTTTTTTCCTCTCCCCCCTCTCAGGCTCAGTTGAAAGGCACAGAAATGCACCAAGTTAACTTCTGGGCATAGAGCAGCCATAGGGGATACACATCCTAAAGTCACCCCAAGACACAGGCACAGAGAATTCAGTGGAAAGACTCCGAGAATTCTGCTCCCAGAGATCATTCCTGCTCACACTGACCTTTGTAGAAAGGGGCCATCGTTCCAGGCAGCCTGTACTGAGCATGTGGCTCCTGAGCGGGCTTTGTTGTTTAGGAAACCTGCTCAGGCTTTTCCATTCTTTCCTTGCAAACAGGAAAACTTCTCCTGGGGCTGTGTGCAGGCAGAGCCCTGAGGAGAGCAGGTGGCACATGGTGCGCTGGGCTGGGACAGCCAGCTGCAGAGCTCAAGGGAAGAAGCCCAAAGTGGCATAATGGCTCCTTGCCTTCACATGCAACACCTGGGTCACAATGGTCTCCTTGATTCCATGAGGCCCCACTGTGTCACAATGGCTCCTTGGTTCCATGCGGTTCCGCAGTGTCACCATGGTCTCCTTTGATCCGCATTGTCATCATGGACAATTGGTTCCATGAGGCCCCGCAGTGTCACAATGGTCCCTTGGTTCCACAGGTTTGATGTTGTAACAATGGACTCCTTGCTTCTATGAGCTCGCCTGCTTTTTGCAGAGGTGTCTCTGGTTCCAACAAGGCCCCGCTGTGTCTCAGTGCACCCTGGCTTCCATGCGCATCTGGAGTATCACAAAGGCTCCTTGGTTGCACCAGGTCCTGCTGTGTCACAATGGATCCTGTGCTCCATGAGGCCCTCCAAAGTCATCATGGAGGCTTGCTTCCATGAGGTTCCATGATGTGCCAGTGGTCATCTTGGTTCCAGGAGTTTCCTTAGTGTCACAATGCTCTCCATGCTTCCATGATTCCCCACAATGTCCCAATGCTCTCCATGCTTCCATTAGGCCCTGCTTTGCCACAATGGTGCCCTCGTTTCCATGAGGCCCCGCTGTGTCACAATGGACTATGGTTCCGTGATGCTCCGTGGTGTCACCATGGTCTTCTTGAATCCGCCGTGTAACAATGGACCATTGGTTCCATGCGGCCTGGCCATGTCACAATGGGCTCCTTGAGTCCATGATTCCCCACGGTGTCACAATGGAGCCTTGTTTCTAGGAGGTTCTGTACTGTCACAATTGTCTCCTTGATGCCATCAGCCCCTGCAGTGTCACATAGGCTCCTTGGTTCCATGAGGAACACAAAAGCTTTGCAGAAACATTGAGCCACAGCTGCTGAACACAGCTGGCAACATCTGCTGCATCAAAAGAGGGCTTCAAGCTGAGAATGGCACCAGCAGCTTCCATCTGCAACAGAGCCCCAGGGAAAGGACAGGCTGTGCCGGTCTGGACAAATCTGGAGGAAAATATCCTCTGGTTGAAGGCAGGTTACACCCAGCCCTCCCCCACCAGGTTCGGGAAAAAAGAATTTTCCTTGGAAGAAAGTGAAACAGATAGAAACTCTTTATTTAACAAACACCCAGGAAAAGGATAACAATGCTAAATATTCAAACCTCTCGCTGTGGAGAGAAAGCTGGGATAATTGGAGAGTCCTTCCGTGTTTCAGTGGGGTCTCCTGAAACATCCCTAGACAGCGAGGCCCGTGGAAAGAAATAGGGAGCAATTCTTGAGAGAAGTTTCAGAGCTCTTTCTTCTCCAGCCACATGGGCGGGGCACTGCCAAAGAACTGAGCAATCCCGGGACAAGCAGGGCCCTCCTGGCACAGGGCAACACAAAATAACCAGTGCTGAACAGGATTAGGGCACATGTGAGCAGGGAGCAGGGAGACCCCGTGCCCAGGCCATGCCTCTACCCCAGGGTCCCCTCTCCCATGACCTCATGGCAGGGGGGAGGAACCCCAACACTTCTGGAGGTGTAGTCTCCCTCCTCCTCCTTGGAGCTGGCTCATGGGCCCACATTCAGGGCCCCCACCTCGGGAGAAAATTGTCCCAGTGTGGTCTGATGTTGAAACAGTCAAGAAGAGAAGAAGGGAAAAAAAACCCCCGAAGTCCCAGGAGAACAAAGTTCAACTCTCCATCTCCCTGCAGAGAAAAGGAGCTGAAAACTGGCTCAAAAGCAAGAAGGTTGCTTCCTGCACTCTTGCTGCAAGCAGGATGCAGAGGAGTGTGTATGTGTGTCCTTGAACAAACGCTCTGAGAAGTTTGTCCAGTTTTTTTTCCTCTCCCCCCTCTCAGGCTCAGTTGAAAGGCACAGAAATGCACCAAGTTAACTTCTGGGCATAGAGCAGCCATAGGGGATACACATCCTAAAGTCACCCCAAGACACAGGCACAGAGAATTCAGTGGAAAGACTCCGAGAATTCTGCTCCCAGAGATCATTCCTGCTCACACTGACCTTTGTAGAAAGGGGCCATCGTTCCAGGCAGCCTGTACTGAGCATGTGGCTCCTGAGCGGGGTTTGTTGTTTAGGAAACCTGCTCAGGCTTTTCCATTCTTTCCTTGCAAACAGGAAAACTTCTCCTGGGCCTGTGTGCAGGCAGAGGCCTGAGGAGAGCAGGTGGCACATGGTGCGCTGGGCTGGGACAGCCAGCTGCAGAGCTCAAGGGAAGAAGCCCAAAGTGGCACAATGGCTCCTTGCCTTCACATGCAACACCTGGGTCACAATGGTCTCCTTGATTCCATGAGGCCCCACTGTGTCACAATGGCTCCTTGGTTCCATGCGGTTCCGCAGTGTCACCATGGTCTCCTTTGATCCGCATTGTCATCATGGACAATTGGTTCCATGAGGCCCCGCAGTGTCACAATGGTCCCTTGGTTCCACAGGTTTTATGTTGTAACAATGGACTCCTTGCTTCTATGAGCTCGCCTGCTTTTTGCAGAGGTGTCTTTGGTTCCAACAAGGCCCCGCTGTGTCTCAGTGCACCCTGGCTTCCATGCGGATCTGGAGTATCACAAAGACTCCTTGGTTGCACCAGGTCCTGCTGTGTCACAATGGATCCTGTGCTCCATGAGGCCCTCCAAAGTCATCATGGAGGCTTGCTTCCATGAGGTTCCATGATGTGCCAGTGGTCATCTTGGTTCCAGGAGTTTCCTTAGTGTCACAATGCTCTCCATGCTTCCATGATTCCCCACAATGTCCCAATGCTCTCCATGCTTCCATTAGGCCCTGCTTTGCCACAATGGTGCCCTCGTTTCCATGAGGCCCCGCTGTGTCACAATGGACTATGGTTCCGTGATGCTCCGTGGTGTCACCATGGTCTTCTTGAATCCGCCGTGTAACAATGGACCATTGGTTCCATGCGGCCTGGCCGTGTCACAATGGGCTCCTTGAGTCCATGATTCCCCACGGTGTCACAATGGAGCCTTGTTTCTAGGAGGTTCTGTACTGTCACAATTGTCTCCTTGATGCCATCAGCCCCTGCAGTGTCACATAGGCTCCTTGGTTCCATGAGGAACACAAAAGCTTTGCAGAAACATTGAGCCACAGCTGCTGAACACAGCTGGCAACATCTGCTGCATCAAAAGAGGGCTTCAAGCTGAGAATGGCACCAGCAGCTTCCATCTGCAACAGAGCCCCAGGGAAAGGACAGGCTGTGCCGGTCTGGACAAATCTGGAGGAAAATATCCTCTGGTTGAAGGCAGGTTACACCCAGCCCTCCCCCACCAGGTTCGGGAAAAAAGAATTTTCCTTGGAAGAAAGTGAAACAGATAGAAACTCTTTATTTAACAAACACCCAGGAAAAGGATAACAATGCTAAATATTCAAACCTCTCGCTGTGGAGAGAAAGCTGGGATAATTGGAGAGTCCTTCCGTGTTTCAGTGGGGTCTCCTGAAACATCCCTAGACAGCGAGGCCCGTGGAAAGAAATAGGGAGCGATTCTTGAGAGAAGTTTCAGAGCTCTTTCTTCTCCAGCCACATGGGCGGGGCACTGCCAAAGAACTGAGCAATCCCGGGACAAGCAGGGCCCTCCTGGCACAGGGCAACACAAAATAACCAGTGCTGAACAGGATTAGGGCACATGTGAGCAGGGAGCAGGGAGACCCCGTGCCCAGGCCATGCCTCTACCCCAGGGTCCCCTCTCCCATGACCTCATGGCAGGGGGGAGGAACCCCAACACTTCTGGAGGTGTAGTCTCCCTCCTCCTCCTTGGAGCTGGCTCATGGGCCCACATTCAGGGCCCCCACCTCGGGAGAAAATTGTCCCAGTGTGGTCTGATGTTGAAACAGTCAAGAAGAGAAGAAGGGAAAAAAAACCCCCGAAGTCCCAGGAGAACAAAGTTCAACTCTCCATCTCCCTGCAGAGAAAAGGAGCTGAAAACTGGCTCAAAAGCAAGAAGGTTGCTTCCTGCACTCTTGCTGCAAGCAGGATGCAGAGGAGTGTGTATGTGTGTCCTTGAACAAACGCTCTGAGAAGTTTGTCCAGTTTTTTTTCCTCTCCCCCCTCTCAGGCTCAGTTGAAAGGCACAGAAATGCACCAAGTTAACTTCTGGGCATAGAGCAGCCATAGGGGATACACATCCTAAAGTCACCCCAAGACACAGGCACAGAGAATTCAGTGGAAAGACTCCGAGAATTCTGCTCCCAGAGATCATTCCTGCTCACACTGACCTTTGTAGAAAGGGGCCATCGTTCCAGGCAGCCTGTACTGAGCATGTGGCTCCTGAGCGGGGTTTGTTGTTTAGGAAACCTGCTCAGGCTTTTCCATTCTTTCCTTGCAAACAGGAAAACTTCTCCTGGGCCTGTGTGCAGGCAGAGCCCTGAGGAGAGCAGGTGGCACATGGTGCGCTGGGCTGGGACAGCCAGCTGCAGAGCTCAAGGGAAGAAGCCCAAAGTGGCATAATGGCTCCTTGCCTTCACATGCAACACCTGGGTCACAATGGTCTCCTTGATTCCATGAGGCCCCACTGTGTCACAATGGCTCCTTGGTTCCATGCGGTTCCGCAGTGTCACCATGGTCTCCTTTGATCTGCATTGTCATCATGGACAATTGGTTCCATGAGGCCCCGCAGTGTCACAATGGTCCCTTGGTTCCACAGGTTTTATGTTGTAACAATGGACTCCTTGCTTCTATGAGCTCGCCTGCTTTTTGCAGAGGTGTCTTTGGTTCCAACAAGGCCCCGCTGTGTCTCAGTGCACCCTGGCTTCCATGCGGATCTGGAGTATCACAAAGGCTCCTTAGTTGCACCAGGTCCTGCTGTGTCACAATGGATCCTGTGCTCCATGAGGCCCTCCAAAGTCATCATGGAGGCTTGCTTCCATGAGGTTCCATGATGTGCCAGTGCTCATCTTGGTTCCAGGAGTTTCCTTAGTGTCACAATGCTCTCCATGCTTCCATGATTCCCCACAATGTCCCAATGCTCTCCATGCTTCCATTAGGCCCTGCTTTGCCACAATGGTGCCCTCGTTTCCATGAGGCCCCGCTGTGTCACAATGGACTATGGTTCCGTGATGCTCCGTGGTGTCACCATGGTCTTCTTGAATCCGCCGTGTAACAATGGACCATTGGTTCCATGCGGCCTGGCCGTGTCACAATGGGCTCCTTGAGTCCATGATTCCCCACGGTGTCACAATGGAGCCTTGTTTCTAGGAGGTTCTGTACTGTCACAATTGTCTCCTTGATGCCATCAGCCCCTGCAGTGTCACAAAGGCTCCTTGGTTCCATGAGGAACACAAAAGCTTTGCAGAAACATTGAGCCACAGCTGCTGAACACAGCTGGCAACATCTGCTGCATCAAAAGAGGGCTTCAAGCTGAGAATGGCACCAGCAGCTTCCATCTGCAACAGAGCCCCAGGGAAAGGACAGGCTGTGCCGGTCTGGACAAATGTGGAGGAAAATATCCTCTGGTTGAAGGCAGGTCACACCCAGCCCTCCCACACCAGGTTCGGGAAAAAAGAATTTTCCTTGGAAGAAAGTGAAACAGATAGAAACTCTTTATTTAACAAACACCCAGGAAAAGGATAACAATGCTAAATATTCAAACCTCTCGCTGTGGAGAGAAAGCTGGGATAATTGGAGAGTCCTTCCGTGTTTCAGTGGGGTCTCCTGAAACATCCCTAGACAGCGAGGCCCGTGGAAAGAAATAGGGAGCGATTCTTGAGAGAAGTTTCAGAGCTCTTTCTTCTCCAGCCACATGGGCGGGGCACTGCCAAAGAACTGAGCAATCCCGGGACAAGCAGGGCCCTCCTGGCACAGGGCAACACAAAATAACCAGTGCTGAACAGGATTAGGGCACATGTGAGCAGGGAGCAGGGAGACCCCGTGCCCAGGCCATGCCTCTACCCCAGGGTCCCCTCTCCCATGACCTCATGGCAGGGGGGAGGAACCCCAACACTTCTGGAGGTGTAGTCTCCCTCCTCCTCCTTGGAGCTGGCTCATGGGCCCACATTCAGGGCCCCCACCTCGGGAGAAAATTGTCCCAGTGTGGTCTGATGTTGAAACAGTCAAGAAGAGAAGAAGGGAAAAAAAACCCCCGAAGTCCCAGGAGAACAAAGTTCAACTCTCCATCTCCCTGCAGAGAAAAGGAGCTGAAAACTGGCTCAAAAGCAAGAAGGTTGCTTCCTGCACTCTTGCTGCAAGCAGGATGCAGAGGAGTGTGTATGTGTGTCCTTGAACAAACGCTCTGAGAAGTTTGTCCAGTTTTTTTTCCTCTCCCCCCTCTCAGGCTCAGTTGAAAGGCACAGAAATGCACCAAGTTAACTTCTGGGCATAGAGCAGCCATAGGGGATACACATCCTAAAGTCACCCCAAGACACAGGCACAGAGAATTCAGTGGAAAGACTCCGAGAATTCTGCTCCCAGAGATCATTCCTGCTCACACTGACCTTTGTAGAAAGGGGCCATCGTTCCAGGCAGCCTGTACTGAGCATGTGGCTCCTGAGCGGGCTTTGTTGTTTAGGAAACCTGCTCAGGCTTTTCCATTCTTTCCTTGCAAACAGGAAAACTTCTCCTGGGGCTGTGTGCAGGCAGAGCCCTGAGGAGAGCAGGTGGCACATGGTGCGCTGGGCTGGGACAGCCAGCTGCAGAGCTCAAGGGAAGAAGCCCAAAGTGGCATAATGGCTCCTTGCCTTCACATGCAACACCTGGGTCACAATGGTCTCCTTGATTCCATGAGGCCCCACTGTGTCACAATGGCTCCTTGGTTCCATGCGGTTCCGCAGTGTCACCATGGTCTCCTTTGATCCGCATTGTCATCATGGACAATTGGTTCCATGAGGCCCCGCAGTGTCACAATGGTCCCTTGGTTCCACAGGTTTGATGTTGTAACAATGGACTCCTTGCTTCTATGAGCTCGCCTGCTTTTTGCAGAGGTGTCTCTGGTTCCAACAAGGCCCCGCTGTGTCTCAGTGCACCCTGGCTTCCATGCGCATCTGGAGTATCACAAAGGCTCCTTGGTTGCACCAGGTCCTGCTGTGTCACAATGGATCCTGTGCTCCATGAGGCCCTCCAAAGTCATCATGGAGGCTTGCTTCCATGAGGTTCCATGATGTGCCAGTGGTCATCTTGGTTCCAGGAGTTTCCTTAGTGTCACAATGCTCTCCATGCTTCCATGATTCCCCACAATGTCCCAATGCTCTCCATGCTTCCATTAGGCCCTGCTTTGCCACAATGGTGCCCTCGTTTCCATGAGGCCCCGCTGTGTCACAATGGACTATGGTTCCGTGATGCTCCGTTGTGTCACCATGGTCTTCTTGAATCCGCCGTGTAACAATGGACCATTGGTTCCATGCGGCCTGGCCGTGTCACAATGGGCTCCTTGAGTCCATGATTCCCCACGGTGTCACAATGGAGCCTTGTTTCTAGGAGGTTCTGTACTGTCACAATTGTCTCCTTGATGCCATCAGCCCCTGCAGTGTCACAAAGGCTCCTTGGTTCCATGAGGAACACAAAAGCTTTGCAGAAACATTGAGCCACAGCTGCTGAACACAGCTGGCAACATCTGCTGCATCAAAAGAGGGCTTCAAGCTGAGAATGGCACCAGCAGCTTCCATCTGCAACAGAGCCCCAGGGAAAGGACAGGCTGTGCCGGTCTGGACAAATGTGGAGGAAAATATCCTCTGGTTGAAGGCAGGTCACACCCAGCCCTCCCACACCAGGTTCGGGAAAAAAGAATTTTCCTTGGAAGAAAGTGAAACAGATAGAAACTATTTATTTAACAAACACACAGGAAAAGGATAACAATGCTAAATATTCAAACCTCTCGCTGTGGAGAGAAAGCTGGGATAATTGGAGAGTCCTTCCGTGTTTCAGTGGGGTCTCCTGAAACATCCCTAGACAGCGAGGCCCGTGGAAAGAAATAGGGAGCGATTCTTGAGAGAAGTTTCAGAGCTCTTTCTTCTCCAGCCACATGGGCGGGGCACTGCCAAAGAACTGAGCAATCCCGGGACAAGCAGGGCCCTCCTGGCACAGGGCAACACAAAATAACCAGTGCTGAACAGGATTAGGGCACATGTGAGCAGGGAGCAGGGAGACCCCGTGCCCAGGCCATGCCTCTACCCCAGGGTCCCCTCTCCCATGACCTCATGGCAGGGGGGAGGAACCCCAACACTTCTGGAGGTGTAGTCTCCCTCCTCCTCCTTGGAGCTGGCTCATGGGCCCACATTCAGGGCCCCCACCTCGGGAGAAAATTGTCCCAGTGTGGTCTGATGTTGAAACAGTCAAGAAGAGAAGAAGGGAAAAAAAACCCCCGAAGTCCCAGGAGAACAAAGTTCAACTCTCCATCTCCCTGCAGAGAAAAGGAGCTGAAAACTGGCTCAAAAGCAAGAAGGTTGCTTCCTGCACTCTTGCTGCAAGCAGGATGCAGAGGAGTGTGTATGTGTGTCCTTGAACAAACGCTCTGAGAAGTTTGTCCAGTTTTTTTTCCTCTCCCCCCTCTCAGGCTCAGTTGAAAGGCACAGAAATGCACCAAGTTAACTTCTGGGCATAGAGCAGCCATAGGGGATACACATCCTAAAGTCACCCCAAGACACAGGCACAGAGAATTCAGTGGAAAGACTCCGAGAATTCTGCTCCCAGAGATCATTCCTGCTCACACTGACCTTTGTAGAAAGGGGCCATCGTTCCAGGCAGCCTGTACTGAGCATGTGGCTCCTGAGCGGGCTTTGTTGTTTAGGAAACCTGCTCAGGCTTTTCCATTCTTTCCTTGCAAACAGGAAAACTTCTCCTGGGCCTGTGTGCAGGCAGAGCCCTGAGGAGAGCAGGTGGCACATGGTGCGCTGGGCTGGGACAGCCAGCTGCAGAGCTCAAGGGAAGAAGCCCAAAGTGGCATAATGGCTCCTTGCCTTCACATGCAACACCTGGGTCACAATGGTCTCCTTGATTCCATGAGGCCCCACTGTGTCACAATGGCTCCTTGGTTCCATGCGGTTCCGCAGTGTCACCATGGTCTCCTTTGATCTGCATTGTCATCATGGACAATTGGTTCCATGAGGCCCCGCAGTGTCACAATGGTCCCTTGGTTCCACAGGTTTTATGTTGTAACAATGGACTCCTTGCTTCTATGAGCTCGCCTGCTTTTTGCAGAGGTGTCTTTGGTTCCAACAAGGCCCCGCTGTGTCTCAGTGCACCCTGGCTTCCATGCGGATCTGGAGTATCACAAAGGCTCCTTAGTTGCACCAGGTCCTGCTGTGTCACAATGGATCCTGTGCTCCATGAGGCCCTCCAAAGTCATCATGGAGGCTTGCTTCCATGAGGTTCCATGATGTGCCAGTGCTCATCTTGGTTCCAGGAGTTTCCTTAGTGTCACAATGCTCTCCATGCTTCCATGATTCCCCACAATGTCCCAATGCTCTCCATGCTTCCATTAGGCCCTGCTTTGCCACAATGGTGCCCTCGTTTCCATGAGGCCCCGCTGTGTCACAATGGACTATGGTTCCGTGATGCTCCGTGGTGTCACCATGGTCTTCTTGAATCCGCCGTGTAACAATGGACCATTGGTTCCATGCGGCCTGGCCGTGTCACAATGGGCTCCTTGAGTCCATGATTCCCCACGGTGTCACAATGGAGCCTTGTTTCTAGGAGGTTCTGTACTGTCACAATTGTCTCCTTGATGCCATCAGCCCCTGCAGTGTCACAAAGGCTCCTTGGTTCCATGAGGAACACAAAAGCTTTGCAGAAACATTGAGCCACAGCTGCTGAACACAGCTGGCAACATCTGCTGCATCAAAAGAGGGCTTCAAGCTGAGAATGGCACCAGCAGCTTCCATCTGCAACAGAGCCCCAGGGAAAGGACAGGCTGTGCCGGTCTGGACAAATGTGGAGGAAAATATCCTCTGGTTGAAGGCAGGTCACACCCAGCCCTCCCACACCAGGTTCGGGAAAAAAGAATTTTCCTTGGAAGAAAGTGAAACAGATAGAAACTCTTTATTTAACAAACACCCAGGAAAAGGATAACAATGCTAAATATTCAAACCTCTCGCTGTGGAGAGAAAGCTGGGATAATTGGAGAGTCCTTCCGTGTTTCAGTGGGGTCTCCTGAAACATCCCTAGACAGCGAGGCCCGTGGAAAGAAATAGGGAGCGATTCTTGAGAGAAGTTTCAGAGCTCTTTCTTCTCCAGCCACATGGGCGGGGCACTGCCAAAGAACTGAGCAATCCCGGGACAAGCAGGGCCCTCCTGGCACAGGGCAACACAAAATAACCAGTGCTGAACAGGATTAGGGCACATGTGAGCAGGGAGCAGGGAGACCCCGTGCCCAGGCCATGCCTCTACCCCAGGGTCCCCTCTCCCATGACCTCATGGCAGGGGGGAGGAACCCCAACACTTCTGGAGGTGTAGTCTCCCTCCTCCTCCTTGGAGCTGGCTCATGGGCCCACATTCAGGGCCCCCACCTCGGGAGAAAATTGTCCCAGTGTGGTCTGATGTTGAAACAGTCAAGAAGAGAAGAAGGGAAAAAAAACCCCCGAAGTCCCAGGAGAACAAAGTTCAACTCTCCATCTCCCTGCAGAGAAAAGGAGCTGAAAACTGGCTCAAAAGCAAGAAGGTTGCTTCCTGCACTCTTGCTGCAAGCAGGATGCAGAGGAGTGTGTATGTGTGTCCTTGAACAAACGCTCTGAGAAGTTTGTCCAGTTTTTTTTCCTCTCCCCCCTCTCAGGCTCAGTTGAAAGGCACAGAAATGCACCAAGTTAACTTCTGGGCATAGAGCAGCCATAGGGGATACACATCCTAAAGTCACCCCAAGACACAGGCACAGAGAATTCAGTGGAAAGACTCCGAGAATTCTGCTCCCAGAGATCATTCCTGCTCACACTGACCTTTGTAGAAAGGGGCCATCGTTCCAGGCAGCCTGTACTGAGCATGTGGCTCCTGAGCGGGGTTTGTTGTTTAGGAAACCTGCTCAGGCTTTTCCATTCTTTCCTTGCAAACAGGAAAACTTCTCCTGGGGCTGTGTGCAGGCAGAGCCCTGAGGAGAGCAGGTGGCACATGGTGCGCTGGGCTGGGACAGCCAGCTGCAGAGCTCAAGGGAAGAAGCCCAAAGTGGCATAATGGCTCCTTGCCTTCACATGCAACACCTGGGTCACAATGGTCTCCTTGATTCCATGAGGCCCCACTGTGTCACAATGGCTCCTTGGTTCCATGCGGTTCCGCAGTGTCACCATGGTCTCCTTTGATCCGCATTGTCATCATGGACAATTGGTTCCATGAGGCCCCGCAGTGTCACAATGGTCCCTTGGTTCCACAGGTTTGATGTTGTAACAATGGACTCCTTGCTTCTATGAGCTCGCCTGCTTTTTGCAGAGGTGTCTCTGGTTCCAACAAGGCCCCGCTGTGTCTCAGTGCACCCTGGCTTCCATGCGCATCTGGAGTATCACAAAGGCTCCTTGGTTGCACCAGGTCCTGCTGTGTCACAATGGATCCTGTGCTCCATGAGGCCCTCCAAAGTCATCATGGAGGCTTGCTTCCATGAGGTTCCATGATGTGCCAGTGGTCATCTTGGTTCCAGGAGTTTCCTTAGTGTCACAATGCTCTCCATGCTTCCATGATTCCCCACAATGTCCCAATGCTCTCCATGCTTCCATTAGGCCCTGCTTTGCCACAATGGTGCCCTCGTTTCCATGAGGCCCCGCTGTGTCACAATGGACTATGGTTCCGTGATGCTCCGTGGTGTCACCATGGTCTTCTTGAATCCGCCGTGTAACAATGGACCATTGGTTCCATGCGGCCTGGCCGTGTCACAATGGGCTCCTTGAGTCCATGATTCCCCACGGTGTCACAATGGAGCCTTGTTTCTAGGAGGTTCTGTACTGTCACAATTGTCTCCTTGATGCCATCAGCCCCTGCAGTGTCACAAAGGCTCCTTGGTTCCATGAGGAACACAAAAGCTTTGCAGAAACATTGAGCCACAGCTGCTGAACACAGCTGGCAACATCTGCTGCATCAAAAGAGGGCTTCAAGCTGAGAATGGCACCAGCAGCTTCCATCTGCAACAGAGCCCCAGGGAAAGGACAGGCTGTGCCGGTCTGGACAAATGTGGAGGAAAATATCCTCTGGTTGAAGGCAGGTCACACCCAGCCCTCCCACACCAGGTTCGGGAAAAAAGAATTTTCCTTGGAAGAAAGTGAAACAGATAGAAACTATTTATTTAACAAACACACAGGAAAAGGATAACAATGCTAAATATTCAAACCTCTCGCTGTGGAGAGAAAGCTGGGATAATTGGAGAGTCCTTCCGTGTTTCAGTGGGGTCTCCTGAAACATCCCTAGACAGCGAGGCCCGTGGAAAGAAATAGGGAGCGATTCTTGAGAGAAGTTTCAGAGCTCTTTCTTCTCCAGCCACATGGGCGGGGCACTGCCAAAGAACTGAGCAATCCCGGGACAAGCAGGGCCCTCCTGGCACAGGGCAACACAAAATAACCAGTGCTGAACAGGATTAGGGCACATGTGAGCAGGGAGCAGGGAGACCCCGTGCCCAGGCCATGCCTCTACCCCAGGGTCCCCTCTCCCATGACCTCATGGCAGGGGGGAGGAACCCCAACACTTCTGGAGGTGTAGTCTCCCTCCTCCTCCTTGGAGCTGGCTCATGGGCCCACATTCAGGGCCCCCACCTCGGGAGAAAATTGTCCCAGTGTGGTCTGATGTTGAAACAGTCAAGAAGAGAAGAAGGGAAAAAAAACCCCCGAAGTCCCAGGAGAACAAAGTTCAACTCTCCATCTCCCTGCAGAGAAAAGGAGCTGAAAACTGGCTCAAAAGCAAGAAGGTTGCTTCCTGCACTCTTGCTGCAAGCAGGATGCAGAGGAGTGTGTATGTGTGTCCTTGAACAAACGCTCTGAGAAGTTTGTCCAGTTTTTTTTCCTCTCCCCCCTCTCAGGCTCAGTTGAAAGGCACAGAAATGCACCAAGTTAACTTCTGGGCATAGAGCAGCCATAGGGGATACACATCCTAAAGTCACCCCAAGACACAGGCACAGAGAATTCAGTGGAAAGACTCCGAGAATTCTGCTCCCAGAGATCATTCCTGCTCACACTGACCTTTGTAGAAAGGGGCCATCGTTCCAGGCAGCCTGTACTGAGCATGTGGCTCCTGAGCGGGCTTTGTTGTTTAGGAAACCTGCTCAGGCTTTTCCATTCTTTCCTTGCAAACAGGAAAACTTCTCCTGGGCCTGTGTGCAGGCAGAGGCCTGAGGAGAGCAGGTGGCACATGGTGCGCTGGGCTGGGACAGCCAGCTGCAGAGCTCAAGGGAAGAAGCCCAAAGTGGCATAATGGCTCCTTGCCTTCACATGCAACACCTGGGTCACAATGGTCTCCTTGATTCCATGAGGCCCCACTGTGTCACAATGGCTCCTTGGTTCCATGCGGTTCCGCAGTGTCACCATGGTCTCCTTTGATCCGCATTGTCATCATGGACAATTGGTTCCATGAGGCCCCGCAGTGTCACAATGGTCCCTTGGTTCCACAGGTTTGATGTTGTAACAATGGACTCCTTGCTTCTATGAGCTCGCCTGCTTTTTGCAGAGGTGTCTCTGGTTCCAACAAGGCCCCGCTGTGTCTCAGTGCACCCTGGCTTCCATGCGCATCTGGAGTATCACAAAGGCTCCTTGGTTGCACCAGGTCCTGCTGTGTCACAATGGATCCTGTGCTCCATGAGGCCCTCCAAAGTCATCATGGAGGCTTGCTTCCATGAGGTTCCATGATGTGCCAGTGGTCATCTTGGTTCCAGGAGTTTCCTTAGTGTCACAATGCTCTCCATGCTTCCATGATTCCCCACAATGTCCCAATGCTCTCCATGCTTCCATTAGGCCCTGCTTTGCCACAATGAACCCCTCGTTTCCATGAGGCCCCGCTGTGTCACAATGGACTATGGTTCCGTGATGCTCCGTGGTGTCACCATGGTCTTCTTGAATCCGCCGTGTAACAATGGACCATTGGTTCCATGCGGCCTGGCCGTGTCACAATGGGCTCCTTGAGTCCATGATTCCCCACGGTGTCACAATGGAGCCTTGTTTCTAGGAGGTTCTGTACTGTCACAATTGTCTCCTTGATGCCATCAGCCCCTGCAGTGTCACAAAGGCTCCTTGGTTCCATGAGGAACACAAAAGCTTTGCAGAAACATTGAGCCACAGCTGCTGAACACAGCTGGCAACATCTGCTGCATCAAAAGAGGGCTTCAAGCTGAGAATGGCACCAGCAGCTTCCATCTGCAACAGAGCCCCAGGGAAAGGACAGGCTGTGCCGGTCTGGACAAATGTGGAGGAAAATATCCTCTGGTTGAAGGCAGGTTACACCCAGCCCTCCCCCACCAGGTTCGGGAAAAAAGAATTTTCCTTGGAAGAAAGTGAAACAGATAGAAACTCTTTATTTAACAAACACACAGGAAAAGGATAACAATGCTAAATATTCAAACCTCTCGCTGTGGAGAGAAAGCTGGGATAATTGGAGAGTCCTTCCGTGTTTCAGTGGGGTCTCCTGAAACATCCCTAGACAGCGAGGCCCGTGGAAAGAAATAGGGACGATTCTTGAGAGAAGTTTCAGAGCTCTTTCTTCTCCAGCCACATGGGCGGGGCACTGCCAAAGAACTGAGCAATCCCGGGACAAGCAGGGCCCTCCTGGCACAGGGCAACACAAAATAACCAGTGCTGAACAGGATTAGGGCACATGTGAGCAGGGAGCAGGGAGACCCCGTGCCCAGGCCATGCCTCTCCCCCAGGGTCCCCTCTCCCATGACCTCATGGCAGGGGGGAGGAACCCCAACACTTCTGGAGGTGTAGTCTCCCTCCTCCTCCTTGGAGCTGGCTCATGGGCCCACATTCAGGGCCCCCACCTCGGGCGAAAATTGTCCCAGTGTGGTCTGATGTTGAAACAGTCAAGAAGAGAAGAAGGGAACAAAAACCCCCGAAGTCCCAGGAGAACAAAGTTCAACTCTCCATCTCCCTGCAGAGAAAAGGAGCTGAAAACTGGCTCAAAAGCAAGAAGGTTGCTTCCTGCACTCTTGCTGCAAGCAGGATGCAGAGGAGTGTGTATGTGTGTCCTTGAACAAACGCTCTGAGAAGTTTGTCCAGTTTTTTTTCCTCTCCCCCCTCTCAGGCTCAGTTGAAAGGCACAGAAATGCACCAAGTTAACTTCTGGGCATAGAGCAGCCATAGGGGATACACATCCTAAAGTCACCCCAAGACACAGGCACAGAGAATTCAGTGGAAAGACTCCGAGAATTCTGCTCCCAGAGATCATTCCTGCTCACACTGACCCTTGTAGAAAGGGGCCATCGTTCCAGGCAGCCTGTACTGAGCATGTGGCTCCTGAGCGGGGTTTGTTGTTTAGGAAACCTGCTCAGGCTTTTCCATTCTTTCCTTGCAAACAGGAAAACTTCTCCTGGGCCTGTGTGCAGGCAGAGGCCTGAGGAGAGCAGGTGGCACATGGTGCGCTGGGCTGGGACAGCCAGCTGCAGAGCTCAAGGGAAGAAGCCCAAAGTGGCACAATGGCTCCTTGCCTTCACATGCAACACCTGGGTCACAATGGTCTCCTTGATTCCATGAGGCCCCACTGTGTCACAATGGCTCCTTGGTTCCATGCGGTTCCGCAGTGTCACCATGGTCTCCTTTGATCCGCATTGTCATCATGGACAATTGGTTCCATGAGGCCCCGCAGTGTCACAATGGTCCCTTGGTTCCACAGGTTTGATGTTGTAACAATGGACTCCTTGCTTCTATGAGCTCGCCTGCTTTTTGCAGAGGTGTCTTTGGTTCCAACAAGGCCCCGCTGTGTCTCAGTGCACCCTGGCTTCCATGCGGATCTGGAGTATCACAAAGGCTCCTTGGTTGCACCAGGTCCTGCTGTGTCACAATGGATCCTGTGCTCCATGAGGCCCTCCAAAGTCATCATGGAGGCTTGCTTCCATGAGGTTCCATGATGTGCCAGTGGTCATCTTGGTTCCAGGAGTTTCCTTAGTGTCACAATGCTCTCCATGCTTCCATGATTCCCCACAATGTCCCAATGCTCTCCATGCTTCCATTAGGCCCTGCTTTGCCACAATGGTGCCCTCGTTTCCATGAGGCCCCGCTGTGTCACAATGGACTATGGTTCCGTGATGCTCCGTGGTGTCACCATGGTCTTCTTGAATCCGCCGTGTAACAATGGACCATTGGTTCCATGCGGCCTGGCCGTGTCACAATGGGCTCCTTGAGTCCATGATTCCCCACGGTGTCACAATGGAGCCTTGTTTCTAGGAGGTTCTGTACTGTCACAATTGTCTCCTTGATGCCATCAGCCCCTGCAGTGTCACATAGGCTCCTTGGTTCCATGAGGAACACAAAAGCTTTGCAGAAACATTGAGCCACAGCTGCTGAACACAGCTGGCAACATCTGCTGCATCAAAAGAGGGCTTCAAGCTGAGAATGGCACCAGCAGCTTCCATCTGCAACAGAGACCCAGGGAAAGGACAGGCTGTGCCGGTCTGGACAAATGTGGAGGAAAATATCCTCTGGTTGAAGGCAGGTTACACCCAGCCCTCCCCCACCAGGTTCGGGAAAAAAGAATTTTCCTCGGAAGAAAGTGAAACAGATAGAAACTCTTTATTTAACAAACACACAGGAAAAGGATAACAATGCTAAATATTCAAACCTCTCGCTGTGGAGAGAAAGCTGGGATAATTGGAGAGTCCTTCCGTGTTTCAGTGGGGTCTCCTGAAACATCCCTAGACAGCGAGGCCCGTGGAAAGAAATAGGGAGCGATTCTTGAGAGAAGTTTCAGAGCTCTTTCTTCTCCAGCCACATGGGCGGGGCACTGCCAAAGAACTGAGCAATCCCGGGACAAGCAGGGCCCTCCTGGCACAGGGCAACACAAAATAACCAGTGCTGAACAGGATTAGGGCACATGTGAGCAGGGAGCAGGGAGACCCCGTGCCCAGGCCATGCCTCTACCCCAGGGTCCCCTCTCCCATGACCTCATGGCAGGGGGGAGGAACCCCAACACTTCTGGAGGTGTAGTCTCCCTCCTCCTCCTTGGAGCTGGCTCATGGGCCCACATTCAGGGCCCCCACCTCGGGCGAAAATTGTCCCAGTGTGGTCTGATGTTGAAACAGTCAAGAAGAGAAGAAGGGAAAAAAAACCCCCGAAGTCCCAGGAGAACAAAGTTCAACTCTCCATCTCCCTGCAGAGAAAAGGAGCTGAAAACTGGCTCAAAAGCAAGAAGGTTGCTTCCTGCACTCTTGCTGCAAGCAGGATGCAGAGGAGTGTGTATGTGTGTCCTTGAACAAACGCTCTGAGAAGTTTGTCCAGTTTTTTTTCCTCTCCCCCCTCTCAGGCTCAGTTGAAAGGCACAGAAATGCACCAAGTTAACTTCTGGGCATAGAGCAGCCATAGGGGATACACATCCTAAAGTCACCCCAAGACACAGGCACAGAGAATTCAGTGGAAAGACTCTGAGAATTCTGCTCCCAGAGATCATTCCTGCTCACACTGACCCTTGTAGAAAGGGGCCATCGTTCCAGGCAGCCTGTACTGAGCATGTGGCTCCTGAGCGGGGTTTGTTGTTTAGGAAACCTGCTCAGGCTTTTCCATTCTTTCCTTGCAAACAGGAAAACTTCTCCTGGGCCTGTGTGCAGGCAGAGGCCTGAGGAGAGCAGGTGGCACATGGTGCGCTGGGCTGGGACAGCCAGCTGCAGAGCTCAAGGGAAGAAGCCCAAAGTGGCACAATGGCTCCTTGCCTTCACATGCAACACCTGGGTCACAATGGTCTCCTTGATTCCATGAGGCCCCACTGTGTCACAATGGCTCCTTGGTTCCATGCGGTTCCGCAGTGTCACCATGGTCTCCTTTGATCCGCATTGTCATCATGGACAATTGGTTCCATGAGGCCCCGCAGTGTCACAATGGTCCCTTGGTTCCACAGGTTTGATGTTGTAACAATGGACTCCTTGCTTCTATGAGCTCGCCTGCTTTTTGCAGAGGTGTCTTTGGTTCCAACAAGGCCCCGCTGTGTCTCAGTGCACCCTGGCTTCCATGCGGATCTGGAGTATCACAAAGACTCCTTGGTTGCACCAGGTCCTGCTGTGTCACAATGGATCCTGTGCTCCATGAGGCCCTCCAAAGTCATCATGGAGGCTTGCTTCCATGAGGTTCCATGATGTGCCAGTGGTCATCTTGGTTCCAGGAGTTTCCTTAGTGTCACAATGCTCTCCATGCTTCCATGATTCCCCACAATGTCCCAATGCTCTCCATGCTTCCATTAGGCCCTGCTTTGCCACAATGGTGCCCTCGTTTCCATGAGGCCCCGCTGTGTCACAATGGACTATGGTTCCGTGATGCTCCGTGGTGTCACCATGGTCTTCTTGAATCCGCCGTGTAACAATGGACCATTGGTTCCATGCGGCCTGGCCGTGTCACAATGGGCTCCTTGAGTCCATGATTCCCCACGGTGTCACAATGGAGCCTTGTTTCTAGGAGGTTCTGTACTGTCACAATTGTCTCCTTGATGCCATCAGCCCCTGCAGTGTCACATAGGCTCCTTGGTTCCATGAGGAACACAAAAGCTTTGCAGAAACATTGAGCCACAGCTGCTGAACACAGCTGGCAACATCTGCTGCATCAAAAGAGGGCTTCAAGCTGAGAATGGCACCAGCAGCTTCCATCTGCAACAGAGCCCCAGGGAAAGGACAGGCTGTGCCGGTCTGGACAAATCTGGAGGAAAATATCCTCTGGTTGAAGGCAGGTTACACCCAGCCCTCCCCCACCAGGTTCGGGAAAAAAGAATTTTCCTTGGAAGAAAGTGAAACAGATAGAAACTCTTTATTTAACAAACACACAGGAAAAGGATAACAATGCTAAATATTGAAACCTCTCGCTGTGGAGAGAAAGCTGGGATAATTGGAGAGTCCTTCCGTGTTTCAGTGGGGTCTCCTGAAACATCCCTAGACAGCGAGGCCCGTGGAAAGAAATAGGGAGCGATTCTTGGGAGAAGTTTCAGAGCTCTTTCTTCTCCAGCCACATGGGCGGGGCACTGCCAAAGAACTGAGCAATCCCGGGACAAGCAGGGCCCTCCTGGCACAGGGCAACACAAAATAACCAGTGCTGAACAGGATTAGGGCACATGTGAGCAGGGAGCAGGGAGACCCTGTGCCCAGGCCATGCCTCTACCCCAGGGTCCCCTCTCCCATGACCTCATGGCAGGGGGGAGGAACCCCAACACTTCTGGAGGTGTAGTCTCCCTCCTCCTCCTTGGAGCTGGCTCATGGGCCCACATTCAGGGCCCCCACCTCGGGCGAAAATTGTCCCAGTGTGGTCTGATGTTGAAACAGTCAAGAAGAGAAGAAGGGAAAAAAAACCCCCGAAGTCCCAGGAGAACAAAGTTCAACTCTCCATCTCCCTGCAGAGAAAAGGAGCTGAAAACTGGCTCAAAAGCAAGAAGGTTGCTTCCTGCACTCTTGCTGCAAGCAGGATGCAGAGGAGTGTGTATGTGTGTCCTTGAACAAACGCTCTGAGAAGTTTGTCCGGTTTTTTTTCCTCTCCCCCCTCTCAGGCTCAGTTGAAAGGCACAGAAATGCACCAAGTTAACTTCTGGGCATAGAGCAGCCATAGGGGATACACATCCTAAAGTCACCCCAAGACACAGGCACAGAGAATTCAGTGGAAAGACTCCGAGAATTCTGCTCCCAGAGATCATTCCTGCTCACACTGACCCTTGTAGAAAGGGGCCATCGTTCCAGGCAGCCTGTACTGAGCATGTGGCTCCTGAGCGGGGTTTGTTGTTTAGGAAACCTGCTCAGGCTTTTCCATTCTTTCCTTGCAAACAGGAAAACTTCTCCTGGGCCTGTGTGCAGGCAGAGGCCTGAGGAGAGCAGGTGGCACATGGTGCGCTGGGCTGGGACAGCCAGCTGCAGAGCTCAAGGGAAGAAGCCCAAAGTGGCACAATGGCTCCTTGCCTTCACATGCAACACCTGGGTCACAATGGTCTCCTTGATTCCATGAGGCCCCACTGTGTCACAATGGCTCCTTGGTTCCATGCGGTTCCGCAGTGTCACCATGGTCTCCTTTGATCCGCATTGTCATCATGGACAATTGGTTCCATGAGGCCCCGCAGTGTCACAATGGTCCCTTGGTTCCACAGGTTTTATGTTGTAACAATGGACTCCTTGCTTCTATGAGCTCGCCTGCTTTTTGCAGAGGTGTCTTTGGTTCCAACAAGGCCCCGCTGTGTCTCAGTGCACCCTGGCTTCCATGCGCATCTGGAGTATCACAAAGGCTCCTTGGTTGCACCAGGTCCTGCTGTGTCACAATGGATCCTGTGCTCCATGAGGCCCTCCAAAGTCATCATGGAGGCTTGCTTCCATGAGGTTCCATGATGTGCCAGTGGTCATCTTGCTTCCAGGAGTTTCCTTAGTGTCACAATGCTCTCCATGCTTCCATGATTCCCCACAATGTCCCAATGCTCTCCATGCTTCCATTAGGCCCTGCTTTGCCACAATGGTGCCCTCGTTTCCATGAGGCCCCGCTGTGTCACAATGGACGTATGGTTCCATGATGCTCCGTGGTGTCACCATGGTCTTCTTGAATCCGCCGTGTAACAATGGACTATTGGTTCCATGCGGCCTGGCCGTGTCACAATGGGCTCCTTGAGTCCATGATTCCCCACGGTGTCACAATGGAGCCTTGTTTCTAGGAGGTTCTGTACTGTCACAATTGTCTCCTTGATGCCATCAGCCCCTGCAGTGTCACATAGGCTCCTTGGTTCCATGAGGAACACAAAAGCTTTGCAGAAACATTGAGCCACAGCTGCTGAACACAGCTGGCAACATCTGCTGCATCAAAAGAGGGCTTCAAGCTGAGAATGGCACCAGCAGCTTCCATCTGCAACAGAGACCCAGGGAAAGGACAGGCTGTGCCGGTCTGGACAAATCTGGAGGAAAATATCCTCTGGTTGAAGGCAGGTTACACCCAGCCCTCCCACACCAGGTTCGGGAAAAAAGAATTTTCCTTGGAAGAAAGTGAAACAGATAGAAACTCTTTATTTAACAAACACACAGGAAAAGGATAACAATGCTAAATATTCAAACCTCTCGCTGTGGAGAGAAAGCTGGGATAATTGGAGAGTCCTTCCGTGTTTCAGTGGGGTCTCCTGAAACATCCCTAGACAGCGAGGCCCGTGGAAAGAAATAGGGAGCGATTCTTGAGAGAAGTTTCAGAGCTCTTTCTTCTCCAGCCACATGGGCGGGGCACTGCCAAAGAACTGAGCAATCCCGGGACAAGCAGGGCCCTCCTGGCACAGGGCAACACAAAATAACCAGTGCTGAACAGGATTAGGGCACATGTGAGCAGGGAGCAGGGAGACCCCGTGCCCAGGCCATGCCTCTACCCCAGGGTCCCCTCTCCCATGACCTCATGGCAGGGGGGAGGAACCCCAACACTTCTGGAGGTGTAGTCTCCCTCCTCCTCCTTGGAGCTGGCTCATGGGCCCACATTCAGGGCCCCCACCTCGGGCGAAAATTGTCCCAGTGTGGTCTGATGTTGAAACAGTCAAGAAGAGAAGAAGGGAAAAAAAACCCCCGAAGTCCCAGGAGAACAAAGTTCAACTCTCCATCTCCCTGCAGAGAAAAGGAGCTGAAAACTGGCTCAAAAGCAAGAAGGTTGCTTCCTGCACTCTTGCTGCAAGCAGGATGCAGAGGAGTGTGTATGTGTGTCCTTGAACAAACGCTCTGAGAAGTTTGTCCAGTTTTTTTTCCTCTCCCCCCTCTCAGGCTCAGTTGAAAGGCACAGAAATGCACCAAGTTAACTTCTGGGCATAGAGCAGCCATAGGGGATACACATCCTAAAGTCACCCCAAGACACAGGCACAGAGAATTCAGTGGAAAGACTCCGAGAATTCTGCTCCCAGAGATCATTCCTGCTCACACTGACCCTTGTAGAAAGGGGCCATCGTTCCAGGCAGCCTGTACTGAGCATGTGGCTCCTGAGCGGGGTTTGTTGTTTAGGAAACCTGCTCAGGCTTTTCCATTCTTTCCTTGCAAACAGGAAAACTTCTCCTGGGGCTGTGTGCAGGCAGAGCCCTGAGGAGAGCAGGTGGCACATGGTGCGCTGGGCTGGGACAGCCAGCTGCAGAGCTCAAGGGAAGAAGCCCAAAGTGGCACAATGGCTCCTTGCCTTCACATGCAACACCTGGGTCACAATGGTCTCCTTGATTCCATGAGGCCCCACTGTGTCACAATGGCTCCTTGGTTCCATGCGGTTCCGCAGTGTCACCATGGTCTCCTTTGATCCGCATTGTCATCATGGACAATTGGTTCCATGAGGCCCCGCAGTGTCACAATGGTCCCTTGGTTCCACAGGTTTGATGTTGTAACAATGGACTCCTTGCTTCTATGAGCTCGCCTGCTTTTTGCAGAGGTGTCTTTGGTTCCAACAAGGCCCCGCTGTGTCTCAGTGCACCCTGGCTTCCATGCGGATCTGGAGTATCACAAAGACTCCTTGGTTGCACCAGGTCCTGCTGTGTCACAATGGATCCTGTGCTCCATGAGGCCCTCCAAAGTCATCATGGAGGCTTGCTTCCATGAGGTTCCATGATGTGCCAGTGGTCATCTTGGTTCCAGGAGTTTCCTTAGTGTCACAATGCTCTCCATGCTTCCATGATTCCCCACAATGTCCCAATGCTCTCCATGCTTCCATTAGGCCCTGCTTTGCCACAATGGTGCCCTCGTTTCCATGAGGCCCCGCTGTGTCACAATGGACTATGGTTCCGTGATGCTCCGTGGTGTCACCATGGTCTTCTTGAATCCGCCGTGTAACAATGGACCATTGGTTCCATGCGGCCTGGCCGTGTCACAATGGGCTCCTTGAGTCCATGATTCCCCACGGTGTCACAATGGAGCCTTGTTTCTAGGAGGTTCTGTACTGTCACAATTGTCTCCTTGATGCCATCAGCCCCTGCAGTGTCACATAGGCTCCTTGGTTCCATGAGGAACACAAAAGCTTTGCAGAAACATTGAGCCACAGCTGCTGAACACAGCTGGCAACATCTGCTGCATCAAAAGAGGGCTTCAAGCTGAGAATGGCACCAGCAGCTTCCATCTGCAACAGAGCCCCAGGGAAAGGACAGGCTGTGCCGGTCTGGACAAATCTGGAGGAAAATATCCTCTGGTTGAAGGCAGGTTACACCCAGCCCTCCCCCACCAGGTTCGGGAAAAAAGAATTTTCCTTGGAAGAAAGTGAAACAGATAGAAACTCTTTATTTAACAAACACACAGCAAAAGGATAACAATGCTAAATATTCAAACCTCTCGCTGTGGAGAGAAAGCTGGGATAATTGGAGAGTCCTTCCGTGTTTCAGTGGGGTCTCCTGAAACATCCCTAGACAGCGAGGCCCGTGGAAAGAAATAGGGAGCGATTCTTGAGAGAAGTTTCAGAGCTCTTTCTTCTCCAGCCACATGGGCGGGGCACTGCCAAAGAACTGAGCAATCCCGGGACAAGCAGGGCCCTCCTGGCACAGGGCAACACAAAATAACCAGTGCTGAACAGGATTAGGGCACATGTGAGCAGGGAGCAGGGAGACCCTGTGCCCAGGCCATGCCTCTACCCCAGGGTCCCCTCTCCCATGACCTCATGGCAGGGGGGAGGAACCCCAACACTTCTGGAGGTGTAGTCTCCCTCCTCCTCCTTGGAGCTGGCTCATGGGCCCACATTCAGGGCCCCCACCTCGGGCGAAAATTGTCCCAGTGTGGTCTGATGTTGAAACAGTCAAGAAGAGAAGAAGGGAAAAAAAACCCCCGAAGTCCCAGGAGAACAAAGTTCAACTCTCCATCTCCCTGCAGAGAAAAGGAGCTGAAAACTGGCTCAAAAGCAAGAAGGTTGCTTCCTGCACTCTTGCTGCAAGCAGGATGCAGAGGAGTGTGTATGTGTGTCCTTGAACAAACGCTCTGAGAAGTTTGTCCAGTTTTTTTTCCTCTCCCCCCTCTCAGGCTCAGTTGAAAGGCACAGAAATGCACCAAGTTAACTTCTGGGCATAGAGCAGCCATAGGGGATACACATCCTAAAGTCACCCCAAGACACAGGCACAGAGAATTCAGTGGAAAGACTCCGAGAATTCTGCTCCCAGAGATCATTCCTGCTCACACTGACCCTTGTAGAAAGGGGCCATCGTTCCAGGCAGCCTGTACTGAGCATGTGGCTCCTGAGCGGGGTTTGTTGTTTAGGAAACCTGCTCAGGCTTTTCCATTCTTTCCTTGCAAACAGGAAAACTTCTCCTGGGCCTGTGTGCAGGCAGAGGCCTGAGGAGAGCAGGTGGCACATGGTGCGCTGGGCTGGGACAGCCAGCTGCAGAGCTCAAGGGAAGAAGCCCAAAGTGGCACAATGGCTCCTTGCCTTCACATGCAACACCTGGGTCACAATGGTCTCCTTGATTCCATGAGGCCCCACTGTGTCACAATGGCTCCTTGGTTCCATGCGGTTCCGCAGTGTCACCATGGTCTCCTTTGATCCGCATTGTCATCATGGACAATTGGTTCCATGAGGCCCCGCAGTGTCACAATGGTCCCTTGGTTCCACAGGTTTGATGTTGTAACAATGGACTCCTTGCTTCTATGAGCTCGCCTGCTTTTTGCAGAGGTGTCTTTGGTTCCAACAAGGCCCCGCTGTGTCTCAGTGCACCCTGGCTTCCATGCGGATCTGGAGTATCACAAAGACTCCTTGGTTGCACCAGGTCCTGCTGTGTCACAATGGATCCTGTGCTCCATGAGGCCCTCCAAAGTCATCATGGAGGCTTGCTTCCATGAGGTTCCATGATGTGCCAGTGGTCATCTTGGTTCCAGGAGTTTCCTTAGTGTCACAATGCTCTCCATGCTTCCATGATTCCCCACAATGTCCCAATGCTCTCCATGCTTCCATTAGGCCCTGCTTTGCCACAATGGTGCCCTCGTTTCCATGAGGCCCCGCTGTGTCACAATGGACTATGGTTCCGTGATGCTCCGTGGTGTCACCATGGTCTTCTTGAATCCGCCGTGTAACAATGGACCATTGGTTCCATGCGGCCTGGCCGTGTCACAATGGGCTCCTTGAGTCCATGATTCCCCACGGTGTCACAATGGAGCCTTGTTTCTAGGAGGTTCTGTACTGTCACAATTGTCTCCTTGATGCCATCAGCCCCTGCAGTGTCACATAGGCTCCTTGGTTCCATGAGGAACACAAAAGCTTTGCAGAAACATTGAGCCACAGCTGCTGAACACAGCTGGCAACATCTGCTGCATCAAAAGAGGGCTTCAAGCTGAGAATGGCACCAGCAGCTTCCATCTGCAACAGAGCCCCAGGGAAAGGACAGGCTGTGCCGGTCTGGACAAATCTGGAGGAAAATATCCTCTGGTTGAAGGCAGGTTACACCCAGCCCTCCCCCACCAGGTTCGGGAAAAAAGAATTTTCCTTGGAAGAAAGTGAAACAGATAGAAACTCTTTATTTAACAAACACACAGGAAAAGGATAACAATGCTAAATATTGAAACCTCTCGCTGTGGAGAGAAAGCTGGGATAATTGGAGAGTCCTTCCGTGTTTCAGTGGGGTCTCCTGAAACATCCCTAGACAGCGAGGCCCGTGGAAAGAAATAGGGAGCGATTCTTGGGAGAAGTTTCAGAGCTCTTTCTTCTCCAGCCACATGGGCGGGGCACTGCCAAAGAACTGAGCAATCCCGGGACAAGCAGGGCCCTCCTGGCACAGGGCAACACAAAATAACCAGTGCTGAACAGGATTAGGGCACATGTGAGCAGGGAGCAGGGAGACCCTGTGCCCAGGCCATGCCTCTACCCCAGGGTCCCCTCTCCCATGACCTCATGGCAGGGGGGAGGAACCCCAACACTTCTGGAGGTGTAGTCTCCCTCCTCCTCCTTGGAGCTGGCTCATGGGCCCACATTCAGGGCCCCCACCTCGGGCGAAAATTGTCCCAGTGTGGTCTGATGTTGAAACAGTCAAGAAGAGAAGAAGGGAAAAAAAACCCCAAAGTCCCAGGAGAACAAAGTTCAACTCTCCATCTCCCTGCAGAGAAAAGGAGCTGAAAACTGGCTCAAAAGCAAGAAGGTTGCTTCCTCCACCCTTGCTGCAAGCAGGATGCAGAGGAGTGTGTATGTGTGTCCTTGAACAAACGCTCTGAGAAGTTTGTCCGGTTTTTTTTCCTCTCCCCCCTCTCAGGCTCAGTTGAAAGGCACAGAAATGCACCAAGTTAACTTCTGGGCATAGAGCAGCCATAGGGGATACACATCCTAAAGTCACCCCAAGACACAGGCACAGAGAATTCAGTGGAAAGACTCTGAGAATTCTGCTCCCAGAGATCATTCCTGCTCACACTGACCCTTGTAGAAAGGGGCCATCGTTCCAGGCAGCCTGTACTGAGCATGTGGCTCCTGAGCGGGGTTTGTTGTTTAGGAAACCTGCTCAGGCTTTTCCATTCTTTCCTTGCAAACAGGAAAACTTCTCCTGGGGCTGTGTGCAGGCAGAGCCCTGAGGAGAGCAGGTGGCACATGGTGCGCTGGGCTGGGACAGCCAGCTGCAGAGCTCAAGGGAAGAAGCCCAAAGAGTCACAATGGCTCCTTGCCTTCACATGCAACACCTGGGTCACAATGGTCTCCTTGATTCCATGAGGCCCCACTGTGTCACAATGGCTCCTTGGTTCCATGCGGTTCCGCAGTGTCACCATGGTCTCCTTTGATCCGCATTGTCATCATGGACAATTGGTTCCATGAGGCCCCGCAGTGTCACAATGGTCCCTTGGTTCCACAGGTTTGATGTTGTAACAATGGACTCCTTGCTTCTATGAGCTCGCCTGCTTTTTGCAGAGGTGTCTTTGGTTCCAACAAGGCCCCGCTGTGTCTCAGTGCACCCTGGCTTCCATGCGCATCTGGAGTATCACAAAGGCTCCTTGGTTGCACCAGGTCCTGCTGTGTCACAATGGATCCTGTGCTCCATGAGGCCCTCCAAAGTCATCATGGAGGCTTGCTTCCATGAGGTTCCATGATGTGCCAGTGGTCATCTTGCTTCCAGGAGTTTCCTTAGTGTCACAATGCTCTCCATGCTTCCATGATTCCCCACAATGTCCCAATGCTCTCCATGCTTCCATTAGGCCCTGCTTTGCCACAATGGTGCCCTCGTTTCCATGAGGCCCCGCTGTGTCACAATGGACGTATGGTTCCATGATGCTCCGTGGTGTCACCATGGTCTTCTTGAATCCGCAGTGTAACAATGAACCATTGGTTCCATGCGGCCTGGCCGTGTCACAATAGGCTCCTTGAGTCCATGATTCCCCACGGTGTCACAATGGAGCCTTGTTTCTAGGAGGTTCTGTACTGTCACAATTGTCTCCTTGATGCCATCAGCCCCTGCAGTGTCACATAGGCTCCTTGGTTCCATGAGGAACACAAAAGCTTTGCAGAAACATTGAGCCACAGCTGCTGAACACAGCTGGCAACATCTGCTGCATCAAAAGAGGGCTTCAAGCTGAGAATGGCACCAGCAGCTTCCATCTGCAACAGAGACCCAGGGAAAGGACAGGCTGTGCCGGTCTGGACAAATGTGGAGGAAAATATCCTCTGGTTGAAGGCAGGTTACACCCAGCCCTCCCACACCAGGTTCGGGAAAAAAGAATTTTCCTCGGAAGAAAGTGAAAGAGATAGAAACTCTTTATTTAACAAACACACAGCAAAAGGATAACAATGCTAAATATTCAAACCTCTCGCTGTGGAGAGAAAGCTGGGATAATTGGAGAGTCCTTCCGTGTTTCAGTGGGGTCTCCTGAAACATCCCTAGACAGCGAGGCCCGTGGAAAGAAATAGGGAGCGATTCTTGAGAGAAGTTTCAGAGCTCTTTCTTCTCCAGCCACATGGGCGGGGCACTGCCAAAGAACTGAGCAATCCCGGGACAAGCAGGGCCCTCCTGGCACAGGGCAACACAAAATAACCAGTGCTGAACAGGATTAGGGGACATGTGAGCAGGGAGCAGGGAGACCCCGTGCCCAGGCCATGCCTCTACCCCAGGGTCCCCTCTCCCATGACCTCATGGCAGGGGGGAGGAACCCCAACACTTCTGGAGGTGTAGTCTCCCTCCTCCTCCTTGGAGCTGGCTCATGGGCCCACATTCAGGGCCCCCACCTCGGGCGAAAATTGTCCCAGTGTGGTCTGATGTTGAAACAGTCAAGAAGAGAAGAAGGGAAAAAAAACCCCCGAAGTCCCAGGAGAACAAAGTTCAACTCTCCATCTCCCTGCAGAGAAAAGGAGCTGAAAACTGGCTCAAAAGCAAGAAGGTTGCTTCCTGCACTCTTGCTGCAAGCAGGATGCAGAGGAGTGTGTATGTGTGTCCTTGAACAAACGCTCTGAGAAGTTTGTCCGGTTTTTTTTCCTCTCCCCCCTCTCAGGCTCAGTTGAAAGGCACAGAAATGCACCAAGTTAACTTCTGGGCATAGAGCAGCCATAGGGGATACACATCCTAAAGTCACCCCAAGACACAGGCACAGAGAATTCAGTGGAAAGACTCCGAGAATTCTGCTCCCAGAGATCATTCCTGCTCACACTGACCCTTGTAGAAAGGGGCCATCGTTCCAGGCAGCCTGTACTGAGCATGTGGCTCCTGAGCGGGGTTTGTTGTTTAGGAAACCTGCTCAGGCTTTTCCATTCTTTCCTTGCAAACAGGAAAACTTCTCCTGGGCCTGTGTGCAGGCAGAGGCCTGAGGAGAGCAGGTGGCACATGGTGCGCTGGGCTGGGACAGCCAGCTGCAGAGCTCAAGGGAAGAAGCCCAAAGTGGCACAATGGCTCCTTGCCTTCACATGCAACACCTGGGTCACAATGGTCTCCTTGATTCCATGAGGCCCCACTGTGTCACAATGGCTCCTTGGTTCCATGCGGTTCCGCAGTGTCACCATGGTCTCCTTTGATCCGCATTGTCATCATGGACAATTGGTTCCATGAGGCCCCGCAGTGTCACAATGGTCCCTTGGTTCCACAGGTTTGATGTTGTAACAATGGACTCCTTGCTTCTATGAGCTCGCCTGCTTTTTGCAGAGGTGTCTTTGGTTCCAACAAGGCCCCGCTGTGTCTCAGTGCACCCTGGCTTCCATGCGGATCTGGAGTATCACAAAGACTCCTTGGTTGCACCAGGTCCTGCTGTGTCACAATGGATCCTGTGCTCCATGAGGCCCTCCAAAGTCATCATGGAGGCTTGCTTCCATGAGGTTCCATGATGTGCCAGTGGTCATCTTGGTTCCAGGAGTTTCCTTAGTGTCACAATGCTCTCCATGCTTCCATGATTCCCCACAATGTCCCAATGCTCTCCATGCTTCCATTAGGCCCTGCTTTGCCACAATGGTGCCCTCGTTTCCATGAGGCCCCGCTGTGTCACAATGGACTATGGTTCCGTGATGCTCCGTGGTGTCACCATGGTCTTCTTGAATCCGCCGTGTAACAATGGACCATTGGTTCCATGCGGCCTGGCCGTGTCACAATGGGCTCCTTGAGTCCATGATTCCCCACGGTGTCACAATGGAGCCTTGTTTCTAGGAGGTTCTGTACTGTCACAATTGTCTCCTTGATGCCATCAGCCCCTGCAGTGTCACATAGGCTCCTTGGTTCCATGAGGAACACAAAAGCTTTGCAGAAACATTGAGCCACAGCTGCTGAACACAGCTGGCAACATCTGCTGCATCAAAAGAGGGCTTCAAGCTGAGAATGGCACCAGCAGCTTCCATCTGCAACAGAGCCCCAGGGAAAGGACAGGCTGTGCCGGTCTGGACAAATGTGGAGGAAAATATCCTCTGGTTGAAGGCAGGTTACACCCAGCCCTCCCCCACCAGGTTCGGGAAAAAAGAATTTTCCTTGGAAGAAAGTGAAACAGATAGAAACTCTTTATTTAACAAACACACAGGAAAAGGATAACAATGCTAAATATTCAAACCTCTCGCTGTGGAGAGAAAGCTGGGATAATTGGAGAGTCCTTCCGTGTTTCAGTGGGGTCTCCTGAAACATCCCTAGACAGCGAGGCCCGTGGAAAGAAATAGGGAGCGATTCTTGAGAGAAGTTTCAGAGCTCTTTCTTCTCCAGCCACATGGGCGGGGCACTGCCAAAGAACTGAGCAATCCCGGGACAAGCAGGGCCCTCCTGGCACAGGGCAACACAAAATAACCAGTGCTGAACAGGATTAGGGCACATGTGAGCAGGGAGCAGGGAGACCCTGTGCCCAGGCCATGCCTCTACCCCAGGGTCCCCTCTCCCATGACCTCATGGCAGGGGGGAGGAACCCCAACACTTCTGGAGGTGTAGTCTCCCTCCTCCTCCTTGGAGCTGGCTCATGGGCCCACATTCAGGGCCCCCACCTCGGGCGAAAATTGTCCCAGTGTGGTCTGATGTTGAAACAGTCAAGAAGAGAAGAAGGGAAAAAAACCCCCAAAGTCCCAGGAGAACAAAGTTCAACTCTCCATCTCCCTGCAGAGAAAAGGAGCTGAAAACTGGCTCAAAAGCAAGAAGGTTGCTTCCTCCACCCTTGCTGCAAGCAGGATGCAGAGGAGTGTGTATGTGTGTCCTTGAACAAACGCTCTGAGAAGTTTGTCCGGTTTTTTTTCCTCTCCCCCCTCTCAGGCTCAGTTGAAAGGCACAGAAATGCACCAAGTTAACTTCTGGGCATAGAGCAGCCATAGGGGATACACATCCTAAAGTCACCCCAAGACACAGGCACAGAGAATTCAGTGGAAAGACTCTGAGAATTCTGCTCCCAGAGATCATTCCTGCTCACACTG
Organism: Aphelocoma coerulescens; assembly: GCF_041296385.1. Lineage (NCBI taxonomy): Eukaryota > Metazoa > Chordata > Aves > Passeriformes > Corvidae > Aphelocoma > Aphelocoma coerulescens. The sequence goes on along the minus strand of NW_027183804.1, from coordinate 3,687,912 downwards.
ACCCTTGTAGAAAGGGGCCATCGTTCCAGGCAGCCTGTACTGAGCATGTGGCTCCTGAGCGGGGTTTGTTGTTTAGGAAACCTGCTCAGGCTTTTCCATTCTTTCCTTGCAAACAGGAAAACTTCTCCTGGGGCTGTGTGCAGGCAGAGCCCTGAGGAGAGCAGGTGGCACATGGTGCGCTGGGCTGGGACAGCCAGCTGCAGAGCTCAAGGGAAGAAGCCCAAAGAGTCACAATGGCTCCTTGCCTTCACATGCAACACCTGGGTCACAATGGTCTCCTTGATTCCATGAGGCCCCACTGTGTCACAATGGCTCCTTGGTTCCATGCGGTTCCGCAGTGTCACCATGGTCTCCTTTGATCCGCATTGTCATCATGGACAATTGGTTCCATGAGGCCCCGCAGTGTCACAATGGTCCCTTGGTTCCACAGGTTTGATGTTGTAACAATGGACTCCTTGCTTCTATGAGCTCGCCTGCTTTTTGCAGAGGTGTCTTTGGTTCCAACAAGGCCCCGCTGTGTCTCAGTGCACCCTGGCTTCCATGCGCATCTGGAGTATCACAAAGGCTCCTTGGTTGCACCAGGTCCTGCTGTGTCACAATGGATCCTGTGCTCCATGAGGCCCTCCAAAGTCATCATGGAGGCTTGCTTCCATGAGGTTCCATGATGTGCCAGTGGTCATCTTGGTTCCAGGAGTTTCCTTAGTGTCACAATGCTCTCCATGCTTCCATGATTCCCCACAATGTCCCAATGCTCTCCATGCTTCCATTAGGCCCTGCTTTGCCACAATGGTGCCCTCGTTTCCATGAGGCCCCGCTGTGTCACAATGGACGTATGGTTCCATGATGCTCCGTGGTGTCACCATGGTCTTCTTGAATCCGCAGTGTAACAATGAACCATTGGTTCCATGCGGCCTGGCCGTGTCACAATGGGCTCCTTGAGTCCATGATTCCCCACGGTGTCACAATGGAGCCTTGTTTCTAGGAGGTTCTGTACTGTCACAATTGTCTCCTTGATGCCATCAGCCCCTGCAGTGTCACATAGGCTCCTTGGTTCCATGAGGAACACAAAAGCTTTGCAGAAACATTGAGCCACAGCTGCTGAACACAGCTGGCAACATCTGCTGCATCAAAAGAGGGCTTCAAGCTGAGAATGGCACCAGCAGCTTCCATCTGCAACAGAGACCCAGGGAAAGGACAGGCTGTGCCGGTCTGGACAAATGTGGAGGAAAATATCCTCTGGTTGAAGGCAGGTTACACCCAGCCCTCCCCCACCAGGTTCGGGAAAAAAGAATTTTCCTCGGAAGAAAGTGAAAGAGATAGAAACTCTTTATTTAACAAACACACAGCAAAAGGATAACAATGCTAAATATTCAAACCTCTCGCTGTGGAGAGAAAGCTGGGATAATTGGAGAGTCCTTCCGTGTTTCAGTGGGGTCTCCTGAAACATCCCTAGACAGCGAGGCCCGTGGAAAGAAATAGGGAGCGATTCTTGAGAGAAGTTTCAGAGCTCTTTCTTCTCCAGCCACATGGGCGGGGCACTGCCAAAGAACTGAGCAATCCCGGGACAAGCAGGGCCCTCCTGGCACAGGGCAACACAAAATAACCAGTGCTGAACAGGATTAGGGGACATGTGAGCAGGGAGCAGGGAGACCCCGTGCCCAGGCCATGCCTCTACCCCAGGGTCCCCTCTCCCATGACCTCATGGCAGGGGGGAGGAACCCCAACACTTCTGGAGGTGTAGTCTCCCTCCTCCTCCTTGGAGCTGGCTCATGGGCCCACATTCAGGGCCCCCACCTCGGGAGAAAATTGTCCCAGTGTGGTCTGATGTTGAAACAGTCAAGAAGAGAAGAAGGGAAAAAAAACCCCCGAAGTCCCAGGAGAACAAAGTTCAACTCTCCATCTCCCTGCAGAGAAAAGGAGCTGAAAACTGGCTCAAAAGCAAGAAGGTTGCTTCCTGCACTCTTGCTGCAAGCAGGATGCAGAGGAGTGTGTATGTGTGTCCTTGAACAAACGCTCTGAGAAGTTTGTCCAGTTTTTTTTCCTCTCCCCCCTCTCAGGCTCAGTTGAAAGGCACAGAAATGCACCAAGTTAACTTCTGGGCATAGAGCAGCCATAGGGGATACACATCCTAAAGTCACCCCAAGACACAGGCACAGAGAATTCAGTGGAAAGACTCCGAGAATTCTGCTCCCAGAGATCATTCCTGCTCACACTGACCCTTGTAGAAAGGGGCCATCGTTCCAGGCAGCCTGTACTGAGCATGTGGCTCCTGAGCGGGGTTTGTTGTTTAGGAAACCTGCTCAGGCTTTTCCATTCTTTCCTTGCAAACAGGAAAACTTCTCCTGGGCCTGTGTGCAGGCAGAGCCCTGAGGAGAGCAGGTGGCACATGGTGCGCTGGGCTGGGACAGCCAGCTGCAGAGCTCAAGGGAAGAAGCCCAAAGTGGCATAATGGCTCCTTGCCTTCACATGCAACACCTGGGTCACAATGGTCTCCTTGATTCCATGAGGCCCCACTGTGTCACAATGGCTCCTTGGTTCCATGCGGTTCCGCAGTGTCACCATGGTCTCCTTTGATCCGCATTGTCATCATGGACAATTGGTTCCATGAGGCCCCGCAGTGTCACAATGGTCCCTTGGTTCCACAGGTTTGATGTTGTAACAATGGACTCCTTGCTTCTATGAGCTCGCCTGCTTTTTGCAGAGGTGTCTTTGGTTCCAACAAGGCCCCGCTGTGTCTCAGTGCACCCTGGCTTCCATGCGCATCTGGAGTATCACAAAGGCTCCTTGGTTGCACCAGGTCCTGCTGTGTCACAATGGATCCTGTGCTCCATGAGGCCCTCCAAAGTCATCATGGAGGCTTGCTTCCATGAGGTTCCATGATGTGCCAGTGGTCATCTTGGTTCCAGGAGTTTCCTTAGTGTCACAATGCTCTCCATGCTTCCATGATTCCCCACAATGTCCCAATGCTCTCCATGCTTCCATTAGGCCCTGCTTTGCCACAATGGTGCCCTCGTTTCCATGAGGCCCCGCTGTGTCACAATGGACTATGGTTCCGTGATGCTCCGTGGTGTCACCATGGTCTTCTTGAATCCGCCGTGTAACAATGGACTATTGGTTCCATGCGGCCTGGCCGTGTCACAATGGGCTCCTTGAGTCCATGATTCCCCACGGTGTCACAATGGAGCCTTGTTTCTAGGAGGTTCTGTACTGTCACAATTGTCTCCTTGATGCCATCAGCCCCTGCAGTGTCACATAGGCTCCTTGGTTCCATGAGGAACACAAAAGCTTTGCAGAAACATTGAGCCACAGCTGCTGAACACAGCTGGCAACATCTGCTGCATCAAAAGAGGGCTTCAAGCTGAGAATGGCACCAGCAGCTTCCATCTGCAACAGAGCCCCAGGGAAAGGACAGGCTGTGCCGGTCTGGACAAATCTGGAGGAAAATATCCTCTGGTTGAAGGCAGGTTACACCCAGCCCTCCCCCACCAGGTTCGGGAAAAAAGAATTTTCCTTGGAAGAAAGTGAAACAGATAGAAACTCTTTATTTAACAAACACCCAGGAAAAGGATAACAATGCTAAATATTCAAACCTCTCGCTGTGGAGAGAAAGCTGGGATAATTGGAGAGTCCTTCCGTGTTTCAGTGGGGTCTCCTGAAACATCCCTAGACAGCGAGGCCCGTGGAAAGAAATAGGGAGCGATTCTTGAGAGAAGTTTCAGAGCTCTTTCTTCTCCAGCCACATGGGCGGGGCACTGCCAAAGAACTGAGCAATCCCGGGACAAGCAGGGCCCTCCTGGCACAGGGCAACACAAAATAACCAGTGCTGAACAGGATTAGGGCACATGTGAGCAGGGAGCAGGGAGACCCTGTGCCCAGGCCATGCCTCTACCCCAGGGTCCCCTCTCCCATGACCTCATGGCAGGGGGGAGGAACCCCAACACTTCTGGAGGTGTAGTCTCCCTCCTCCTCCTTGGAGCTGGCTCATGGGCCCACATTCAGGGCCCCCACCTCGGGCGAAAATTGTCCCAGTGTGGTCTGATGTTGAAACAGTCAAGAAGAGAAGAAGGGAAAAAAACCCCCAAAGTCCCAGGAGAACAAAGTTCAACTCTCCATCTCCCTGCAGAGAAAAGGAGCTGAAAACTGGCTCAAAAGCAAGAAGGTTGCTTCCTCCACCCTTGCTGCAAGCAGGATGCAGAGGAGTGTGTATGTGTGTCCTTGAACAAACGCTCTGAGAAGTTTGTCCGGTTTTTTTTCCTCTCCCCCCTCTCAGGCTCAGTTGAAAGGCACAGAAATGCACCAAGTTAACTTCTGGGCATAGAGCAGCCATAGGGGATACACATCCTAAAGTCACCCCAAGACACAGGCACAGAGAATTCAGTGGAAAGACTCTGAGAATTCTGCTCCCAGAGATCATTCCTGCTCACACTGACCCTTGTAGAAAGGGGCCATCGTTCCAGGCAGCCTGTACTGAGCATGTGGCTCCTGAGCGGGGTTTGTTGTTTAGGAAACCTGCTCAGGCTTTTCCATTCTTTCCTTGCAAACAGGAAAACTTCTCCTGGGCCTGTGTGCAGGCAGAGGCCTGAGGAGAGCAGGTGGCACATGGTGCGCTGGGCTGGGACAGCCAGCTGCAGAGCTCAAGGGAAGAAGCCCAAAGTGGCACAATGGCTCCTTGCCTTCACATGCAACACCTGGGTCACAATGGTCTCCTTGATTCCATGAGGCCCCACTGTGTCACAATGGCTCCTTGGTTCCATGCGGTTCCGCAGTGTCACCATGGTCTCCTTTGATCCGCATTGTCATCATGGACAATTGGTTCCATGAGGCCCCGCAGTGTCACAATGGTCCCTTGGTTCCACAGGTTTGATGTTGTAACAATGGACTCCTTGCTTCTATGAGCTCGCCTGCTTTTTGCAGAGGTGTCTTTGGTTCCAACAAGGCCCCGCTGTGTCTCAGTGCACCCTGGCTTCCATGCGCATCTGGAGTATCACAAAGGCTCCTTGGTTGCACCAGGTCCTGCTGTGTCACAATGGATCCTGTGCTCCATGAGGCCCTCCAAAGTCATCATGGAGGCTTGCTTCCATGAGGTTCCATGATGTGCCAGTGGTCATCTTGGTTCCAGGAGTTTCCTTAGTGTCACAATGCTCTCCATGCTTCCATGATTCCCCACAATGTCCCAATGCTCTCCATGCTTCCATTAGGCCCTGCTTTGCCACAATGGTGCCCTCGTTTCCATGAGGCCCCGCTGTGTCACAATGGACTATGGTTCCGTGATGCTCCGTGGTGTCACCATGGTCTTCTTGAATCCGCCGTGTAACAATGGACCATTGGTTCCATGCGGCCTGGCCGTGTCACAATGGGCTCCTTGAGTCCATGATTCCCCACGGTGTCACAATGGAGCCTTGTTTCTAGGAGGTTCTGTACTGTCACAATTGTCTCCTTGATGCCATCAGCCCCTGCAGTGTCACATAGGCTCCTTGGTTCCATGAGGAACACAAAAGCTTTGCAGAAACATTGAGCCACAGCTGCTGAACACAGCTGGCAACATCTGCTGCATCAAAAGAGGGCTTCAAGCTGAGAATGGCACCAGCAGCTTCCATCTGCAACAGAGCCCCAGGGAAAGGACAGGCTGTGCCGGTCTGGACAAATCTGGAGGAAAATATCCTCTGGTTGAAGGCAGGTTACACCCAGCCCTCCCCCACCAGGTTCGGGAAAAAAGAATTTTCCTTGGAAGAAAGTGAAACAGATAGAAACTCTTTATTTAACAAACACACAGGAAAAGGATAACAATGCTAAATATTCAAACCTCTCGCTGTGGAGAGAAAGCTGGGATAATTGGAGAGTCCTTCCGTGCTTCAGTGGGGTCTCCTGAAACATCCCTAGACAGCGAGGCCCGTGGAAAGAAATAGGGAGCGATTCTTGAGAGAAGTTTCAGAGCTCTTTCTTCTCCAGCCACATGGGCGGGGCACTGCCAAAGAACTGAGCAATCCCGGGACAAGCAGGGCCCTCCTGGCACAGGGCAACACAAAATAACCAGTGCTGAACAGGATTAGGGCACATGTGAGCAGGGAGCAGGGAGACCCTGTGCCCAGGCCATGCCTCTACCCCAGGGTCCCCTCTCCCATGACCTCATGGCAGGGGGGAGGAACCCCAACACTTCTGGAGGTGTAGTCTCCCTCCTCCTCCTTGGAGCTGGCTCATGGGCCCACATTCAGGGCCCCCACCTCGGGCGAAAATTGTCCCAGTGTGGTCTGATGTTGAAACAGTCAAGAAGAGAAGAAGGGAAAAAAAACCCCCGAAGTCCCAGGAGAACAAAGTTCAACTCTCCATCTCCCTGCAGAGAAAAGGAGCTGAAAACTGGCTCAAAAGCAAGAAGGTTGCTTCCTGCACTCTTGCTGCAAGCAGGATGCAGAGGAGTGTGTATGTGTGTCCTTGAACAAACGCTCTGAGAAGTTTGTCCAGTTTTTTTTCCTCTCCCCCCTCTCAGGCTCAGTTGAAAGGCACAGAAATGCACCAAGTTAACTTCTGGGCATAGAGCAGCCATAGGGGATACACATCCTAAAGTCACCCCAAGACACAGGCACAGAGAATTCAGTGGAAAGACTCCGAGAATTCTGCTCCCAGAGATCATTCCTGCTCACACTGACCCTTGTAGAAAGGGGCCATCGTTCCAGGCAGCCTGTACTGAGCATGTGGCTCCTGAGCGGGGTTTGTTGTTTAGGAAACCTGCTCAGGCTTTTCCATTCTTTCCTTGCAAACAGGAAAACTTCTCCTGGGCCTGTGTGCAGGCAGAGGCCTGAGGAGAGCAGGTGGCACATGGTGCGCTGGGCTGGGACAGCCAGCTGCAGAGCTCAAGGGAAGAAGCCCAAAGTGGCACAATGGCTCCTTGCCTTCACATGCAACACCTGGGTCACAATGGTCTCCTTGATTCCATGAGGCCCCACTGTGTCACAATGGCTCCTTGGTTCCATGCGGTTCCGCAGTGTCACCATGGTCTCCTTTGATCCGCATTGTCATCATGGACAATTGGTTCCATGAGGCCCCGCAGTGTCACAATGGTCCCTTGGTTCCACAGGTTTGATGTTGTAACAATGGACTCCTTGCTTCTATGAGCTCGCCTGCTTTTTGCAGAGGTGTCTTTGGTTCCAACAAGGCCCCGCTGTGTCTCAGTGCACCCTGGCTTCCATGCGGATCTGGAGTATCACAAAGACTCCTTGGTTGCACCAGGTCCTGCTGTGTCACAATGGATCCTGTGCTCCATGAGGCCCTCCAAAGTCATCATGGAGGCTTGCTTCCATGAGGTTCCATGATGTGCCAGTGGTCATCTTGGTTCCAGGAGTTTCCTTAGTGTCACAATGCTCTCCATGCTTCCATGATTCCCCACAATGTCCCAATGCTCTCCATGCTTCCATTAGGCCCTGCTTTGCCACAATGGTGCCCTCGTTTCCATGAGGCCCCGCTGTGTCACAATGGACTATGGTTCCGTGATGCTCCGTGGTGTCACCATGGTCTTCTTGAATCCGCCGTGTAACAATGGACCATTGGTTCCATGCGGCCTGGCCGTGTCACAATGGGCTCCTTGAGTCCATGATTCCCCACGGTGTCACAATGGAGCCTTGTTTCTAGGAGGTTCTGTACTGTCACAATTGTCTCCTTGATGCCATCAGCCCCTGCAGTGTCACATAGGCTCCTTGGTTCCATGAGGAACACAAAAGCTTTGCAGAAACATTGAGCCACAGCTGCTGAACACAGCTGGCAACATCTGCTGCATCAAAAGAGGGCTTCAAGCTGAGAATGGCACCAGCAGCTTCCATCTGCAACAGAGCCCCAGGGAAAGGACAGGCTGTGCCGGTCTGGACAAATCTGGAGGAAAATATCCTCTGGTTGAAGGCAGGTTACACCCAGCCCTCCCCCACCAGGTTCGGGAAAAAAGAATTTTCCTTGGAAGAAAGTGAAACAGATAGAAACTCTTTATTTAACAAACACACAGGAAAAGGATAACAATGCTAAATATTCAAACCTCTCGCTGTGGAGAGAAAGCTGGGATAATTGGAGAGTCCTTCCGTGTTTCAGTGGGGTCTCCTGAAACATCCCTAGACAGCGAGGCCCGTGGAAAGAAATAGGGAGCGATTCTTGAGAGAAGTTTCAGAGCTCTTTCTTCTCCAGCCACATGGGCGGGGCACTGCCAAAGAACTGAGCAATCCCGGGACAAGCAGGGCCCTCCTGGCACAGGGCAACACAAAATAACCAGTGCTGAACAGGATTAGGGCACATGTGAGCAGGGAGCAGGGAGACCCCGTGCCCAGGCCATGCCTCTACCCCAGGGTCCCCTCTCCCATGACCTCATGGCAGGGGGGAGGAACCCCAACACTTCTGGAGGTGTAGTCTCCCTCCTCCTCCTTGGAGCTGGCTCATGGGCCCACATTCAGGGCCCCCACCTCGGGCGAAAATTGTCCCAGTGTGGTCTGATGTTGAAACAGTCAAGAAGAGAAGAAGGGAAAAAAAACCCCCGAAGTCCCAGGAGAACAAAGTTCAACTCTCCATCTCCCTGCAGAGAAAAGGAGCTGAAAACTGGCTCAAAAGCAAGAAGGTTGCTTCCTCCACCCTTGCTGCAAGCAGGATGCAGAGGAGTGTGTATGTGTGTCCTTGAACAAACGCTCTGAGAAGTTTGTCCAGTTTTTTTTCCTCTCCCCCCTCTCAGGCTCAGTTGAAAGGCACAGAAATGCACCAAGTTAACTTCTGGGCATAGAGCAGCCATAGGGGATACACATCCTAAAGTCACCCCAAGACACAGGCACAGAGAATTCAGTGGAAAGACTCCGAGAATTCTGCTCCCAGAGATCATTCCTGCTCACACTGACCCTTGTAGAAAGGGGCCATCGTTCCAGGCAGCCTGTACTGAGCATGTGGCTCCTGAGCGGGGTTTGTTGTTTAGGAAACCTGCTCAGGCTTTTCCATTCTTTCCTTGCAAACAGGAAAACTTCTCCTGGGCCTGTGTGCAGGCAGAGGCCTGAGGAGAGCAGGTGGCACATGGTGCGCTGGGCTGGGACAGCCAGCTGCAGAGCTCAAGGGAAGAAGCCCAAAGTGGCATAATGGCTCCTTGCCTTCACATGCAACACCTGGGTCACAATGGTCTCCTTGATTCCATGAGGCCCCACTGTGTCACAATGGCTCCTTGGTTCCATGCGGTTCCGCAGTGTCACCATGGTCTCCTTTGATCCGCATTGTCATCATGGACAATTGGTTCCATGAGGCCCCGCAGTGTCACAATGGTCCCTTGGTTCCACAGGTTTGATGTTGTAACAATGGACTCCTTGCTTCTATGAGCTCGCCTGCTTTTTGCAGAGGTGTCTTTGGTTCCAACAAGGCCCCGCTGTGTCTCAGTGCACCCTGGCTTCCATGCGGATCTGGAGTATCACAAAGACTCCTTGGTTGCACCAGGTCCTGCTGTGTCACAATGGATCCTGTGCTCCATGAGGCCCTCCAAAGTCATCATGGAGGCTTGCTTCCATGAGGTTCCATGATGTGCCAGTGGTCATCTTGGTTCCAGGAGTTTCCTTAGTGTCACAATGCTCTCCATGCTTCCATGATTCCCCACAATGTCCCAATGCTCTCCATGCTTCCATTAGGCCCTGCTTTGCCACAATGGTGCCCTCGTTTCCATGAGGCCCCGCTGTGTCACAATGGACTATGGTTCCGTGATGCTCCGTGGTGTCACCATGGTCTTCTTGAATCCGCCGTGTAACAATGGACCATTGGTTCCATGCGGCCTGGCCGTGTCACAATGGGCTCCTTGAGTCCATGATTCCCCACGGTGTCACAATGGAGCCTTGTTTCTAGGAGGTTCTGTACTGTCACAATTGTCTCCTTGATGCCATCAGCCCCTGCAGTGTCACATAGGCTCCTTGGTTCCATGAGGAACACAAAAGCTTTGCAGAAACATTGAGCCACAGCTGCTGAACACAGCTGGCAACATCTGCTGCATCAAAAGAGGGCTTCAAGCTGAGAATGGCACCAGCAGCTTCCATCTGCAACAGAGCCCCAGGGAAAGGACAGGCTGTGCCGGTCTGGACAAATCTGGAGGAAAATATCCTCTGGTTGAAGGCAGGTTACACCCAGCCCTCCCCCACCAGGTTCGGGAAAAAAGAATTTTCCTTGGAAGAAAGTGAAACAGATAGAAACTCTTTATTTAACAAACACACAGGAAAAGGATAACAATGCTAAATATTCAAACCTCTCGCTGTGGAGAGAAAGCTGGGATAATTGGAGAGTCCTTCCGTGTTTCAGTGGGGTCTCCTGAAACATCCCTAGACAGCGAGGCCCGTGGAAAGAAATAGGGAGCGATTCTTGAGAGAAGTTTCAGAGCTCTTTCTTCTCCAGCCACATGGGCGGGGCACTGCCAAAGAACTGAGCAATCCCGGGACAAGCAGGGCCCTCCTGGCACAGGGCAACACAAAATAACCAGTGCTGAACAGGATTAGGGCACATGTGAGCAGGGAGCAGGGAGACCCTGTGCCCAGGCCATGCCTCTACCCCAGGGTCCCCTCTCCCATGACCTCATGGCAGGGGGGAGGAACCCCAACACTTCTGGAGGTGTAGTCTCCCTCCTCCTCCTTGGAGCTGGCTCATGGGCCCACATTCAGGGCCCCCACCTCGGGCGAAAATTGTCCCAGTGTGGTCTGATGTTGAAACAGTCAAGAAGAGAAGAAGGGAAAAAAAACCCCCGAAGTCCCAGGAGAACAAAGTTCAACTCTCCATCTCCCTGCAGAGAAAAGGAGCTGAAAACTGGCTCAAAAGCAAGAAGGTTGCTTCCTGCACTCTTGCTGCAAGCAGGATGCAGAGGAGTGTGTATGTGTGTCCTTGAACAAACGCTCTGAGAAGTTTGTCCAGTTTTTTTTCCTCTCCCCCCTCTCAGGCTCAGTTGAAAGGCACAGAAATGCACCAAGTTAACTTCTGGGCATAGAGCAGCCATAGGGGATACACATCCTAAAGTCACCCCAAGACACAGGCACAGAGAATTCAGTGGAAAGACTCCGAGAATTCTGCTCCCAGAGATCATTCCTGCTCACACTGACCCTTGTAGAAAGGGGCCATCGTTCCAGGCAGCCTGTACTGAGCATGTGGCTCCTGAGCGGGGTTTGTTGTTTAGGAAACCTGCTCAGGCTTTTCCATTCTTTCCTTGCAAACAGGAAAACTTCTCCTGGGCCTGTGTGCAGGCAGAGGCCTGAGGAGAGCAGGTGGCACATGGTGCGCTGGGCTGGGACAGCCAGCTGCAGAGCTCAAGGGAAGAAGCCCAAAGTGGCACAATGGCTCCTTGCCTTCACATGCAACACCTGGGTCACAATGGTCTCCTTGATTCCATGAGGCCCCACTGTGTCACAATGGCTCCTTGGTTCCATGCGGTTCCGCAGTGTCACCATGGTCTCCTTTGATCCGCATTGTCATCATGGACAATTGGTTCCATGAGGCCCCGCAGTGTCACAATGGTCCCTTGGTTCCACAGGTTTGATGTTGTAACAATGGACTCCTTGCTTCTATGAGCTCGCCTGCTTTTTGCAGAGGTGTCTTTGGTTCCAACAAGGCCCCGCTGTGTCTCAGTGCACCCTGGCTTCCATGCGGATCTGGAGTATCACAAAGACTCCTTGGTTGCACCAGGTCCTGCTGTGTCACAATGGATCCTGTGCTCCATGAGGCCCTCCAAAGTCATCATGGAGGCTTGCTTCCGTGAGGTTCCATGATGTGCCAGTGGTCATCTTGGTTCCAGGAGTTTCCTTAGTGTCACAATGCTCTCCATGCTTCCATGATTCCCCACAATGTCCCAATGCTCTCCATGCTTCCATTAGGCCCTGCTTTGCCACAATGGTGCCCTCGTTTCCATGAGGCCCCGCTGTGTCACAATGGACTATGGTTCCGTGATGCTCCGTGGTGTCACCATGGTCTTCTTGAATCCGCCGTGTAACAATGGACCATTGGTTCCATGCGGCCTGGCCGTGTCACAATGGGCTCCTTGAGTCCATGATTCCCCACGGTGTCACAATGGAGCCTTGTTTCTAGGAGGTTCTGTACTGTCACAATTGTCTCCTTGATGCCATCAGCCCCTGCAGTGTCACATAGGCTCCTTGGTTCCATGAGGAACACAAAAGCTTTGCAGAAACATTGAGCCACAGCTGCTGAACACAGCTGGCAACATCTGCTGCATCAAAAGAGGGCTTCAAGCTGAGAATGGCACCAGCAGCTTCCATCTGCAACAGAGCCCCAGGGAAAGGACAGGCTGTGCCGGTCTGGACAAATCTGGAGGAAAATATCCTCTGGTTGAAGGCAGGTTACACCCAGCCCTCCCCCACCAGGTTCGGGAAAAAAGAATTTTCCTTGGAAGAAAGTGAAACAGATAGAAACTCTTTATTTAACAAACACACAGGAAAAGGATAACAATGCTAAATATTCAAACCTCTCGCTGTGGAGAGAAAGCTGGGATAATTGGAGAGTCCTTCCGTGTTTCAGTGGGGTCTCCTGAAACATCCCTAGACAGCGAGGCCCGTGGAAAGAAATAGGGAGCGATTCTTGAGAGAAGTTTCAGAGCTCTTTCTTCTCCAGCCACATGGGCGGGGCACTGCCAAAGAACTGAGCAATCCCGGGACAAGCAGGGCCCTCCTGGCACAGGGCAACACAAAATAACCAGTGCTGAACAGGATTAGGGCACATGTGAGCAGGGAGCAGGGAGACCCTGTGCCCAGGCCATGCCTCTACCCCAGGGTCCCCTCTCCCATGACCTCATGGCAGGGGGGAGGAACCCCAACACTTCTGGAGGTGTAGTCTCCCTCCTCCTCCTTGGAGCTGGCTCATGGGCCCACATTCAGGGCCCCCACCTCGGGCGAAAATTGTCCCAGTGTGGTCTGATGTTGAAACAGTCAAGAAGAGAAGAAGGGAAAAAAACCCCCAAAGTCCCAGGAGAACAAAGTTCAACTCTCCATCTCCCTGCAGAGAAAAGGAGCTGAAAACTGGCTCAAAAGCAAGAAGGTTGCTTCCTCCACCCTTGCTGCAAGCAGGATGCAGAGGAGTGTGTATGTGTGTCCTTGAACAAACGCTCTGAGAAGTTTGTCCGGTTTTTTTTCCTCTCCCCCCTCTCAGGCTCAGTTGAAAGGCACAGAAATGCACCAAGTTAACTTCTGGGCATAGAGCAGCCATAGGGGATACACATCCTAAAGTCACCCCAAGACACAGGCACAGAGAATTCAGTGGAAAGACTCTGAGAATTCTGCTCCCAGAGATCATTCCTGCTCACACTGACCCTTGTAGAAAGGGGCCATCGTTCCAGGCAGCCTGTACTGAGCATGTGGCTCCTGAGCGGGGTTTGTTGTTTAGGAAACCTGCTCAGGCTTTTCCATTCTTTCCTTGCAAACAGGAAAACTTCTCCTGGGGCTGTGTGCAGGCAGAGCCCTGAGGAGAGCAGGTGGCACATGGTGCGCTGGGCTGGGACAGCCAGCTGCAGAGCTCAAGGGAAGAAGCCCAAAGAGTCACAATGGCTCCTTGCCTTCACATGCAACACCTGGGTCACAATGGTCTCCTTGATTCCATGAGGCCCCACTGTGTCACAATGGCTCCTTGGTTCCATGCGGTTCCGCAGTGTCACCATGGTCTCCTTTGATCCGCATTGTCATCATGGACAATTGGTTCCATGAGGCCCCGCAGTGTCACAATGGTCCCTTGGTTCCACAGGTTTGATGTTGTAACAATGGACTCCTTGCTTCTATGAGCTCGCCTGCTTTTTGCAGAGGTGTCTTTGGTTCCAACAAGGCCCCGCTGTGTCTCAGTGCACCCTGGCTTCCATGCGCATCTGGAGTATCACAAAGGCTCCTTGGTTGCACCAGGTCCTGCTGTGTCACAATGGATCCTGTGCTCCATGAGGCCCTCCAAAGTCATCATGGAGGCTTGCTTCCATGAGGTTCCATGATGTGCCAGTGGTCATCTTGGTTCCAGGAGTTTCCTTAGTGTCACAATGCTCTCCATGCTTCCATGATTCCCCACAATGTCCCAATGCTCTCCATGCTTCCATTAGGCCCTGCTTTGCCACAATGGTGCCCTCGTTTCCATGAGGCCCCGCTGTGTCACAATGGACGTATGGTTCCATGATGCTCCGTGGTGTCACCATGGTCTTCTTGAATCCGCAGTGTAACAATGAACCATTGGTTCCATGCGGCCTGGCCGTGTCACAATGGGCTCCTTGAGTCCATGATTCCCCACGGTGTCACAATGGAGCCTTGTTTCTAGGAGGTTCTGTACTGTCACAATTGTCTCCTTGATGCCATCAGCCCCTGCAGTGTCACATAGGCTCCTTGGTTCCATGAGGAACACAAAAGCTTTGCAGAAACATTGAGCCACAGCTGCTGAACACAGCTGGCAACATCTGCTGCATCAAAAGAGGGCTTCAAGCTGAGAATGGCACCAGCAGCTTCCATCTGCAACAGAGACCCAGGGAAAGGACAGGCTGTGCCGGTCTGGACAAATGTGGAGGAAAATATCCTCTGGTTGAAGGCAGGTTACACCCAGCCCTCCCCCACCAGGTTCGGGAAAAAAGAATTTTCCTCGGAAGAAAGTGAAAGAGATAGAAACTCTTTATTTAACAAACACCCAGGAAAAGGATAACAATGCTAAATATTCAAACCTCTCGCTGTGGAGAGAAAGCTGGGATAATTGGAGAGTCCTTCCGTGTTTCAGTGGGGTCTCCTGAAACATCCCTAGACAGCGAGGCCCGTGGAAAGAAATAGGGAGCGATTCTTGAGAGAAGTTTCAGAGCTCTTTCTTCTCCAGCCACATGGGCGGGGCACTGCCAAAGAACTGAGCAATCCCGGGACAAGCAGGGCCCTCCTGGCACAGGGCAACACAAAATAACCAGTGCTGAACAGGATTAGGGCACATGTGAGCAGGGAGCAGGGAGACCCTGTGCCCAGGCCATGCCTCTACCCCAGGGTCCCCTCTCCCATGACCTCATGGCAGGGGGGAGGAACCCCAACACTTCTGGAGGTGTAGTCTCCCTCCTCCTCCTTGGAGCTGGCTCATGGGCCCACATTCAGGGCCCCCACCTCGGGCGAAAATTGTCCCAGTGTGGTCTGATGTTGAAACAGTCAAGAAGAGAAGAAGGGAAAAAAACCCCCAAAGTCCCAGGAGAACAAAGTTCAACTCTCCATCTCCCTGCAGAGAAAAGGAGCTGAAAACTGGCTCAAAAGCAAGAAGGTTGCTTCCTCCACCCTTGCTGCAAGCAGGATGCAGAGGAGTGTGTATGTGTGTCCTTGAACAAACGCTCTGAGAAGTTTGTCCGGTTTTTTTTCCTCTCCCCCCTCTCAGGCTCAGTTGAAAGGCACAGAAATGCACCAAGTTAACTTCTGGGCATAGAGCAGCCATAGGGGATACACATCCTAAAGTCACCCCAAGACACAGGCACAGAGAATTCAGTGGAAAGACTCTGAGAATTCTGCTCCCAGAGATCATTCCTGCTCACACTGACCCTTGTAGAAAGGGGCCATCGTTCCAGGCAGCCTGTACTGAGCATGTGGCTCCTGAGCGGGGTTTGTTGTTTAGGAAACCTGCTCAGGCTTTTCCATTCTTTCCTTGCAAACAGGAAAACTTCTCCTGGGCCTGTGTGCAGGCAGAGGCCTGAGGAGAGCAGGTGGCACATGGTGCGCTGGGCTGGGACAGCCAGCTGCAGAGCTCAAGGGAAGAAGCCCAAAGTGGCACAATGGCTCCTTGCCTTCACATGCAACACCTGGGTCACAATGGTCTCCTTGATTCCATGAGGCCCCACTGTGTCACAATGGCTCCTTGGTTCCATGCGGTTCCGCAGTGTCACCATGGTCTCCTTTGATCCGCATTGTCATCATGGACAATTGGTTCCATGAGGCCCCGCAGTGTCACAATGGTCCCTTGGTTCCACAGGTTTGATGTTGTAACAATGGACTCCTTGCTTCTATGAGCTCGCCTGCTTTTTGCAGAGGTGTCTTTGGTTCCAACAAGGCCCCGCTGTGTCTCAGTGCACCCTGGCTTCCATGCGCATCTGGAGTATCACAAAGGCTCCTTGGTTGCACCAGGTCCTGCTGTGTCACAATGGATCCTGTGCTCCATGAGGCCCTCCAAAGTCATCATGGAGGCTTGCTTCCATGAGGTTCCATGATGTGCCAGTGGTCATCTTTGTTCCAGGAGTTTCCTTAGTGTCACAATGCTCTCCATGCTTCCATGATTCCCCACAATGTCCCAATGCTCTCCATGCTTCCATTAGGCCCTGCTTTGCCACAATGGTGCCCTCGTTTCCATGAGGCCCCGCTGTGTCACAATGGACTATGGTTCCGTGATGCTCCGTGGTGTCACCATGGTCTTCTTGAATCCGCCGTGTAACAATGGACCATTGGTTCCATGCGGCCTGGCCGTGTCACAATGGGCTCCTTGAGTCCATGATTCCCCACGGTGTCACAATGGAGCCTTGTTTCTAGGAGGTTCTGTACTGTCACAATTGTCTCCTTGATGCCATCAGCCCCTGCAGTGTCACATAGGCTCCTTGGTTCCATGAGGAACACAAAAGCTTTGCAGAAACATTGAGCCACAGCTGCTGAACACAGCTGGCAACATCTGCTGCATCAAAAGAGGGCTTCAAGCTGAGAATGGCACCAGCAGCTTCCATCTGCAACAGAGCCCCAGGGAAAGGACAGGCTGTGCCGGTCTGGACAAATCTGGAGGAAAATATCCTCTGGTTGAAGGCAGGTTACACCCAGCCCTCCCCCACCAGGTTCGGGAAAAAAGAATTTTCCTTGGAAGAAAGTGAAACAGATAGAAACTCTTTATTTAACAAACACACAGGAAAAGGATAACAATGCTAAATATTCAAACCTCTCGCTGTGGAGAGAAAGCTGGGATAATTGGAGAGTCCTTCCGTGTTTCAGTGGGGTCTCCTGAAACATCCCTAGACAGCGAGGCCCGTGGAAAGAAATAGGGAGCGATTCTTGAGAGAAGTTTCAGAGCTCTTTCTTCTCCAGCCACATGGGCGGGGCACTGCCAAAGAACTGAGCAATCCCGGGACAAGCAGGGCCCTCCTGGCACAGGGCAACACAAAATAACCAGTGCTGAACAGGATTAGGGCACATGTGAGCAGGGAGCAGGGAGACCCTGTGCCCAGGCCATGCCTCTACCCCAGGGTCCCCTCTCCCATGACCTCATGGCAGGGGGGAGGAACCCCAACACTTCTGGAGGTGTAGTCTCCCTCCTCCTCCTTGGAGCTGGCTCATGGGCCCACATTCAGGGCCCCCACCTCGGGCGAAAATTGTCCCAGTGTGGTCTGATGTTGAAACAGTCAAGAAGAGAAGAAGGGAAAAAAACCCCCAAAGTCCCAGGAGAACAAAGTTCAACTCTCCATCTCCCTGCAGAGAAAAGGAGCTGAAAACTGGCTCAAAAGCAAGAAGGTTGCTTCCTCCACCCTTGCTGCAAGCAGGATGCAGAGGAGTGTGTATGTGTGTCCTTGAACAAACGCTCTGAGAAGTTTGTCCGGTTTTTTTTCCTCTCCCCCCTCTCAGGCTCAGTTGAAAGGCACAGAAATGCACCAAGTTAACTTCTGGGCATAGAGCAGCCATAGGGGATACACATCCTAAAGTCACCCCAAGACACAGGCACAGAGAATTCAGTGGAAAGACTCTGAGAATTCTGCTCCCAGAGATCATTCCTGCTCACACTGACCCTTGTAGAAAGGGGCCATCGTTCCAGGCAGCCTGTACTGAGCATGTGGCTCCTGAGCGGGGTTTGTTGTTTAGGAAACCTGCTCAGGCTTTTCCATTCTTTCCTTGCAAACAGGAAAACTTCTCCTGGGCCTGTGTGCAGGCAGAGGCCTGAGGAGAGCAGGTGGCACATGGTGCGCTGGGCTGGGACAGCCAGCTGCAGAGCTCAAGGGAAGAAGCCCAAAGTGGCACAATGGCTCCTTGCCTTCACATGCAACACCTGGGTCACAATGGTCTCCTTGATTCCATGAGGCCCCACTGTGTCACAATGGCTCCTTGGTTCCATGCGGTTCCGCAGTGTCACCATGGTCTCCTTTGATCCGCATTGTCATCATGGACAATTGGTTCCATGAGGCCCCGCAGTGTCACAATGGTCCCTTGGTTCCACAGGTTTGATGTTGTAACAATGGACTCCTTGCTTCTATGAGCTCGCCTGCTTTTTGCAGAGGTGTCTTTGGTTCCAACAAGGCCCCGCTGTGTCTCAGTGCACCCTGGCTTCCATGCGCATCTGGAGTATCACAAAGGCTCCTTGGTTGCACCAGGTCCTGCTGTGTCACAATGGATCCTGTGCTCCATGAGGCCCTCCAAAGTCATCATGGAGGCTTGCTTCCATGAGGTTCCATGATGTGCCAGTGGTCATCTTTGTTCCAGGAGTTTCCTTAGTGTCACAATGCTCTCCATGCTTCCATGATTCCCCACAATGTCCCAATGCTCTCCATGCTTCCATTAGGCCCTGCTTTGCCACAATGGTGCCCTCGTTTCCATGAGGCCCCGCTGTGTCACAATGGACTATGGTTCCGTGATGCTCCGTGGTGTCACCATGGTCTTCTTGAATCCGCCGTGTAACAATGGACCATTGGTTCCATGCGGCCTGGCCGTGTCACAATGGGCTCCTTGAGTCCATGATTCCCCACGGTGTCACAATGGAGCCTTGTTTCTAGGAGGTTCTGTACTGTCACAATTGTCTCCTTGATGCCATCAGCCCCTGCAGTGTCACATAGGCTCCTTGGTTCCATGAGGAACACAAAAGCTTTGCAGAAACATTGAGCCACAGCTGCTGAACACAGCTGGCAACATCTGCTGCATCAAAAGAGGGCTTCAAGCTGAGAATGGCACCAGCAGCTTCCATCTGCAACAGAGCCCCAGGGAAAGGACAGGCTGTGCCGGTCTGGACAAATCTGGAGGAAAATATCCTCTGGTTGAAGGCAGGTTACACCCAGCCCTCCCCCACCAGGTTCGGGAAAAAAGAATTTTCCTTGGAAGAAAGTGAAACAGATAGAAACTCTTTATTTAACAAACACACAGGAAAAGGATAACAATGCTAAATATTCAAACCTCTCGCTGTGGAGAGAAAGCTGGGATAATTGGAGAGTCCTTCCGTGCTTCAGTGGGGTCTCCTGAAACATCCCTAGACAGCGAGGCCCGTGGAAAGAAATAGGGAGCGATTCTTGAGAGAAGTTTCAGAGCTCTTTCTTCTCCAGCCACATGGGCGGGGCACTGCCAAAGAACTGAGCAATCCCGGGACAAGCAGGGCCCTCCTGGCACAGGGCAACACAAAATAACCAGTGCTGAACAGGATTAGGGCACATGTGAGCAGGGAGCAGGGAGACCCTGTGCCCAGGCCATGCCTCTACCCCAGGGTCCCCTCTCCCATGACCTCATGGCAGGGGGGAGGAACCCCAACACTTCTGGAGGTGTAGTCTCCCTCCTCCTCCTTGGAGCTGGCTCATGGGCCCACATTCAGGGCCCCCACCTCGGGCGAAAATTGTCCCAGTGTGGTCTGATGTTGAAACAGTCAAGAAGAGAAGAAGGGAAAAAAAACCCCCGAAGTCCCAGGAGAACAAAGTTCAACTCTCCATCTCCCTGCAGAGAAAAGGAGCTGAAAACTGGCTCAAAAGCAAGAAGGTTGCTTCCTGCACTCTTGCTGCAAGCAGGATGCAGAGGAGTGTGTATGTGTGTCCTTGAACAAACGCTCTGAGAAGTTTGTCCAGTTTTTTTTCCTCTCCCCCCTCTCAGGCTCAGTTGAAAGGCACAGAAATGCACCAAGTTAACTTCTGGGCATAGAGCAGCCATAGGGGATACACATCCTAAAGTCACCCCAAGACACAGGCACAGAGAATTCAGTGGAAAGACTCCGAGAATTCTGCTCCCAGAGATCATTCCTGCTCACACTGACCCTTGTAGAAAGGGGCCATCGTTCCAGGCAGCCTGTACTGAGCATGTGGCTCCTGAGCGGGGTTTGTTGTTTAGGAAACCTGCTCAGGCTTTTCCATTCTTTCCTTGCAAACAGGAAAACTTCTCCTGGGCCTGTGTGCAGGCAGAGGCCTGAGGAGAGCAGGTGGCACATGGTGCGCTGGGCTGGGACAGCCAGCTGCAGAGCTCAAGGGAAGAAGCCCAAAGTGGCACAATGGCTCCTTGCCTTCACATGCAACACCTGGGTCACAATGGTCTCCTTGATTCCATGAGGCCCCACTGTGTCACAATGGCTCCTTGGTTCCATGCGGTTCCGCAGTGTCACCATGGTCTCCTTTGATCCGCATTGTCATCATGGACAATTGGTTCCATGAGGCCCCGCAGTGTCACAATGGTCCCTTGGTTCCACAGGTTTGATGTTGTAACAATGGACTCCTTGCTTCTATGAGCTCGCCTGCTTTTTGCAGAGGTGTCTTTGGTTCCAACAAGGCCCCGCTGTGTCTCAGTGCACCCTGGCTTCCATGCGCATCTGGAGTATCACAAAGACTCCTTGGTTGCACCAGGTCCTGCTGTGTCACAATGGATCCTGTGCTCCATGAGGCCCTCCAAAGTCATCATGGAGGCTTGCTTCCATGAGGTTCCATGATGTGCCAGTGGTCATCTTGGTTCCAGGAGTTTCCTTAGTGTCACAATGCTCTCCATGCTTCCATGATTCCCCACAATGTCCCAATGCTCTCCATGCTTCCATTAGGCCCTGCTTTGCCACAATGGTGCCCTCGTTTCCATGAGGCCCCGCTGTGTCACAATGGACTATGGTTCCGTGATGCTCCGTGGTGTCACCATGGTCTTCTTGAATCCGCCGTGTAACAATGGACCATTGGTTCCATGCGGCCTGGCCGTGTCACAATGGGCTCCTTGAGTCCATGATTCCCCACGGTGTCACAATGGAGCCTTGTTTCTAGGAGGTTCTGTACTGTCACAATTGTCTCCTTGATGCCATCAGCCCCTGCAGTGTCACATAGGCTCCTTGGTTCCATGAGGAACACAAAAGCTTTGCAGAAACATTGAGCCACAGCTGCTGAACACAGCTGGCAACATCTGCTGCATCAAAAGAGGGCTTCAAGCTGAGAATGGCACCAGCAGCTTCCATCTGCAACAGAGCCCCAGGGAAAGGACAGGCTGTGCCGGTCTGGACAAATCTGGAGGAAAATATCCTCTGGTTGAAGGCAGGTTACACCCAGCCCTCCCCCACCAGGTTCGGGAAAAAAGAATTTTCCTTGGAAGAAAGTGAAACAGATAGAAACTCTTTATTTAACAAACACACAGGAAAAGGATAACAATGCTAAATATTCAAACCTCTCGCTGTGGAGAGAAAGCTGGGATAATTGGAGAGTCCTTCCGTGTTTCAGTGGGGTCTCCTGAAACATCCCTAGACAGCGAGGCCCGTGGAAAGAAATAGGGAGCGATTCTTGAGAGAAGTTTCAGAGCTCTTTCTTCTCCAGCCACATGGGCGGGGCACTGCCAAAGAACTGAGCAATCCCGGGACAAGCAGGGCCCTCCTGGCACAGGGCAACACAAAATAACCAGTGCTGAACAGGATTAGGGCACATGTGAGCAGGGAGCAGGGAGACCCTGTGCCCAGGCCATGCCTCTACCCCAGGGTCCCCTCTCCCATGACCTCATGGCAGGGGGGAGGAACCCCAACACTTCTGGAGGTGTAGTCTCCCTCCTCCTCCTTGGAGCTGGCTCATGGGCCCACATTCAGGGCCCCCACCTCGGGCGAAAATTGTCCCAGTGTGGTCTGATGTTGAAACAGTCAAGAAGAGAAGAAGGGAAAAAAAACCCCAAAGTCCCAGGAGAACAAAGTTCAACTCTCCATCTCCCTGCAGAGAAAAGGAGCTGAAAACTGGCTCAAAAGCAAGAAGGTTGCTTCCTCCACCCTTGCTGCAAGCAGGATGCAGAGGAGTGTGTATGTGTGTCCTTGAACAAACGCTCTGAGAAGTTTGTCCGGTTTTTTTTCCTCTCCCCCCTCTCAGGCTCAGTTGAAAGGCACAGAAATGCACCAAGTTAACTTCTGGGCATAGAGCAGCCATAGGGGATACACATCCTAAAGTCACCCCAAGACACAGGCACAGAGAATTCAGTGGAAAGACTCTGAGAATTCTGCTCCCAGAGATCATTCCTGCTCACACTGACCCTTGTAGAAAGGGGCCATCGTTCCAGGCAGCCTGTACTGAGCATGTGGCTCCTGAGCGGGGTTTGTTGTTTAGGAAACCTGCTCAGGCTTTTCCATTCTTTCCTTGCAAACAGGAAAACTTCTCCTGGGGCTGTGTGCAGGCAGAGCCCTGAGGAGAGCAGGTGGCACATGGTGCGCTGGGCTGGGACAGCCAGCTGCAGAGCTCAAGGGAAGAAGCCCAAAGAGTCACAATGGCTCCTTGCCTTCACATGCAACACCTGGGTCACAATGGTCTCCTTGATTCCATGAGGCCCCACTGTGTCACAATGGCTCCTTGGTTCCATGCGGTTCCGCAGTGTCACCATGGTCTCCTTTGATCCGCATTGTCATCATGGACAATTGGTTCCATGAGGCCCCGCAGTGTCACAATGGTCCCTTGGTTCCACAGGTTTGATGTTGTAACAATGGACTCCTTGCTTCTATGAGCTCGCCTGCTTTTTGCAGAGGTGTCTTTGGTTCCAACAAGGCCCCGCTGTGTCTCAGTGCACCCTGGCTTCCATGCGCATCTGGAGTATCACAAAGGCTCCTTGGTTGCACCAGGTCCTGCTGTGTCACAATGGATCCTGTGCTCCATGAGGCCCTCCAAAGTCATCATGGAGGCTTGCTTCCATGAGGTTCCATGATGTGCCAGTGGTCATCTTGGTTCCAGGAGTTTCCTTAGTGTCACAATGCTCTCCATGCTTCCATGATTCCCCACAATGTCCCAATGCTCTCCATGCTTCCATTAGGCCCTGCTTTGCCACAATGGTGCCCTCGTTTCCATGAGGCCCCGCTGTGTCACAATGGACGTATGGTTCCATGATGCTCCGTGGTGTCACCATGGTCTTCTTGAATCCGCAGTGTAACAATGGACCATTGGTTCCATGCGGCCTGGCCGTGTCACAATGGGCTCCTTGAGTCCATGATTCCCCACGGTGTCACAATGGAGCCTTGTTTCTAGGAGGTTCTGTACTGTCACAATTGTCTCCTTGATGCCATCAGCCCCTGCAGTGTCACATAGGCTCCTTGGTTCCATGAGGAACACAAAAGCTTTGCAGAAACATTGAGCCACAGCTGCTGAACACAGCTGGCAACATCTGCTGCATCAAAAGAGGGCTTCAAGCTGAGAATGGCACCAGCAGCTTCCATCTGCAACAGAGACCCAGGGAAAGGACAGGCTGTGCCGGTCTGGACAAATGTGGAGGAAAATATCCTCTGGTTGAAGGCAGGTTACACCCAGCCCTCCCCCACCAGGTTCGGGAAAAAAGAATTTTCCTCGGAAGAAAGTGAAAGAGATAGAAACTCTTTATTTAACAAACACCCAGGAAAAGGATAACAATGCTAAATATTCAAACCTCTCGCTGTGGAGAGAAAGCTGGGATAATTGGAGAGTCCTTCCGTGTTTCAGTGGGGTCTCCTGAAACATCCCTAGACAGCGAGGCCCGTGGAAAGAAATAGGGAGCGATTCTTGAGAGAAGTTTCAGAGCTCTTTCTTCTCCAGCCACATGGGCGGGGCACTGCCAAAGAACTGAGCAATCCCGGGACAAGCAGGGCCCTCCTGGCACAGGGCAACACAAAATAACCAGTGCTGAACAGGATTAGGGCACATGTGAGCAGGGAGCAGGGAGACCCTGTGCCCAGGCCATGCCTCTACCCCAGGGTCCCCTCTCCCATGACCTCATGGCAGGGGGGAGGAACCCCAACACTTCTGGAGGTGTAGTCTCCCTCCTCCTCCTTGGAGCTGGCTCATGGGCCCACATTCAGGGCCCCCACCTCGGGAGAAAATTGTCCCAGTGTGGTCTGATGTTGAAACAGTCAAGAAGAGAAGAAGGGAAAAAAAACCCCCGAAGTCCCAGGAGAACAAAGTTCAACTCTCCATCTCCCTGCAGAGAAAAGGAGCTGAAAACTGGCTCAAAAGCAAGAAGGTTGCTTCCTGCACTCTTGCTGCAAGCAGGATGCAGAGGAGTGTGTATGTGTGTCCTTGAACAAACGCTCTGAGAAGTTTGTCCAGTTTTTTTTCCTCTCCCCCCTCTCAGGCTCAGTTGAAAGGCACAGAAATGCACCAAGTTAACTTCTGGGCATAGAGCAGCCATAGGGGATACACATCCTAAAGTCACCCCAAGACACAGGCACAGAGAATTCAGTGGAAAGACTCCGAGAATTCTGCTCCCAGAGATCATTCCTGCTCACACTGACCCTTGTAGAAAGGGGCCATCGTTCCAGGCAGCCTGTACGGAGCATGTGGCTCCTGAGCGGGGTTTGTTGTTTAGGAAACCTGCTCAGGCTTTTCCATTCTTTCCTTGCAAACAGGAAAACTTCTCCTGGGCCTGTGTGCAGGCAGAACCCTGAGGAGAGCAGGTGGCACATGGTGCGCTGGGCTGGGACAGCCAGCTGCAGAGCTCAAGGGAAGAAGCCCAAAGTGGCACAATGGCTCCTTGCCTTCACATGCAACACCTGGGTCACAATGGTCTCCTTGATTCCATGAGGCCCCACTGTGTCACAATGGCTCCTTGGTTCCATGCGGTTCCGCAGTGTCACCATGGTCTCCTTTGATCCGCATTGTCATCATGGACAATTGGTTCCATGAGGCCCCGCAGTGTCACAATGGTCCCTTGGTTCCACAGGTTTGATGTTGTAACAATGGACTCCTTGCTTCTATGAGCTCGCCTGCTTTTTGCAGAGGTGTCTTTGGTTCCAACAAGGCCCCGCTGTGTCTCAGTGCACCCTGGCTTCCATGCGCATCTGGAGTATCACAAAGGCTCCTTGGTTGCACCAGGTCCTGCTGTGTCACAATGGATCCTGTGCTCCATGAGGCCCTCCAAAGTCATCATGGAGGCTTGCTTCCATGAGGTTCCATGATGTGCCAGTGGTCATCTTGGTTCCAGGAGTTTCCTTAGTGTCACAATGCTCTCCATGCTTCCATGATTCCCCACAATGTCCCAATGCTCTCCATGCTTCCATTAGGCCCTGCTTTGCCACAATGGTGCCCTCGTTTCCATGAGGCCCCGCTGTGTCACAATGGACTATGGTTCCGTGATGCTCCGTGGTGTCACCATGGTCTTCTTGAATCCGCCGTGTAACAATGGACTATTGGTTCCATGCGGCCTGGCCGTGTCACAATGGGCTCCTTGAGTCCATGATTCCCCACGGTGTCACAATGGAGCCTTGTTTCTAGGAGGTTCTGTACTGTCACAATTGTCTCCTTGATGCCATCAGCCCCTGCAGTGTCACATAGGCTCCTTGGTTCCATGAGGAACACAAAAGCTTTGCAGAAACATTGAGCCACAGCTGCTGAACACAGCTGGCAACATCTGCTGCATCAAAAGAGGGCTTCAAGCTGAGAATGGCACCAGCAGCTTCCATCTGCAACAGAGCCCCAGGGAAAGGACAGGCTGTGCCGGTCTGGACAAATCTGGAGGAAAATATCCTCTGGTTGAAGGCAGGTTACACCCAGCCCTCCCCCACCAGGTTCGGGAAAAAAGAATTTTCCTTGGAAGAAAGTGAAACAGATAGAAACTCTTTATTTAACAAACACACAGGAAAAGGATAACAATGCTAAATATTCAAACCTCTCGCTGTGGAGAGAAAGCTGGGATAATTGGAGAGTCCTTCCGTGTTTCAGTGGGGTCTCCTGAAACATCCCTAGACAGCGAGGCCCGTGGAAAGAAATAGGGAGCGATTCTTGAGAGAAGTTTCAGAGCTCTTTCTTCTCCAGCCACATGGGCGGGGCACTGCCAAAGAACTGAGCAATCCCGGGACAAGCAGGGCCCTCCTGGCACAGGGCAACACAAAATAACCAGTGCTGAACAGGATTAGGGCACATGTGAGCAGGGAGCAGGGAGACCCTGTGCCCAGGCCATGCCTCTACCCCAGGGTCCCCTCTCCCATGACCTCATGGCAGGGGGGAGGAACCCCAACACTTCTGGAGGTGTAGTCTCCCTCCTCCTCCTTGGAGCTGGCTCATGGGCCCACATTCAGGGCCCCCACCTCGGGCGAAAATTGTCCCAGTGTGGTCTGATGTTGAAACAGTCAAGAAGAGAAGAAGGGAAAAAAACCCCCAAAGTCCCAGGAGAACAAAGTTCAACTCTCCATCTCCCTGCAGAGAAAAGGAGCTGAAAACTGGCTCAAAAGCAAGAAGGTTGCTTCCTCCACCCTTGCTGCAAGCAGGATGCAGAGGAGTGTGTATGTGTGTCCTTGAACAAACGCTCTGAGAAGTTTGTCCGGTTTTTTTTCCTCTCCCCCCTCTCAGGCTCAGTTGAAAGGCACAGAAATGCACCAAGTTAACTTCTGGGCATAGAGCAGCCATAGGGGATACACATCCTAAAGTCACCCCAAGACACAGGCACAGAGAATTCAGTGGAAAGACTCTGAGAATTCTGCTCCCAGAGATCATTCCTGCTCACACTGACCCTTGTAGAAAGGGGCCATCGTTCCAGGCAGCCTGTACTGAGCATGTGGCTCCTGAGCGGGGTTTGTTGTTTAGGAAACCTGCTCAGGCTTTTCCATTCTTTCCTTGCAAACAGGAAAACTTCTCCTGGGGCTGTGTGCAGGCAGAGCCCTGAGGAGAGCAGGTGGCACATGGTGCGCTGGGCTGGGACAGCCAGCTGCAGAGCTCAAGGGAAGAAGCCCAAAGAGTCACAATGGCTCCTTGCCTTCACATGCAACACCTGGGTCACAATGGTCTCCTTGATTCCATGAGGCCCCACTGTGTCACAATGGCTCCTTGGTTCCATGCGGTTCCGCAGTGTCACCATGGTCTCCTTTGATCCGCATTGTCATCATGGACAATTGGTTCCATGAGGCCCCGCAGTGTCACAATGGTCCCTTGGTTCCACAGGTTTGATGTTGTAACAATGGACTCCTTGCTTCTATGAGCTCGCCTGCTTTTTGCAGAGGTGTCTTTGGTTCCAACAAGGCCCCGCTGTGTCTCAGTGCACCCTGGCTTCCATGCGCATCTGGAGTATCACAAAGGCTCCTTGGTTGCACCAGGTCCTGCTGTGTCACAATGGATCCTGTGCTCCATGAGGCCCTCCAAAGTCATCATGGAGGCTTGCTTCCATGAGGTTCCATGATGTGCCAGTGGTCATCTTGCTTCCAGGAGTTTCCTTAGTGTCACAATGCTCTCCATGCTTCCATGATTCCCCACAATGTCCCAATGCTCTCCATGCTTCCATTAGGCCCTGCTTTGCCACAATGGTGCCCTCGTTTCCATGAGGCCCCGCTGTGTCACAATGGACGTATGGTTCCATGATGCTCCGTGGTGTCACCATGGTCTTCTTGAATCCGCAGTGTAACAATGAACCATTGGTTCCATGCGGCCTGGCCGTGTCACAATGGGCTCCTTGAGTCCATGATTCCCCACGGTGTCACAATGGAGCCTTGTTTCTAGGAGGTTCTGTACTGTCACAATTGTCTCCTTGATGCCATCAGCCCCTGCAGTGTCACATAGGCTCCTTGGTTCCATGAGGAACACAAAAGCTTTGCAGAAACATTGAGCCACAGCTGCTGAACACAGCTGGCAACATCTGCTGCATCAAAAGAGGGCTTCAAGCTGAGAATGGCACCAGCAGCTTCCATCTGCAACAGAGACCCAGGGAAAGGACAGGCTGTGCCGGTCTGGACAAATCTGGAGGAAAATATCCTCTGGTTGAAGGCAGGTTACACCCAGCCCTCCCCCACCAGGTTCGGGAAAAAAGAATTTTCCTTGGAAGAAAGTGAAAGAGATAGAAACTCTTTATTTAACAAACACACAGGAAAAGGATAACAATGCTAAATATTCAAACCTCTCGCTGTGGAGAGAAAGCTGGGATAATTGGAGAGTCCTTCCGTGTTTCAGTGGGGTCTCCTGAAACATCCCTAGACAGCGAGGCCCGTGGAAAGAAATAGGGAGCGATTCTTGAGAGAAGTTTCAGAGCTCTTTCTTCTCCAGCCACATGGGCGGGGCACTGCCAAAGAACTGAGCAATCCCGGGACAAGCAGGGCCCTCCTGGCACAGGGCAACACAAAATAACCAGTGCTGAACAGGATTAGGGGACATGTGAGCAGGGAGCAGGGAGACCCTGTGCCCAGGCCATGCCTCTACCCCAGGGTCCCCTCTCCCATGACCTCATGGCAGGGGGGAGGAACCCCAACACTTCTGGAGGTGTAGTCTCCCTCCTCCTCCTTGGAGCTGGCTCATGGGCCCACATTCAGGGCCCCCACCTCGGGAGAAAATTGTCCCAGTGTGGTCTGATGTTGAAACAGTCAAGAAGAGAAGAAGGGAAAAAAAACCCCCGAAGTCCCAGGAGAACAAAGTTCAACTCTCCATCTCCCTGCAGAGAAAAGGAGCTGAAAACTGGCTCAAAAGCAAGAAGGTTGCTTCCTGCACTCTTGCTGCAAGCAGGATGCAGAGGAGTGTGTATGTGTGTCCTTGAACAAACGCTCTGAGAAGTTTGTCCAGTTTTTTTTCCTCTCCCCCCTCTCAGGCTCAGTTGAAAGGCACAGAAATGCACCAAGTTAACTTCTGGGCATAGAGCAGCCATAGGGGATACACATCCTAAAGTCACCCCAAGACACAGGCACAGAGAATTCAGTGGAAAGACTCCGAGAATTCTGCTCCCAGAGATCATTCCTGCTCACACTGACCCTTGTAGAAAGGGGCCATCGTTCCAGGCAGCCTGTACTGAGCATGTGGCTCCTGAGCGGGGTTTGTTGTTTAGGAAACCTGCTCAGGCTTTTCCATTCTTTCCTTGCAAACAGGAAAACTTCTCCTGGGCCTGTGTGCAGGCAGAGCCCTGAGGAGAGCAGGTGGCACATGGTGCGCTGGGCTGGGACAGCCAGCTGCAGAGCTCAAGGGAAGAAGCCCAAAGTGGCATAATGGCTCCTTGCCTTCACATGCAACACCTGGGTCACAATGGTCTCCTTGATTCCATGAGGCCCCACTGTGTCACAATGGCTCGTTGGTTCCATGCGGTTCCGCAGTGTCACCATGGTCTCCTTTGATCCGCATTGTCATCATGGACAATTGGTTCCATGAGGCCCCGCAGTGTCACAATGGTCCCTTGGTTCCACAGGTTTGATGTTGTAACAATGGACTCCTTGCTTCTATGAGCTCGCCTGCTTTTTGCAGAGGTGTCTTTGGTTCCAACAAGGCCCCGCTGTGTCTCAGTGCACCCTGGCTTCCATGCGCATCTGGAGTATCACAAAGGCTCCTTGGTTGCACCAGGTCCTGCTGTGTCACAATGGATCCTGTGCTCCATGAGGCCCTCCAAAGTCATCATGGAGGCTTGCTTCCATGAGGTTCCATGATGTGCCAGTGGTCATCTTGGTTCCAGGAGTTTCCTTAGTGTAACAATGCTCTCCATGCTTCCATGATTCCCCACAATGTCCCAATGCTCTCCATGCTTCCATTAGGCCCTGCTTTGCCACAATGGTGCCCTCGTTTCCATGAGGCCCCGCTGTGTCACAATGGACTATGGTTCCGTGATGCTCCGTGGTGTCACCATGGTCTTCTTGAATCCGCCGTGTAACAATGGACTATTGGTTCCATGCGGCCTGGCCGTGTCACAATGGACTCCTTGAGTCCATGATTCCCCACGGTGTCACAATGGAGCCTTGTTTCTAGGAGGTTCTGTACTGTCACAATTGTCTCCTTGATGCCATCAGCCCCTGCAGTGTCACATAGGCTCCTTGGTTCCATGAGGAACACAAAAGCTTTGCAGAAACATTGAGCCACAGCTGCTGAACACAGCTGGCAACATCTGCTGCATCAAAAGAGGGCTTCAAGCTGAGAATGGCACCAGCAGCTTCCATCTGCAACAGAGCCCCAGGGAAAGGACAGGCTGTGCCGGTCTGGACAAATCTGGAGGAAAATATCCTCTGGTTGAAGGCAGGTTACACCCAGCCCTCCCACACCAGGTTCGGGAAAAAAGAATTTTCCTTGGAAGAAAGTGAAACAGATAGAAACTATTTATTTAACAAACACACAGGAAAAGGATAACAATGCTAAATATTCAAACCTCTCGCTGTGGAGAGAAAGCTGGGATAATTGGAGAGTCCTTCCATGTTTCAGTGGGGTCTCCTGAAACATCCCTAGACAGCGAGGCCCGTGGAAAGAAATAGGGAGCGATTCTTGAGAGAAGTTTCAGAGCTCTTTCTTCTCCAGCCACATGGGCGGGGCACTGCCAAAGAACTGAGCAATCCCGGGACAAGCAGGGCCCTCCTGGCACAGGGCAACACAAAATAACCAGTGCTGAACAGGATTAGGGCACATGTGAGCAGGGAGCAGGGAGACCCTGTGCCCAGGCCATGCCTCTACCCCAGGGTCCCCTCTCCCATGACCTCATGGCAGGGGGGAGGAACCCCAACACTTCTGGAGGTGTAGTCTCCCTCCTCCTCCTTGGAGCTGGCTCATGGGCCCACATTCAGGGCCCCCACCTCGGGCGAAAATTGTCCCAGTGTGGTCTGATGTTGAAACAGTCAAGAAGAGAAGAAGGGAAAAAAACCCCCGAAGTCCCAGGAGAACAAAGTTCAACTCTCCATCTCCCTGCAGAGAAAAGGAGCTGAAAACTGGCTCAAAAGCAAGAAGGTTGCTTCCTGCACTCTTGCTGCAAGCAGGATGCAGAGGAGTGTGTATGTGTGTCCTTGAACAAACGCTCTGAGAAGTTTGTCCAGTTTTTTTTCCTCTCCCCCCTCTCAGGCTCAGTTGAAAGGCACAGAAATGCACCAAGTTAACTTCTGGGCATAGAGCAGCCATAGGGGATACACATCCTAAAGTCACCCCAAGACACAGGCACAGAGAATTCAGTGGAAAGACTCCGAGAATTCTGCTCCCAGAGATCATTCCTGCTCACACTGACCCTTGTAGAAAGGGGCCATCGTTCCAGGCAGCCTGTACTGAGCATGTGGCTCCTGAGCGGGGTTTGTTGTTTAGGAAACCTGCTCAGGCTTTTCCATTCTTTCCTTGCAAACAGGAAAACTTCTCCTGGGGCTGTGTGCAGGCAGAGCCCTGAGGAGAGCAGGTGGCACATGGTGCGCTGGGCTGGGACAGCCAGCTGCAGAGCTCAAGGGAAGAAGCCCAAAGTGGCACAATGGCTCCTTGCCTTCACATGCAACACCTGGGTCACAATGGTCTCCTTGATTCCATGAGGCCCCACTGTGTCACAATGGCTCCTTGGTTCCATGCGGTTCCGCAGTGTCACCATGGTCTCCTTTGATCCGCATTGTCATCATGGACAATTGGTTCCATGAGGCCCTGCAGTGTCACAATGGTCCCTTGGTTCCACAGGTTTGATGTTGTAACAATGGACTCCTTGCTTCTATGAGCTCGCCTGCTTTTTGCAGAGGTGTCTTTGGTTCCAACAAGGCCCCGCTGTGTCTCAGTGCACCCTGGCTTCCATGCGCATCTGGAGTATCACAAAGACTCCTTGGTTGCACCAGGTCCTGCTGTGTCACAATGGATCCTGTGCTCCATGAGGCCCTCCAAAGTCATCATGGAGGCTTGCTTCCATGAGGTTCCATGATGTGCCAGTGGTCATCTTGGTTCCAGGAGTTTCCTTAGTGTCACAATGCTCTCCATGCTTCCATGATTCCCCACAATGTCCCAATGCTCTCCATGCTTCCATTAGGCCCTGCTTTGCCACAATGGTGCCCTTGTTTCCATGAGGCCCCGCTGTGTCACAATGGACTATGGTTCCGTGATGCTCCGTGGTGTCACCATGGTCTTCTTGAATCCGCCGTGTAACAATGGACCATTGGTTCCATGCGGCCTGGCCGTGTCACAATGGGCTCCTTGAGTCCATGATTCCCCACGGTGTCACAATGGAGCCTTGTTTCTAGGAGGTTCTGTACTGTCACAATTGTCTCCTTGATGCCATCAGCCCCTGCAGTGTCACATAGGCTCCTTGGTTCCATGAGGAACACAAAAGCTTTGCAGAAACATTGAGCCACAGCTGCTGAACACAGCTGGCAACATCTGCTGCATCAAAAGAGGGCTTCAAGCTGAGAATGGCACCAGCAGCTTCCATCTGCAACAGAGCCCCAGGGAAAGGACAGGCTGTGCCGGTCTGGACAAATGTGGAGGAAAATATCCTCTGGTTGAAGGCAGGTTACACCCAGCCCTCCCCCACCAGGTTCGGGGTAAAAGAATTTTCCTTGGAAGAAAGTGAAACAGATAGAAACTCTTTATTTAACAAACACACAGGAAAAGGATAACAATGCTAAATATTCAAACCTCTCGCTGTGGAGAGAAAGCTGGGATAATTGGAGAGTCCTTCCGTGTTTCAGTGGGGTCTCCTGAAACATCCCTAGACAGCGAGGCCCGTGGAAAGAAATAGGGAGCGATTCTTGAGAGAAGTTTCAGAGCTCTTTCTTCTCCAGCCACATGGGCGGGGCACTGCCAAAGAACTGAGCAATCCCGGGACAAGCAGGGCCCTCCTGGCACAGGGCAACACAAAATAACCAGTGCTGAACAGGATTAGGGCACATGTGAGCAGGGAGCAGGGAGACCCTGTGCCCAGGCCATGCCTCTACCCCAGGGTCCCCTCTCCCATGACCTCATGGCAGGGGGGAGGAACCCCAACACTTCTGGAGGTGTAGTCTCCCTCCTCCTCCTTGGAGCTGGCTCATGGGCCCACATTCAGGGCCCCCACCTCGGGCGAAAATTGTCCCAGTGTGGTCTGATGTTGAAACAGTCAAGAAGAGAAGAAGGGAAAAAAACCCCCAAAGTCCCAGGAGAACAAAGTTCAACTCTCCATCTCCCTGCAGAGAAAAGGAGCTGAAAACTGGCTCAAAAGCAAGAAGGTTGCTTCCTCCACCCTTGCTGCAAGCAGGATGCAGAGGAGTGTGTATGTGTGTCCTTGAACAAACGCTCTGAGAAGTTTGTCCGGTTTTTTTTCCTCTCCCCCCTCTCAGGCTCAGTTGAAAGGCACAGAAATGCACCAAGTTAACTTCTGGGCATAGAGCAGCCATAGGGGATACACATCCTAAAGTCACCCCAAGACACAGGCACAGAGAATTCAGTGGAAAGACTCTGAGAATTCTGCTCCCAGAGATCATTCCTGCTCACACTGACCCTTGTAGAAAGGGGCCATCGTTCCAGGCAGCCTGTACTGAGCATGTGGCTCCTGAGCGGGGTTTGTTGTTTAGGAAACCTGCTCAGGCTTTTCCATTCTTTCCTTGCAAACAGGAAAACTTCTCCTGGGGCTGTGTGCAGGCAGAGCCCTGAGGAGAGCAGGTGGCACATGGTGCGCAGGGCTGGGACAGCCAGCTGCAGAGCTCAAGGGAAGAAGCCCAAAGAGTCACAATGGCTCCTTGCCTTCACATGCAACACCTGGGTCACAATGGTCTCCTTGATTCCATGAGGCCCCACTGTGTCACAATGGCTCCTTGGTTCCATGCGGTTCCGCAGTGTCACCATGGTCTCCTTTGATCCGCATTGTCATCATGGACAATTGGTTCCATGAGGCCCCGCAGTGTCACAATGGTCCCTTGGTTCCACAGGTTTTATGTTGTAACAATGGACTCCTTGCTTCTATGAGCTCGCCTGCTTTTTGCAGAGGTGTCTTTGGTTCCAACAAGGCCCCGCTGTGTCTCAGTGCACCCTGGCTTCCATGCGCATCTGGAGTATCACAAAGGCTCCTTGGTTGCACCAGGTCCTGCTGTGTCACAATGGATCCTGTGCTCCATGAGGCCCTCCAAAGTCATCATGGAGGCTTGCTTCCATGAGGTTCCATGATGTGCCAGTGGTCATCTTGGTTCCAGGAGTTTCCTTAGTGTCACAATGCTCTCCATGCTTCCATGATTCCCCACAATGTCCCAATGCTCTCCATGCTTCCATTAGGCCCTGCTTTGCCACAATGGTGCCCTTGTTTCCATGAGGCCCCGCTGTGTCACAATGGACTATGGTTCCGTGATGCTCCGTGGTGTCACCATGGTCTTCTTGAATCCGCCGTGTAACAATGGACCATTGGTTCCATGCGGCCTGGCCGTGTCACAATGGGCTCCTTGAGTCCATGATTCCCCACGGTGTCACAATGGAGCCTTGTTTCTAGGAGGTTCTGTACTGTCACAATTGTCTCCTTGATGCCATCAGCCCCTGCAGTGTCACATAGGCTCCTTGGTTCCATGAGGAACACAAAAGCTTTGCAGAAACATTGAGCCACAGCTGCTGAACACAGCTGGCAACATCTGCTGCATCAAAAGAGGGCTTCAAGCTGAGAATGGCACCAGCAGCTTCCATCTGCAACAGAGCCCCAGGGAAAGGACAGGCTGTGCCGGTCTGGACAAATCTGGAGGAAAATATCCTCTGGTTGAAGGCAGGTTACACCCAGCCCTCCCCCACCAGGTTCGGGAAAAAAGAATTTTCCTCGGAAGAAAGTGAAACAGATAGAAACTCTTTATTTAACAAACACCCAGGAAAAGGATAACAATGCTAAATATTCAAACCTCTCGCTGTGGAGAGAAAGCTGGGATAATTGGAGAGTCCTTCCGTGTTTCAGTGGGGTCTCCTGAAACATCCCTAGACAGCGAGGCCCGTGGAAAGAAATAGGGAGCGATTCTTGAGAGAAGTTTCAGAGCTCTTTCTTCTCCAGCCACATGGGCGGGGCACTGCCAAAGAACTGAGCAATCCCGGGACAAGCAGGGCCCTCCTGGCACAGGGCAACACAAAATAACCAGTGCTGAACAGGATTAGGGCACATGTGAGCAGGGAGCAGGGAGACCCTGTGCCCAGGCCATGCCTCTACCCCAGGGTCCCCTCTCCCATGACCTCATGGCAGGGGGGAGGAACCCCAACACTTCTGGAGGTGTAGTCTCCCTCCTCCTCCTTGGAGCTGGCTCATGGGCCCACATTCAGGGCCCCCACCTCGGGCGAAAATTGTCCCAGTGTGGTCTGATGTTGAAACAGTCAAGAAGAGAAGAAGGGAAAAAAACCCCCAAAGTCCCAGGAGAACAAAGTTCAACTCTCCATCTCCCTGCAGAGAAAAGGAGCTGAAAACTGGCTCAAAAGCAAGAAGGTTGCTTCCTCCACCCTTGCTGCAAGCAGGATGCAGAGGAGTGTGTATGTGTGTCCTTGAACAAACGCTCTGAGAAGTTTGTCCGTTTTTTTTTCCTCTCCCCCCTCTCAGGCTCAGTTGAAAGGCACAGAAATGCACCAAGTTAACTTCTGGGCATAGAGCAGCCATAGGGGATACACATCCTAAAGTCACCCCAAGACACAGGCACAGAGAATTCAGTGGAAAGACTCTGAGAATTCTGCTCCCAGAGATCATTCCTGCTCACACTGACCCTTGTAGAAAGGGGCCATCGTTCCAGGCAGCCTGTACTGAGCATGTGGCTCCTGAGCGGGGTTTGTTGTTTAGGAAACCTGCTCAGGCTTTTCCATTCTTTCCTTGCAAACAGGAAAACTTCTCCTGGGGCTGTGTGCAGGCAGAGCCCTGAGGAGAGCAGGTGGCACATGGTGCGCAGGGCTGGGACAGCCAGCTGCAGAGCTCAAGGGAAGAAGCCCAAAGAGTCACAATGGCTCCTTGCCTTCACATGCAACACCTGGGTCACAATGGTCTCCTTGATTCCATGAGGCCCCACTGTGTCACAATGGCTCCTTGGTTCCATGCGGTTCCGCAGTGTCACCATGGTCTCCTTTGATCCGCATTGTCATCATGGACAATTGGTTCCATGAGGCCCCGCAGTGTCACAATGGTCCCTTGGTTCCACAGGTTTTATGTTGTAACAATGGACTCCTTGCTTCTATGAGCTCGCCTGCTTTTTGCAGAGGTGTCTTTGGTTCCAACAAGGCCCCGCTGTGTCTCAGTGCACCCTGGCTTCCATGCGCATCTGGAGTATCACAAAGGCTCCTTGGTTGCACCAGGTCCTGCTGTGTCACAATGGATCCTGTGCTCCATGAGGCCCTCCAAAGTCATCATGGAGGCTTGCTTCCATGAGGTTCCATGATGTGCCAGTGGTCATCTTGGTTCCAGGAGTTTCCTTAGTGTCACAATGCTCTCCATGCTTCCATGATTCCCCACAATGTCCCAATGCTCTCCATGCTTCCATTAGGCCCTGCTTTGCCACAATGGTGCCCTTGTTTCCATGAGGCCCCGCTGTGTCACAATGGACTATGGTTCCGTGATGCTCCGTGGTGTCACCATGGTCTTCTTGAATCCGCCGTGTAACAATGGACCATTGGTTCCATGCGGCCTGGCCGTGTCACAATGGGCTCCTTGAGTCCATGATTCCCCACGGTGTCACAATGGAGCCTTGTTTCTAGGAGGTTCTGTACTGTCACAATTGTCTCCTTGATGCCATCAGCCCCTGCAGTGTCACATAGGCTCCTTGGTTCCATGAGGAACACAAAAGCTTTGCAGAAACATTGAGCCACAGCTGCTGAACACAGCTGGCAACATCTGCTGCATCAAAAGAGGGCTTCAAGCTGAGAATGGCACCAGCAGCTTCCATCTGCAACAGAGCCCCAGGGAAAGGACAGGCTGTGCCGGTCTGGACAAATCTGGAGGAAAATATCCTCTGGTTGAAGGCAGGTTACACCCAGCCCTCCCCCACCAGGTTCGGGAAAAAAGAATTTTCCTCGGAAGAAAGTGAAACAGATAGAAACTCTTTATTTAACAAACACACAGGAAAAGGATAACAATGCTAAATATTCAAACCTCTCGCTGTGGAGAGAAAGCTGGGATAATTGGAGAGTCCTTCCGTGTTTCAGTGGGGTCTCCTGAAACATCCCTAGACAGCGAGGCCCGTGGAAAGAAATAGGGAGCGATTCTTGAGAGAAGTTTCAGAGCTCTTTCTTCTCCAGCCACATGGGCGGGGCACTGCCAAAGAACTGAGCAATCCCGGGACAAGCAGGGCCCTCCTGGCACAGGGCAACACAAAATAACCAGTGCTGAACAGGATTAGGGCACATGTGAGCAGGGAGCAGGGAGACCCTGTGCCCAGGCCATGCCTCTACCCCAGGGTCCCCTCTCCCATGACCTCATGGCAGGGGGGAGGAACCCCAACACTTCTGGAGGTGTAGTCTCCCTCCTCCTCCTTGGAGCTGGCTCATGGGCCCACATTCAGGGCCCCCACCTCGGGCGAAAATTGTCCCAGTGTGGTCTGATGTTGAAACAGTCAAGAAGAGAAGAAGGGAAAAAAACCCCCAAAGTCCCAGGAGAACAAAGTTCAACTCTCCATCTCCCTGCAGAGAAAAGGAGCTGAAAACTGGCTCAAAAGCAAGAAGGTTGCTTCCTCCACCCTTGCTGCAAGCAGGATGCAGAGGAGTGTGTATGTGTGTCCTTGAACAAACGCTCTGAGAAGTTTGTCCGTTTTTTTTTCCTCTCCCCCCTCTCAGGCTCAGTTGAAAGGCACAGAAATGCACCAAGTTAACTTCTGGGCATAGAGCAGCCATAGGGGATACACATCCTAAAGTCACCCCAAGACACAGGCACAGAGAATTCAGTGGAAAGACTCCGAGAATTCTGCTCCCAGAGATCATTCCTGCTCACACTGACCTTTGTAGAAAGGGGCCATCGTTCCAGGCAGCCTGTACTGAGCATGTGGCTCCTGAGCGGGGTTTGTTGTTTAGGAAACCTGCTCAGGCTTTTCCATTCTTTCCTTGCAAACAGGAAAACTTCTCCTGGGCCTGTGTGCAGGCAGAGGCCTGAGGAGAGCAGGTGGCACATGGTGCGCTGGGCTGGGACAGCCAGCTGCAGAGCTCAAGGGAAGAAGCCCAAAGTGGCATAATGGCTCCTTGCCTTCACATGCAACACCTGGGTCACAATGGTCTCCTTGATTCCATGAGGCCCCACTGTGTCACAATGGCTCCTTGGTTCCATGCGGTTCCGCAGTGTCACCATGGTCTCCTTTGATCCGCATTGTCATCATGGACAATTGGTTCCATGAGGCCCCGCAGTGTCACAATGGTCCCTTGGTTCCACAGGTTTGATGTTGTAACAATGGACTCCTTGCTTCTATGAGCTCGCCTGCTTTTTGCAGAGGTGTCTTTGGTTCCAACAAGGCCCCGCTGTGTCTCAGTGCACCCTGGCTTCCATGCGGATCTGGAGTATCACAAAGGCTCCTTAGTTGCACCAGGTCCTGCTGTGTCACAATGGATCCTGTGCTCCATGAGGCCCTCCAAAGTCATCATGGAGGCTTGCTTCCATGAGGTTCCATGATGTGCCAGTGCTCATCTTGGTTCCAGGAGTTTCCTTAGTGTCACAATGCTCTCCATGCTTCCATGATTCCCCACAATGTCCCAATGCTCTCCATGCTTCCATTAGGCCCTGCTTTGCCACAATGAACCCCTCGTTTCCATGAGGCCCCGCTGTGTCACAATGGACTATGGTTCCGTGATGCTCCGTGGTGTCACCATGGTCTTCTTGAATCCGCCGTGTAACAATGGACCATTGGTTCCATGCGGCCTGGCCGTGTCACAATGGGCTCCTTGAGTCCATGATTCCCCACGGTGTCACAATGGAGCCTTGTTTCTAGGAGGTTCTGTACTGTCACAATTGTCTCCTTGATGCCATCAGCCCCTGCAGTGTCACAAAGGCTCCTTGGTTCCATGAGGAACACAAAAGCTTTGCAGAAACATTGAGCCACAGCTGCTGAACACAGCTGGCAACATCTGCTGCATCAAAAGAGGGCTTCAAGCTGAGAATGGCACCAGCAGCTTCCATCTGCAACAGAGCCCCAGGGAAAGGACAGGCTGTGCCGGTCTGGACAAATCTGGAGGAAAATATCCTCTGGTTGAAGGCAGGTCACACCCAGCCCTCCCACACCAGGTTCGGGAAAAAAGAATTTTCCTTGGAAGAAAGTGAAACAGATAGAAACTCTTTATTTAACAAACACCCAGGAAAAGGATAACAATGCTAAATATTCAAACCTCTCGCTGTGGAGAGAAAGCTGGGATAATTGGAGAGTCCTTCCGTGTTTCAGTGGGGTCTCCTGAAACATCCCTAGACAGCGAGGCCCGTGGAAAGAAATAGGGAGCGATTCTTGAGAGAAGTTTCAGAGCTCTTTCTTCTCCAGCCACATGGGCGGGGCACTGCCAAAGAACTGAGCAATCCCGGGACAAGCAGGGCCCTCCTGGCACAGGGCAACACAAAATAACCAGTGCTGAACAGGATTAGGGCACATGTGAGCAGGGAGCAGGGAGACCCTGTGCCCAGGCCATGCCTCTACCCCAGGGTCCCCTCTCCCATGACCTCATGGCAGGGGGGAGGAACCCCAACACTTCTGGAGGTGTAGTCTCCCTCCTCCTCCTTGGAGCTGGCTCATGGGCCCACATTCAGGGCCCCCACCTCGGGCGAAAA
This sequence comes from Aphelocoma coerulescens, assembly GCF_041296385.1. Classification (NCBI taxonomy): domain Eukaryota; kingdom Metazoa; phylum Chordata; class Aves; order Passeriformes; family Corvidae; genus Aphelocoma; species Aphelocoma coerulescens. The sequence goes on along the minus strand of NW_027183804.1, from coordinate 3,648,475 downwards.
TTGTCCCAGTGTGGTCTGATGTTGAAACAGTCAAGAAGAGAAGAAGGGAAAAAAACCCCCAAAGTCCCAGGAGAACAAAGTTCAACTCTCCATCTCCCTGCAGAGAAAAGGAGCTGAAAACTGGCTCAAAAGCAAGAAGGTTGCTTCCTCCACCCTTGCTGCAAGCAGGATGCAGAGGAGTGTGTATGTGTGTCCTTGAACAAACGCTCTGAGAAGTTTGTCCGGTTTTTTTTCCTCTCCCCCCTCTCAGGCTCAGTTGAAAGGCACAGAAATGCACCAAGTTAACTTCTGGGCATAGAGCAGCCATAGGGGATACACATCCTAAAGTCACCCCAAGACACAGGCACAGAGAATTCAGTGGAAAGACTCCGAGAATTCTGCTCCCAGAGATCATTCCTGCTCACACTGACCTTTGTAGAAAGGGGCCATCGTTCCAGGCAGCCTGTACTGAGCATGTGGCTCCTGAGCGGGGTTTGTTGTTTAGGAAACCTGCTCAGGCTTTTCCATTCTTTCCTTGCAAACAGGAAAACTTCTCCTGGGCCTGTGTGCAGGCAGAGGCCTGAGGAGAGCAGGTGGCACATGGTGCGCTGGGCTGGGACAGCCAGCTGCAGAGCTCAAGGGAAGAAGCCCAAAGTGGCACAATGGCTCCTTGCCTTCACATGCAACACCTGGGTCACAATGGTCTCCTTGATTCCATGAGGCCCCACTGTGTCACAATGGCTCCTTGGTTCCATGCGGTTCCGCAGTGTCACCATGGTCTCCTTTGATCCGCATTGTCATCATGGACAATTGGTTCCATGAGGCCCCGCAGTGTCACAATGGTCCCTTGGTTCCACAGGTTTGATGTTGTAACAATGGACTCCTTGCTTCTATGAGCTCGCCTGCTTTTTGCAGAGGTGTCTTTGGTTCCAACAAGGCCCCGCTGTGTCTCAGTGCACCCTGGCTTCCATGCGCATCTGGAGTATCACAAAGACTCCTTGGTTGCACCAGGTCCTGCTGTGTCACAATGGATCCTGTGCTCCATGAGGCCCTCCAAAGTCATCATGGAGGCTTGCTTCCATGAGGTTCCATGATGTGCCAGTGGTCATCTTTGTTCCAGGAGTTTCCTTAGTGTCACAATGCTCTCCATGCTTCCATGATTCCCCACAATGTCCCAATGCTCTCCATGCTTCCATTAGGCCCTGCTTTGCCACAATGGTGCCCTCGTTTCCATGAGGCCCCGCTGTGTCACAATGGACTATGGTTCCGTGATGCTCCGTGGTGTCACCATGGTCTTCTTGAATCCGCCGTGTAACAATGGACCATTGGTTCCATGCGGCCTGGCCGTGTCACAATGGGCTCCTTGAGTCCATGATTCCCCACGGTGTCACAATGGAGCCTTGTTTCTAGGAGGTTCTGTACTGTCACAATTGTCTCCTTGATGCCATCAGCCCCTGCAGTGTCACATAGGCTCCTTGGTTCCATGAGGAACACAAAAGCTTTGCAGAAACATTGAGCCACAGCTGCTGAACACAGCTGGCAACATCTGCTGCATCAAAAGAGGGCTTCAAGCTGAGAATGGCACCAGCAGCTTCCATCTGCAACAGAGCCCCAGGGAAAGGACAGGCTGTGCCGGTCTGGACAAATCTGGAGGAAAATATCCTCTGGTTGAAGGCAGGTCACACCCAGCCCTCCCACACCAGGTTCGGGAAAAAAGAATTTTCCTTGGAAGAAAGTGAAACAGATAGAAACTCTTTATTTAACAAACACCCAGGAAAAGGATAACAATGCTAAATATTCAAACCTCTCGCTGTGGAGAGAAAGCTGGGATAATTGGAGAGTCCTTCCGTGTTTCAGTGGGGTCTCCTGAAACATCCCTAGACAGCGAGGCCCGTGGAAAGAAATAGGGAGCGATTCTTGAGAGAAGTTTCAGAGCTCTTTCTTCTCCAGCCACATGGGCGGGGCACTGCCAAAGAACTGAGCAATCCCGGGACAAGCAGGGCCCTCCTGGCACAGGGCAACACAAAATAACCAGTGCTGAACAGGATTAGGGCACATGTGAGCAGGGAGCAGGGAGACCCCGTGCCCAGGCCATGCCTCTACCCCAGGGTCCCCTCTCCCATGACCTCATGGCAGGGGGGAGGAACCCCAACACTTCTGGAGGTGTAGTCTCCCTCCTCCTCCTTGGAGCTGGCTCATGGGCCCACATTCAGGGCCCCCACCTCGGGAGAAAATTGTCCCAGTGTGGTCTGATGTTGAAACAGTCAAGAAGAGAAGAAGGGAAAAAAAACCCCCGAAGTCCCAGGAGAACAAAGTTCAACTCTCCATCTCCCTGCAGAGAAAAGGAGCTGAAAACTGGCTCAAAAGCAAGAAGGTTGCTTCCTGCACTCTTGCTGCAAGCAGGATGCAGAGGAGTGTGTATGTGTGTCCTTGAACAAACGCTCTGAGAAGTTTGTCCAGTTTTTTTTCCTCTCCCCCCTCTCAGGCTCAGTTGAAAGGCACAGAAATGCACCAAGTTAACTTCTGGGCATAGAGCAGCCATAGGGGATACACATCCTAAAGTCACCCCAAGACACAGGCACAGAGAATTCAGTGGAAAGACTCCGAGAATTCTGCTCCCAGAGATCATTCCTGCTCACACTGACCTTTGTAGAAAGGGGCCATCGTTCCAGGCAGCCTGTACTGAGCATGTGGCTCCTGAGCGGGGTTTGTTGTTTAGGAAACCTGCTCAGGCTTTTCCATTCTTTCCTTGCAAACAGGAAAACTTCTCCTGGGCCTGTGTGCAGGCAGAGGCCTGAGGAGAGCAGGTGGCACATGGTGCGCTGGGCTGGGACAGCCAGCTGCAGAGCTCAAGGGAAGAAGCCCAAAGTGGCACAATGGCTCCTTGCCTTCACATGCAACACCTGGGTCACAATGGTCTCCTTGATTCCATGAGGCCCCACTGTGTCACAATGGCTCCTTGGTTCCATGCGGTTCCGCAGTGTCACCATGGTCTCCTTTGATCCGCATTGTCATCATGGACAATTGGTTCCATGAGGCCCCGCAGTGTCACAATGGTCCCTTGGTTCCACAGGTTTGATGTTGTAACAATGGACTCCTTGCTTCTATGAGCTCGCCTGCTTTTTGCAGAGGTGTCTTTGGTTCCAACAAGGCCCCGCTGTGTCTCAGTGCACCCTGGCTTCCATGCGCATCTGGAGTATCACAAAGACTCCTTGGTTGCACCAGGTCCTGCTGTGTCACAATGGATCCTGTGCTCCATGAGGCCCTCCAAAGTCATCATGGAGGCTTGCTTCCATGAGGTTCCATGATGTGCCAGTGGTCATCTTTGTTCCAGGAGTTTCCTTAGTGTCACAATGCTCTCCATGCTTCCATGATTCCCCACAATGTCCCAATGCTCTCCATGCTTCCATTAGGCCCTGCTTTGCCACAATGGTGCCCTCGTTTCCATGAGGCCCCGCTGTGTCACAATGGACTATGGTTCCGTGATGCTCCGTGGTGTCACCATGGTCTTCTTGAATCCGCCGTGTAACAATGGACCATTGGTTCCATGCGGCCTGGCCGTGTCACAATGGGCTCCTTGAGTCCATGATTCCCCACGGTGTCACAATGGAGCCTTGTTTCTAGGAGGTTCTGTACTGTCACAATTGTCTCCTTGATGCCATCAGCCCCTGCAGTGTCACATAGGCTCCTTGGTTCCATGAGGAACACAAAAGCTTTGCAGAAACATTGAGCCACAGCTGCTGAACACAGCTGGCAACATCTGCTGCATCAAAAGAGGGCTTCAAGCTGAGAATGGCACCAGCAGCTTCCATCTGCAACAGAGCCCCAGGGAAAGGACAGGCTGTGCCGGTCTGGACAAATCTGGAGGAAAATATCCTCTGGTTGAAGGCAGGTTACACCCAGCCCTCCCCCACCAGGTTCGGGAAAAAAGAATTTTCCTTGGAAGAAAGTGAAACAGATAGAAACTCTTTATTTAACAAACACACAGGAAAAGGATAACAATGCTAAATATTCAAACCTCTCGCTGTGGAGAGAAAGCTGGGATAATTGGAGAGTCCTTCCGTGTTTCAGTGGGGTCTCCTGAAACATCCCTAGACAGCGAGGCCCGTGGAAAGAAATAGGGAGCGATTCTTGAGAGAAGTTTCAGAGCTCTTTCTTCTCCAGCCACATGGGCGGGGCACTGCCAAAGAACTGAGCAATCCCGGGACAAGCAGGGCCCTCCTGGCACAGGGCAACACAAAATAACCAGTGCTGAACAGGATTAGGGCACATGTGAGCAGGGAGCAGGGAGACCCTGTGCCCAGGCCATGCCTCTACCCCAGGGTCCCCTCTCCCATGACCTCATGGCAGGGGGGAGGAACCCCAACACTTCTGGAGGTGTAGTCTCCCTCCTCCTCCTTGGAGCTGGCTCATGGGCCCACATTCAGGGCCCCCACCTCGGGCGAAAATTGTCCCAGTGTGGTCTGATGTTGAAACAGTCAAGAAGAGAAGAAGGGAAAAAAACCCCCAAAGTCCCAGGAGAACAAAGTTCAACTCTCCATCTCCCTGCAGAGAAAAGGAGCTGAAAACTGGCTCAAAAGCAAGAAGGTTGCTTCCTCCACCCTTGCTGCAAGCAGGATGCAGAGGAGTGTGTATGTGTGTCCTTGAACAAACGCTCTGAGAAGTTTGTCCGGTTTTTTTTCCTCTCCCCCCTCTCAGGCTCAGTTGAAAGGCACAGAAATGCACCAAGTTAACTTCTGGGCATAGAGCAGCCATAGGGGATACACATCCTAAAGTCACCCCAAGACACAGGCACAGAGAATTCAGTGGAAAGACTCTGAGAATTCTGCTCCCAGAGATCATTCCTGCTCACACTGACCCTTGTAGAAAGGGGCCATCGTTCCAGGCAGCCTGTACTGAGCATGTGGCTCCTGAGCGGGGTTTGTTGTTTAGGAAACCTGCTCAGGCTTTTCCATTCTTTCCTTGCAAACAGGAAAACTTCTCCTGGGCCTGTGTGCAGGCAGAGCCCTGAGGAGAGCAGGTGGCACATGGTGCGCTGGGCTGGGACAGCCAGCTGCAGAGCTCAAGGGAAGAAGCCCAAAGTGGCATAATGGCTCCTTGCCTTCACATGCAACACCTGGGTCACAATGGTCTCCTTGATTCCATGAGGCCCCACTGTGTCACAATGGCTCCTTGGTTCCATGCGGTTCCGCAGTGTCACCATGGTCTCCTTTGATCCGCATTGTCATCATGGACAATTGGTTCCATGAGGCCCCGCAGTGTCACAATGGTCCCTTGGTTCCACAGGTTTGATGTTGTAACAATGGACTCCTTGCTTCTATGAGCTCGCCTGCTTTTTGCAGAAGTGTCTTTGGTTCCAACAAGGCCCCGCTGTGTCTCAGTGCACCCTGGCTTCCATGCGCATCTGGAGTATCACAAAGGCTCCTTAGTTGCACCAGGTCCTGCTGTGTCACAATGGATCCTGTGCTCCATGAGGCCCTCCAAAGTCATCATGGAGGCTTGCTTCCATGAGGTTCCATGATGTGCCAGTGCTCATCTTGGTTCCAGGAGTTTCCTTAGTGTCACAATGCTCTCCATGCTTCCATGATTCCCCACAATGTCCCAATGCTCTCCATGCTTCCATTAGGCCCTGCTTTGCCACAATGAACCCCTCGTTTCCATGAGGCCCCGCTGTGTCACAATGGACTATGGTTCCGTGATGCTCCGTGGTGTCACCATGGTCTTCTTGAATCCGCCGTGTAACAATGGACCATTGGTTCCATGCGGCCTGGCCGTGTCACAATGGGCTCCTTGAGTCCATGATTCCCCACGGTGTCACAATGGAGCCTTGTTTCTAGGAGGTTCTGTACTGTCACAATTGTCTCCTTGATGCCATCAGCCCCTGCAGTGTCACAAAGGCTCCTTGGTTCCATGAGGAACACAAAAGCTTTGCAGAAACATTGAGCCACAGCTGCTGAACACAGCTGGCAACATCTGCTGCATCAAAAGAGGGCTTCAAGCTGAGAATGGCACCAGCAGCTTCCATCTGCAACAGAGCCCCAGGGAAAGGACAGGCTGTGCCGGTCTGGACAAATCTGGAGGAAAATATCCTCTGGTTGAAGGCAGGTCACACCCAGCCCTCCCACACCAGGTTCGGGAAAAAAGAATTTTCCTTGGAAGAAAGTGAAACAGATAGAAACTCTTTATTTAACAAACACCCAGGAAAAGGATAACAATGCTAAATATTCAAACCTCTCGCTGTGGAGAGAAAGCTGGGATAATTGGAGAGTCCTTCCGTGTTTCAGTGGGGTCTCCTGAAACATCCCTAGACAGCGAGGCCCGTGGAAAGAAATAGGGAGCGATTCTTGAGAGAAGTTTCAGAGCTCTTTCTTCTCCAGCCACATGGGCGGGGCACTGCCAAAGAACTGAGCAATCCCGGGACAAGCAGGGCCCTCCTGGCACAGGGCAACACAAAATAACCAGTGCTGAACAGGATTAGGGCACATGTGAGCAGGGAGCAGGGAGACCCCGTGCCCAGGCCATGCCTCTACCCCAGGGTCCCCTCTCCCATGACCTCATGGCAGGGGGGAGGAACCCCAACACTTCTGGAGGTGTAGTCTCCCTCCTCCTCCTTGGAGCTGGCTCATGGGCCCACATTCAGGGCCCCCACCTCGGGAGAAAATTGTCCCAGTGTGGTCTGATGTTGAAACAGTCAAGAAGAGAAGAAGGGAAAAAAAACCCCCGAAGTCGCAGGAGAACAAAGTTCAACTCTCCATCTCCCTGCAGAGAAAAGGAGCTGAAAACTGGCTCAAAAGCAAGAAGGTTGCTTCCTGCACTCTTGCTGCAAGCAGGATGCAGAGGAGTGTGTATGTGTGTCCTTGAACAAACGCTCTGAGAAGTTTGTCCAGTTTTTTTTCCTCTCCCCCCTCTCAGGCTCAGTTGAAAGGCACAGAAATGCACCAAGTTAACTTCTGGGCATAGAGCAGCCATAGGGGATACACATCCTAAAGTCACCCCAAGACACAGGCACAGAGAATTCAGTGGAAAGACTCCGAGAATTCTGCTCCCAGAGATCATTCCTGCTCACACTGACCTTTGTAGAAAGGGGCCATCGTTCCAGGCAGCCTGTACTGAGCATGTGGCTCCTGAGCGGGGTTTGTTGTTTAGGAAACCTGCTCAGGCTTTTCCATTCTTTCCCTGCAAACAGGAAAACTTCTCCTGGGCCTGTGTGCAGGCAGAGGCCTGAGGAGAGCAGGTGGCACATGGTGCGCTGGGCTGGGACAGCCAGCTGCAGAGCTCAAGGGAAGAAGCCCAAAGTGGCACAATGGCTCCTTGCCTTCACATGCAACACCTGGGTCACAATGGTCTCCTTGATTCCATGAGGCCCCACTGTGTCACAATGGCTCCTTGGTTCCATGCGGTTCCGCAGTGTCACCATGGTCTCCTTTGATCCGCATTGTCATCATGGACAATTGGTTCCATGAGGCCCCGCAGTGTCACAATGGTCCCTTGGTTCCACAGGTTTGATGTTGTAACAATGGACTCCTTGCTTCTATGAGCTCGCCTGCTTTTTGCAGAGGTGTCTTTGGTTCCAACAAGGCCCCGCTGTGTCTCAGTGCACCCTGGCTTCCATGCGGATCTGGAGTATCACAAAGACTCCTTGGTTGCACCAGGTCCTGCTGTGTCACAATGGATCCTGTGCTCCATGAGGCCCTCCAAAGTCATCATGGAGGCTTGCTTCCATGAGGTTCCATGATGTGCCAGTGGTCATCTTGGTTCCAGGAGTTTCCTTAGTGTCACAATGCTCTCCATGCTTCCATGATTCCCCACAATGTCCCAATGCTCTCCATGCTTCCATTAGGCCCTGCTTTGCCACAATGGTGCCCTCGTTTCCATGAGGCCCCGCTGTGTCACAATGGACTATGGTTCCGTGATGCTCCGTGGTGTCACCATGGTCTTCTTGAATCCGCCGTGTAACAATGGACCATTGGTTCCATGCGGCCTGGCCGTGTCACAATGGGCTCCTTGAGTCCATGATTCCCCACGGTGTCACAATGGAGCCTTGTTTCTAGGAGGTTCTGTACTGTCACAATTGTCTCCTTGATGCCATCAGCCCCTGCAGTGTCACATAGGCTCCTTGGTTCCATGAGGAACACAAAAGCTTTGCAGAAACATTGAGCCACAGCTGCTGAACACAGCTGGCAACATCTGCTGCATCAAAAGAGGGCTTCAAGCTGAGAATGGCACCAGCAGCTTCCATCTGCAACAGAGCCCCAGGGAAAGGACAGGCTGTGCCGGTCTGGACAAATCTGGAGGAAAATATCCTCTGGTTGAAGGCAGGTTACACCCAGCCCTCCCCCACCAGGTTCGGGAAAAAAGAATTTTCCTTGGAAGAAAGTGAAACAGATAGAAACTCTTTATTTAACAAACACACAGGAAAAGGATAACAATGCTAAATATTCAAACCTCTCGCTGTGGAGAGAAAGCTGGGATAATTGGAGAGTCCTTCCGTGTTTCAGTGGGGTCTCCTGAAACATCCCTAGACAGCGAGGCCCGTGGAAAGAAATAGGGAGCGATTCTTGAGAGAAGTTTCAGAGCTCTTTCTTCTCCAGCCACATGGGCGGGGCACTGCCAAAGAACTGAGCAATCCCGGGACAAGCAGGGCCCTCCTGGCACAGGGCAACACAAAATAACCAGTGCTGAACAGGATTAGGGCACATGTGAGCAGGGAGCAGGGAGACCCCGTGCCCAGGCCATGCCTCTACCCCAGGGTCCCCTCTCCCATGACCTCATGGCAGGGGGGAGGAACCCCAACACTTCTGGAGGTGTAGTCTCCCTCCTCCTCCTTGGAGCTGGCTCATGGGCCCACATTCAGGGCCCCCACCTCGGGCGAAAATTGTCCCAGTGTGGTCTGATGTTGAAACAGTCAAGAAGAGAAGAAGGGAAAAAAAACCCCAAAGTCCCAGGAGAACAAAGTTCAACTCTCCATCTCCCTGCAGAGAAAAGGAGCTGAAAACTGGCTCAAAAGCAAGAAGGTTGCTTCCTGCACTCTTGCTGCAAGCAGGATGCAGAGGAGTGTGTATGTGTGTCCTTGAACAAACGCTCTGAGAAGTTTGTCCAGTTTTTTTTCCTCTCCCCCCTCTCAGGCTCAGTTGAAAGGCACAGAAATGCACCAAGTTAACTTCTGGGCATAGAGCAGCCATAGGGGATACACATCCTAAAGTCACCCCAAGACACAGGCACAGAGAATTCAGTGGAAAGACTCCGAGAATTCTGCTCCCAGAGATCATTCCTGCTCACACTGACCCTTGTAGAAAGGGGCCATCGTTCCAGGCAGCCTGTACTGAGCATGTGGCTCCTGAGCGGGGTTTGTTGTTTAGGAAACCTGCTCAGGCTTTTCCATTCTTTCCTTGCAAACAGGAAAACTTCTCCTGGGCCTGTGTGCAGGCAGAGCCCTGAGGAGAGCAGGTGGCACATGGTGCGCTGGGCTGGGACAGCCAGCTGCAGAGCTCAAGGGAAGAAGCCCAAAGTGGCATAATGGCTCCTTGCCTTCACATGCAACACCTGGGTCACAATGGTCTCCTTGATTCCATGAGGCCCCACTGTGTCACAATGGCTCCTTGGTTCCATGCGGTTCCGCAGTGTCACCATGGTCTCCTTTGATCCGCATTGTCATCATGGACAATTGGTTCCATGAGGCCCCGCAGTGTCACAATGGTCCCTTGGTTCCACAGGTTTGATGTTGTAACAATGGACTCCTTGCTTCTATGAGCTCGCCTGCTTTTTGCAGAGGTGTCTTTGGTTCCAACAAGGCCCCGCTGTGTCTCAGTGCACCCTGGCTTCCATGCGCATCTGGAGTATCACAAAGGCTCCTTGGTTGCACCAGGTCCTGCTGTGTCACAATGGATCCTGTGCTCCATGAGGCCCTCCAAAGTCATCATGGAGGCTTGCTTCCATGAGGTTCCATGATGTGCCAGTGGTCATCTTGGTTCCAGGAGTTTCCTTAGTGTCACAATGCTCTCCATGCTTCCATGATTCCCCACAATGTCCCAATGCTCTCCATGCTTCCATTAGGCCCTGCTTTGCCACAATGGTGCCCTCGTTTCCATGAGGCCCCGCTGTGTCACAATGGACTATGGTTCCGTGATGCTCCGTGGTGTCACCATGGTCTTCTTGAATCCGCCGTGTAACAATGGACTATTGGTTCCATGCGGCCTGGCCGTGTCACAATGGGCTCCTTGAGTCCATGATTCCCCACGGTGTCACAATGGAGCCTTGTTTCTAGGAGGTTCTGTACTGTCACAATTGTCTCCTTGATGCCATCAGCCCCTGCAGTGTCACATAGGCTCCTTGGTTCCATGAGGAACACAAAAGCTTTGCAGAAACATTGAGCCACAGCTGCTGAACACAGCTGGCAACATCTGCTGCATCAAAAGAGGGCTTCAAGCTGAGAATGGCACCAGCAGCTTCCATCTGCAACAGAGCCCCAGGGAAAGGACAGGCTGTGCCGGTCTGGACAAATCTGGAGGAAAATATCCTCTGGTTGAAGGCAGGTCACACCCAGCCCTCCCACACCAGGTTCGGGAAAAAAGAATTTTCCTTGGAAGAAAGTGAAACAGATAGAAACTCTTTATTTAACAAACACCCAGGAAAAGGATAACAATGCTAAATATTCAAACCTCTCGCTGTGGAGAGAAAGCTGGGATAATTGGAGAGTCCTTCCGTGTTTCAGTGGGGTCTCCTGAAACATCCCTAGACAGCGAGGCCCGTGGAAAGAAATAGGGAGCGATTCTTGAGAGAAGTTTCAGAGCTCTTTCTTCTCCAGCCACATGGGCGGGGCACTGCCAAAGAACTGAGCAATCCCGGGACAAGCAGGGCCCTCCTGGCACAGGGCAACACAAAATAACCAGTGCTGAACAGGATTAGGGCACATGTGAGCAGGGAGCAGGGAGACCCCGTGCCCAGGCCATGCCTCTACCCCAGGGTCCCCTCTCCCATGACCTCATGGCAGGGGGGAGGAACCCCAACACTTCTGGAGGTGTAGTCTCCCTCCTCCTCCTTGGAGCTGGCTCATGGGCCCACATTCAGGGCCCCCACCTCGGGAGAAAATTGTCCCAGTGTGGTCTGATGTTGAAACAGTCAAGAAGAGAAGAAGGGAAAAAAAACCCCCGAAGTCGCAGGAGAACAAAGTTCAACTCTCCATCTCCCTGCAGAGAAAAGGAGCTGAAAACTGGCTCAAAAGCAAGAAGGTTGCTTCCTGCACTCTTGCTGCAAGCAGGATGCAGAGGAGTGTGTATGTGTGTCCTTGAACAAACGCTCTGAGAAGTTTGTCCAGTTTTTTTTCCTCTCCCCCCTCTCAGGCTCAGTTGAAAGGCACAGAAATGCACCAAGTTAACTTCTGGGCATAGAGCAGCCATAGGGGATACACATCCTAAAGTCACCCCAAGACACAGGCACAGAGAATTCAGTGGAAAGACTCCGAGAATTCTGCTCCCAGAGATCATTCCTGCTCACACTGACCTTTGTAGAAAGGGGCCATCGTTCCAGGCAGCCTGTACTGAGCATGTGGCTCCTGAGCGGGGTTTGTTGTTTAGGAAACCTGCTCAGGCTTTTCCATTCTTTCCCTGCAAACAGGAAAACTTCTCCTGGGCCTGTGTGCAGGCAGAGGCCTGAGGAGAGCAGGTGGCACATGGTGCGCTGGGCTGGGACAGCCAGCTGCAGAGCTCAAGGGAAGAAGCCCAAAGTGGCACAATGGCTCCTTGCCTTCACATGCAACACCTGGGTCACAATGGTCTCCTTGATTCCATGAGGCCCCACTGTGTCACAATGGCTCCTTGGTTCCATGCGGTTCCGCAGTGTCACCATGGTCTCCTTTGATCCGCATTGTCATCATGGACAATTGGTTCCATGAGGCCCCGCAGTGTCACAATGGTCCCTTGGTTCCACAGGTTTTATGTTGTAACAATGGACTCCTTGCTTCTATGAGCTCGCCTGCTTTTTGCAGAGGTGTCTTTGGTTCCAACAAGGCCCCGCTGTGTCTCAGTGCACCCTGGCTTCCATGCGGATCTGGAGTATCACAAAGACTCCTTGGTTGCACCAGGTCCTGCTGTGTCACAATGGATCCTGTGCTCCATGAGGCCCTCCAAAGTCATCATGGAGGCTTGCTTCCATGAGGTTCCATGATGTGCCAGTGGTCATCTTTGTTCCAGGAGTTTCCTTAGTGTCACAATGCTCTCCATGCTTCCATGATTCCCCACAATGTCCCAATGCTCTCCATGCTTCCATTAGGCCCTGCTTTGCCACAATGGTGCCCTCGTTTCCATGAGGCCCCGCTGTGTCACAATGGACTATGGTTCCGTGATGCTCCGTGGTGTCACCATGGTCTTCTTGAATCCGCCGTGTAACAATGGACCATTGGTTCCATGCGGCCTGGCCGTGTCACAATGGGCTCCTTGAGTCCATGATTCCCCACGGTGTCACAATGGAGCCTTGTTTCTAGGAGGTTCTGTACTGTCACAATTGTCTCCTTGATGCCATCAGCCCCTGCAGTGTCACATAGGCTCCTTGGTTCCATGAGGAACACAAAAGCTTTGCAGAAACATTGAGCCACAGCTGCTGAACACAGCTGGCAACATCTGCTGCATCAAAAGAGGGCTTCAAGCTGAGAATGGCACCAGCAGCTTCCATCTGCAACAGAGCCCCAGGGAAAGGACAGGCTGTGCCGGTCTGGACAAATCTGGAGGAAAATATCCTCTGGTTGAAGGCAGGTTACACCCAGCCCTCCCCCACCAGGTTCGGGAAAAAAGAATTTTCCTTGGAAGAAAGTGAAACAGATAGAAACTCTTTATTTAACAAACACACAGGAAAAGGATAACAATGCTAAATATTCAAACCTCTCGCTGTGGAGAGAAAGCTGGGATAATTGGAGAGTCCTTCCGTGTTTCAGTGGGGTCTCCTGAAACATCCCTAGACAGCGAGGCCCGTGGAAAGAAATAGGGAGCGATTCTTGAGAGAAGTTTCAGAGCTCTTTCTTCTCCAGCCACATGGGCGGGGCACTGCCAAAGAACTGAGCAATCCCGGGACAAGCAGGGCCCTCCTGGCACAGGGCAACACAAAATAACCAGTGCTGAACAGGATTAGGGCACATGGGAGCAGGGAGCAGGGAGACCCTGTGCCCAGGCCATGCCTCTACCCCAGGGTCCCCTCTCCCATGACCTCATGGCAGGGGGGAGGAACCCCAACACTTCTGGAGGTGTAGTCTCCCTCCTCCTCCTTGGAGCTGGCTCATGGGCCCACATTCAGGGCCCCCACCTCGGGCGAAAATTGTCCCAGTGTGGTCTGATGTTGAAACAGTCAAGAAGAGAAGAAGGGAAAAAAAACCCCAAAGTCCCAGGAGAACAAAGTTCAACTCTCCATCTCCCTGCAGAGAAAAGGAGCTGAAAACTGGCTCAAAAGCAAGAAGGTTGCTTCCTGCACTCTTGCTGCAAGCAGGATGCAGAGGAGTGTGTATGTGTGTCCTTGAACAAACGCTCTGAGAAGTTTGTCCAGTTTTTTTTCCTCTCCCCCCTCTCAGGCTCAGTTGAAAGGCACAGAAATGCACCAAGTTAACTTCTGGGCATAGAGCAGCCATAGGGGATACACATCCTAAAGTCACCCCAAGACACAGGCACAGAGAATTCAGTGGAAAGACTCCGAGAATTCTGCTCCCAGAGATCATTCCTGCTCACACTGACCCTTGTAGAAAGGGGCCATCGTTCCAGGCAGCCTGTACTGAGCATGTGGCTCCTGAGCGGGGTTTGTTGTTTAGGAAACCTGCTCAGGCTTTTCCATTCTTTCCTTGCAAACAGGAAAACTTCTCCTGGGCCTGTGTGCAGGCAGAGCCCTGAGGAGAGCAGGTGGCACATGGTGCGCTGGGCTGGGACAGCCAGCTGCAGAGCTCAAGGGAAGAAGCCCAAAGTGGCATAATGGCTCCTTGCCTTCACATGCAACACCTGGGTCACAATGGTCTCCTTGATTCCATGAGGCCCCACTGTGTCACAATGGCTCCTTGGTTCCATGCGGTTCCGCAGTGTCACCATGGTCTCCTTTGATCCGCATTGTCATCATGGACAATTGGTTCCATGAGGCCCCGCAGTGTCACAATGGTCCCTTGGTTCCACAGGTTTTATGTTGTAACAATGGACTCCTTGCTTCTATGAGCTCGCCTGCTTTTTGCAGAGGTGTCTTTGGTTCCAACAAGGCCCCGCTGTGTCTCAGTGCACCCTGGCTTCCATGCGCATCTGGAGTATCACAAAGGCTCCTTGGTTGCACCAGGTCCTGCTGTGTCACAATGGATCCTGTGCTCCATGAGGCCCTCCAAAGTCATCATGGAGGCTTGCTTCCATGAGGTTCCATGATGTGCCAGTGGTCATCTTGGTTCCAGGAGTTTCCTTAGTGTCACAATGCTCTCCATGCTTCCATGATTCCCCACAATGTCCCAATGCTCTCCATGCTTCCATTAGGCCCTGCTTTGCCACAATGGTGCCCTCGTTTCCATGAGGCCCCGCTGTGTCACAATGGACTATGGTTCCGTGATGCTCCGTGGTGTCACCATGGTCTTCTTGAATCCGCCGTGTAACAATGGACTATTGGTTCCATGCGGCCTGGCCGTGTCACAATGGGCTCCTTGAGTCCATGATTCCCCACGGTGTCACAATGGAGCCTTGTTTCTAGGAGGTTCTGTACTGTCACAATTGTCTCCTTGATGCCATCAGCCCCTGCAGTGTCACATAGGCTCCTTGGTTCCATGAGGAACACAAAAGCTTTGCAGAAACATTGAGCCACAGCTGCTGAACACAGCTGGCAACATCTGCTGCATCAAAAGAGGGCTTCAAGCTGAGAATGGCACCAGCAGCTTCCATCTGCAACAGAGCCCCAGGGAAAGGACAGGCTGTGCCGGTCTGGACAAATCTGGAGGAAAATATCCTCTGGTTGAAGGCAGGTTACACCCAGCCCTCCCCCACCAGGTTCGGGAAAAAAGAATTTTCCTTGGAAGAAAGTGAAACAGATAGAAACTCTTTATTTAACAAACACACAGGAAAAGGATAACAATGCTAAATATTCAAACCTCTCGCTGTGGAGAGAAAGCTGGGATAATTGGAGAGTCCTTCCGTGTTTCAGTGGGGTCTCCTGAAACATCCCTAGACAGCGAGGCCCGTGGAAAGAAATAGGGAGCGATTCTTGAGAGAAGTTTCAGAGCTCTTTCTTCTCCAGCCACATGGGCGGGGCACTGCCAAAGAACTGAGCAATCCCGGGACAAGCAGGGCCCTCCTGGCACAGGGCAACACAAAATAACCAGTGCTGAACAGGATTAGGGCACATGTGAGCAGGGAGCAGGGAGACCCTGTGCCCAGGCCATGCCTCTACCCCAGGGTCCCCTCTCCCATGACCTCATGGCAGGGGGGAGGAACCCCAACACTTCTGGAGGTGTAGTCTCCCTCCTCCTCCTTGGAGCTGGCTCATGGGCCCACATTCAGGGCCCCCACCTCGGGCGAAAATTGTCCCAGTGTGGTCTGATGTTGAAACAGTCAAGAAGAGAAGAAGGGAAAAAAACCCCCAAAGTCCCAGGAGAACAAAGTTCAACTCTCCATCTCCCTGCAGAGAAAAGGAGCTGAAAACTGGCTCAAAAGCAAGAAGGTTGCTTCCTCCACCCTTGCTGCAAGCAGGATGCAGAGGAGTGTGTATGTGTGTCCTTGAACAAACGCTCTGAGAAGTTTGTCCGGTTTTTTTTCCTCTCCCCCCTCTCAGGCTCAGTTGAAAGGCACAGAAATGCACCAAGTTAACTTCTGGGCATAGAGCAGCCATAGGGGATACACATCCTAAAGTCACCCCAAGACACAGGCACAGAGAATTCAGTGGAAAGACTCTGAGAATTCTGCTCCCAGAGATCATTCCTGCTCACACTGACCCTTGTAGAAAGGGGCCATCGTTCCAGGCAGCCTGTACTGAGCATGTGGCTCCTGAGCGGGGTTTGTTGTTTAGGAAACCTGCTCAGGCTTTTCCATTCTTTCCTTGCAAACAGGAAAACTTCTCCTGGGCCTGTGTGCAGGCAGAGCCCTGAGGAGAGCAGGTGGCACATGGTGCGCTGGGCTGGGACAGCCAGCTGCAGAGCTCAAGGGAAGAAGCCCAAAGTGGCATAATGGCTCCTTGCCTTCACATGCAACACCTGGGTCACAATGGTCTCCTTGATTCCATGAGGCCCCACTGTGTCACAATGGCTCCTTGGTTCCATGCGGTTCCGCAGTGTCACCATGGTCTCCTTTGATCCGCATTGTCATCATGGACAATTGGTTCCATGAGGCCCCGCAGTGTCACAATGGTCCCTTGGTTCCACAGGTTTGATGTTGTAACAATGGACTCCTTGCTTCTATGAGCTCGCCTGCTTTTTGCAGAAGTGTCTTTGGTTCCAACAAGGCCCCGCTGTGTCTCAGTGCACCCTGGCTTCCATGCGCATCTGGAGTATCACAAAGGCTCCTTAGTTGCACCAGGTCCTGCTGTGTCACAATGGATCCTGTGCTCCATGAGGCCCTCCAAAGTCATCATGGAGGCTTGCTTCCATGAGGTTCCATGATGTGCCAGTGCTCATCTTGGTTCCAGGAGTTTCCTTAGTGTCACAATGCTCTCCATGCTTCCATGATTCCCCACAATGTCCCAATGCTCTCCATGCTTCCATTAGGCCCTGCTTTGCCACAATGAACCCCTCGTTTCCATGAGGCCCCGCTGTGTCACAATGGACTATGGTTCCGTGATGCTCCGTGGTGTCACCATGGTCTTCTTGAATCCGCCGTGTAACAATGGACCATTGGTTCCATGCGGCCTGGCCGTGTCACAATGGGCTCCTTGAGTCCATGATTCCCCACGGTGTCACAATGGAGCCTTGTTTCTAGGAGGTTCTGTACTGTCACAATTGTCTCCTTGATGCCATCAGCCCCTGCAGTGTCACAAAGGCTCCTTGGTTCCATGAGGAACACAAAAGCTTTGCAGAAACATTGAGCCACAGCTGCTGAACACAGCTGGCAACATCTGCTGCATCAAAAGAGGGCTTCAAGCTGAGAATGGCACCAGCAGCTTCCATCTGCAACAGAGACCCAGGGAAAGGACAGGCTGTGCCGGTCTGGACAAATCTGGAGGAAAATATCCTCTGGTTGAAGGCAGGTCACACCCAGCCCTCCCACACCAGGTTCGGGAAAAAAGAATTTTCCTTGGAAGAAAGTGAAACAGATAGAAACTCTTTATTTAACAAACACCCAGGAAAAGGATAACAATGCTAAATATTCAAACCTCTCACTGTGGAGAGAAAGCTGGGATAATTGGAGAGTCCTTCCGTGTTTCAGTGGGGTCTCCTGAAACATCCCTAGACAGCGAGGCCCGTGGAAAGAAATAGGGAGCGATTCTTGAGAGAAGTTTCAGAGCTCTTTCTTCTCCAGCCACATGGGCGGGGCACTGCCAAAGAACTGAGCAATCCCGGGACAAGCAGGGCCCTCCTGGCACAGGGCAACACAAAATAACCAGTGCTGAACAGGATTAGGGCACATGTGAGCAGGGAGCAGGGAGACCCCGTGCCCAGGCCATGCCTCTACCCCAGGGTCCCCTCTCCCATGACCTCATGGCAGGGGGGAGGAACCCCAACACTTCTGGAGGTGTAGTCTCCCTCCTCCTCCTTGGAGCTGGCTCATGGGCCCACATTCAGGGCCCCCACCTCGGGAGAAAATTGTCCCAGTGTGGTCTGATGTTGAAACAGTCAAGAAGAGAAGAAGGGAAAAAAAACCCCCGAAGTCGCAGGAGAACAAAGTTCAACTCTCCATCTCCCTGCAGAGAAAAGGAGCTGAAAACTGGCTCAAAAGCAAGAAGGTTGCTTCCTGCACTCTTGCTGCAAGCAGGATGCAGAGGAGTGTGTATGTGTGTCCTTGAACAAACGCTCTGAGAAGTTTGTCCAGTTTTTTTTCCTCTCCCCCCTCTCAGGCTCAGTTGAAAGGCACAGAAATGCACCAAGTTAACTTCTGGGCATAGAGCAGCCATAGGGGATACACATCCTAAAGTCACCCCAAGACACAGGCACAGAGAATTCAGTGGAAAGACTCCGAGAATTCTGCTCCCAGAGATCATTCCTGCTCACACTGACCTTTGTAGAAAGGGGCCATCGTTCCAGGCAGCCTGTACTGAGCATGTGGCTCCTGAGCGGGGTTTGTTGTTTAGGAAACCTGCTCAGGCTTTTCCATTCTTTCCCTGCAAACAGGAAAACTTCTCCTGGGCCTGTGTGCAGGCAGAGGCCTGAGGAGAGCAGGTGGCACATGGTGCGCTGGGCTGGGACAGCCAGCTGCAGAGCTCAAGGGAAGAAGCCCAAAGTGGCACAATGGCTCCTTGCCTTCACATGCAACACCTGGGTCACAATGGTCTCCTTGATTCCATGAGGCCCCACTGTGTCACAATGGCTCCTTGGTTCCATGCGGTTCCGCAGTGTCACCATGGTCTCCTTTGATCCGCATTGTCATCATGGACAATTGGTTCCATGAGGCCCCGCAGTGTCACAATGGTCCCTTGGTTCCACAGGTTTGATGTTGTAACAATGGACTCCTTGCTTCTATGAGCTCGCCTGCTTTTTGCAGAGGTGTCTTTGGTTCCAACAAGGCCCCGCTGTGTCTCAGTGCACCCTGGCTTCCATGCGGATCTGGAGTATCACAAAGACTCCTTGGTTGCACCAGGTCCTGCTGTGTCACAATGGATCCTGTGCTCCATGAGGCCCTCCAAAGTCATCATGGAGGCTTGCTTCCATGAGGTTCCATGATGTGCCAGTGGTCATCTTGGTTCCAGGAGTTTCCTTAGTGTCACAATGCTCTCCATGCTTCCATGATTCCCCACAATGTCCCAATGCTCTCCATGCTTCCATTAGGCCCTGCTTTGCCACAATGGTGCCCTCGTTTCCATGAGGCCCCGCTGTGTCACAATGGACTATGGTTCCGTGATGCTCCGTGGTGTCACCATGGTCTTCTTGAATCCGCCGTGTAACAATGGACCATTGGTTCCATGCGGCCTGGCCGTGTCACAATGGGCTCCTTGAGTCCATGATTCCCCACGGTGTCACAATGGAGCCTTGTTTCTAGGAGGTTCTGTACTGTCACAATTGTCTCCTTGATGCCATCAGCCCCTGCAGTGTCACATAGGCTCCTTGGTTCCATGAGGAACACAAAAGCTTTGCAGAAACATTGAGCCACAGCTGCTGAACACAGCTGGCAACATCTGCTGCATCAAAAGAGGGCTTCAAGCTGAGAATGGCACCAGCAGCTTCCATCTGCAACAGAGCCCCAGGGAAAGGACAGGCTGTGCCGGTCTGGACAAATCTGGAGGAAAATATCCTCTGGTTGAAGGCAGGTTACACCCAGCCCTCCCCCACCAGGTTCGGGAAAAAAGAATTTTCCTTGGAAGAAAGTGAAACAGATAGAAACTCTTTATTTAACAAACACACAGGAAAAGGATAACAATGCTAAATATTCAAACCTCTCGCTGTGGAGAGAAAGCTGGGATAATTGGAGAGTCCTTCCGTGTTTCAGTGGGGTCTCCTGAAACATCCCTAGACAGCGAGGCCCGTGGAAAGAAATAGGGAGCGATTCTTGAGAGAAGTTTCAGAGCTCTTTCTTCTCCAGCCACATGGGCGGGGCACTGCCAAAGAACTGAGCAATCCCGGGACAAGCAGGGCCCTCCTGGCACAGGGCAACACAAAATAACCAGTGCTGAACAGGATTAGGGCACATGTGAGCAGGGAGCAGGGAGACCCCGTGCCCAGGCCATGCCTCTACCCCAGGGTCCCCTCTCCCATGACCTCATGGCAGGGGGGAGGAACCCCAACACTTCTGGAGGTGTAGTCTCCCTCCTCCTCCTTGGAGCTGGCTCATGGGCCCACATTCAGGGCCCCCACCTCGGGCGAAAATTGTCCCAGTGTGGTCTGATGTTGAAACAGTCAAGAAGAGAAGAAGGGAAAAAAAACCCCAAAGTCCCAGGAGAACAAAGTTCAACTCTCCATCTCCCTGCAGAGAAAAGGAGCTGAAAACTGGCTCAAAAGCAAGAAGGTTGCTTCCTGCACTCTTGCTGCAAGCAGGATGCAGAGGAGTGTGTATGTGTGTCCTTGAACAAACGCTCTGAGAAGTTTGTCCAGTTTTTTTTCCTCTCCCCCCTCTCAGGCTCAGTTGAAAGGCACAGAAATGCACCAAGTTAACTTCTGGGCATAGAGCAGCCATAGGGGATACACATCCTAAAGTCACCCCAAGACACAGGCACAGAGAATTCAGTGGAAAGACTCCGAGAATTCTGCTCCCAGAGATCATTCCTGCTCACACTGACCCTTGTAGAAAGGGGCCATCGTTCCAGGCAGCCTGTACTGAGCATGTGGCTCCTGAGCGGGGTTTGTTGTTTAGGAAACCTGCTCAGGCTTTTCCATTCTTTCCTTGCAAACAGGAAAACTTCTCCTGGGCCTGTGTGCAGGCAGAGCCCTGAGGAGAGCAGGTGGCACATGGTGCGCTGGGCTGGGACAGCCAGCTGCAGAGCTCAAGGGAAGAAGCCCAAAGTGGCATAATGGCTCCTTGCCTTCACATGCAACACCTGGGTCACAATGGTCTCCTTGATTCCATGAGGCCCCACTGTGTCACAATGGCTCCTTGGTTCCATGCGGTTCCGCAGTGTCACCATGGTCTCCTTTGATCCGCATTGTCATCATGGACAATTGGTTCCATGAGGCCCCGCAGTGTCACAATGGTCCCTTGGTTCCACAGGTTTTATGTTGTAACAATGGACTCCTTGCTTCTATGAGCTCGCCTGCTTTTTGCAGAGGTGTCTTTGGTTCCAACAAGGCCCCGCTGTGTCTCAGTGCACCCTGGCTTCCATGCGCATCTGGAGTATCACAAAGGCTCCTTGGTTGCACCAGGTCCTGCTGTGTCACAATGGATCCTGTGCTCCATGAGGCCCTCCAAAGTCATCATGGAGGCTTGCTTCCATGAGGTTCCATGATGTGCCAGTGGTCATCTTGGTTCCAGGAGTTTCCTTAGTGTCACAATGCTCTCCATGCTTCCATGATTCCCCACAATGTCCCAATGCTCTCCATGCTTCCATTAGGCCCTGCTTTGCCACAATGGTGCCCTCGTTTCCATGAGGCCCCGCTGTGTCACAATGGACTATGGTTCCGTGATGCTCCGTGGTGTCACCATGGTCTTCTTGAATCCGCCGTGTAACAATGGACCATTGGTTCCATGCGGCCTGGCCGTGTCACAATGGGCTCCTTGAGTCCATGATTCCCCACGGTGTCACAATGGAGCCTTGTTTCTAGGAGGTTCTGTACTGTCACAATTGTCTCCTTGATGCCATCAGCCCCTGCAGTGTCACATAGGCTCCTTGGTTCCATGAGGAACACAAAAGCTTTGCAGAAACATTGAGCCACAGCTGCTGAACACAGCTGGCAACATCTGCTGCATCAAAAGAGGGCTTCAAGCTGAGAATGGCACCAGCAGCTTCCATCTGCAACAGAGCCCCAGGGAAAGGACAGGCTGTGCCGGTCTGGACAAATCTGGAGGAAAATATCCTCTGGTTGAAGGCAGGTTACACCCAGCCCTCCCCCACCAGGTTCGGGAAAAAAGAATTTTCCTCGGAAGAAAGTGAAACAGATAGAAACTCTTTATTTAACAAACACACAGGAAAAGGATAACAATGCTAAATATTCAAACCTCTCGCTGTGGAGAGAAAGCTGGGATAATTGGAGAGTCCTTCCGTGTTTCAGTGGGGTCTCCTGAAACATCCCTAGACAGCGAGGCCCGTGGAAAGAAATAGGGAGCGATTCTTGAGAGAAGTTTCAGAGCTCTTTCTTCTCCAGCCACATGGGCGGGGCACTGCCAAAGAACTGAGCAATCCCGGGACAAGCAGGGCCCTCCTGGCACAGGGCAACACAAAATAACCAGTGCTGAACAGGATTAGGGCACATGTGAGCAGGGAGCAGGGAGACCCTGTGCCCAGGCCATGCCTCTACCCCAGGGTCCCCTCTCCCATGACCTCATGGCAGGGGGGAGGAACCCCAACACTTCTGGAGGTGTAGTCTCCCTCCTCCTCCTTGGAGCTGGCTCATGGGCCCACATTCAGGGCCCCCACCTCGGGCGAAAATTGTCCCAGTGTGGTCTGATGTTGAAACAGTCAAGAAGAGAAGAAGGGAAAAAAACCCCCAAAGTCCCAGGAGAACAAAGTTCAACTCTCCATCTCCCTGCAGAGAAAAGGAGCTGAAAACTGGCTCAAAAGCAAGAAGGTTGCTTCCTCCACCCTTGCTGCAAGCAGGATGCAGAGGAGTGTGTATGTGTGTCCTTGAACAAACGCTCTGAGAAGTTTGTCCGTTTTTTTTTCCTCTCCCCCCTCTCAGGCTCAGTTGAAAGGCACAGAAATGCACCAAGTTAACTTCTGGGCATAGAGCAGCCATAGGGGATACACATCCTAAAGTCACCCCAAGACACAGGCACAGAGAATTCAGTGGAAAGACTCCGAGAATTCTGCTCCCAGAGATCATTCCTGCTCACACTGACCTTTGTAGAAAGGGGCCATCGTTCCAGGCAGCCTGTACTGAGCATGTGGCTCCTGAGCGGGGTTTGTTGTTTAGGAAACCTGCTCAGGCTTTTCCATTCTTTCCTTGCAAACAGGAAAACTTCTCCTGGGCCTGTGTGCAGGCAGAGGCCTGAGGAGAGCAGGTGGCACATGGTGCGCTGGGCTGGGACAGCCAGCTGCAGAGCTCAAGGGAAGAAGCCCAAAGTGGCATAATGGCTCCTTGCCTTCACATGCAACACCTGGGTCACAATGGTCTCCTTGATTCCATGAGGCCCCACTGTGTCACAATGGCTCCTTGGTTCCATGCGGTTCCGCAGTGTCACCATGGTCTCCTTTGATCCGCATTGTCATCATGGACAATTGGTTCCATGAGGCCCCGCAGTGTCACAATGGTCCCTTGGTTCCACAGGTTTGATGTTGTAACAATGGACTCCTTGCTTCTATGAGCTCGCCTGCTTTTTGCAGAGGTGTCTTTGGTTCCAACAAGGCCCCGCTGTGTCTCAGTGCACCCTGGCTTCCATGCGGATCTGGAGTATCACAAAGGCTCCTTAGTTGCACCAGGTCCTGCTGTGTCACAATGGATCCTGTGCTCCATGAGGCCCTCCAAAGTCATCATGGAGGCTTGCTTCCATGAGGTTCCATGATGTGCCAGTGCTCATCTTGGTTCCAGGAGTTTCCTTAGTGTCACAATGCTCTCCATGCTTCCATGATTCCCCACAATGTCCCAATGCTCTCCATGCTTCCATTAGGCCCTGCTTTGCCACAATGAACCCCTCGTTTCCATGAGGCCCCGCTGTGTCACAATGGACTATGGTTCCGTGATGCTCCGTGGTGTCACCATGGTCTTCTTGAATCCGCCGTGTAACAATGGACCATTGGTTCCATGCGGCCTGGCCGTGTCACAATGGGCTCCTTGAGTCCATGATTCCCCACGGTGTCACAATGGAGCCTTGTTTCTAGGAGGTTCTGTACTGTCACAATTGTCTCCTTGATGCCATCAGCCCCTGCAGTGTCACAAAGGCTCCTTGGTTCCATGAGGAACACAAAAGCTTTGCAGAAACATTGAGCCACAGCTGCTGAACACAGCTGGCAACATCTGCTGCATCAAAAGAGGGCTTCAAGCTGAGAATGGCACCAGCAGCTTCCATCTGCAACAGAGCCCCAGGGAAAGGACAGGCTGTGCCGGTCTGGACAAATCTGGAGGAAAATATCCTCTGGTTGAAGGCAGGTCACACCCAGCCCTCCCACACCAGGTTCGGGAAAAAAGAATTTTCCTTGGAAGAAAGTGAAACAGATAGAAACTCTTTATTTAACAAACACCCAGGAAAAGGATAACAATGCTAAATATTCAAACCTCTCGCTGTGGAGAGAAAGCTGGGATAATTGGAGAGTCCTTCCGTGTTTCAGTGGGGTCTCCTGAAACATCCCTAGACAGCGAGGCCCGTGGAAAGAAATAGGGAGCGATTCTTGAGAGAAGTTTCAGAGCTCTTTCTTCTCCAGCCACATGGGCGGGGCACTGCCAAAGAACTGAGCAATCCCGGGACAAGCAGGGCCCTCCTGGCACAGGGCAACACAAAATAACCAGTGCTGAACAGGATTAGGGCACATGTGAGCAGGGAGCAGGGAGACCCTGTGCCCAGGCCATGCCTCTACCCCAGGGTCCCCTCTCCCATGACCTCATGGCAGGGGGGAGGAACCCCAACACTTCTGGAGGTGTAGTCTCCCTCCTCCTCCTTGGAGCTGGCTCATGGGCCCACATTCAGGGCCCCCACCTCGGGCGAAAATTGTCCCAGTGTGGTCTGATGTTGAAACAGTCAAGAAGAGAAGAAGGGAAAAAAACCCCCAAAGTCCCAGGAGAACAAAGTTCAACTCTCCATCTCCCTGCAGAGAAAAGGAGCTGAAAACTGGCTCAAAAGCAAGAAGGTTGCTTCCTCCACCCTTGCTGCAAGCAGGATGCAGAGGAGTGTGTATGTGTGTCCTTGAACAAACGCTCTGAGAAGTTTGTCCGGTTTTTTTTCCTCTCCCCCCTCTCAGGCTCAGTTGAAAGGCACAGAAATGCACCAAGTTAACTTCTGGGCATAGAGCAGCCATAGGGGATACACATCCTAAAGTCACCCCAAGACACAGGCACAGAGAATTCAGTGGAAAGACTCCGAGAATTCTGCTCCCAGAGATCATTCCTGCTCACACTGACCTTTGTAGAAAGGGGCCATCGTTCCAGGCAGCCTGTACTGAGCATGTGGCTCCTGAGCGGGGTTTGTTGTTTAGGAAACCTGCTCAGGCTTTTCCATTCTTTCCTTGCAAACAGGAAAACTTCTCCTGGGCCTGTGTGCAGGCAGAGGCCTGAGGAGAGCAGGTGGCACATGGTGCGCTGGGCTGGGACAGCCAGCTGCAGAGCTCAAGGGAAGAAGCCCAAAGTGGCACAATGGCTCCTTGCCTTCACATGCAACACCTGGGTCACAATGGTCTCCTTGATTCCATGAGGCCCCACTGTGTCACAATGGCTCCTTGGTTCCATGCGGTTCCGCAGTGTCACCATGGTCTCCTTTGATCCGCATTGTCATCATGGACAATTGGTTCCATGAGGCCCCGCAGTGTCACAATGGTCCCTTGGTTCCACAGGTTTGATGTTGTAACAATGGACTCCTTGCTTCTATGAGCTCGCCTGCTTTTTGCAGAGGTGTCTTTGGTTCCAACAAGGCCCCGCTGTGTCTCAGTGCACCCTGGCTTCCATGCGCATCTGGAGTATCACAAAGACTCCTTGGTTGCACCAGGTCCTGCTGTGTCACAATGGATCCTGTGCTCCATGAGGCCCTCCAAAGTCATCATGGAGGCTTGCTTCCATGAGGTTCCATGATGTGCCAGTGGTCATCTTTGTTCCAGGAGTTTCCTTAGTGTCACAATGCTCTCCATGCTTCCATGATTCCCCACAATGTCCCAATGCTCTCCATGCTTCCATTAGGCCCTGCTTTGCCACAATGGTGCCCTCGTTTCCATGAGGCCCCGCTGTGTCACAATGGACTATGGTTCCGTGATGCTCCGTGGTGTCACCATGGTCTTCTTGAATCCGCCGTGTAACAATGGACCATTGGTTCCATGCGGCCTGGCCGTGTCACAATGGGCTCCTTGAGTCCATGATTCCCCACGGTGTCACAATGGAGCCTTGTTTCTAGGAGGTTCTGTACTGTCACAATTGTCTCCTTGATGCCATCAGCCCCTGCAGTGTCACATAGGCTCCTTGGTTCCATGAGGAACACAAAAGCTTTGCAGAAACATTGAGCCACAGCTGCTGAACACAGCTGGCAACATCTGCTGCATCAAAAGAGGGCTTCAAGCTGAGAATGGCACCAGCAGCTTCCATCTGCAACAGAGCCCCAGGGAAAGGACAGGCTGTGCCGGTCTGGACAAATCTGGAGGAAAATATCCTCTGGTTGAAGGCAGGTCACACCCAGCCCTCCCACACCAGGTTCGGGAAAAAAGAATTTTCCTTGGAAGAAAGTGAAACAGATAGAAACTCTTTATTTAACAAACACCCAGGAAAAGGATAACAATGCTAAATATTCAAACCTCTCGCTGTGGAGAGAAAGCTGGGATAATTGGAGAGTCCTTCCGTGTTTCAGTGGGGTCTCCTGAAACATCCCTAGACAGCGAGGCCCGTGGAAAGAAATAGGGAGCGATTCTTGAGAGAAGTTTCAGAGCTCTTTCTTCTCCAGCCACATGGGCGGGGCACTGCCAAAGAACTGAGCAATCCCGGGACAAGCAGGGCCCTCCTGGCACAGGGCAACACAAAATAACCAGTGCTGAACAGGATTAGGGCACATGTGAGCAGGGAGCAGGGAGACCCCGTGCCCAGGCCATGCCTCTACCCCAGGGTCCCCTCTCCCATGACCTCATGGCAGGGGGGAGGAACCCCAACACTTCTGGAGGTGTAGTCTCCCTCCTCCTCCTTGGAGCTGGCTCATGGGCCCACATTCAGGGCCCCCACCTCGGGAGAAAATTGTCCCAGTGTGGTCTGATGTTGAAACAGTCAAGAAGAGAAGAAGGGAAAAAAAACCCCCGAAGTCCCAGGAGAACAAAGTTCAACTCTCCATCTCCCTGCAGAGAAAAGGAGCTGAAAACTGGCTCAAAAGCAAGAAGGTTGCTTCCTGCACTCTTGCTGCAAGCAGGATGCAGAGGAGTGTGTATGTGTGTCCTTGAACAAACGCTCTGAGAAGTTTGTCCAGTTTTTTTTCCTCTCCCCCCTCTCAGGCTCAGTTGAAAGGCACAGAAATGCACCAAGTTAACTTCTGGGCATAGAGCAGCCATAGGGGATACACATCCTAAAGTCACCCCAAGACACAGGCACAGAGAATTCAGTGGAAAGACTCCGAGAATTCTGCTCCCAGAGATCATTCCTGCTCACACTGACCTTTGTAGAAAGGGGCCATCGTTCCAGGCAGCCTGTACTGAGCATGTGGCTCCTGAGCGGGGTTTGTTGTTTAGGAAACCTGCTCAGGCTTTTCCATTCTTTCCTTGCAAACAGGAAAACTTCTCCTGGGCCTGTGTGCAGGCAGAGGCCTGAGGAGAGCAGGTGGCACATGGTGCGCTGGGCTGGGACAGCCAGCTGCAGAGCTCAAGGGAAGAAGCCCAAAGTGGCACAATGGCTCCTTGCCTTCACATGCAACACCTGGGTCACAATGGTCTCCTTGATTCCATGAGGCCCCACTGTGTCACAATGGCTCCTTGGTTCCATGCGGTTCCGCAGTGTCACCATGGTCTCCTTTGATCCGCATTGTCATCATGGACAATTGGTTCCATGAGGCCCCGCAGTGTCACAATGGTCCCTTGGTTCCACAGGTTTGATGTTGTAACAATGGACTCCTTGCTTCTATGAGCTCGCCTGCTTTTTGCAGAGGTGTCTTTGGTTCCAACAAGGCCCCGCTGTGTCTCAGTGCACCCTGGCTTCCATGCGCATCTGGAGTATCACAAAGACTCCTTGGTTGCACCAGGTCCTGCTGTGTCACAATGGATCCTGTGCTCCATGAGGCCCTCCAAAGTCATCATGGAGGCTTGCTTCCATGAGGTTCCATGATGTGCCAGTGGTCATCTTTGTTCCAGGAGTTTCCTTAGTGTCACAATGCTCTCCATGCTTCCATGATTCCCCACAATGTCCCAATGCTCTCCATGCTTCCATTAGGCCCTGCTTTGCCACAATGGTGCCCTCGTTTCCATGAGGCCCCGCTGTGTCACAATGGACTATGGTTCCGTGATGCTCCGTGGTGTCACCATGGTCTTCTTGAATCCGCCGTGTAACAATGGACCATTGGTTCCATGCGGCCTGGCCGTGTCACAATGGGCTCCTTGAGTCCATGATTCCCCACGGTGTCACAATGGAGCCTTGTTTCTAGGAGGTTCTGTACTGTCACAATTGTCTCCTTGATGCCATCAGCCCCTGCAGTGTCACATAGGCTCCTTGGTTCCATGAGGAACACAAAAGCTTTGCAGAAACATTGAGCCACAGCTGCTGAACACAGCTGGCAACATCTGCTGCATCAAAAGAGGGCTTCAAGCTGAGAATGGCACCAGCAGCTTCCATCTGCAACAGAGCCCCAGGGAAAGGACAGGCTGTGCCGGTCTGGACAAATCTGGAGGAAAATATCCTCTGGTTGAAGGCAGGTTACACCCAGCCCTCCCCCACCAGGTTCGGGAAAAAAGAATTTTCCTTGGAAGAAAGTGAAACAGATAGAAACTCTTTATTTAACAAACACACAGGAAAAGGATAACAATGCTAAATATTCAAACCTCTCGCTGTGGAGAGAAAGCTGGGATAATTGGAGAGTCCTTCCGTGTTTCAGTGGGGTCTCCTGAAACATCCCTAGACAGCGAGGCCCGTGGAAAGAAATAGGGAGCGATTCTTGAGAGAAGTTTCAGAGCTCTTTCTTCTCCAGCCACATGGGCGGGGCACTGCCAAAGAACTGAGCAATCCCGGGACAAGCAGGGCCCTCCTGGCACAGGGCAACACAAAATAACCAGTGCTGAACAGGATTAGGGCACATGTGAGCAGGGAGCAGGGAGACCCTGTGCCCAGGCCATGCCTCTACCCCAGGGTCCCCTCTCCCATGACCTCATGGCAGGGGGGAGGAACCCCAACACTTCTGGAGGTGTAGTCTCCCTCCTCCTCCTTGGAGCTGGCTCATGGGCCCACATTCAGGGCCCCCACCTCGGGCGAAAATTGTCCCAGTGTGGTCTGATGTTGAAACAGTCAAGAAGAGAAGAAGGGAAAAAAACCCCCAAAGTCCCAGGAGAACAAAGTTCAACTCTCCATCTCCCTGCAGAGAAAAGGAGCTGAAAACTGGCTCAAAAGCAAGAAGGTTGCTTCCTCCACCCTTGCTGCAAGCAGGATGCAGAGGAGTGTGTATGTGTGTCCTTGAACAAACGCTCTGAGAAGTTTGTCCGGTTTTTTTTCCTCTCCCCCCTCTCAGGCTCAGTTGAAAGGCACAGAAATGCACCAAGTTAACTTCTGGGCATAGAGCAGCCATAGGGGATACACATCCTAAAGTCACCCCAAGACACAGGCACAGAGAATTCAGTGGAAAGACTCTGAGAATTCTGCTCCCAGAGATCATTCCTGCTCACACTGACCCTTGTAGAAAGGGGCCATCGTTCCAGGCAGCCTGTACTGAGCATGTGGCTCCTGAGCGGGGTTTGTTGTTTAGGAAACCTGCTCAGGCTTTTCCATTCTTTCCTTGCAAACAGGAAAACTTCTCCTGGGCCTGTGTGCAGGCAGAGCCCTGAGGAGAGCAGGTGGCACATGGTGCGCTGGGCTGGGACAGCCAGCTGCAGAGCTCAAGGGAAGAAGCCCAAAGTGGCATAATGGCTCCTTGCCTTCACATGCAACACCTGGGTCACAATGGTCTCCTTGATTCCATGAGGCCCCACTGTGTCACAATGGCTCCTTGGTTCCATGCGGTTCCGCAGTGTCACCATGGTCTCCTTTGATCCGCATTGTCATCATGGACAATTGGTTCCATGAGGCCCCGCAGTGTCACAATGGTCCCTTGGTTCCACAGGTTTGATGTTGTAACAATGGACTCCTTGCTTCTATGAGCTCGCCTGCTTTTTGCAGAAGTGTCTTTGGTTCCAACAAGGCCCCGCTGTGTCTCAGTGCACCCTGGCTTCCATGCGCATCTGGAGTATCACAAAGGCTCCTTAGTTGCACCAGGTCCTGCTGTGTCACAATGGATCCTGTGCTCCATGAGGCCCTCCAAAGTCATCATGGAGGCTTGCTTCCATGAGGTTCCATGATGTGCCAGTGCTCATCTTGGTTCCAGGAGTTTCCTTAGTGTCACAATGCTCTCCATGCTTCCATGATTCCCCACAATGTCCCAATGCTCTCCATGCTTCCATTAGGCCCTGCTTTGCCACAATGAACCCCTCGTTTCCATGAGGCCCCGCTGTGTCACAATGGACTATGGTTCCGTGATGCTCCGTGGTGTCACCATGGTCTTCTTGAATCCGCCGTGTAACAATGGACCATTGGTTCCATGCGGCCTGGCCGTGTCACAATGGGCTCCTTGAGTCCATGATTCCCCACGGTGTCACAATGGAGCCTTGTTTCTAGGAGGTTCTGTACTGTCACAATTGTCTCCTTGATGCCATCAGCCCCTGCAGTGTCACAAAGGCTCCTTGGTTCCATGAGGAACACAAAAGCTTTGCAGAAACATTGAGCCACAGCTGCTGAACACAGCTGGCAACATCTGCTGCATCAAAAGAGGGCTTCAAGCTGAGAATGGCACCAGCAGCTTCCATCTGCAACAGAGCCCCAGGGAAAGGACAGGCTGTGCCGGTCTGGACAAATCTGGAGGAAAATATCCTCTGGTTGAAGGCAGGTCACACCCAGCCCTCCCACACCAGGTTCGGGAAAAAAGAATTTTCCTTGGAAGAAAGTGAAACAGATAGAAACTCTTTATTTAACAAACACCCAGGAAAAGGATAACAATGCTAAATATTCAAACCTCTCGCTGTGGAGAGAAAGCTGGGATAATTGGAGAGTCCTTCCGTGTTTCAGTGGGGTCTCCTGAAACATCCCTAGACAGCGAGGCCCGTGGAAAGAAATAGGGAGCGATTCTTGAGAGAAGTTTCAGAGCTCTTTCTTCTCCAGCCACATGGGCGGGGCACTGCCAAAGAACTGAGCAATCCCGGGACAAGCAGGGCCCTCCTGGCACAGGGCAACACAAAATAACCAGTGCTGAACAGGATTAGGGCACATGTGAGCAGGGAGCAGGGAGACCCCGTGCCCAGGCCATGCCTCTACCCCAGGGTCCCCTCTCCCATGACCTCATGGCAGGGGGGAGGAACCCCAACACTTCTGGAGGTGTAGTCTCCCTCCTCCTCCTTGGAGCTGGCTCATGGGCCCACATTCAGGGCCCCCACCTCGGGAGAAAATTGTCCCAGTGTGGTCTGATGTTGAAACAGTCAAGAAGAGAAGAAGGGAAAAAAAACCCCCGAAGTCGCAGGAGAACAAAGTTCAACTCTCCATCTCCCTGCAGAGAAAAGGAGCTGAAAACTGGCTCAAAAGCAAGAAGGTTGCTTCCTGCACTCTTGCTGCAAGCAGGATGCAGAGGAGTGTGTATGTGTGTCCTTGAACAAACGCTCTGAGAAGTTTGTCCAGTTTTTTTTCCTCTCCCCCCTCTCAGGCTCAGTTGAAAGGCACAGAAATGCACCAAGTTAACTTCTGGGCATAGAGCAGCCATAGGGGATACACATCCTAAAGTCACCCCAAGACACAGGCACAGAGAATTCAGTGGAAAGACTCCGAGAATTCTGCTCCCAGAGATCATTCCTGCTCACACTGACCTTTGTAGAAAGGGGCCATCGTTCCAGGCAGCCTGTACTGAGCATGTGGCTCCTGAGCGGGGTTTGTTGTTTAGGAAACCTGCTCAGGCTTTTCCATTCTTTCCCTGCAAACAGGAAAACTTCTCCTGGGCCTGTGTGCAGGCAGAGGCCTGAGGAGAGCAGGTGGCACATGGTGCGCTGGGCTGGGACAGCCAGCTGCAGAGCTCAAGGGAAGAAGCCCAAAGTGGCACAATGGCTCCTTGCCTTCACATGCAACACCTGGGTCACAATGGTCTCCTTGATTCCATGAGGCCCCACTGTGTCACAATGGCTCCTTGGTTCCATGCGGTTCCGCAGTGTCACCATGGTCTCCTTTGATCCGCATTGTCATCATGGACAATTGGTTCCATGAGGCCCCGCAGTGTCACAATGGTCCCTTGGTTCCACAGGTTTGATGTTGTAACAATGGACTCCTTGCTTCTATGAGCTCGCCTGCTTTTTGCAGAGGTGTCTTTGGTTCCAACAAGGCCCCGCTGTGTCTCAGTGCACCCTGGCTTCCATGCGGATCTGGAGTATCACAAAGACTCCTTGGTTGCACCAGGTCCTGCTGTGTCACAATGGATCCTGTGCTCCATGAGGCCCTCCAAAGTCATCATGGAGGCTTGCTTCCATGAGGTTCCATGATGTGCCAGTGGTCATCTTGGTTCCAGGAGTTTCCTTAGTGTCACAATGCTCTCCATGCTTCCATGATTCCCCACAATGTCCCAATGCTCTCCATGCTTCCATTAGGCCCTGCTTTGCCACAATGGTGCCCTCGTTTCCATGAGGCCCCGCTGTGTCACAATGGACTATGGTTCCGTGATGCTCCGTGGTGTCACCATGGTCTTCTTGAATCCGCCGTGTAACAATGGACCATTGGTTCCATGCGGCCTGGCCGTGTCACAATGGGCTCCTTGAGTCCATGATTCCCCACGGTGTCACAATGGAGCCTTGTTTCTAGGAGGTTCTGTACTGTCACAATTGTCTCCTTGATGCCATCAGCCCCTGCAGTGTCACATAGGCTCCTTGGTTCCATGAGGAACACAAAAGCTTTGCAGAAACATTGAGCCACAGCTGCTGAACACAGCTGGCAACATCTGCTGCATCAAAAGAGGGCTTCAAGCTGAGAATGGCACCAGCAGCTTCCATCTGCAACAGAGCCCCAGGGAAAGGACAGGCTGTGCCGGTCTGGACAAATCTGGAGGAAAATATCCTCTGGTTGAAGGCAGGTTACACCCAGCCCTCCCCCACCAGGTTCGGGAAAAAAGAATTTTCCTTGGAAGAAAGTGAAACAGATAGAAACTCTTTATTTAACAAACACACAGGAAAAGGATAACAATGCTAAATATTCAAACCTCTCGCTGTGGAGAGAAAGCTGGGATAATTGGAGAGTCCTTCCGTGTTTCAGTGGGGTCTCCTGAAACATCCCTAGACAGCGAGGCCCGTGGAAAGAAATAGGGAGCGATTCTTGAGAGAAGTTTCAGAGCTCTTTCTTCTCCAGCCACATGGGCGGGGCACTGCCAAAGAACTGAGCAATCCCGGGACAAGCAGGGCCCTCCTGGCACAGGGCAACACAAAATAACCAGTGCTGAACAGGATTAGGGCACATGTGAGCAGGGAGCAGGGAGACCCCGTGCCCAGGCCATGCCTCTACCCCAGGGTCCCCTCTCCCATGACCTCATGGCAGGGGGGAGGAACCCCAACACTTCTGGAGGTGTAGTCTCCCTCCTCCTCCTTGGAGCTGGCTCATGGGCCCACATTCAGGGCCCCCACCTCGGGCGAAAATTGTCCCAGTGTGGTCTGATGTTGAAACAGTCAAGAAGAGAAGAAGGGAAAAAAAACCCCAAAGTCCCAGGAGAACAAAGTTCAACTCTCCATCTCCCTGCAGAGAAAAGGAGCTGAAAACTGGCTCAAAAGCAAGAAGGTTGCTTCCTGCACTCTTGCTGCAAGCAGGATGCAGAGGAGTGTGTATGTGTGTCCTTGAACAAACGCTCTGAGAAGTTTGTCCAGTTTTTTTTCCTCTCCCCCCTCTCAGGCTCAGTTGAAAGGCACAGAAATGCACCAAGTTAACTTCTGGGCATAGAGCAGCCATAGGGGATACACATCCTAAAGTCACCCCAAGACACAGGCACAGAGAATTCAGTGGAAAGACTCCGAGAATTCTGCTCCCAGAGATCATTCCTGCTCACACTGACCCTTGTAGAAAGGGGCCATCGTTCCAGGCAGCCTGTACTGAGCATGTGGCTCCTGAGCGGGGTTTGTTGTTTAGGAAACCTGCTCAGGCTTTTCCATTCTTTCCTTGCAAACAGGAAAACTTCTCCTGGGCCTGTGTGCAGGCAGAGCCCTGAGGAGAGCAGGTGGCACATGGTGCGCTGGGCTGGGACAGCCAGCTGCAGAGCTCAAGGGAAGAAGCCCAAAGTGGCATAATGGCTCCTTGCCTTCACATGCAACACCTGGGTCACAATGGTCTCCTTGATTCCATGAGGCCCCACTGTGTCACAATGGCTCCTTGGTTCCATGCGGTTCCGCAGTGTCACCATGGTCTCCTTTGATCCGCATTGTCATCATGGACAATTGGTTCCATGAGGCCCCGCAGTGTCACAATGGTCCCTTGGTTCCACAGGTTTGATGTTGTAACAATGGACTCCTTGCTTCTATGAGCTCGCCTGCTTTTTGCAGAGGTGTCTTTGGTTCCAACAAGGCCCCGCTGTGTCTCAGTGCACCCTGGCTTCCATGCGCATCTGGAGTATCACAAAGGCTCCTTGGTTGCACCAGGTCCTGCTGTGTCACAATGGATCCTGTGCTCCATGAGGCCCTCCAAAGTCATCATGGAGGCTTGCTTCCATGAGGTTCCATGATGTGCCAGTGGTCATCTTGGTTCCAGGAGTTTCCTTAGTGTCACAATGCTCTCCATGCTTCCATGATTCCCCACAATGTCCCAATGCTCTCCATGCTTCCATTAGGCCCTGCTTTGCCACAATGGTGCCCTCGTTTCCATGAGGCCCCGCTGTGTCACAATGGACTATGGTTCCGTGATGCTCCGTGGTGTCACCATGGTCTTCTTGAATCCGCCGTGTAACAATGGACTATTGGTTCCATGCGGCCTGGCCGTGTCACAATGGGCTCCTTGAGTCCATGATTCCCCACGGTGTCACAATGGAGCCTTGTTTCTAGGAGGTTCTGTACTGTCACAATTGTCTCCTTGATGCCATCAGCCCCTGCAGTGTCACATAGGCTCCTTGGTTCCATGAGGAACACAAAAGCTTTGCAGAAACATTGAGCCACAGCTGCTGAACACAGCTGGCAACATCTGCTGCATCAAAAGAGGGCTTCAAGCTGAGAATGGCACCAGCAGCTTCCATCTGCAACAGAGCCCCAGGGAAAGGACAGGCTGTGCCGGTCTGGACAAATCTGGAGGAAAATATCCTCTGGTTGAAGGCAGGTCACACCCAGCCCTCCCACACCAGGTTCGGGAAAAAAGAATTTTCCTTGGAAGAAAGTGAAACAGATAGAAACTCTTTATTTAACAAACACCCAGGAAAAGGATAACAATGCTAAATATTCAAACCTCTCGCTGTGGAGAGAAAGCTGGGATAATTGGAGAGTCCTTCCGTGTTTCAGTGGGGTCTCCTGAAACATCCCTAGACAGCGAGGCCCGTGGAAAGAAATAGGGAGCGATTCTTGAGAGAAGTTTCAGAGCTCTTTCTTCTCCAGCCACATGGGCGGGGCACTGCCAAAGAACTGAGCAATCCCGGGACAAGCAGGGCCCTCCTGGCACAGGGCAACACAAAATAACCAGTGCTGAACAGGATTAGGGCACATGTGAGCAGGGAGCAGGGAGACCCCGTGCCCAGGCCATGCCTCTACCCCAGGGTCCCCTCTCCCATGACCTCATGGCAGGGGGGAGGAACCCCAACACTTCTGGAGGTGTAGTCTCCCTCCTCCTCCTTGGAGCTGGCTCATGGGCCCACATTCAGGGCCCCCACCTCGGGAGAAAATTGTCCCAGTGTGGTCTGATGTTGAAACAGTCAAGAAGAGAAGAAGGGAAAAAAAACCCCCGAAGTCGCAGGAGAACAAAGTTCAACTCTCCATCTCCCTGCAGAGAAAAGGAGCTGAAAACTGGCTCAAAAGCAAGAAGGTTGCTTCCTGCACTCTTGCTGCAAGCAGGATGCAGAGGAGTGTGTATGTGTGTCCTTGAACAAACGCTCTGAGAAGTTTGTCCAGTTTTTTTTCCTCTCCCCCCTCTCAGGCTCAGTTGAAAGGCACAGAAATGCACCAAGTTAACTTCTGGGCATAGAGCAGCCATAGGGGATACACATCCTAAAGTCACCCCAAGACACAGGCACAGAGAATTCAGTGGAAAGACTCCGAGAATTCTGCTCCCAGAGATCATTCCTGCTCACACTGACCTTTGTAGAAAGGGGCCATCGTTCCAGGCAGCCTGTACTGAGCATGTGGCTCCTGAGCGGGGTTTGTTGTTTAGGAAACCTGCTCAGGCTTTTCCATTCTTTCCCTGCAAACAGGAAAACTTCTCCTGGGCCTGTGTGCAGGCAGAGGCCTGAGGAGAGCAGGTGGCACATGGTGCGCTGGGCTGGGACAGCCAGCTGCAGAGCTCAAGGGAAGAAGCCCAAAGTGGCACAATGGCTCCTTGCCTTCACATGCAACACCTGGGTCACAATGGTCTCCTTGATTCCATGAGGCCCCACTGTGTCACAATGGCTCCTTGGTT
This sequence comes from Aphelocoma coerulescens, assembly GCF_041296385.1. Taxonomy (NCBI): domain Eukaryota; kingdom Metazoa; phylum Chordata; class Aves; order Passeriformes; family Corvidae; genus Aphelocoma; species Aphelocoma coerulescens. The sequence continues at coordinate 3,612,330 of NW_027183804.1, read as the reverse complement.
CCATGCGGTTCCGCAGTGTCACCATGGTCTCCTTTGATCCGCATTGTCATCATGGACAATTGGTTCCATGAGGCCCCGCAGTGTCACAATGGTCCCTTGGTTCCACAGGTTTTATGTTGTAACAATGGACTCCTTGCTTCTATGAGCTCGCCTGCTTTTTGCAGAGGTGTCTTTGGTTCCAACAAGGCCCCGCTGTGTCTCAGTGCACCCTGGCTTCCATGCGGATCTGGAGTATCACAAAGACTCCTTGGTTGCACCAGGTCCTGCTGTGTCACAATGGATCCTGTGCTCCATGAGGCCCTCCAAAGTCATCATGGAGGCTTGCTTCCATGAGGTTCCATGATGTGCCAGTGGTCATCTTTGTTCCAGGAGTTTCCTTAGTGTCACAATGCTCTCCATGCTTCCATGATTCCCCACAATGTCCCAATGCTCTCCATGCTTCCATTAGGCCCTGCTTTGCCACAATGGTGCCCTCGTTTCCATGAGGCCCCGCTGTGTCACAATGGACTATGGTTCCGTGATGCTCCGTGGTGTCACCATGGTCTTCTTGAATCCGCCGTGTAACAATGGACCATTGGTTCCATGCGGCCTGGCCGTGTCACAATGGGCTCCTTGAGTCCATGATTCCCCACGGTGTCACAATGGAGCCTTGTTTCTAGGAGGTTCTGTACTGTCACAATTGTCTCCTTGATGCCATCAGCCCCTGCAGTGTCACATAGGCTCCTTGGTTCCATGAGGAACACAAAAGCTTTGCAGAAACATTGAGCCACAGCTGCTGAACACAGCTGGCAACATCTGCTGCATCAAAAGAGGGCTTCAAGCTGAGAATGGCACCAGCAGCTTCCATCTGCAACAGAGCCCCAGGGAAAGGACAGGCTGTGCCGGTCTGGACAAATCTGGAGGAAAATATCCTCTGGTTGAAGGCAGGTTACACCCAGCCCTCCCCCACCAGGTTCGGGAAAAAAGAATTTTCCTTGGAAGAAAGTGAAACAGATAGAAACTCTTTATTTAACAAACACACAGGAAAAGGATAACAATGCTAAATATTCAAACCTCTCGCTGTGGAGAGAAAGCTGGGATAATTGGAGAGTCCTTCCGTGTTTCAGTGGGGTCTCCTGAAACATCCCTAGACAGCGAGGCCCGTGGAAAGAAATAGGGAGCGATTCTTGAGAGAAGTTTCAGAGCTCTTTCTTCTCCAGCCACATGGGCGGGGCACTGCCAAAGAACTGAGCAATCCCGGGACAAGCAGGGCCCTCCTGGCACAGGGCAACACAAAATAACCAGTGCTGAACAGGATTAGGGCACATGGGAGCAGGGAGCAGGGAGACCCTGTGCCCAGGCCATGCCTCTACCCCAGGGTCCCCTCTCCCATGACCTCATGGCAGGGGGGAGGAACCCCAACACTTCTGGAGGTGTAGTCTCCCTCCTCCTCCTTGGAGCTGGCTCATGGGCCCACATTCAGGGCCCCCACCTCGGGCGAAAATTGTCCCAGTGTGGTCTGATGTTGAAACAGTCAAGAAGAGAAGAAGGGAAAAAAAACCCCAAAGTCCCAGGAGAACAAAGTTCAACTCTCCATCTCCCTGCAGAGAAAAGGAGCTGAAAACTGGCTCAAAAGCAAGAAGGTTGCTTCCTGCACTCTTGCTGCAAGCAGGATGCAGAGGAGTGTGTATGTGTGTCCTTGAACAAACGCTCTGAGAAGTTTGTCCAGTTTTTTTTCCTCTCCCCCCTCTCAGGCTCAGTTGAAAGGCACAGAAATGCACCAAGTTAACTTCTGGGCATAGAGCAGCCATAGGGGATACACATCCTAAAGTCACCCCAAGACACAGGCACAGAGAATTCAGTGGAAAGACTCCGAGAATTCTGCTCCCAGAGATCATTCCTGCTCACACTGACCCTTGTAGAAAGGGGCCATCGTTCCAGGCAGCCTGTACTGAGCATGTGGCTCCTGAGCGGGGTTTGTTGTTTAGGAAACCTGCTCAGGCTTTTCCATTCTTTCCTTGCAAACAGGAAAACTTCTCCTGGGCCTGTGTGCAGGCAGAGCCCTGAGGAGAGCAGGTGGCACATGGTGCGCTGGGCTGGGACAGCCAGCTGCAGAGCTCAAGGGAAGAAGCCCAAAGTGGCATAATGGCTCCTTGCCTTCACATGCAACACCTGGGTCACAATGGTCTCCTTGATTCCATGAGGCCCCACTGTGTCACAATGGCTCCTTGGTTCCATGCGGTTCCGCAGTGTCACCATGGTCTCCTTTGATCCGCATTGTCATCATGGACAATTGGTTCCATGAGGCCCCGCAGTGTCACAATGGTCCCTTGGTTCCACAGGTTTTATGTTGTAACAATGGACTCCTTGCTTCTATGAGCTCGCCTGCTTTTTGCAGAGGTGTCTTTGGTTCCAACAAGGCCCCGCTGTGTCTCAGTGCACCCTGGCTTCCATGCGCATCTGGAGTATCACAAAGGCTCCTTGGTTGCACCAGGTCCTGCTGTGTCACAATGGATCCTGTGCTCCATGAGGCCCTCCAAAGTCATCATGGAGGCTTGCTTCCATGAGGTTCCATGATGTGCCAGTGGTCATCTTGGTTCCAGGAGTTTCCTTAGTGTCACAATGCTCTCCATGCTTCCATGATTCCCCACAATGTCCCAATGCTCTCCATGCTTCCATTAGGCCCTGCTTTGCCACAATGGTGCCCTCGTTTCCATGAGGCCCCGCTGTGTCACAATGGACTATGGTTCCGTGATGCTCCGTGGTGTCACCATGGTCTTCTTGAATCCGCCGTGTAACAATGGACTATTGGTTCCATGCGGCCTGGCCGTGTCACAATGGGCTCCTTGAGTCCATGATTCCCCACGGTGTCACAATGGAGCCTTGTTTCTAGGAGGTTCTGTACTGTCACAATTGTCTCCTTGATGCCATCAGCCCCTGCAGTGTCACATAGGCTCCTTGGTTCCATGAGGAACACAAAAGCTTTGCAGAAACATTGAGCCACAGCTGCTGAACACAGCTGGCAACATCTGCTGCATCAAAAGAGGGCTTCAAGCTGAGAATGGCACCAGCAGCTTCCATCTGCAACAGAGCCCCAGGGAAAGGACAGGCTGTGCCGGTCTGGACAAATCTGGAGGAAAATATCCTCTGGTTGAAGGCAGGTTACACCCAGCCCTCCCCCACCAGGTTCGGGAAAAAAGAATTTTCCTTGGAAGAAAGTGAAACAGATAGAAACTCTTTATTTAACAAACACACAGGAAAAGGATAACAATGCTAAATATTCAAACCTCTCGCTGTGGAGAGAAAGCTGGGATAATTGGAGAGTCCTTCCGTGTTTCAGTGGGGTCTCCTGAAACATCCCTAGACAGCGAGGCCCGTGGAAAGAAATAGGGAGCGATTCTTGAGAGAAGTTTCAGAGCTCTTTCTTCTCCAGCCACATGGGCGGGGCACTGCCAAAGAACTGAGCAATCCCGGGACAAGCAGGGCCCTCCTGGCACAGGGCAACACAAAATAACCAGTGCTGAACAGGATTAGGGCACATGTGAGCAGGGAGCAGGGAGACCCTGTGCCCAGGCCATGCCTCTACCCCAGGGTCCCCTCTCCCATGACCTCATGGCAGGGGGGAGGAACCCCAACACTTCTGGAGGTGTAGTCTCCCTCCTCCTCCTTGGAGCTGGCTCATGGGCCCACATTCAGGGCCCCCACCTCGGGCGAAAATTGTCCCAGTGTGGTCTGATGTTGAAACAGTCAAGAAGAGAAGAAGGGAAAAAAACCCCCAAAGTCCCAGGAGAACAAAGTTCAACTCTCCATCTCCCTGCAGAGAAAAGGAGCTGAAAACTGGCTCAAAAGCAAGAAGGTTGCTTCCTCCACCCTTGCTGCAAGCAGGATGCAGAGGAGTGTGTATGTGTGTCCTTGAACAAACGCTCTGAGAAGTTTGTCCGGTTTTTTTTCCTCTCCCCCCTCTCAGGCTCAGTTGAAAGGCACAGAAATGCACCAAGTTAACTTCTGGGCATAGAGCAGCCATAGGGGATACACATCCTAAAGTCACCCCAAGACACAGGCACAGAGAATTCAGTGGAAAGACTCTGAGAATTCTGCTCCCAGAGATCATTCCTGCTCACACTGACCCTTGTAGAAAGGGGCCATCGTTCCAGGCAGCCTGTACTGAGCATGTGGCTCCTGAGCGGGGTTTGTTGTTTAGGAAACCTGCTCAGGCTTTTCCATTCTTTCCTTGCAAACAGGAAAACTTCTCCTGGGCCTGTGTGCAGGCAGAGCCCTGAGGAGAGCAGGTGGCACATGGTGCGCTGGGCTGGGACAGCCAGCTGCAGAGCTCAAGGGAAGAAGCCCAAAGTGGCATAATGGCTCCTTGCCTTCACATGCAACACCTGGGTCACAATGGTCTCCTTGATTCCATGAGGCCCCACTGTGTCACAATGGCTCCTTGGTTCCATGCGGTTCCGCAGTGTCACCATGGTCTCCTTTGATCCGCATTGTCATCATGGACAATTGGTTCCATGAGGCCCCGCAGTGTCACAATGGTCCCTTGGTTCCACAGGTTTGATGTTGTAACAATGGACTCCTTGCTTCTATGAGCTCGCCTGCTTTTTGCAGAAGTGTCTTTGGTTCCAACAAGGCCCCGCTGTGTCTCAGTGCACCCTGGCTTCCATGCGCATCTGGAGTATCACAAAGGCTCCTTAGTTGCACCAGGTCCTGCTGTGTCACAATGGATCCTGTGCTCCATGAGGCCCTCCAAAGTCATCATGGAGGCTTGCTTCCATGAGGTTCCATGATGTGCCAGTGCTCATCTTGGTTCCAGGAGTTTCCTTAGTGTCACAATGCTCTCCATGCTTCCATGATTCCCCACAATGTCCCAATGCTCTCCATGCTTCCATTAGGCCCTGCTTTGCCACAATGAACCCCTCGTTTCCATGAGGCCCCGCTGTGTCACAATGGACTATGGTTCCGTGATGCTCCGTGGTGTCACCATGGTCTTCTTGAATCCGCCGTGTAACAATGGACCATTGGTTCCATGCGGCCTGGCCGTGTCACAATGGGCTCCTTGAGTCCATGATTCCCCACGGTGTCACAATGGAGCCTTGTTTCTAGGAGGTTCTGTACTGTCACAATTGTCTCCTTGATGCCATCAGCCCCTGCAGTGTCACAAAGGCTCCTTGGTTCCATGAGGAACACAAAAGCTTTGCAGAAACATTGAGCCACAGCTGCTGAACACAGCTGGCAACATCTGCTGCATCAAAAGAGGGCTTCAAGCTGAGAATGGCACCAGCAGCTTCCATCTGCAACAGAGACCCAGGGAAAGGACAGGCTGTGCCGGTCTGGACAAATCTGGAGGAAAATATCCTCTGGTTGAAGGCAGGTCACACCCAGCCCTCCCACACCAGGTTCGGGAAAAAAGAATTTTCCTTGGAAGAAAGTGAAACAGATAGAAACTCTTTATTTAACAAACACCCAGGAAAAGGATAACAATGCTAAATATTCAAACCTCTCACTGTGGAGAGAAAGCTGGGATAATTGGAGAGTCCTTCCGTGTTTCAGTGGGGTCTCCTGAAACATCCCTAGACAGCGAGGCCCGTGGAAAGAAATAGGGAGCGATTCTTGAGAGAAGTTTCAGAGCTCTTTCTTCTCCAGCCACATGGGCGGGGCACTGCCAAAGAACTGAGCAATCCCGGGACAAGCAGGGCCCTCCTGGCACAGGGCAACACAAAATAACCAGTGCTGAACAGGATTAGGGCACATGTGAGCAGGGAGCAGGGAGACCCCGTGCCCAGGCCATGCCTCTACCCCAGGGTCCCCTCTCCCATGACCTCATGGCAGGGGGGAGGAACCCCAACACTTCTGGAGGTGTAGTCTCCCTCCTCCTCCTTGGAGCTGGCTCATGGGCCCACATTCAGGGCCCCCACCTCGGGAGAAAATTGTCCCAGTGTGGTCTGATGTTGAAACAGTCAAGAAGAGAAGAAGGGAAAAAAAACCCCCGAAGTCGCAGGAGAACAAAGTTCAACTCTCCATCTCCCTGCAGAGAAAAGGAGCTGAAAACTGGCTCAAAAGCAAGAAGGTTGCTTCCTGCACTCTTGCTGCAAGCAGGATGCAGAGGAGTGTGTATGTGTGTCCTTGAACAAACGCTCTGAGAAGTTTGTCCAGTTTTTTTTCCTCTCCCCCCTCTCAGGCTCAGTTGAAAGGCACAGAAATGCACCAAGTTAACTTCTGGGCATAGAGCAGCCATAGGGGATACACATCCTAAAGTCACCCCAAGACACAGGCACAGAGAATTCAGTGGAAAGACTCCGAGAATTCTGCTCCCAGAGATCATTCCTGCTCACACTGACCTTTGTAGAAAGGGGCCATCGTTCCAGGCAGCCTGTACTGAGCATGTGGCTCCTGAGCGGGGTTTGTTGTTTAGGAAACCTGCTCAGGCTTTTCCATTCTTTCCCTGCAAACAGGAAAACTTCTCCTGGGCCTGTGTGCAGGCAGAGGCCTGAGGAGAGCAGGTGGCACATGGTGCGCTGGGCTGGGACAGCCAGCTGCAGAGCTCAAGGGAAGAAGCCCAAAGTGGCACAATGGCTCCTTGCCTTCACATGCAACACCTGGGTCACAATGGTCTCCTTGATTCCATGAGGCCCCACTGTGTCACAATGGCTCCTTGGTTCCATGCGGTTCCGCAGTGTCACCATGGTCTCCTTTGATCCGCATTGTCATCATGGACAATTGGTTCCATGAGGCCCCGCAGTGTCACAATGGTCCCTTGGTTCCACAGGTTTGATGTTGTAACAATGGACTCCTTGCTTCTATGAGCTCGCCTGCTTTTTGCAGAGGTGTCTTTGGTTCCAACAAGGCCCCGCTGTGTCTCAGTGCACCCTGGCTTCCATGCGGATCTGGAGTATCACAAAGACTCCTTGGTTGCACCAGGTCCTGCTGTGTCACAATGGATCCTGTGCTCCATGAGGCCCTCCAAAGTCATCATGGAGGCTTGCTTCCATGAGGTTCCATGATGTGCCAGTGGTCATCTTGGTTCCAGGAGTTTCCTTAGTGTCACAATGCTCTCCATGCTTCCATGATTCCCCACAATGTCCCAATGCTCTCCATGCTTCCATTAGGCCCTGCTTTGCCACAATGGTGCCCTCGTTTCCATGAGGCCCCGCTGTGTCACAATGGACTATGGTTCCGTGATGCTCCGTGGTGTCACCATGGTCTTCTTGAATCCGCCGTGTAACAATGGACCATTGGTTCCATGCGGCCTGGCCGTGTCACAATGGGCTCCTTGAGTCCATGATTCCCCACGGTGTCACAATGGAGCCTTGTTTCTAGGAGGTTCTGTACTGTCACAATTGTCTCCTTGATGCCATCAGCCCCTGCAGTGTCACATAGGCTCCTTGGTTCCATGAGGAACACAAAAGCTTTGCAGAAACATTGAGCCACAGCTGCTGAACACAGCTGGCAACATCTGCTGCATCAAAAGAGGGCTTCAAGCTGAGAATGGCACCAGCAGCTTCCATCTGCAACAGAGCCCCAGGGAAAGGACAGGCTGTGCCGGTCTGGACAAATCTGGAGGAAAATATCCTCTGGTTGAAGGCAGGTTACACCCAGCCCTCCCCCACCAGGTTCGGGAAAAAAGAATTTTCCTTGGAAGAAAGTGAAACAGATAGAAACTCTTTATTTAACAAACACACAGGAAAAGGATAACAATGCTAAATATTCAAACCTCTCGCTGTGGAGAGAAAGCTGGGATAATTGGAGAGTCCTTCCGTGTTTCAGTGGGGTCTCCTGAAACATCCCTAGACAGCGAGGCCCGTGGAAAGAAATAGGGAGCGATTCTTGAGAGAAGTTTCAGAGCTCTTTCTTCTCCAGCCACATGGGCGGGGCACTGCCAAAGAACTGAGCAATCCCGGGACAAGCAGGGCCCTCCTGGCACAGGGCAACACAAAATAACCAGTGCTGAACAGGATTAGGGCACATGTGAGCAGGGAGCAGGGAGACCCCGTGCCCAGGCCATGCCTCTACCCCAGGGTCCCCTCTCCCATGACCTCATGGCAGGGGGGAGGAACCCCAACACTTCTGGAGGTGTAGTCTCCCTCCTCCTCCTTGGAGCTGGCTCATGGGCCCACATTCAGGGCCCCCACCTCGGGCGAAAATTGTCCCAGTGTGGTCTGATGTTGAAACAGTCAAGAAGAGAAGAAGGGAAAAAAAACCCCAAAGTCCCAGGAGAACAAAGTTCAACTCTCCATCTCCCTGCAGAGAAAAGGAGCTGAAAACTGGCTCAAAAGCAAGAAGGTTGCTTCCTGCACTCTTGCTGCAAGCAGGATGCAGAGGAGTGTGTATGTGTGTCCTTGAACAAACGCTCTGAGAAGTTTGTCCAGTTTTTTTTCCTCTCCCCCCTCTCAGGCTCAGTTGAAAGGCACAGAAATGCACCAAGTTAACTTCTGGGCATAGAGCAGCCATAGGGGATACACATCCTAAAGTCACCCCAAGACACAGGCACAGAGAATTCAGTGGAAAGACTCCGAGAATTCTGCTCCCAGAGATCATTCCTGCTCACACTGACCCTTGTAGAAAGGGGCCATCGTTCCAGGCAGCCTGTACTGAGCATGTGGCTCCTGAGCGGGGTTTGTTGTTTAGGAAACCTGCTCAGGCTTTTCCATTCTTTCCTTGCAAACAGGAAAACTTCTCCTGGGCCTGTGTGCAGGCAGAGCCCTGAGGAGAGCAGGTGGCACATGGTGCGCTGGGCTGGGACAGCCAGCTGCAGAGCTCAAGGGAAGAAGCCCAAAGTGGCATAATGGCTCCTTGCCTTCACATGCAACACCTGGGTCACAATGGTCTCCTTGATTCCATGAGGCCCCACTGTGTCACAATGGCTCCTTGGTTCCATGCGGTTCCGCAGTGTCACCATGGTCTCCTTTGATCCGCATTGTCATCATGGACAATTGGTTCCATGAGGCCCCGCAGTGTCACAATGGTCCCTTGGTTCCACAGGTTTGATGTTGTAACAATGGACTCCTTGCTTCTATGAGCTCGCCTGCTTTTTGCAGAGGTGTCTTTGGTTCCAACAAGGCCCCGCTGTGTCTCAGTGCACCCTGGCTTCCATGCGCATCTGGAGTATCACAAAGGCTCCTTGGTTGCACCAGGTCCTGCTGTGTCACAATGGATCCTGTGCTCCATGAGGCCCTCCAAAGTCATCATGGAGGCTTGCTTCCATGAGGTTCCATGATGTGCCAGTGGTCATCTTGGTTCCAGGAGTTTCCTTAGTGTCACAATGCTCTCCATGCTTCCATGATTCCCCACAATGTCCCAATGCTCTCCATGCTTCCATTAGGCCCTGCTTTGCCACAATGGTGCCCTCGTTTCCATGAGGCCCCGCTGTGTCACAATGGACTATGGTTCCGTGATGCTCCGTGGTGTCACCATGGTCTTCTTGAATCCGCCGTGTAACAATGGACTATTGGTTCCATGCGGCCTGGCCGTGTCACAATGGGCTCCTTGAGTCCATGATTCCCCACGGTGTCACAATGGAGCCTTGTTTCTAGGAGGTTCTGTACTGTCACAATTGTCTCCTTGATGCCATCAGCCCCTGCAGTGTCACATAGGCTCCTTGGTTCCATGAGGAACACAAAAGCTTTGCAGAAACATTGAGCCACAGCTGCTGAACACAGCTGGCAACATCTGCTGCATCAAAAGAGGGCTTCAAGCTGAGAATGGCACCAGCAGCTTCCATCTGCAACAGAGCCCCAGGGAAAGGACAGGCTGTGCCGGTCTGGACAAATCTGGAGGAAAATATCCTCTGGTTGAAGGCAGGTCACACCCAGCCCTCCCACACCAGGTTCGGGAAAAAAGAATTTTCCTTGGAAGAAAGTGAAACAGATAGAAACTCTTTATTTAACAAACACCCAGGAAAAGGATAACAATGCTAAATATTCAAACCTCTCGCTGTGGAGAGAAAGCTGGGATAATTGGAGAGTCCTTCCGTGTTTCAGTGGGGTCTCCTGAAACATCCCTAGACAGCGAGGCCCGTGGAAAGAAATAGGGAGCGATTCTTGAGAGAAGTTTCAGAGCTCTTTCTTCTCCAGCCACATGGGCGGGGCACTGCCAAAGAACTGAGCAATCCCGGGACAAGCAGGGCCCTCCTGGCACAGGGCAACACAAAATAACCAGTGCTGAACAGGATTAGGGCACATGTGAGCAGGGAGCAGGGAGACCCCGTGCCCAGGCCATGCCTCTACCCCAGGGTCCCCTCTCCCATGACCTCATGGCAGGGGGGAGGAACCCCAACACTTCTGGAGGTGTAGTCTCCCTCCTCCTCCTTGGAGCTGGCTCATGGGCCCACATTCAGGGCCCCCACCTCGGGAGAAAATTGTCCCAGTGTGGTCTGATGTTGAAACAGTCAAGAAGAGAAGAAGGGAAAAAAAACCCCCGAAGTCGCAGGAGAACAAAGTTCAACTCTCCATCTCCCTGCAGAGAAAAGGAGCTGAAAACTGGCTCAAAAGCAAGAAGGTTGCTTCCTGCACTCTTGCTGCAAGCAGGATGCAGAGGAGTGTGTATGTGTGTCCTTGAACAAACGCTCTGAGAAGTTTGTCCAGTTTTTTTTCCTCTCCCCCCTCTCAGGCTCAGTTGAAAGGCACAGAAATGCACCAAGTTAACTTCTGGGCATAGAGCAGCCATAGGGGATACACATCCTAAAGTCACCCCAAGACACAGGCACAGAGAATTCAGTGGAAAGACTCCGAGAATTCTGCTCCCAGAGATCATTCCTGCTCACACTGACCTTTGTAGAAAGGGGCCATCGTTCCAGGCAGCCTGTACTGAGCATGTGGCTCCTGAGCGGGGTTTGTTGTTTAGGAAACCTGCTCAGGCTTTTCCATTCTTTCCCTGCAAACAGGAAAACTTCTCCTGGGCCTGTGTGCAGGCAGAGGCCTGAGGAGAGCAGGTGGCACATGGTGCGCTGGGCTGGGACAGCCAGCTGCAGAGCTCAAGGGAAGAAGCCCAAAGTGGCACAATGGCTCCTTGCCTTCACATGCAACACCTGGGTCACAATGGTCTCCTTGATTCCATGAGGCCCCACTGTGTCACAATGGCTCCTTGGTTCCATGCGGTTCCGCAGTGTCACCATGGTCTCCTTTGATCCGCATTGTCATCATGGACAATTGGTTCCATGAGGCCCCGCAGTGTCACAATGGTCCCTTGGTTCCACAGGTTTTATGTTGTAACAATGGACTCCTTGCTTCTATGAGCTCGCCTGCTTTTTGCAGAGGTGTCTTTGGTTCCAACAAGGCCCCGCTGTGTCTCAGTGCACCCTGGCTTCCATGCGGATCTGGAGTATCACAAAGACTCCTTGGTTGCACCAGGTCCTGCTGTGTCACAATGGATCCTGTGCTCCATGAGGCCCTCCAAAGTCATCATGGAGGCTTGCTTCCATGAGGTTCCATGATGTGCCAGTGGTCATCTTTGTTCCAGGAGTTTCCTTAGTGTCACAATGCTCTCCATGCTTCCATGATTCCCCACAATGTCCCAATGCTCTCCATGCTTCCATTAGGCCCTGCTTTGCCACAATGGTGCCCTCGTTTCCATGAGGCCCCGCTGTGTCACAATGGACTATGGTTCCGTGATGCTCCGTGGTGTCACCATGGTCTTCTTGAATCCGCCGTGTAACAATGGACCATTGGTTCCATGCGGCCTGGCCGTGTCACAATGGGCTCCTTGAGTCCATGATTCCCCACGGTGTCACAATGGAGCCTTGTTTCTAGGAGGTTCTGTACTGTCACAATTGTCTCCTTGATGCCATCAGCCCCTGCAGTGTCACATAGGCTCCTTGGTTCCATGAGGAACACAAAAGCTTTGCAGAAACATTGAGCCACAGCTGCTGAACACAGCTGGCAACATCTGCTGCATCAAAAGAGGGCTTCAAGCTGAGAATGGCACCAGCAGCTTCCATCTGCAACAGAGCCCCAGGGAAAGGACAGGCTGTGCCGGTCTGGACAAATCTGGAGGAAAATATCCTCTGGTTGAAGGCAGGTTACACCCAGCCCTCCCCCACCAGGTTCGGGAAAAAAGAATTTTCCTTGGAAGAAAGTGAAACAGATAGAAACTCTTTATTTAACAAACACACAGGAAAAGGATAACAATGCTAAATATTCAAACCTCTCGCTGTGGAGAGAAAGCTGGGATAATTGGAGAGTCCTTCCGTGTTTCAGTGGGGTCTCCTGAAACATCCCTAGACAGCGAGGCCCGTGGAAAGAAATAGGGAGCGATTCTTGAGAGAAGTTTCAGAGCTCTTTCTTCTCCAGCCACATGGGCGGGGCACTGCCAAAGAACTGAGCAATCCCGGGACAAGCAGGGCCCTCCTGGCACAGGGCAACACAAAATAACCAGTGCTGAACAGGATTAGGGCACATGTGAGCAGGGAGCAGGGAGACCCCGTGCCCAGGCCATGCCTCTACCCCAGGGTCCCCTCTCCCATGACCTCATGGCAGGGGGGAGGAACCCCAACACTTCTGGAGGTGTAGTCTCCCTCCTCCTCCTTGGAGCTGGCTCATGGGCCCACATTCAGGGCCCCCACCTCGGGAGAAAATTGTCCCAGTGTGGTCTGATGTTGAAACAGTCAAGAAGAGAAGAAGGGAAAAAAAACCCCCGAAGTCGCAGGAGAACAAAGTTCAACTCTCCATCTCCCTGCAGAGAAAAGGAGCTGAAAACTGGCTCAAAAGCAAGAAGGTTGCTTCCTGCACTCTTGCTGCAAGCAGGATGCAGAGGAGTGTGTATGTGTGTCCTTGAACAAACGCTCTGAGAAGTTTGTCCAGTTTTTTTTCCTCTCCCCCCTCTCAGGCTCAGTTGAAAGGCACAGAAATGCACCAAGTTAACTTCTGGGCATAGAGCAGCCATAGGGGATACACATCCTAAAGTCACCCCAAGACACAGGCACAGAGAATTCAGTGGAAAGACTCCGAGAATTCTGCTCCCAGAGATCATTCCTGCTCACACTGACCTTTGTAGAAAGGGGCCATCGTTCCAGGCAGCCTGTACTGAGCATGTGGCTCCTGAGCGGGGTTTGTTGTTTAGGAAACCTGCTCAGGCTTTTCCATTCTTTCCCTGCAAACAGGAAAACTTCTCCTGGGCCTGTGTGCAGGCAGAGGCCTGAGGAGAGCAGGTGGCACATGGTGCGCTGGGCTGGGACAGCCAGCTGCAGAGCTCAAGGGAAGAAGCCCAAAGTGGCACAATGGCTCCTTGCCTTCACATGCAACACCTGGGTCACAATGGTCTCCTTGATTCCATGAGGCCCCACTGTGTCACAATGGCTCCTTGGTTCCATGCGGTTCCGCAGTGTCACCATGGTCTCCTTTGATCCGCATTGTCATCATGGACAATTGGTTCCATGAGGCCCCGCAGTGTCACAATGGTCCCTTGGTTCCACAGGTTTTATGTTGTAACAATGGACTCCTTGCTTCTATGAGCTCGCCTGCTTTTTGCAGAGGTGTCTTTGGTTCCAACAAGGCCCCGCTGTGTCTCAGTGCACCCTGGCTTCCATGCGGATCTGGAGTATCACAAAGACTCCTTGGTTGCACCAGGTCCTGCTGTGTCACAATGGATCCTGTGCTCCATGAGGCCCTCCAAAGTCATCATGGAGGCTTGCTTCCATGAGGTTCCATGATGTGCCAGTGGTCATCTTTGTTCCAGGAGTTTCCTTAGTGTCACAATGCTCTCCATGCTTCCATGATTCCCCACAATGTCCCAATGCTCTCCATGCTTCCATTAGGCCCTGCTTTGCCACAATGGTGCCCTCGTTTCCATGAGGCCCCGCTGTGTCACAATGGACTATGGTTCCGTGATGCTCCGTGGTGTCACCATGGTCTTCTTGAATCCGCCGTGTAACAATGGACCATTGGTTCCATGCGGCCTGGCCGTGTCACAATGGGCTCCTTGAGTCCATGATTCCCCACGGTGTCACAATGGAGCCTTGTTTCTAGGAGGTTCTGTACTGTCACAATTGTCTCCTTGATGCCATCAGCCCCTGCAGTGTCACATAGGCTCCTTGGTTCCATGAGGAACACAAAAGCTTTGCAGAAACATTGAGCCACAGCTGCTGAACACAGCTGGCAACATCTGCTGCATCAAAAGAGGGCTTCAAGCTGAGAATGGCACCAGCAGCTTCCATCTGCAACAGAGCCCCAGGGAAAGGACAGGCTGTGCCGGTCTGGACAAATCTGGAGGAAAATATCCTCTGGTTGAAGGCAGGTTACACCCAGCCCTCCCCCACCAGGTTCGGGAAAAAAGAATTTTCCTTGGAAGAAAGTGAAACAGATAGAAACTCTTTATTTAACAAACACACAGGAAAAGGATAACAATGCTAAATATTCAAACCTCTCGCTGTGGAGAGAAAGCTGGGATAATTGGAGAGTCCTTCCGTGTTTCAGTGGGGTCTCCTGAAACATCCCTAGACAGCGAGGCCCGTGGAAAGAAATAGGGAGCGATTCTTGAGAGAAGTTTCAGAGCTCTTTCTTCTCCAGCCACATGGGCGGGGCACTGCCAAAGAACTGAGCAATCCCGGGACAAGCAGGGCCCTCCTGGCACAGGGCAACACAAAATAACCAGTGCTGAACAGGATTAGGGCACATGTGAGCAGGGAGCAGGGAGACCCTGTGCCCAGGCCATGCCTCTACCCCAGGGTCCCCTCTCCCATGACCTCATGGCAGGGGGGAGGAACCCCAACACTTCTGGAGGTGTAGTCTCCCTCCTCCTCCTTGGAGCTGGCTCATGGGCCCACATTCAGGGCCCCCACCTCGGGCGAAAATTGTCCCAGTGTGGTCTGATGTTGAAACAGTCAAGAAGAGAAGAAGGGAAAAAAAACCCCAAAGTCCCAGGAGAACAAAGTTCAACTCTCCATCTCCCTGCAGAGAAAAGGAGCTGAAAACTGGCTCAAAAGCAAGAAGGTTGCTTCCTGCACTCTTGCTGCAAGCAGGATGCAGAGGAGTGTGTATGTGTGTCCTTGAACAAACGCTCTGAGAAGTTTGTCCAGTTTTTTTTCCTCTCCCCCCTCTCAGGCTCAGTTGAAAGGCACAGAAATGCACCAAGTTAACTTCTGGGCATAGAGCAGCCATAGGGGATACACATCCTAAAGTCACCCCAAGACACAGGCACAGAGAATTCAGTGGAAAGACTCCGAGAATTCTGCTCCCAGAGATCATTCCTGCTCACACTGACCCTTGTAGAAAGGGGCCATCGTTCCAGGCAGCCTGTACTGAGCATGTGGCTCCTGAGCGGGGTTTGTTGTTTAGGAAACCTGCTCAGGCTTTTCCATTCTTTCCTTGCAAACAGGAAAACTTCTCCTGGGCCTGTGTGCAGGCAGAGCCCTGAGGAGAGCAGGTGGCACATGGTGCGCTGGGCTGGGACAGCCAGCTGCAGAGCTCAAGGGAAGAAGCCCAAAGTGGCATAATGGCTCCTTGCCTTCACATGCAACACCTGGGTCACAATGGTCTCCTTGATTCCATGAGGCCCCACTGTGTCACAATGGCTCCTTGGTTCCATGCGGTTCCGCAGTGTCACCATGGTCTCCTTTGATCCGCATTGTCATCATGGACAATTGGTTCCATGAGGCCCCGCAGTGTCACAATGGTCCCTTGGTTCCACAGGTTTTATGTTGTAACAATGGACTCCTTGCTTCTATGAGCTCGCCTGCTTTTTGCAGAGGTGTCTTTGGTTCCAACAAGGCCCCGCTGTGTCTCAGTGCACCCTGGCTTCCATGCGCATCTGGAGTATCACAAAGGCTCCTTGGTTGCACCAGGTCCTGCTGTGTCACAATGGATCCTGTGCTCCATGAGGCCCTCCAAAGTCATCATGGAGGCTTGCTTCCATGAGGTTCCATGATGTGCCAGTGGTCATCTTGGTTCCAGGAGTTTCCTTAGTGTCACAATGCTCTCCATGCTTCCATGATTCCCCACAATGTCCCAATGCTCTCCATGCTTCCATTAGGCCCTGCTTTGCCACAATGGTGCCCTCGTTTCCATGAGGCCCCGCTGTGTCACAATGGACTATGGTTCCGTGATGCTCCGTGGTGTCACCATGGTCTTCTTGAATCCGCCGTGTAACAATGGACTATTGGTTCCATGCGGCCTGGCCGTGTCACAATGGGCTCCTTGAGTCCATGATTCCCCACGGTGTCACAATGGAGCCTTGTTTCTAGGAGGTTCTGTACTGTCACAATTGTCTCCTTGATGCCATCAGCCCCTGCAGTGTCACATAGGCTCCTTGGTTCCATGAGGAACACAAAAGCTTTGCAGAAACATTGAGCCACAGCTGCTGAACACAGCTGGCAACATCTGCTGCATCAAAAGAGGGCTTCAAGCTGAGAATGGCACCAGCAGCTTCCATCTGCAACAGAGCCCCAGGGAAAGGACAGGCTGTGCCGGTCTGGACAAATCTGGAGGAAAATATCCTCTGGTTGAAGGCAGGTTACACCCAGCCCTCCCCCACCAGGTTCGGGAAAAAAGAATTTTCCTTGGAAGAAAGTGAAACAGATAGAAACTCTTTATTTAACAAACACACAGGAAAAGGATAACAATGCTAAATATTCAAACCTCTCGCTGTGGAGAGAAAGCTGGGATAATTGGAGAGTCCTTCCGTGTTTCAGTGGGGTCTCCTGAAACATCCCTAGACAGCGAGGCCCGTGGAAAGAAATAGGGAGCGATTCTTGAGAGAAGTTTCAGAGCTCTTTCTTCTCCAGCCACATGGGCGGGGCACTGCCAAAGAACTGAGCAATCCCGGGACAAGCAGGGCCCTCCTGGCACAGGGCAACACAAAATAACCAGTGCTGAACAGGATTAGGGCACATGTGAGCAGGGAGCAGGGAGACCCTGTGCCCAGGCCATGCCTCTACCCCAGGGTCCCCTCTCCCATGACCTCATGGCAGGGGGGAGGAACCCCAACACTTCTGGAGGTGTAGTCTCCCTCCTCCTCCTTGGAGCTGGCTCATGGGCCCACATTCAGGGCCCCCACCTCGGGCGAAAATTGTCCCAGTGTGGTCTGATGTTGAAACAGTCAAGAAGAGAAGAAGGGAAAAAAACCCCCAAAGTCCCAGGAGAACAAAGTTCAACTCTCCATCTCCCTGCAGAGAAAAGGAGCTGAAAACTGGCTCAAAAGCAAGAAGGTTGCTTCCTCCACCCTTGCTGCAAGCAGGATGCAGAGGAGTGTGTATGTGTGTCCTTGAACAAACGCTCTGAGAAGTTTGTCCGGTTTTTTTTCCTCTCCCCCCTCTCAGGCTCAGTTGAAAGGCACAGAAATGCACCAAGTTAACTTCTGGGCATAGAGCAGCCATAGGGGATACACATCCTAAAGTCACCCCAAGACACAGGCACAGAGAATTCAGTGGAAAGACTCTGAGAATTCTGCTCCCAGAGATCATTCCTGCTCACACTGACCCTTGTAGAAAGGGGCCATCGTTCCAGGCAGCCTGTACTGAGCATGTGGCTCCTGAGCGGGGTTTGTTGTTTAGGAAACCTGCTCAGGCTTTTCCATTCTTTCCTTGCAAACAGGAAAACTTCTCCTGGGCCTGTGTGCAGGCAGAGCCCTGAGGAGAGCAGGTGGCACATGGTGCGCTGGGCTGGGACAGCCAGCTGCAGAGCTCAAGGGAAGAAGCCCAAAGTGGCATAATGGCTCCTTGCCTTCACATGCAACACCTGGGTCACAATGGTCTCCTTGATTCCATGAGGCCCCACTGTGTCACAATGGCTCCTTGGTTCCATGCGGTTCCGCAGTGTCACCATGGTCTCCTTTGATCCGCATTGTCATCATGGACAATTGGTTCCATGAGGCCCCGCAGTGTCACAATGGTCCCTTGGTTCCACAGGTTTGATGTTGTAACAATGGACTCCTTGCTTCTATGAGCTCGCCTGCTTTTTGCAGAAGTGTCTTTGGTTCCAACAAGGCCCCGCTGTGTCTCAGTGCACCCTGGCTTCCATGCGCATCTGGAGTATCACAAAGGCTCCTTAGTTGCACCAGGTCCTGCTGTGTCACAATGGATCCTGTGCTCCATGAGGCCCTCCAAAGTCATCATGGAGGCTTGCTTCCATGAGGTTCCATGATGTGCCAGTGCTCATCTTGGTTCCAGGAGTTTCCTTAGTGTCACAATGCTCTCCATGCTTCCATGATTCCCCACAATGTCCCAATGCTCTCCATGCTTCCATTAGGCCCTGCTTTGCCACAATGAACCCCTCGTTTCCATGAGGCCCCGCTGTGTCACAATGGACTATGGTTCCGTGATGCTCCGTGGTGTCACCATGGTCTTCTTGAATCCGCCGTGTAACAATGGACCATTGGTTCCATGCGGCCTGGCCGTGTCACAATGGGCTCCTTGAGTCCATGATTCCCCACGGTGTCACAATGGAGCCTTGTTTCTAGGAGGTTCTGTACTGTCACAATTGTCTCCTTGATGCCATCAGCCCCTGCAGTGTCACAAAGGCTCCTTGGTTCCATGAGGAACACAAAAGCTTTGCAGAAACATTGAGCCACAGCTGCTGAACACAGCTGGCAACATCTGCTGCATCAAAAGAGGGCTTCAAGCTGAGAATGGCACCAGCAGCTTCCATCTGCAACAGAGACCCAGGGAAAGGACAGGCTGTGCCGGTCTGGACAAATCTGGAGGAAAATATCCTCTGGTTGAAGGCAGGTCACACCCAGCCCTCCCACACCAGGTTCGGGAAAAAAGAATTTTCCTTGGAAGAAAGTGAAACAGATAGAAACTCTTTATTTAACAAACACCCAGGAAAAGGATAACAATGCTAAATATTCAAACCTCTCACTGTGGAGAGAAAGCTGGGATAATTGGAGAGTCCTTCCGTGTTTCAGTGGGGTCTCCTGAAACATCCCTAGACAGCGAGGCCCGTGGAAAGAAATAGGGAGCGATTCTTGAGAGAAGTTTCAGAGCTCTTTCTTCTCCAGCCACATGGGCGGGGCACTGCCAAAGAACTGAGCAATCCCGGGACAAGCAGGGCCCTCCTGGCACAGGGCAACACAAAATAACCAGTGCTGAACAGGATTAGGGCACATGTGAGCAGGGAGCAGGGAGACCCCGTGCCCAGGCCATGCCTCTACCCCAGGGTCCCCTCTCCCATGACCTCATGGCAGGGGGGAGGAACCCCAACACTTCTGGAGGTGTAGTCTCCCTCCTCCTCCTTGGAGCTGGCTCATGGGCCCACATTCAGGGCCCCCACCTCGGGAGAAAATTGTCCCAGTGTGGTCTGATGTTGAAACAGTCAAGAAGAGAAGAAGGGAAAAAAAACCCCCGAAGTCGCAGGAGAACAAAGTTCAACTCTCCATCTCCCTGCAGAGAAAAGGAGCTGAAAACTGGCTCAAAAGCAAGAAGGTTGCTTCCTGCACTCTTGCTGCAAGCAGGATGCAGAGGAGTGTGTATGTGTGTCCTTGAACAAACGCTCTGAGAAGTTTGTCCAGTTTTTTTTCCTCTCCCCCCTCTCAGGCTCAGTTGAAAGGCACAGAAATGCACCAAGTTAACTTCTGGGCATAGAGCAGCCATAGGGGATACACATCCTAAAGTCACCCCAAGACACAGGCACAGAGAATTCAGTGGAAAGACTCCGAGAATTCTGCTCCCAGAGATCATTCCTGCTCACACTGACCTTTGTAGAAAGGGGCCATCGTTCCAGGCAGCCTGTACTGAGCATGTGGCTCCTGAGCGGGGTTTGTTGTTTAGGAAACCTGCTCAGGCTTTTCCATTCTTTCCCTGCAAACAGGAAAACTTCTCCTGGGCCTGTGTGCAGGCAGAGGCCTGAGGAGAGCAGGTGGCACATGGTGCGCTGGGCTGGGACAGCCAGCTGCAGAGCTCAAGGGAAGAAGCCCAAAGTGGCACAATGGCTCCTTGCCTTCACATGCAACACCTGGGTCACAATGGTCTCCTTGATTCCATGAGGCCCCACTGTGTCACAATGGCTCCTTGGTTCCATGCGGTTCCGCAGTGTCACCATGGTCTCCTTTGATCCGCATTGTCATCATGGACAATTGGTTCCATGAGGCCCCGCAGTGTCACAATGGTCCCTTGGTTCCACAGGTTTGATGTTGTAACAATGGACTCCTTGCTTCTATGAGCTCGCCTGCTTTTTGCAGAGGTGTCTTTGGTTCCAACAAGGCCCCGCTGTGTCTCAGTGCACCCTGGCTTCCATGCGGATCTGGAGTATCACAAAGACTCCTTGGTTGCACCAGGTCCTGCTGTGTCACAATGGATCCTGTGCTCCATGAGGCCCTCCAAAGTCATCATGGAGGCTTGCTTCCATGAGGTTCCATGATGTGCCAGTGGTCATCTTGGTTCCAGGAGTTTCCTTAGTGTCACAATGCTCTCCATGCTTCCATGATTCCCCACAATGTCCCAATGCTCTCCATGCTTCCATTAGGCCCTGCTTTGCCACAATGGTGCCCTCGTTTCCATGAGGCCCCGCTGTGTCACAATGGACTATGGTTCCGTGATGCTCCGTGGTGTCACCATGGTCTTCTTGAATCCGCCGTGTAACAATGGACCATTGGTTCCATGCGGCCTGGCCGTGTCACAATGGGCTCCTTGAGTCCATGATTCCCCACGGTGTCACAATGGAGCCTTGTTTCTAGGAGGTTCTGTACTGTCACAATTGTCTCCTTGATGCCATCAGCCCCTGCAGTGTCACATAGGCTCCTTGGTTCCATGAGGAACACAAAAGCTTTGCAGAAACATTGAGCCACAGCTGCTGAACACAGCTGGCAACATCTGCTGCATCAAAAGAGGGCTTCAAGCTGAGAATGGCACCAGCAGCTTCCATCTGCAACAGAGCCCCAGGGAAAGGACAGGCTGTGCCGGTCTGGACAAATCTGGAGGAAAATATCCTCTGGTTGAAGGCAGGTTACACCCAGCCCTCCCCCACCAGGTTCGGGAAAAAAGAATTTTCCTTGGAAGAAAGTGAAACAGATAGAAACTCTTTATTTAACAAACACACAGGAAAAGGATAACAATGCTAAATATTCAAACCTCTCGCTGTGGAGAGAAAGCTGGGATAATTGGAGAGTCCTTCCGTGTTTCAGTGGGGTCTCCTGAAACATCCCTAGACAGCGAGGCCCGTGGAAAGAAATAGGGAGCGATTCTTGAGAGAAGTTTCAGAGCTCTTTCTTCTCCAGCCACATGGGCGGGGCACTGCCAAAGAACTGAGCAATCCCGGGACAAGCAGGGCCCTCCTGGCACAGGGCAACACAAAATAACCAGTGCTGAACAGGATTAGGGCACATGTGAGCAGGGAGCAGGGAGACCCCGTGCCCAGGCCATGCCTCTACCCCAGGGTCCCCTCTCCCATGACCTCATGGCAGGGGGGAGGAACCCCAACACTTCTGGAGGTGTAGTCTCCCTCCTCCTCCTTGGAGCTGGCTCATGGGCCCACATTCAGGGCCCCCACCTCGGGCGAAAATTGTCCCAGTGTGGTCTGATGTTGAAACAGTCAAGAAGAGAAGAAGGGAAAAAAAACCCCAAAGTCCCAGGAGAACAAAGTTCAACTCTCCATCTCCCTGCAGAGAAAAGGAGCTGAAAACTGGCTCAAAAGCAAGAAGGTTGCTTCCTGCACTCTTGCTGCAAGCAGGATGCAGAGGAGTGTGTATGTGTGTCCTTGAACAAACGCTCTGAGAAGTTTGTCCAGTTTTTTTTCCTCTCCCCCCTCTCAGGCTCAGTTGAAAGGCACAGAAATGCACCAAGTTAACTTCTGGGCATAGAGCAGCCATAGGGGATACACATCCTAAAGTCACCCCAAGACACAGGCACAGAGAATTCAGTGGAAAGACTCCGAGAATTCTGCTCCCAGAGATCATTCCTGCTCACACTGACCCTTGTAGAAAGGGGCCATCGTTCCAGGCAGCCTGTACTGAGCATGTGGCTCCTGAGCGGGGTTTGTTGTTTAGGAAACCTGCTCAGGCTTTTCCATTCTTTCCTTGCAAACAGGAAAACTTCTCCTGGGCCTGTGTGCAGGCAGAGCCCTGAGGAGAGCAGGTGGCACATGGTGCGCTGGGCTGGGACAGCCAGCTGCAGAGCTCAAGGGAAGAAGCCCAAAGTGGCATAATGGCTCCTTGCCTTCACATGCAACACCTGGGTCACAATGGTCTCCTTGATTCCATGAGGCCCCACTGTGTCACAATGGCTCCTTGGTTCCATGCGGTTCCGCAGTGTCACCATGGTCTCCTTTGATCCGCATTGTCATCATGGACAATTGGTTCCATGAGGCCCCGCAGTGTCACAATGGTCCCTTGGTTCCACAGGTTTGATGTTGTAACAATGGACTCCTTGCTTCTATGAGCTCGCCTGCTTTTTGCAGAGGTGTCTTTGGTTCCAACAAGGCCCCGCTGTGTCTCAGTGCACCCTGGCTTCCATGCGCATCTGGAGTATCACAAAGGCTCCTTGGTTGCACCAGGTCCTGCTGTGTCACAATGGATCCTGTGCTCCATGAGGCCCTCCAAAGTCATCATGGAGGCTTGCTTCCATGAGGTTCCATGATGTGCCAGTGGTCATCTTGGTTCCAGGAGTTTCCTTAGTGTCACAATGCTCTCCATGCTTCCATGATTCCCCACAATGTCCCAATGCTCTCCATGCTTCCATTAGGCCCTGCTTTGCCACAATGGTGCCCTCGTTTCCATGAGGCCCCGCTGTGTCACAATGGACTATGGTTCCGTGATGCTCCGTGGTGTCACCATGGTCTTCTTGAATCCGCCGTGTAACAATGGACTATTGGTTCCATGCGGCCTGGCCGTGTCACAATGGGCTCCTTGAGTCCATGATTCCCCACGGTGTCACAATGGAGCCTTGTTTCTAGGAGGTTCTGTACTGTCACAATTGTCTCCTTGATGCCATCAGCCCCTGCAGTGTCACATAGGCTCCTTGGTTCCATGAGGAACACAAAAGCTTTGCAGAAACATTGAGCCACAGCTGCTGAACACAGCTGGCAACATCTGCTGCATCAAAAGAGGGCTTCAAGCTGAGAATGGCACCAGCAGCTTCCATCTGCAACAGAGCCCCAGGGAAAGGACAGGCTGTGCCGGTCTGGACAAATCTGGAGGAAAATATCCTCTGGTTGAAGGCAGGTCACACCCAGCCCTCCCACACCAGGTTCGGGAAAAAAGAATTTTCCTTGGAAGAAAGTGAAACAGATAGAAACTCTTTATTTAACAAACACCCAGGAAAAGGATAACAATGCTAAATATTCAAACCTCTCGCTGTGGAGAGAAAGCTGGGATAATTGGAGAGTCCTTCCGTGTTTCAGTGGGGTCTCCTGAAACATCCCTAGACAGCGAGGCCCGTGGAAAGAAATAGGGAGCGATTCTTGAGAGAAGTTTCAGAGCTCTTTCTTCTCCAGCCACATGGGCGGGGCACTGCCAAAGAACTGAGCAATCCCGGGACAAGCAGGGCCCTCCTGGCACAGGGCAACACAAAATAACCAGTGCTGAACAGGATTAGGGCACATGTGAGCAGGGAGCAGGGAGACCCCGTGCCCAGGCCATGCCTCTACCCCAGGGTCCCCTCTCCCATGACCTCATGGCAGGGGGGAGGAACCCCAACACTTCTGGAGGTGTAGTCTCCCTCCTCCTCCTTGGAGCTGGCTCATGGGCCCACATTCAGGGCCCCCACCTCGGGAGAAAATTGTCCCAGTGTGGTCTGATGTTGAAACAGTCAAGAAGAGAAGAAGGGAAAAAAAACCCCCGAAGTCGCAGGAGAACAAAGTTCAACTCTCCATCTCCCTGCAGAGAAAAGGAGCTGAAAACTGGCTCAAAAGCAAGAAGGTTGCTTCCTGCACTCTTGCTGCAAGCAGGATGCAGAGGAGTGTGTATGTGTGTCCTTGAACAAACGCTCTGAGAAGTTTGTCCAGTTTTTTTTCCTCTCCCCCCTCTCAGGCTCAGTTGAAAGGCACAGAAATGCACCAAGTTAACTTCTGGGCATAGAGCAGCCATAGGGGATACACATCCTAAAGTCACCCCAAGACACAGGCACAGAGAATTCAGTGGAAAGACTCCGAGAATTCTGCTCCCAGAGATCATTCCTGCTCACACTGACCTTTGTAGAAAGGGGCCATCGTTCCAGGCAGCCTGTACTGAGCATGTGGCTCCTGAGCGGGGTTTGTTGTTTAGGAAACCTGCTCAGGCTTTTCCATTCTTTCCCTGCAAACAGGAAAACTTCTCCTGGGCCTGTGTGCAGGCAGAGGCCTGAGGAGAGCAGGTGGCACATGGTGCGCTGGGCTGGGACAGCCAGCTGCAGAGCTCAAGGGAAGAAGCCCAAAGTGGCACAATGGCTCCTTGCCTTCACATGCAACACCTGGGTCACAATGGTCTCCTTGATTCCATGAGGCCCCACTGTGTCACAATGGCTCCTTGGTTCCATGCGGTTCCGCAGTGTCACCATGGTCTCCTTTGATCCGCATTGTCATCATGGACAATTGGTTCCATGAGGCCCCGCAGTGTCACAATGGTCCCTTGGTTCCACAGGTTTTATGTTGTAACAATGGACTCCTTGCTTCTATGAGCTCGCCTGCTTTTTGCAGAGGTGTCTTTGGTTCCAACAAGGCCCCGCTGTGTCTCAGTGCACCCTGGCTTCCATGCGGATCTGGAGTATCACAAAGACTCCTTGGTTGCACCAGGTCCTGCTGTGTCACAATGGATCCTGTGCTCCATGAGGCCCTCCAAAGTCATCATGGAGGCTTGCTTCCATGAGGTTCCATGATGTGCCAGTGGTCATCTTTGTTCCAGGAGTTTCCTTAGTGTCACAATGCTCTCCATGCTTCCATGATTCCCCACAATGTCCCAATGCTCTCCATGCTTCCATTAGGCCCTGCTTTGCCACAATGGTGCCCTCGTTTCCATGAGGCCCCGCTGTGTCACAATGGACTATGGTTCCGTGATGCTCCGTGGTGTCACCATGGTCTTCTTGAATCCGCCGTGTAACAATGGACCATTGGTTCCATGCGGCCTGGCCGTGTCACAATGGGCTCCTTGAGTCCATGATTCCCCACGGTGTCACAATGGAGCCTTGTTTCTAGGAGGTTCTGTACTGTCACAATTGTCTCCTTGATGCCATCAGCCCCTGCAGTGTCACATAGGCTCCTTGGTTCCATGAGGAACACAAAAGCTTTGCAGAAACATTGAGCCACAGCTGCTGAACACAGCTGGCAACATCTGCTGCATCAAAAGAGGGCTTCAAGCTGAGAATGGCACCAGCAGCTTCCATCTGCAACAGAGCCCCAGGGAAAGGACAGGCTGTGCCGGTCTGGACAAATCTGGAGGAAAATATCCTCTGGTTGAAGGCAGGTTACACCCAGCCCTCCCCCACCAGGTTCGGGAAAAAAGAATTTTCCTTGGAAGAAAGTGAAACAGATAGAAACTCTTTATTTAACAAACACACAGGAAAAGGATAACAATGCTAAATATTCAAACCTCTCGCTGTGGAGAGAAAGCTGGGATAATTGGAGAGTCCTTCCGTGTTTCAGTGGGGTCTCCTGAAACATCCCTAGACAGCGAGGCCCGTGGAAAGAAATAGGGAGCGATTCTTGAGAGAAGTTTCAGAGCTCTTTCTTCTCCAGCCACATGGGCGGGGCACTGCCAAAGAACTGAGCAATCCCGGGACAAGCAGGGCCCTCCTGGCACAGGGCAACACAAAATAACCAGTGCTGAACAGGATTAGGGCACATGTGAGCAGGGAGCAGGGAGACCCTGTGCCCAGGCCATGCCTCTACCCCAGGGTCCCCTCTCCCATGACCTCATGGCAGGGGGGAGGAACCCCAACACTTCTGGAGGTGTAGTCTCCCTCCTCCTCCTTGGAGCTGGCTCATGGGCCCACATTCAGGGCCCCCACCTCGGGCGAAAATTGTCCCAGTGTGGTCTGATGTTGAAACAGTCAAGAAGAGAAGAAGGGAAAAAAAACCCCAAAGTCCCAGGAGAACAAAGTTCAACTCTCCATCTCCCTGCAGAGAAAAGGAGCTGAAAACTGGCTCAAAAGCAAGAAGGTTGCTTCCTGCACTCTTGCTGCAAGCAGGATGCAGAGGAGTGTGTATGTGTGTCCTTGAACAAACGCTCTGAGAAGTTTGTCCAGTTTTTTTTCCTCTCCCCCCTCTCAGGCTCAGTTGAAAGGCACAGAAATGCACCAAGTTAACTTCTGGGCATAGAGCAGCCATAGGGGATACACATCCTAAAGTCACCCCAAGACACAGGCACAGAGAATTCAGTGGAAAGACTCCGAGAATTCTGCTCCCAGAGATCATTCCTGCTCACACTGACCCTTGTAGAAAGGGGCCATCGTTCCAGGCAGCCTGTACTGAGCATGTGGCTCCTGAGCGGGGTTTGTTGTTTAGGAAACCTGCTCAGGCTTTTCCATTCTTTCCTTGCAAACAGGAAAACTTCTCCTGGGCCTGTGTGCAGGCAGAGCCCTGAGGAGAGCAGGTGGCACATGGTGCGCTGGGCTGGGACAGCCAGCTGCAGAGCTCAAGGGAAGAAGCCCAAAGTGGCATAATGGCTCCTTGCCTTCACATGCAACACCTGGGTCACAATGGTCTCCTTGATTCCATGAGGCCCCACTGTGTCACAATGGCTCCTTGGTTCCATGCGGTTCCGCAGTGTCACCATGGTCTCCTTTGATCCGCATTGTCATCATGGACAATTGGTTCCATGAGGCCCCGCAGTGTCACAATGGTCCCTTGGTTCCACAGGTTTTATGTTGTAACAATGGACTCCTTGCTTCTATGAGCTCGCCTGCTTTTTGCAGAGGTGTCTTTGGTTCCAACAAGGCCCCGCTGTGTCTCAGTGCACCCTGGCTTCCATGCGCATCTGGAGTATCACAAAGGCTCCTTGGTTGCACCAGGTCCTGCTGTGTCACAATGGATCCTGTGCTCCATGAGGCCCTCCAAAGTCATCATGGAGGCTTGCTTCCATGAGGTTCCATGATGTGCCAGTGGTCATCTTGGTTCCAGGAGTTTCCTTAGTGTCACAATGCTCTCCATGCTTCCATGATTCCCCACAATGTCCCAATGCTCTCCATGCTTCCATTAGGCCCTGCTTTGCCACAATGGTGCCCTCGTTTCCATGAGGCCCCGCTGTGTCACAATGGACTATGGTTCCGTGATGCTCCGTGGTGTCACCATGGTCTTCTTGAATCCGCCGTGTAACAATGGACTATTGGTTCCATGCGGCCTGGCCGTGTCACAATGGGCTCCTTGAGTCCATGATTCCCCACGGTGTCACAATGGAGCCTTGTTTCTAGGAGGTTCTGTACTGTCACAATTGTCTCCTTGATGCCATCAGCCCCTGCAGTGTCACATAGGCTCCTTGGTTCCATGAGGAACACAAAAGCTTTGCAGAAACATTGAGCCACAGCTGCTGAACACAGCTGGCAACATCTGCTGCATCAAAAGAGGGCTTCAAGCTGAGAATGGCACCAGCAGCTTCCATCTGCAACAGAGACCCAGGGAAAGGACAGGCTGTGCCGGTCTGGACAAATCTGGAGGAAAATATCCTCTGGTTGAAGGCAGGTTACACCCAGCCCTCCCCCACCAGGTTCGGGAAAAAAGAATTTTCCTTGGAAGAAAGTGAAACAGATAGAAACTCTTTATTTAACAAACACACAGGAAAAGGATAACAATGCTAAATATTCAAACCTCTCGCTGTGGAGAGAAAGCTGGGATAATTGGAGAGTCCTTCCGTGTTTCAGTGGGGTCTCCTGAAACATCCCTAGACAGCGAGGCCCGTGGAAAGAAATAGGGAGCGATTCTTGAGAGAAGTTTCAGAGCTCTTTCTTCTCCAGCCACATGGGCGGGGCACTGCCAAAGAACTGAGCAATCCCGGGACAAGCAGGGCCCTCCTGGCACAGGGCAACACAAAATAACCAGTGCTGAACAGGATTAGGGCACATGTGAGCAGGGAGCAGGGAGACCCTGTGCCCAGGCCATGCCTCTACCCCAGGGTCCCCTCTCCCATGACCTCATGGCAGGGGGGAGGAACCCCAACACTTCTGGAGGTGTAGTCTCCCTCCTCCTCCTTGGAGCTGGCTCATGGGCCCACATTCAGGGCCCCCACCTCGGGCGAAAATTGTCCCAGTGTGGTCTGATGTTGAAACAGTCAAGAAGAGAAGAAGGGAAAAAAAACCCCAAAGTCCCAGGAGAACAAAGTTCAACTCTCCATCTCCCTGCAGAGAAAAGGAGCTGAAAACTGGCTCAAAAGCAAGAAGGTTGCTTCCTCCACCCTTGCTGCAAGCAGGATGCAGAGGAGTGTGTATGTGTGTCCTTGAACAAACGCTCTGAGAAGTTTGTCCGGTTTTTTTTCCTCTCCCCCCTCTCAGGCTCAGTTGAAAGGCACAGAAATGCACCAAGTTAACTTCTGGGCATAGAGCAGCCATAGGGGATACACATCCTAAAGTCACCCCAAGACACAGGCACAGAGAATTCAGTGGAAAGACTCTGAGAATTCTGCTCCCAGAGATCATTCCTGCTCACACTGACCCTTGTAGAAAGGGGCCATCGTTCCAGGCAGCCTGTACTGAGCATGTGGCTCCTGAGCGGGGTTTGTTGTTTAGGAAACCTGCTCAGGCTTTTCCATTCTTTCCTTGCAAACAGGAAAACTTCTCCTGGGGCTGTGTGCAGGCAGAGCCCTGAGGAGAGCAGGTGGCACATGGTGCGCTGGGCTGGGACAGCCAGCTGCAGAGCTCAAGGGAAGAAGCCCAAAGAGTCACAATGGCTCCTTGCCTTCACATGCAACACCTGGGTCACAATGGTCTCCTTGATTCCATGAGGCCCCACTGTGTCACAATGGCTCCTTGGTTCCATGCGGTTCCGCAGTGTCACCATGGTCTCCTTTGATCCGCATTGTCATCATGGACAATTGGTTCCATGAGGCCCCGCAGTGTCACAATGGTCCCTTGGTTCCACAGGTTTGATGTTGTAACAATGGACTCCTTGCTTCTATGAGCTCGCCTGCTTTTTGCAGAGGTGTCTTTGGTTCCAACAAGGCCCCGCTGTGTCTCAGTGCACCCTGGCTTCCATGCGCATCTGGAGTATCACAAAGGCTCCTTGGTTGCACCAGGTCCTGCTGTGTCACAATGGATCCTGTGCTCCATGAGGCCCTCCAAAGTCATCATGGAGGCTTGCTTCCATGAGGTTCCATGATGTGCCAGTGGTCATCTTGCTTCCAGGAGTTTCCTTAGTGTCACAATGCTCTCCATGCTTCCATGATTCCCCACAATGTCCCAATGCTCTCCATGCTTCCATTAGGCCCTGCTTTGCCACAATGGTGCCCTCGTTTCCATGAGGCCCCGCTGTGTCACAATGGACGTATGGTTCCATGATGCTCCGTGGTGTCACCATGGTCTTCTTGAATCCGCAGTGTAACAATGAACCATTGGTTCCATGCGGCCTGGCCGTGTCACAATGGGCTCCTTGAGTCCATGATTCCCCACGGTGTCACAATGGAGCCTTGTTTCTAGGAGGTTCTGTACTGTCACAATTGTCTCCTTGATGCCATCAGCCCCTGCAGTGTCACATAGGCTCCTTGGTTCCATGAGGAACACAAAAGCTTTGCAGAAACATTGAGCCACAGCTGCTGAACACAGCTGGCAACATCTGCTGCATCAAAAGAGGGCTTCAAGCTGAGAATGGCACCAGCAGCTTCCATCTGCAACAGAGACCCAGGGAAAGGACAGGCTGTGCCGGTCTGGACAAATGTGGAGGAAAATATCCTCTGGTTGAAGGCAGGTTACACCCAGCCCTCCCCCACCAGGTTCGGGAAAAAAGAATTTTCCTCGGAAGAAAGTGAAAGAGATAGAAACTCTTTATTTAACAAACACACAGCAAAAGGATAACAATGCTAAATATTCAAACCTCTCGCTGTGGAGAGAAAGCTGGGATAATTGGAGAGTCCTTCCGTGTTTCAGTGGGGTCTCCTGAAACATCCCTAGACAGCGAGGCCCGTGGAAAGAAATAGGGAGCGATTCTTGAGAGAAGTTTCAGAGCTCTTTCTTCTCCAGCCACATGGGCGGGGCACTGCCAAAGAACTGAGCAATCCCGGGACAAGCAGGGCCCTCCTGGCACAGGGCAACACAAAATAACCAGTGCTGAACAGGATTAGGGCACATGTGAGCAGGGAGCAGGGAGACCCCGTGCCCAGGCCATGCCTCTACCCCAGGGTCCCCTCTCCCATGACCTCATGGCAGGGGGGAGGAACCCCAACACTTCTGGAGGTGTAGTCTCCCTCCTCCTCCTTGGAGCTGGCTCATGGGCCCACATTCAGGGCCCCCACCTCGGGCGAAAATTGTCCCAGTGTGGTCTGATGTTGAAACAGTCAAGAAGAGAAGAAGGGAAAAAAAACCCCCGAAGTCCCAGGAGAACAAAGTTCAACTCTCCATCTCCCTGCAGAGAAAAGGAGCTGAAAACTGGCTCAAAAGCAAGAAGGTTGCTTCCTGCACTCTTGCTGCAAGCAGGATGCAGAGGAGTGTGTATGTGTGTCCTTGAACAAACGCTCTGAGAAGTTTGTCCAGTTTTTTTTCCTCTCCCCCCTCTCAGGCTCAGTTGAAAGGCACAGAAATGCACCAAGTTAACTTCTGGGCATAGAGCAGCCATAGGGGATACACATCCTAAAGTCACCCCAAGACACAGGCACAGAGAATTCAGTGGAAAGACTCCGAGAATTCTGCTCCCAGAGATCATTCCTGCTCACACTGACCCTTGTAGAAAGGGGCCATCGTTCCAGGCAGCCTGTACTGAGCATGTGGCTCCTGAGCGGGGTTTGTTGTTTAGGAAACCTGCTCAGGCTTTTCCATTCTTTCCTTGCAAACAGGAAAACTTCTCCTGGGCCTGTGTGCAGGCAGAGCCCTGAGGAGAGCAGGTGGCACATGGTGCGCTGGGCTGGGACAGCCAGCTGCAGAGCTCAAGGGAAGAAGCCCAAAGTGGCATAATGGCTCCTTGCCTTCACATGCAACACCTGGGTCACAATGGTCTCCTTGATTCCATGAGGCCCCACTGTGTCACAATGGCTCCTTGGTTCCATGCGGTTCCGCAGTGTCACCATGGTCTCCTTTGATCCGCATTGTCATCATGGACAATTGGTTCCATGAGGCCCCGCAGTGTCACAATGGTCCCTTGGTTCCACAGGTTTGATGTTGTAACAATGGACTCCTTGCTTCTATGAGCTCGCCTGCTTTTTGCAGAGGTGTCTTTGGTTCCAACAAGGCCCCGCTGTGTCTCAGTGCACCCTGGCTTCCATGCGCATCTGGAGTATCACAAAGGCTCCTTGGTTGCACCAGGTCCTGCTGTGTCACAATGGATCCTGTGCTCCATGAGGCCCTCCAAAGTCATCATGGAGGCTTGCTTCCATGAGGTTCCATGATGTGCCAGTGGTCATCTTGGTTCCAGGAGTTTCCTTAGTGTCACAATGCTCTCCATGCTTCCATGATTCCCCACAATGTCCCAATGCTCTCCATGCTTCCATTAGGCCCTGCTTTGCCACAATGGTGCCCTCGTTTCCATGAGGCCCCGCTGTGTCACAATGGACTATGGTTCCGTGATGCTCCGTGGTGTCACCATGGTCTTCTTGAATCCGCCGTGTAACAATGGACTATTGGTTCCATGCGGCCTGGCCGTGTCACAATGGGCTCCTTGAGTCCATGATTCCCCACGGTGTCACAATGGAGCCTTGTTTCTAGGAGGTTCTGTACTGTCACAATTGTCTCCTTGATGCCATCAGCCCCTGCAGTGTCACATAGGCTCCTTGGTTCCATGAGGAACACAAAAGCTTTGCAGAAACATTGAGCCACAGCTGCTGAACACAGCTGGCAACATCTGCTGCATCAAAAGAGGGCTTCAAGCTGAGAATGGCACCAGCAGCTTCCATCTGCAACAGAGACCCAGGGAAAGGACAGGCTGTGCCGGTCTGGACAAATGTGGAGGAAAATATCCTCTGGTTGAAGGCAGGTTACACCCAGCCCTCCCACACCAGGTTCGGGAAAAAAGAATTTTCCTTGGAAGAAAGTGAAACAGATAGAAACTATTTATTTAACAAACACACAGGAAAAGGATAACAATGCTAAATATTCAAACCTCTCGCTGTGGAGAGAAAGCTGGGATAATTGGAGAGTCCTTCCGTGTTTCAGTGGGGTCTCCTGAAACATCCCTAGACAGCGAGGCCCGTGGAAAGAAATAGGGAGCGATTCTTGAGAGAAGTTTCAGAGCTCTTTCTTCTCCAGCCACATGGGCGGGGCACTGCCAAAGAACTGAGCAATCCCGGGACAAGCAGGGCCCTCCTGGCACAGGGCAACACAAAATAACCAGTGCTGAACAGGATTAGGGCACATGTGAGCAGGGAGCAGGGAGACCCCGTGCCCAGGCCATGCCTCTACCCCAGGGTCCCCTCTCCCATGACCTCATGGCAGGGGGGAGGAACCCCAACACTTCTGGAGGTGTAGTCTCCCTCCTCCTCCTTGGAGCTGGCTCATGGGCCCACATTCAGGGCCCCCACCTCGGGCGAAAATTGTCCCAGTGTGGTCTGATGTTGAAACAGTCAAGAAGAGAAGAAGGGAAAAAAAACCCCCGAAGTCCCAGGAGAACAAAGTTCAACTCTCCATCTCCCTGCAGAGAAAAGGAGCTGAAAACTGGCTCAAAAGCAAGAAGGTTGCTTCCTGCACTCTTGCTGCAAGCAGGATGCAGAGGAGTGTGTATGTGTGTCCTTGAACAAACGCTCTGAGAAGTTTGTCCAGTTTTTTTTCCTCTCCCCCCTCTCAGGCTCAGTTGAAAGGCACAGAAATGCACCAAGTTAACTTCTGGGCATAGAGCAGCCATAGGGGATACACATCCTAAAGTCACCCCAAGACACAGGCACAGAGAATTCAGTGGAAAGACTCCGAGAATTCTGCTCCCAGAGATCATTCCTGCTCACACTGACCCTTGTAGAAAGGGGCCATCGTTCCAGGCAGCCTGTACTGAGCATGTGGCTCCTGAGCGGGGTTTGTTGTTTAGGAAACCTGCTCAGGCTTTTCCATTCTTTCCTTGCAAACAGGAAAACTTCTCCTGGGCCTGTGTGCAGGCAGAGGCCTGAGGAGAGCAGGTGGCACATGGTGCGCTGGGCTGGGACAGCCAGCTGCAGAGCTCAAGGGAAGAAGCCCAAAGTGGCACAATGGCTCCTTGCCTTCACATGCAACACCTGGGTCACAATGGTCTCCTTGATTCCATGAGGCCCCACTGTGTCACAATGGCTCCTTGGTTCCATGCGGTTCCGCAGTGTCACCATGGTCTCCTTTGATCCGCATTGTCATCATGGACAATTGGTTCCATGAGGCCCTGCAGTGTCACAATGGTCCCTTGGTTCCACAGGTTTGATGTTGTAACAATGGACTCCTTGCTTCTATGAGCTCGCCTGCTTTTTGCAGAGGTGTCTTTGGTTCCAACAAGGCCCCGCTGTGTCTCAGTGCACCCTGGCTTCCATGCGCATCTGGAGTATCACAAAGGCTCCTTGGTTGCACCAGGTCCTGCTGTGTCACAATGGATCCTGTGCTCCATGAGGCCCTCCAAAGTCATCATGGAGGCTTGCTTCCATGAGGTTCCATGATGTGCCAGTGGTCATCTTGCTTCCAGGAGTTTCCTTAGTGTCACAATGCTCTCCATGCTTCCATGATTCCCCACAATGTCCCAATGCTCTCCATGCTTCCATTAGGCCCTGCTTTGCCACAATGGTGCCCTCGTTTCCATGAGGCCCCGCTGTGTCACAATGGACGTATGGTTCCATGATGCTCCGTGGTGTCACCATGGTCTTCTTGAATCCGCAGTGTAACAATGAACCATTGGTTCCATGCGGCCTGGCCGTGTCACAATGGGCTCCTTGAGTCCATGATTCCCCACGGTGTCACAATGGAGCCTTGTTTCTAGGAGGTTCTGTACTGTCACAATTGTCTCCTTGATGCCATCAGCCCCTGCAGTGTCACATAGGCTCCTTGGTTCCATGAGGAACACAAAAGCTTTGCAGAAACATTGAGCCACAGCTGCTGAACACAGCTGGCAACATCTGCTGCATCAAAAGAGGGCTTCAAGCTGAGAATGGCACCAGCAGCTTCCATCTGCAACAGAGACCCAGGGAAAGGACAGGCTGTGCCGGTCTGGACAAATGTGGAGGAAAATATCCTCTGGTTGAAGGCAGGTTACACCCAGCCCTCCCCCACCAGGTTCGGGAAAAAAGAATTTTCCTCGGAAGAAAGTGAAAGAGATAGAAACTCTTTATTTAACAAACACACAGCAAAAGGATAACAATGCTAAATATTCAAACCTCTCGCTGTGGAGAGAAAGCTGGGATAATTGGAGAGTCCTTCCGTGTTTCAGTGGGGTCTCCTGAAACATCCCTAGACAGCGAGGCCCGTGGAAAGAAATAGGGAGCGATTCTTGAGAGAAGTTTCAGAGCTCTTTCTTCTCCAGCCACATGGGCGGGGCACTGCCAAAGAACTGAGCAATCCCGGGACAAGCAGGGCCCTCCTGGCACAGGGCAACACAAAATAACCAGTGCTGAACAGGATTAGGGGACATGTGAGCAGGGAGCAGGGAGACCCCGTGCCCAGGCCATGCCTCTACCCCAGGGTCCCCTCTCCCATGACCTCATGGCAGGGGGGAGGAACCCCAACACTTCTGGAGGTGTAGTCTCCCTCCTCCTCCTTGGGGCTGGCTCATGGGCCCACATTCAGGGCCCCCACCTCGGGAGAAAATTGTCCCAGTGTGGTCTGATGTTGAAACAGTCAAGAAGAGAAGAAGGGAAAAAAAACCCCCGAAGTCCCAGGAGAACAAAGTTCAACTCTCCATCTCCCTGCAGAGAAAAGGAGCTGAAAACTGGCTCAAAAGCAAGAAGGTTGCTTCCTGCACTCTTGCTGCAAGCAGGATGCAGAGGAGTGTGTATGTGTGTCCTTGAACAAACGCTCTGAGAAGTTTGTCCAGTTTTTTTTCCTCTCCCCCCTCTCAGGCTCAGTTGAAAGGCACAGAAATGCACCAAGTTAACTTCTGGGCATAGAGCAGCCATAGGGGATACACATCCTAAAGTCACCCCAAGACACAGGCACAGAGAATTCAGTGGAAAGACTCCGAGAATTCTGCTCCCAGAGATCATTCCTGCTCACACTGACCCTTGTAGAAAGGGGCCATCGTTCCAGGCAGCCTGTACTGAGCATGTGGCTCCTGAGCGGGGTTTGTTGTTTAGGAAACCTGCTCAGGCTTTTCCATTCTTTCCTTGCAAACAGGAAAACTTCTCCTGGGCCTGTGTGCAGGCAGAGCCCTGAGGAGAGCAGGTGGCACATGGTGCGCTGGGCTGGGACAGCCAGCTGCAGAGCTCAAGGGAAGAAGCCCAAAGTGGCATAATGGCTCCTTGCCTTCACATGCAACACCTGGGTCACAATGGTCTCCTTGATTCCATGAGGCCCCACTGTGTCACAATGGCTCCTTGGTTCCATGCGGTTCCGCAGTGTCACCATGGTCTCCTTTGATCCGCATTGTCATCATGGACAATTGGTTCCATGAGGCCCCGCAGTGTCACAATGGTCCCTTGGTTCCACAGGTTTGATGTTGTAACAATGGACTCCTTGCTTCTATGAGCTCGCCTGCTTTTTGCAGAGGTGTCTTTGGTTCCAACAAGGCCCCGCTGTGTCTCAGTGCACCCTGGCTTCCATGCGCATCTGGAGTATCACAAAGGCTCCTTGGTTGCACCAGGTCCTGCTGTGTCACAATGGATCCTGTGCTCCATGAGGCCCTCCAAAGTCATCATGGAGGCTTGCTTCCATGAGGTTCCATGATGTGCCAGTGGTCATCTTGGTTCCAGGAGTTTCCTTAGTGTCACAATGCTCTCCATGCTTCCATGATTCCCCACAATGTCCCAATGCTCTCCATGCTTCCATTAGGCCCTGCTTTGCCACAATGGTGCCCTCGTTTCCATGAGGCCCCGCTGTGTCACAATGGACTATGGTTCCGTGATGCTCCGTGGTGTCACCATGGTCTTCTTGAATCCGCCGTGTAACAATGGACTATTGGTTCCATGCGGCCTGGCCGTGTCACAATGGGCTCCTTGAGTCCATGATTCCCCACGGTGTCACAATGGAGCCTTGTTTCTAGGAGGTTCTGTACTGTCACAATTGTCTCCTTGATGCCATCAGCCCCTGCAGTGTCACATAGGCTCCTTGGTTCCATGAGGAACACAAAAGCTTTGCAGAAACATTGAGCCACAGCTGCTGAACACAGCTGGCAACATCTGCTGCATCAAAAGAGGGCTTCAAGCTGAGAATGGCACCAGCAGCTTCCATCTGCAACAGAGCCCCAGGGAAAGGACAGGCTGTGCCGGTCTGGACAAATCTGGAGGAAAATATCCTCTGGTTGAAGGCAGGTTACACCCAGCCCTCCCCCACCAGGTTCGGGAAAAAAGAATTTTCCTTGGAAGAAAGTGAAACAGATAGAAACTCTTTATTTAACAAACACACAGGAAAAGGATAACAATGCTAAATATTCAAACCTCTCGCTGTGGAGAGAAAGCTGGGATAATTGGAGAGTCCTTCCGTGTTTCAGTGGGGTCTCCTGAAACATCCCTAGACAGCGAGGCCCGTGGAAAGAAATAGGGAGCGATTCTTGAGAGAAGTTTCAGAGCTCTTTCTTCTCCAGCCACATGGGCGGGGCACTGCCAAAGAACTGAGCAATCCCGGGACAAGCAGGGCCCTCCTGGCACAGGGCAACACAAAATAACCAGTGCTGAACAGGATTAGGGCACATGTGAGCAGGGAGCAGGGAGACCCTGTGCCCAGGCCATGCCTCTACCCCAGGGTCCCCTCTCCCATGACCTCATGGCAGGGGGGAGGAACCCCAACACTTCTGGAGGTGTAGTCTCCCTCCTCCTCCTTGGAGCTGGCTCATGGGCCCACATTCAGGGCCCCCACCTCGGGCGAAAATTGTCCCAGTGTGGTCTGATGTTGAAACAGTCAAGAAGAGAAGAAGGGAAAAAAAACCCCAAAGTCCCAGGAGAACAAAGTTCAACTCTCCATCTCCCTGCAGAGAAAAGGAGCTGAAAACTGGCTCAAAAGCAAGAAGGTTGCTTCCTGCACTCTTGCTGCAAGCAGGATGCAGAGGAGTGTGTATGTGTGTCCTTGAACAAACGCTCTGAGAAGTTTGTCCAGTTTTTTTTCCTCTCCCCCCTCTCAGGCTCAGTTGAAAGGCACAGAAATGCACCAAGTTAACTTCTGGGCATAGAGCAGCCATAGGGGATACACATCCTAAAGTCACCCCAAGACACAGGCACAGAGAATTCAGTGGAAAGACTCCGAGAATTCTGCTCCCAGAGATCATTCCTGCTCACACTGACCCTTGTAGAAAGGGGCCATCGTTCCAGGCAGCCTGTACTGAGCATGTGGCTCCTGAGCGGGGTTTGTTGTTTAGGAAACCTGCTCAGGCTTTTCCATTCTTTCCTTGCAAACAGGAAAACTTCTCCTGGGCCTGTGTGCAGGCAGAGCCCTGAGGAGAGCAGGTGGCACATGGTGCGCTGGGCTGGGACAGCCAGCTGCAGAGCTCAAGGGAAGAAGCCCAAAGTGGCATAATGGCTCCTTGCCTTCACATGCAACACCTGGGTCACAATGGTCTCCTTGATTCCATGAGGCCCCACTGTGTCACAATGGCTCCTTGGTTCCATGCGGTTCCGCAGTGTCACCATGGTCTCCTTTGATCCGCATTGTCATCATGGACAATTGGTTCCATGAGGCCCCGCAGTGTCACAATGGTCCCTTGGTTCCACAGGTTTTATGTTGTAACAATGGACTCCTTGCTTCTATGAGCTCGCCTGCTTTTTGCAGAGGTGTCTTTGGTTCCAACAAGGCCCCGCTGTGTCTCAGTGCACCCTGGCTTCCATGCGCATCTGGAGTATCACAAAGGCTCCTTGGTTGCACCAGGTCCTGCTGTGTCACAATGGATCCTGTGCTCCATGAGGCCCTCCAAAGTCATCATGGAGGCTTGCTTCCATGAGGTTCCATGATGTGCCAGTGGTCATCTTGGTTCCAGGAGTTTCCTTAGTGTCACAATGCTCTCCATGCTTCCATGATTCCCCACAATGTCCCAATGCTCTCCATGCTTCCATTAGGCCCTGCTTTGCCACAATGGTGCCCTCGTTTCCATGAGGCCCCGCTGTGTCACAATGGACTATGGTTCCGTGATGCTCCGTGGTGTCACCATGGTCTTCTTGAATCCGCCGTGTAACAATGGACTATTGGTTCCATGCGGCCTGGCCGTGTCACAATGGGCTCCTTGAGTCCATGATTCCCCACGGTGTCACAATGGAGCCTTGTTTCTAGGAGGTTCTGTACTGTCACAATTGTCTCCTTGATGCCATCAGCCCCTGCAGTGTCACATAGGCTCCTTGGTTCCATGAGGAACACAAAAGCTTTGCAGAAACATTGAGCCACAGCTGCTGAACACAGCTGGCAACATCTGCTGCATCAAAAGAGGGCTTCAAGCTGAGAATGGCACCAGCAGCTTCCATCTGCAACAGAGACCCAGGGAAAGGACAGGCTGTGCCGGTCTGGACAAATCTGGAGGAAAATATCCTCTGGTTGAAGGCAGGTTACACCCAGCCCTCCCCCACCAGGTTCGGGAAAAAAGAATTTTCCTTGGAAGAAAGTGAAACAGATAGAAACTCTTTATTTAACAAACACACAGGAAAAGGATAACAATGCTAAATATTCAAACCTCTCGCTGTGGAGAGAAAGCTGGGATAATTGGAGAGTCCTTCCGTGTTTCAGTGGGGTCTCCTGAAACATCCCTAGACAGCGAGGCCCGTGGAAAGAAATAGGGAGCGATTCTTGAGAGAAGTTTCAGAGCTCTTTCTTCTCCAGCCACATGGGCGGGGCACTGCCAAAGAACTGAGCAATCCCGGGACAAGCAGGGCCCTCCTGGCACAGGGCAACACAAAATAACCAGTGCTGAACAGGATTAGGGCACATGTGAGCAGGGAGCAGGGAGACCCTGTGCCCAGGCCATGCCTCTACCCCAGGGTCCCCTCTCCCATGACCTCATGGCAGGGGGGAGGAACCCCAACACTTCTGGAGGTGTAGTCTCCCTCCTCCTCCTTGGAGCTGGCTCATGGGCCCACATTCAGGGCCCCCACCTCGGGCGAAAATTGTCCCAGTGTGGTCTGATGTTGAAACAGTCAAGAAGAGAAGAAGGGAAAAAAAACCCCAAAGTCCCAGGAGAACAAAGTTCAACTCTCCATCTCCCTGCAGAGAAAAGGAGCTGAAAACTGGCTCAAAAGCAAGAAGGTTGCTTCCTCCACCCTTGCTGCAAGCAGGATGCAGAGGAGTGTGTATGTGTGTCCTTGAACAAACGCTCTGAGAAGTTTGTCCGGTTTTTTTTCCTCTCCCCCCTCTCAGGCTCAGTTGAAAGGCACAGAAATGCACCAAGTTAACTTCTGGGCATAGAGCAGCCATAGGGGATACACATCCTAAAGTCACCCCAAGACACAGGCACAGAGAATTCAGTGGAAAGACTCTGAGAATTCTGCTCCCAGAGATCATTCCTGCTCACACTGACCCTTGTAGAAAGGGGCCATCGTTCCAGGCAGCCTGTACTGAGCATGTGGCTCCTGAGCGGGGTTTGTTGTTTAGGAAACCTGCTCAGGCTTTTCCATTCTTTCCTTGCAAACAGGAAAACTTCTCCTGGGGCTGTGTGCAGGCAGAGCCCTGAGGAGAGCAGGTGGCACATGGTGCGCTGGGCTGGGACAGCCAGCTGCAGAGCTCAAGGGAAGAAGCCCAAAGAGTCACAATGGCTCCTTGCCTTCACATGCAACACCTGGGTCACAATGGTCTCCTTGATTCCATGAGGCCCCACTGTGTCACAATGGCTCCTTGGTTCCATGCGGTTCCGCAGTGTCACCATGGTCTCCTTTGATCCGCATTGTCATCATGGACAATTGGTTCCATGAGGCCCCGCAGTGTCACAATGGTCCCTTGGTTCCACAGGTTTGATGTTGTAACAATGGACTCCTTGCTTCTATGAGCTCGCCTGCTTTTTGCAGAGGTGTCTTTGGTTCCAACAAGGCCCCGCTGTGTCTCAGTGCACCCTGGCTTCCATGCGCATCTGGAGTATCACAAAGGCTCCTTGGTTGCACCAGGTCCTGCTGTGTCACAATGGATCCTGTGCTCCATGAGGCCCTCCAAAGTCATCATGGAGGCTTGCTTCCATGAGGTTCCATGATGTGCCAGTGGTCATCTTGCTTCCAGGAGTTTCCTTAGTGTCACAATGCTCTCCATGCTTCCATGATTCCCCACAATGTCCCAATGCTCTCCATGCTTCCATTAGGCCCTGCTTTGCCACAATGGTGCCCTCGTTTCCATGAGGCCCCGCTGTGTCACAATGGACGTATGGTTCCATGATGCTCCGTGGTGTCACCATGGTCTTCTTGAATCCGCAGTGTAACAATGAACCATTGGTTCCATGCGGCCTGGCCGTGTCACAATGGGCTCCTTGAGTCCATGATTCCCCACGGTGTCACAATGGAGCCTTGTTTCTAGGAGGTTCTGTACTGTCACAATTGTCTCCTTGATGCCATCAGCCCCTGCAGTGTCACATAGGCTCCTTGGTTCCATGAGGAACACAAAAGCTTTGCAGAAACATTGAGCCACAGCTGCTGAACACAGCTGGCAACATCTGCTGCATCAAAAGAGGGCTTCAAGCTGAGAATGGCACCAGCAGCTTCCATCTGCAACAGAGACCCAGGGAAAGGACAGGCTGTGCCGGTCTGGACAAATGTGGAGGAAAATATCCTCTGGTTGAAGGCAGGTTACACCCAGCCCTCCCCCACCAGGTTCGGGAAAAAAGAATTTTCCTCGGAAGAAAGTGAAAGAGATAGAAACTCTTTATTTAACAAACACACAGCAAAAGGATAACAATGCTAAATATTCAAACCTCTCGCTGTGGAGAGAAAGCTGGGATAATTGGAGAGTCCTTCCGTGTTTCAGTGGGGTCTCCTGAAACATCCCTAGACAGCGAGGCCCGTGGAAAGAAATAGGGAGCGATTCTTGAGAGAAGTTTCAGAGCTCTTTCTTCTCCAGCCACATGGGCGGGGCACTGCCAAAGAACTGAGCAATCCCGGGACAAGCAGGGCCCTCCTGGCACAGGGCAACACAAAATAACCAGTGCTGAACAGGATTAGGGCACATGTGAGCAGGGAGCAGGGAGACCCCGTGCCCAGGCCATGCCTCTACCCCAGGGTCCCCTCTCCCATGACCTCATGGCAGGGGGGAGGAACCCCAACACTTCTGGAGGTGTAGTCTCCCTCCTCCTCCTTGGAGCTGGCTCATGGGCCCACATTCAGGGCCCCCACCTCGGGCGAAAATTGTCCCAGTGTGGTCTGATGTTGAAACAGTCAAGAAGAGAAGAAGGGAAAAAAAACCCCCGAAGTCCCAGGAGAACAAAGTTCAACTCTCCATCTCCCTGCAGAGAAAAGGAGCTGAAAACTGGCTCAAAAGCAAGAAGGTTGCTTCCTGCACTCTTGCTGCAAGCAGGATGCAGAGGAGTGTGTATGTGTGTCCTTGAACAAACGCTCTGAGAAGTTTGTCCAGTTTTTTTTCCTCTCCCCCCTCTCAGGCTCAGTTGAAAGGCACAGAAATGCACCAAGTTAACTTCTGGGCATAGAGCAGCCATAGGGGATACACATCCTAAAGTCACCCCAAGACACAGGCACAGAGAATTCAGTGGAAAGACTCCGAGAATTCTGCTCCCAGAGATCATTCCTGCTCACACTGACCCTTGTAGAAAGGGGCCATCGTTCCAGGCAGCCTGTACTGAGCATGTGGCTCCTGAGCGGGGTTTGTTGTTTAGGAAACCTGCTCAGGCTTTTCCATTCTTTCCTTGCAAACAGGAAAACTTCTCCTGGGCCTGTGTGCAGGCAGAGCCCTGAGGAGAGCAGGTGGCACATGGTGCGCTGGGCTGGGACAGCCAGCTGCAGAGCTCAAGGGAAGAAGCCCAAAGTGGCATAATGGCTCCTTGCCTTCACATGCAACACCTGGGTCACAATGGTCTCCTTGATTCCATGAGGCCCCACTGTGTCACAATGGCTCCTTGGTTCCATGCGGTTCCGCAGTGTCACCATGGTCTCCTTTGATCCGCATTGTCATCATGGACAATTGGTTCCATGAGGCCCCGCAGTGTCACAATGGTCCCTTGGTTCCACAGGTTTGATGTTGTAACAATGGACTCCTTGCTTCTATGAGCTCGCCTGCTTTTTGCAGAGGTGTCTTTGGTTCCAACAAGGCCCCGCTGTGTCTCAGTGCACCCTGGCTTCCATGCGCATCTGGAGTATCACAAAGGCTCCTTGGTTGCACCAGGTCCTGCTGTGTCACAATGGATCCTGTGCTCCATGAGGCCCTCCAAAGTCATCATGGAGGCTTGCTTCCATGAGGTTCCATGATGTGCCAGTGGTCATCTTGGTTCCAGGAGTTTCCTTAGTGTCACAATGCTCTCCATGCTTCCATGATTCCCCACAATGTCCCAATGCTCTCCATGCTTCCATTAGGCCCTGCTTTGCCACAATGGTGCCCTCGTTTCCATGAGGCCCCGCTGTGTCACAATGGACTATGGTTCCGTGATGCTCCGTGGTGTCACCATGGTCTTCTTGAATCCGCCGTGTAACAATGGACTATTGGTTCCATGCGGCCTGGCCGTGTCACAATGGGCTCCTTGAGTCCATGATTCCCCACGGTGTCACAATGGAGCCTTGTTTCTAGGAGGTTCTGTACTGTCACAATTGTCTCCTTGATGCCATCAGCCCCTGCAGTGTCACATAGGCTCCTTGGTTCCATGAGGAACACAAAAGCTTTGCAGAAACATTGAGCCACAGCTGCTGAACACAGCTGGCAACATCTGCTGCATCAAAAGAGGGCTTCAAGCTGAGAATGGCACCAGCAGCTTCCATCTGCAACAGAGACCCAGGGAAAGGACAGGCTGTGCCGGTCTGGACAAATGTGGAGGAAAATATCCTCTGGTTGAAGGCAGGTTACACCCAGCCCTCCCACACCAGGTTCGGGAAAAAAGAATTTTCCTTGGAAGAAAGTGAAACAGATAGAAACTATTTATTTAACAAACACACAGGAAAAGGATAACAATGCTAAATATTCAAACCTCTCGCTGTGGAGAGAAAGCTGGGATAATTGGAGAGTCCTTCCGTGTTTCAGTGGGGTCTCCTGAAACATCCCTAGACAGCGAGGCCCGTGGAAAGAAATAGGGAGCGATTCTTGAGAGAAGTTTCAGAGCTCTTTCTTCTCCAGCCACATGGGCGGGGCACTGCCAAAGAACTGAGCAATCCCGGGACAAGCAGGGCCCTCCTGGCACAGGGCAACACAAAATAACCAGTGCTGAACAGGATTAGGGCACATGTGAGCAGGGAGCAGGGAGACCCCGTGCCCAGGCCATGCCTCTACCCCAGGGTCCCCTCTCCCATGACCTCATGGCAGGGGGGAGGAACCCCAACACTTCTGGAGGTGTAGTCTCCCTCCTCCTCCTTGGAGCTGGCTCATGGGCCCACATTCAGGGCCCCCACCTCGGGCGAAAATTGTCCCAGTGTGGTCTGATGTTGAAACAGTCAAGAAGAGAAGAAGGGAAAAAAAACCCCCGAAGTCCCAGGAGAACAAAGTTCAACTCTCCATCTCCCTGCAGAGAAAAGGAGCTGAAAACTGGCTCAAAAGCAAGAAGGTTGCTTCCTGCACTCTTGCTGCAAGCAGGATGCAGAGGAGTGTGTATGTGTGTCCTTGAACAAACGCTCTGAGAAGTTTGTCCAGTTTTTTTTCCTCTCCCCCCTCTCAGGCTCAGTTGAAAGGCACAGAAATGCACCAAGTTAACTTCTGGGCATAGAGCAGCCATAGGGGATACACATCCTAAAGTCACCCCAAGACACAGGCACAGAGAATTCAGTGGAAAGACTCCGAGAATTCTGCTCCCAGAGATCATTCCTGCTCACACTGACCCTTGTAGAAAGGGGCCATCGTTCCAGGCAGCCTGTACTGAGCATGTGGCTCCTGAGCGGGGTTTGTTGTTTAGGAAACCTGCTCAGGCTTTTCCATTCTTTCCTTGCAAACAGGAAAACTTCTCCTGGGCCTGTGTGCAGGCAGAGGCCTGAGGAGAGCAGGTGGCACATGGTGCGCTGGGCTGGGACAGCCAGCTGCAGAGCTCAAGGGAAGAAGCCCAAAGTGGCACAATGGCTCCTTGCCTTCACATGCAACACCTGGGTCACAATGGTCTCCTTGATTCCATGAGGCCCCACTGTGTCACAATGGCTCCTTGGTTCCATGCGGTTCCGCAGTGTCACCATGGTCTCCTTTGATCCGCATTGTCATCATGGACAATTGGTTCCATGAGGCCCTGCAGTGTCACAATGGTCCCTTGGTTCCACAGGTTTGATGTTGTAACAATGGACTCCTTGCTTCTATGAGCTCGCCTGCTTTTTGCAGAGGTGTCTTTGGTTCCAACAAGGCCCCGCTGTGTCTCAGTGCACCCTGGCTTCCATGCGCATCTGGAGTATCACAAAGGCTCCTTGGTTGCACCAGGTCCTGCTGTGTCACAATGGATCCTGTGCTCCATGAGGCCCTCCAAAGTCATCATGGAGGCTTGCTTCCATGAGGTTCCATGATGTGCCAGTGGTCATCTTGCTTCCAGGAGTTTCCTTAGTGTCACAATGCTCTCCATGCTTCCATGATTCCCCACAATGTCCCAATGCTCTCCATGCTTCCATTAGGCCCTGCTTTGCCACAATGGTGCCCTCGTTTCCATGAGGCCCCGCTGTGTCACAATGGACGTATGGTTCCATGATGCTCCGTGGTGTCACCATGGTCTTCTTGAATCCGCAGTGT
Organism: Aphelocoma coerulescens; assembly: GCF_041296385.1. NCBI lineage: Eukaryota > Metazoa > Chordata > Aves > Passeriformes > Corvidae > Aphelocoma > Aphelocoma coerulescens. Next base: position 3,567,494 of record NW_027183804.1, on the reverse strand, counting down.
AACAATGAACCATTGGTTCCATGCGGCCTGGCCGTGTCACAATGGGCTCCTTGAGTCCATGATTCCCCACGGTGTCACAATGGAGCCTTGTTTCTAGGAGGTTCTGTACTGTCACAATTGTCTCCTTGATGCCATCAGCCCCTGCAGTGTCACATAGGCTCCTTGGTTCCATGAGGAACACAAAAGCTTTGCAGAAACATTGAGCCACAGCTGCTGAACACAGCTGGCAACATCTGCTGCATCAAAAGAGGGCTTCAAGCTGAGAATGGCACCAGCAGCTTCCATCTGCAACAGAGACCCAGGGAAAGGACAGGCTGTGCCGGTCTGGACAAATGTGGAGGAAAATATCCTCTGGTTGAAGGCAGGTTACACCCAGCCCTCCCCCACCAGGTTCGGGAAAAAAGAATTTTCCTCGGAAGAAAGTGAAAGAGATAGAAACTCTTTATTTAACAAACACACAGCAAAAGGATAACAATGCTAAATATTCAAACCTCTCGCTGTGGAGAGAAAGCTGGGATAATTGGAGAGTCCTTCCGTGTTTCAGTGGGGTCTCCTGAAACATCCCTAGACAGCGAGGCCCGTGGAAAGAAATAGGGAGCGATTCTTGAGAGAAGTTTCAGAGCTCTTTCTTCTCCAGCCACATGGGCGGGGCACTGCCAAAGAACTGAGCAATCCCGGGACAAGCAGGGCCCTCCTGGCACAGGGCAACACAAAATAACCAGTGCTGAACAGGATTAGGGGACATGTGAGCAGGGAGCAGGGAGACCCCGTGCCCAGGCCATGCCTCTACCCCAGGGTCCCCTCTCCCATGACCTCATGGCAGGGGGGAGGAACCCCAACACTTCTGGAGGTGTAGTCTCCCTCCTCCTCCTTGGGGCTGGCTCATGGGCCCACATTCAGGGCCCCCACCTCGGGAGAAAATTGTCCCAGTGTGGTCTGATGTTGAAACAGTCAAGAAGAGAAGAAGGGAAAAAAAACCCCCGAAGTCCCAGGAGAACAAAGTTCAACTCTCCATCTCCCTGCAGAGAAAAGGAGCTGAAAACTGGCTCAAAAGCAAGAAGGTTGCTTCCTGCACTCTTGCTGCAAGCAGGATGCAGAGGAGTGTGTATGTGTGTCCTTGAACAAACGCTCTGAGAAGTTTGTCCAGTTTTTTTTCCTCTCCCCCCTCTCAGGCTCAGTTGAAAGGCACAGAAATGCACCAAGTTAACTTCTGGGCATAGAGCAGCCATAGGGGATACACATCCTAAAGTCACCCCAAGACACAGGCACAGAGAATTCAGTGGAAAGACTCCGAGAATTCTGCTCCCAGAGATCATTCCTGCTCACACTGACCCTTGTAGAAAGGGGCCATCGTTCCAGGCAGCCTGTACTGAGCATGTGGCTCCTGAGCGGGGTTTGTTGTTTAGGAAACCTGCTCAGGCTTTTCCATTCTTTCCTTGCAAACAGGAAAACTTCTCCTGGGCCTGTGTGCAGGCAGAGCCCTGAGGAGAGCAGGTGGCACATGGTGCGCTGGGCTGGGACAGCCAGCTGCAGAGCTCAAGGGAAGAAGCCCAAAGTGGCATAATGGCTCCTTGCCTTCACATGCAACACCTGGGTCACAATGGTCTCCTTGATTCCATGAGGCCCCACTGTGTCACAATGGCTCCTTGGTTCCATGCGGTTCCGCAGTGTCACCATGGTCTCCTTTGATCCGCATTGTCATCATGGACAATTGGTTCCATGAGGCCCCGCAGTGTCACAATGGTCCCTTGGTTCCACAGGTTTGATGTTGTAACAATGGACTCCTTGCTTCTATGAGCTCGCCTGCTTTTTGCAGAGGTGTCTTTGGTTCCAACAAGGCCCCGCTGTGTCTCAGTGCACCCTGGCTTCCATGCGCATCTGGAGTATCACAAAGGCTCCTTGGTTGCACCAGGTCCTGCTGTGTCACAATGGATCCTGTGCTCCATGAGGCCCTCCAAAGTCATCATGGAGGCTTGCTTCCATGAGGTTCCATGATGTGCCAGTGGTCATCTTGGTTCCAGGAGTTTCCTTAGTGTCACAATGCTCTCCATGCTTCCATGATTCCCCACAATGTCCCAATGCTCTCCATGCTTCCATTAGGCCCTGCTTTGCCACAATGGTGCCCTCGTTTCCATGAGGCCCCGCTGTGTCACAATGGACTATGGTTCCGTGATGCTCCGTGGTGTCACCATGGTCTTCTTGAATCCGCCGTGTAACAATGGACTATTGGTTCCATGCGGCCTGGCCGTGTCACAATGGGCTCCTTGAGTCCATGATTCCCCACGGTGTCACAATGGAGCCTTGTTTCTAGGAGGTTCTGTACTGTCACAATTGTCTCCTTGATGCCATCAGCCCCTGCAGTGTCACATAGGCTCCTTGGTTCCATGAGGAACACAAAAGCTTTGCAGAAACATTGAGCCACAGCTGCTGAACACAGCTGGCAACATCTGCTGCATCAAAAGAGGGCTTCAAGCTGAGAATGGCACCAGCAGCTTCCATCTGCAACAGAGACCCAGGGAAAGGACAGGCTGTGCCGGTCTGGACAAATCTGGAGGAAAATATCCTCTGGTTGAAGGCAGGTTACACCCAGCCCTCCCCCACCAGGTTCGGGAAAAAAGAATTTTCCTTGGAAGAAAGTGAAACAGATAGAAACTCTTTATTTAACAAACACACAGGAAAAGGATAACAATGCTAAATATTCAAACCTCTCGCTGTGGAGAGAAAGCTGGGATAATTGGAGAGTCCTTCCGTGTTTCAGTGGGGTCTCCTGAAACATCCCTAGACAGCGAGGCCCGTGGAAAGAAATAGGGAGCGATTCTTGAGAGAAGTTTCAGAGCTCTTTCTTCTCCAGCCACATGGGCGGGGCACTGCCAAAGAACTGAGCAATCCCGGGACAAGCAGGGCCCTCCTGGCACAGGGCAACACAAAATAACCAGTGCTGAACAGGATTAGGGCACATGTGAGCAGGGAGCAGGGAGACCCTGTGCCCAGGCCATGCCTCTACCCCAGGGTCCCCTCTCCCATGACCTCATGGCAGGGGGGAGGAACCCCAACACTTCTGGAGGTGTAGTCTCCCTCCTCCTCCTTGGAGCTGGCTCATGGGCCCACATTCAGGGCCCCCACCTCGGGCAAAAATTGTCCCAGTGTGGTCTGATGTTGAAACAGTCAAGAAGAGAAGAAGGGAAAAAAAACCCCAAAGTCCCAGGAGAACAAAGTTCAACTCTCCATCTCCCTGCAGAGAAAAGGAGCTGAAAACTGGCTCAAAAGCAAGAAGGTTGCTTCCTCCACCCTTGCTGCAAGCAGGATGCAGAGGAGTGTGTATGTGTGTCCTTGAACAAACGCTCTGAGAAGTTTGTCCGGTTTTTTTTCCTCTCCCCCCTCTCAGGCTCAGTTGAAAGGCACAGAAATGCACCAAGTTAACTTCTGGGCATAGAGCAGCCATAGGGGATACACATCCTAAAGTCACCCCAAGACACAGGCACAGAGAATTCAGTGGAAAGACTCTGAGAATTCTGCTCCCAGAGATCATTCCTGCTCACACTGACCCTTGTAGAAAGGGGCCATCGTTCCAGGCAGCCTGTACTGAGCATGTGGCTCCTGAGCGGGGTTTGTTGTTTAGGAAACCTGCTCAGGCTTTTCCATTCTTTCCTTGCAAACAGGAAAACTTCTCCTGGGCCTGTGTGCAGGCAGAGCCCTGAGGAGAGCAGGTGGCACATGGTGCGCTGGGCTGGGACAGCCAGCTGCAGAGCTCAAGGGAAGAAGCCCAAAGTGGCACAATGGCTCCTTGCCTTCACATGCAACACCTGGGTCACAATGGTCTCCTTGATTCCATGAGGCCCCACTGTGTCACAATGGCTCCTTGGTTCCATGCGGTTCCGCAGTGTCACCATGGTCTCCTTTGATCCGCATTGTCATCATGGACAATTGGTTCCATGAGGCCCCGCAGTGTCACAATGGTCCCTTGGTTCCACAGGTTTGATGTTGTAACAATGGACTCCTTGCTTCTATGAGCTCGCCTGCTTTTTGCAGAGGTGTCTTTGGTTCCAACAAGGCCCCGCTGTGTCTCAGTGCACCCTGGCTTCCATGCGCATCTGGAGTATCACAAAGGCTCCTTGGTTGCACCAGGTCCTGCTGTGTCACAATGGATCCTGTGCTCCATGAGGCCCTCCAAAGTCATCATGGAGGCTTGCTTCCATGAGGTTCCATGATGTGCCAGTGGTCATCTTGGTTCCAGGAGTTTCCTTAGTGTCACAATGCTCTCCATGCTTCCATGATTCCCCACAATGTCCCAATGCTCTCCATGCTTCCATTAGGCCCTGCTTTGCCACAATGGTGCCCTCGTTTCCATGAGGCCCCGCTGTGTCACAATGGACGTATGGTTCCATGATGCTCCGTGGTGTCACCATGGTCTTCTTGAATCCGCAGTGTAACAATGAACCATTGGTTCCATGCGGCCTGGCCGTGTCACAATGGGCTCCTTGAGTCCATGATTCCCCACGGTGTCACAATGGAGCCTTGTTTCTAGGAGGTTCTGTACTGTCACAATTGTCTCCTTGATGCCATCAGCCCCTGCAGTGTCACATAGGCTCCTTGGTTCCATGAGGAACACAAAAGCTTTGCAGAAACATTGAGCCACAGCTGCTGAACACAGCTGGCAACATCTGCTGCATCAAAAGAGGGCTTCAAGCTGAGAATGGCACCAGCAGCTTCCATCTGCAACAGAGACCCAGGGAAAGGACAGGCTGTGCCGGTCTGGACAAATGTGGAGGAAAATATCCTCTGGTTGAAGGCAGGTTACACCCAGCCCTCCCCCACCAGGTTCGGGAAAAAAGAATTTTCCTCGGAAGAAAGTGAAAGAGATAGAAACTCTTTATTTAACAAACACACAGCAAAAGGATAACAATGCTAAATATTCAAACCTCTCGCTGTGGAGAGAAAGCTGGGATAATTGGAGAGTCCTTCCGTGTTTCAGTGGGGTCTCCTGAAACATCCCTAGACAGCGAGGCCCGTGGAAAGAAATAGGGAGCGATTCTTGAGAGAAGTTTCAGAGCTCTTTCTTCTCCAGCCACATGGGCGGGGCACTGCCAAAGAACTGAGCAATCCCGGGACAAGCAGGGCCCTCCTGGCACAGGGCAACACAAAATAACCAGTGCTGAACAGGATTAGGGGACATGTGAGCAGGGAGCAGGGAGACCCCGTGCCCAGGCCATGCCTCTACCCCAGGGTCCCCTCTCCCATGACCTCATGGCAGGGGGGAGGAACCCCAACACTTCTGGAGGTGTAGTCTCCCTCCTCCTCCTTGGAGCTGGCTCATGGGCCCACATTCAGGGCCCCCACCTCGGGCGAAAATTGTCCCAGTGTGGTCTGATGTTGAAACAGTCAAGAAGAGAAGAAGGGAAAAAAAACCCCCGAAGTCCCAGGAGAACAAAGTTCAACTCTCCATCTCCCTGCAGAGAAAAGGAGCTGAAAACTGGCTCAAAAGCAAGAAGGTTGCTTCCTGCACTCTTGCTGCAAGCAGGATGCAGAGGAGTGTGTATGTGTGTCCTTGAACAAACGCTCTGAGAAGTTTGTCCAGTTTTTTTTCCTCTCCCCCCTCTCAGGCTCAGTTGAAAGGCACAGAAATGCACCAAGTTAACTTCTGGGCATAGAGCAGCCATAGGGGATACACATCCTAAAGTCACCCCAAGACACAGGCACAGAGAATTCAGTGGAAAGACTCCGAGAATTCTGCTCCCAGAGATCATTCCTGCTCACACTGACCCTTGTAGAAAGGGGCCATCGTTCCAGGCAGCCTGTACTGAGCATGTGGCTCCTGAGCGGGGTTTGTTGTTTAGGAAACCTGCTCAGGCTTTTCCATTCTTTCCTTGCAAACAGGAAAACTTCTCCTGGGCCTGTGTGCAGGCAGAGCCCTGAGGAGAGCAGGTGGCACATGGTGCGCTGGGCTGGGACAGCCAGCTGCAGAGCTCAAGGGAAGAAGCCCAAAGTGGCATAATGGCTCCTTGCCTTCACATGCAACACCTGGGTCACAATGGTCTCCTTGATTCCATGAGGCCCCACTGTGTCACAATGGCTCCTTGGTTCCATGCGGTTCCGCAGTGTCACCATGGTCTCCTTTGATCCGCATTGTCATCATGGACAATTGGTTCCATGAGGCCCCGCAGTGTCACAATGGTCCCTTGGTTCCACAGGTTTGATGTTGTAACAATGGACTCCTTGCTTCTATGAGCTCGCCTGCTTTTTGCAGAGGTGTCTTTGGTTCCAACAAGGCCCCGCTGTGTCTCAGTGCACCCTGGCTTCCATGCGCATCTGGAGTATCACAAAGGCTCCTTGGTTGCACCAGGTCCTGCTGTGTCACAATGGATCCTGTGCTCCATGAGGCCCTCCAAAGTCATCATGGAGGCTTGCTTCCATGAGGTTCCATGATGTGCCAGTGGTCATCTTGGTTCCAGGAGTTTCCTTAGTGTCACAATGCTCTCCATGCTTCCATGATTCCCCACAATGTCCCAATGCTCTCCATGCTTCCATTAGGCCCTGCTTTGCCACAATGGTGCCCTCGTTTCCATGAGGCCCCGCTGTGTCACAATGGACTATGGTTCCGTGATGCTCCGTGGTGTCACCATGGTCTTCTTGAATCCGCCGTGTAACAATGGACTATTGGTTCCATGCGGCCTGGCCGTGTCACAATGGGCTCCTTGAGTCCATGATTCCCCACGGTGTCACAATGGAGCCTTGTTTCTAGGAGGTTCTGTACTGTCACAATTGTCTCCTTGATGCCATCAGCCCCTGCAGTGTCACATAGGCTCCTTGGTTCCATGAGGAACACAAAAGCTTTGCAGAAACATTGAGCCACAGCTGCTGAACACAGCTGGCAACATCTGCTGCATCAAAAGAGGGCTTCAAGCTGAGAATGGCACCAGCAGCTTCCATCTGCAACAGAGCCCCAGGGAAAGGACAGGCTGTGCCGGTCTGGACAAATCTGGAGGAAAATATCCTCTGGTTGAAGGCAGGTTACACCCAGCCCTCCCACACCAGGTTCGGGAAAAAAGAATTTTCCTTGGAAGAAAGTGAAACAGATAGAAACTATTTATTTAACAAACACACAGGAAAAGGATAACAATGCTAAATATTCAAACCTCTCGCTGTGGAGAGAAAGCTGGGATAATTGGAGAGTCCTTCCGTGTTTCAGTGGGGTCTCCTGAAACATCCCTAGACAGCGAGGCCCGTGGAAAGAAATAGGGAGCGATTCTTGAGAGAAGTTTCAGAGCTCTTTCTTCTCCAGCCACATGGGCGGGGCACTGCCAAAGAACTGAGCAATCCCGGGACAAGCAGGGCCCTCCTGGCACAGGGCAACACAAAATAACCAGTGCTGAACAGGATTAGGGCACATGTGAGCAGGGAGCAGGGAGACCCCGTGCCCAGGCCATGCCTCTACCCCAGGGTCCCCTCTCCCATGACCTCATGGCAGGGGGGAGGAACCCCAACACTTCTGGAGGTGTAGTCTCCCTCCTCCTCCTTGGAGCTGGCTCATGGGCCCACATTCAGGGCCCCCACCTCGGGCGAAAATTGTCCCAGTGTGGTCTGATGTTGAAACAGTCAAGAAGAGAAGAAGGGAAAAAAAACCCCCGAAGTCCCAGGAGAACAAAGTTCAACTCTCCATCTCCCTGCAGAGAAAAGGAGCTGAAAACTGGCTCAAAAGCAAGAAGGTTGCTTCCTGCACTCTTGCTGCAAGCAGGATGCAGAGGAGTGTGTATGTGTGTCCTTGAACAAACGCTCTGAGAAGTTTGTCCAGTTTTTTTTCCTCTCCCCCCTCTCAGGCTCAGTTGAAAGGCACAGAAATGCACCAAGTTAACTTCTGGGCATAGAGCAGCCATAGGGGATACACATCCTAAAGTCACCCCAAGACACAGGCACAGAGAATTCAGTGGAAAGACTCCGAGAATTCTGCTCCCAGAGATCATTCCTGCTCACACTGACCCTTGTAGAAAGGGGCCATCGTTCCAGGCAGCCTGTACTGAGCATGTGGCTCCTGAGCGGGGTTTGTTGTTTAGGAAACCTGCTCAGGCTTTTCCATTCTTTCCTTGCAAACAGGAAAACTTCTCCTGGGCCTGTGTGCAGGCAGAGCCCTGAGGAGAGCAGGTGGCACATGGTGCGCTGGGCTGGGACAGCCAGCTGCAGAGCTCAAGGGAAGAAGCCCAAAGTGGCATAATGGCTCCTTGCCTTCACATGCAACACCTGGGTCACAATGGTCTCCTTGATTCCATGAGGCCCCACTGTGTCACAATGGCTCCTTGGTTCCATGCGGTTCCGCAGTGTCACCATGGTCTCCTTTGATCCGCATTGTCATCATGGACAATTGGTTCCATGAGGCCCCGCAGTGTCACAATGGTCCCTTGGTTCCACAGGTTTGATGTTGTAACAATGGACTCCTTGCTTCTATGAGCTCGCCTGCTTTTTGCAGAGGTGTCTTTGGTTCCAACAAGGCCCCGCTGTGTCTCAGTGCACCCTGGCTTCCATGCGCATCTGGAGTATCACAAAGGCTCCTTGGTTGCACCAGGTCCTGCTGTGTCACAATGGATCCTGTGCTCCATGAGGCCCTCCAAAGTCATCATGGAGGCTTGCTTCCATGAGGTTCCATGATGTGCCAGTGGTCATCTTGGTTCCAGGAGTTTCCTTAGTGTCACAATGCTCTCCATGCTTCCATGATTCCCCACAATGTCCCAATGCTCTCCATGCTTCCATTAGGCCCTGCTTTGCCACAATGGTGCCCTCGTTTCCATGAGGCCCCGCTGTGTCACAATGGACTATGGTTCCGTGATGCTCCGTGGTGTCACCATGGTCTTCTTGAATCCGCCGTGTAACAATGGACTATTGGTTCCATGCGGCCTGGCCGTGTCACAATGGGCTCCTTGAGTCCATGATTCCCCACGGTGTCACAATGGAGCCTTGTTTCTAGGAGGTTCTGTACTGTCACAATTGTCTCCTTGATGCCATCAGCCCCTGCAGTGTCACATAGGCTCCTTGGTTCCATGAGGAACACAAAAGCTTTGCAGAAACATTGAGCCACAGCTGCTGAACACAGCTGGCAACATCTGCTGCATCAAAAGAGGGCTTCAAGCTGACAATGGCACCAGCAGCTTCCATCTGCAACAGAGACCCAGGGAAAGGACAGGCTGTGCCGGTCTGGACAAATCTGGAGGAAAATATCCTCTGGTTGAAGGCAGGTTACACCCAGCCCTCCCCCACCAGGTTCGGGAAAAAAGAATTTTCCTTGGAAGAAAGTGAAACAGATAGAAACTCTTTATTTAACAAACACACAGGAAAAGGATAACAATGCTAAATATTCAAACCTCTCGCTGTGGAGAGAAAGCTGGGATAATTGGAGAGTCCTTCCGTGTTTCAGTGGGGTCTCCTGAAACATCCCTAGACAGCGAGGCCCGTGGAAAGAAATAGGGAGCGATTCTTGAGAGAAGTTTCAGAGCTCTTTCTTCTCCAGCCACATGGGCGGGGCACTGCCAAAGAACTGAGCAATCCCGGGACAAGCAGGGCCCTCCTGGCACAGGGCAACACAAAATAACCAGTGCTGAACAGGATTAGGGCACATGTGAGCAGGGAGCAGGGAGACCCCGTGCCCAGGCCATGCCTCTACCCCAGGGTCCCCTCTCCCATGACCTCATGGCAGGGGGGAGGAACCCCAACACTTCTGGAGGTGTAGTCTCCCTCCTCCTCCTTGGAGCTGGCTCATGGGCCCACATTCAGGGCCCCCACCTCGGGCGAAAATTGTCCCAGTGTGGTCTGATGTTGAAACAGTCAAGAAGAGAAGAAGGGAAAAAAAACCCCCGAAGTCCCAGGAGAACAAAGTTCAACTCTCCATCTCCCTGCAGAGAAAAGGAGCTGAAAACTGGCTCAAAAGCAAGAAGGTTGCTTCCTGCACTCTTGCTGCAAGCAGGATGCAGAGGAGTGTGTATGTGTGTCCTTGAACAAACGCTCTGAGAAGTTTGTCCAGTTTTTTTTCCTCTCCCCCCTCTCAGGCTCAGTTGAAAGGCACAGAAATGCACCAAGTTAACTTCTGGGCATAGAGCAGCCATAGGGGATACACATCCTAAAGTCACCCCAAGACACAGGCACAGAGAATTCAGTGGAAAGACTCCGAGAATTCTGCTCCCAGAGATCATTCCTGCTCACACTGACCCTTGTAGAAAGGGGCCATCGTTCCAGGCAGCCTGTACTGAGCATGTGGCTCCTGAGCGGGGTTTGTTGTTTAGGAAACCTGCTCAGGCTTTTCCATTCTTTCCTTGCAAACAGGAAAACTTCTCCTGGGCCTGTGTGCAGGCAGAGGCCTGAGGAGAGCAGGTGGCACATGGTGCGCTGGGCTGGGACAGCCAGCTGCAGAGCTCAAGGGAAGAAGCCCAAAGTGGCACAATGGCTCCTTGCCTTCACATGCAACACCTGGGTCACAATGGTCTCCTTGATTCCATGAGGCCCCACTGTGTCACAATGGCTCCTTGGTTCCATGCGGTTCCGCAGTGTCACCATGGTCTCCTTTGATCCGCATTGTCATCATGGACAATTGGTTCCATGAGGCCCTGCAGTGTCACAATGGTCCCTTGGTTCCACAGGTTTGATGTTGTAACAATGGACTCCTTGCTTCTATGAGCTCGCCTGCTTTTTGCAGAGGTGTCTTTGGTTCCAACAAGGCCCCGCTGTGTCTCAGTGCACCCTGGCTTCCATGCGGATCTGGAGTATCACAAAGACTCCTTGGTTGCACCAGGTCCTGCTGTGTCACAATGGATCCTGTGCTCCATGAGGCCCTCCAAAGTCATCATGGAGGCTTGCTTCCATGAGGTTCCATGATGTGCCAGTGGTCATCTTGGTTCCAGGAGTTTCCTTAGTGTCACAATGCTCTCCATGCTTCCATGATTCCCCACAATGTCCCAATGCTCTCCATGCTTCCATTAGGCCCTGCTTTGCCACAATGGTGCCCTCGTTTCCATGAGGCCCCGCTGTGTCACAATGGACGTATGGTTCCATGATGCTCCGTGGTGTCACCATGGTCTTCTTGAATCCGCCGTGTAACAATGGACTATTGGTTCCATGCGGCCTGGCCGTGTCACAATGGGCTCCTTGAGTCCATGATTCCCCACGGTGTCACAATGGAGCCTTGTTTCTAGGAGGTTCTGTACTGTCACAATTGTCTCCTTGATGCCATCAGCCCCTGCAGTGTCACATAGGCTCCTTGGTTCCATGAGGAACACAAAAGCTTTGCAGAAACATTGAGCCACAGCTGCTGAACACAGCTGGCAACATCTGCTGCATCAAAAGAGGGCTTCAAGCTGAGAATGGCACCAGCAGCTTCCATCTGCAACAGAGACCCAGGGAAAGGACAGGCTGTGCCGGTCTGGACAAATCTGGAGGAAAATATCCTCTGGTTGAAGGCAGGTTACACCCAGCCCTCCCACACCAGGTTCGGGAAAAAAGAATTTTCCTTGGAAGAAAGTGAAACAGATAGAAACTATTTATTTAACAAACACACAGGAAAAGGATAACAATGCTAAATATTCAAACCTCTCGCTGTGGAGAGAAAGCTGGGATAATTGGAGAGTCCTTCCGTGTTTCAGTGGGGTCTCCTGAAACATCCCTAGACAGCGAGGCCCGTGGAAAGAAATAGGGAGCGATTCTTGAGAGAAGTTTCAGAGCTCTTTCTTCTCCAGCCACATGGGCGGGGCACTGCCAAAGAACTGAGCAATCCCGGGACAAGCAGGGCCCTCCTGGCACAGGGCAACACAAAATAACCAGTGCTGAACAGGATTAGGGCACATGTGAGCAGGGAGCAGGGAGACCCCGTGCCCAGGCCATGCCTCTACCCCAGGGTCCCCTCTCCCATGACCTCATGGCAGGGGGGAGGAACCCCAACACTTCTGGAGGTGTAGTCTCCCTCCTCCTCCTTGGAGCTGGCTCATGGGCCCACATTCAGGGCCCCCACCTCGGGCGAAAATTGTCCCAGTGTGGTCTGATGTTGAAACAGTCAAGAAGAGAAGAAGGGAAAAAAAACCCCCGAAGTCCCAGGAGAACAAAGTTCAACTCTCCATCTCCCTGCAGAGAAAAGGAGCTGAAAACTGGCTCAAAAGCAAGAAGGTTGCTTCCTGCACTCTTGCTGCAAGCAGGATGCAGAGGAGTGTGTATGTGTGTCCTTGAACAAACGCTCTGAGAAGTTTGTCCAGTTTTTTTTCCTCTCCCCCCTCTCAGGCTCAGTTGAAAGGCACAGAAATGCACCAAGTTAACTTCTGGGCATAGAGCAGCCATAGGGGATACACATCCTAAAGTCACCCCAAGACACAGGCACAGAGAATTCAGTGGAAAGACTCCGAGAATTCTGCTCCCAGAGATCATTCCTGCTCACACTGACCCTTGTAGAAAGGGGCCATCGTTCCAGGCAGCCTGTACTGAGCATGTGGCTCCTGAGCGGGGTTTGTTGTTTAGGAAACCTGCTCAGGCTTTTCCATTCTTTCCTTGCAAACAGGAAAACTTCTCCTGGGCCTGTGTGCAGGCAGAGGCCTGAGGAGAGCAGGTGGCACATGGTGCGCTGGGCTGGGACAGCCAGCTGCAGAGCTCAAGGGAAGAAGCCCAAAGTGGCACAATGGCTCCTTGCCTTCACATGCAACACCTGGGTCACAATGGTCTCCTTGATTCCATGAGGCCCCACTGTGTCACAATGGCTCCTTGGTTCCATGCGGTTCCGCAGTGTCACCATGGTCTCCTTTGATCCGCATTGTCATCATGGACAATTGGTTCCATGAGGCCCTGCAGTGTCACAATGGTCCCTTGGTTCCACAGGTTTGATGTTGTAACAATGGACTCCTTGCTTCTATGAGCTCGCCTGCTTTTTGCAGAGGTGTCTTTGGTTCCAACAAGGCCCCGCTGTGTCTCAGTGCACCCTGGCTTCCATGCGGATCTGGAGTATCACAAAGACTCCTTGGTTGCACCAGGTCCTGCTGTGTCACAATGGATCCTGTGCTCCATGAGGCCCTCCAAAGTCATCATGGAGGCTTGCTTCCATGAGGTTCCATGATGTGCCAGTGGTCATCTTGCTTCCAGGAGTTTCCTTAGTGTCACAATGCTCTCCATGCTTCCATGATTCCCCACAATGTCCCAATGCTCTCCATGCTTCCATTAGGCCCTGCTTTGCCACAATGGTGCCCTCGTTTCCATGAGGCCCCGCTGTGTCACAATGGACTATGGTTCCGTGATGCTCCGTGGTGTCACCATGGTCTTCTTGAATCCGCCGTGTAACAATGGACCATTGGTTCCATGCGGCCTGGCCGTGTCACAATGGGCTCCTTGAGTCCATGATTCCCCACGGTGTCACAATGGAGCCTTGTTTCTAGGAGGTTCTGTACTGTCACAATTGTCTCCTTGATGCCATCAGCCCCTGCAGTGTCACATAGGCTCCTTGGTTCCATGAGGAACACAAAAGCTTTGCAGAAACATTGAGCCACAGCTGCTGAACACAGCTGGCAACATCTGCTGCATCAAAAGAGGGCTTCAAGCTGAGAATGGCACCAGCAGCTTCCATCTGCAACAGAGCCCCAGGGAAAGGACAGGCTGTGCCGGTCTGGACAAATGTGGAGGAAAATATCCTCTGGTTGAAGGCAGGTTACACCCAGCCCTCCCCCACCAGGTTCGGGGTAAAAGAATTTTCCTTGGAAGAAAGTGAAACAGATAGAAACTCTTTATTTAACAAACACACAGGAAAAGGATAACAATGCTAAATATTCAAACCTCTCGCTGTGGAGAGAAAGCTGGGATAATTGGAGAGTCCTTCCGTGTTTCAGTGGGGTCTCCTGAAACATCCCTAGACAGCGAGGCCCGTGGAAAGAAATAGGGAGCGATTCTTGAGAGAAGTTTCAGAGCTCTTTCTTCTCCAGCCACATGGGCGGGGCACTGCCAAAGAACTGAGCAATCCCGGGACAAGCAGGGCCCTCCTGGCACAGGGCAACACAAAATAACCAGTGCTGAACAGGATTAGGGCACATGTGAGCAGGGAGCAGGGAGACCCCGTGCCCAGGCCATGCCTCTACCCCAGGGTCCCCTCTCCCATGACCTCATGGCAGGGGGGAGGAACCCCAACACTTCTGGAGGTGTAGTCTCCCTCCTCCTCCTTGGAGCTGGCTCATGGGCCCACATTCAGGGCCCCCACCTCGGGCGAAAATTGTCCCAGTGTGGTCTGATGTTGAAACAGTCAAGAAGAGAAGAAGGGAAAAAAAACCCCCGAAGTCCCAGGAGAACAAAGTTCAACTCTCCATCTCCCTGCAGAGAAAAGGAGCTGAAAACTGGCTCAAAAGCAAGAAGGTTGCTTCCTGCACTCTTGCTGCAAGCAGGATGCAGAGGAGTGTGTATGTGTGTCCTTGAACAAACGCTCTGAGAAGTTTGTCCAGTTTTTTTTCCTCTCCCCCCTCTCAGGCTCAGTTGAAAGGCACAGAAATGCACCAAGTTAACTTCTGGGCATAGAGCAGCCATAGGGGATACACATCCTAAAGTCACCCCAAGACACAGGCACAGAGAATTCAGTGGAAAGACTCCGAGAATTCTGCTCCCAGAGATCATTCCTGCTCACACTGACCCTTGTAGAAAGGGGCCATCGTTCCAGGCAGCCTGTACTGAGCATGTGGCTCCTGAGCGGGCTTTGTTGTTTAGGAAACCTGCTCAGGCTTTTCCATTCTTTCCTTGCAAACAGGAAAACTTCTCCTGGGCCTGTGTGCAGGCAGAGGCCTGAGGAGAGCAGGTGGCACATGGTGCGCTGGGCTGGGACAGCCAGCTGCAGAGCTCAAGGGAAGAAGCCCAAAGTGGCACAATGGCTCCTTGCCTTCACATGCAACACCTGGGTCACAATGGTCTCCTTGATTCCATGAGGCCCCACTGTGTCACAATGGCTCCTTGGTTCCATGCGGTTCCGCAGTGTCACCATGGTCTCCTTTGATCCGCATTGTCATCATGGACAATTGGTTCCATGAGGCCCTGCAGTGTCACAATGGTCCCTTGGTTCCACAGGTTTGATGTTGTAACAATGGACTCCTTGCTTCTATGAGCTCGCCTGCTTTTTGCAGAGGTGTCTTTGGTTCCAACAAGGCCCCGCTGTGTCTCAGTGCACCCTGGCTTCCATGCGGATCTGGAGTATCACAAAGACTCCTTGGTTGCACCAGGTCCTGCTGTGTCACAATGGATCCTGTGCTCCATGAGGCCCTCCAAAGTCATCATGGAGGCTTGCTTCCATGAGGTTCCATGATGTGCCAGTGGTCATCTTGGTTCCAGGAGTTTCCTTAGTGTCACAATGCTCTCCATGCTTCCATGATTCCCCACAATGTCCCAATGCTCTCCATGCTTCCATTAGGCCCTGCTTTGCCACAATGGTGCCCTCGTTTCCATGAGGCCCCGCTGTGTCACAATGGACTATGGTTCCGTGATGCTCCGTGGTGTCACCATGGTCTTCTTGAATCCGCCGTGTAACAATGGACCATTGGTTCCATGCGGCCTGGCCGTGTCACAATGGGCTCCTTGAGTCCATGATTCCCCACGGTGTCACAATGGAGCCTTGTTTCTAGGAGGTTCTGTACTGTCACAATTGTCTCCTTGATGCCATCAGCCCCTGCAGTGTCACATAGGCTCCTTGGTTCCATGAGGAACACAAAAGCTTTGCAGAAACATTGAGCCACAGCTGCTGAACACAGCTGGCAACATCTGCTGCATCAAAAGAGGGCTTCAAGCTGAGAATGGCACCAGCAGCTTCCATCTGCAACAGAGCCCCAGGGAAAGGACAGGCTGTGCCGGTCTGGACAAATGTGGAGGAAAATATCCTCTGGTTGAAGGCAGGTTACACCCAGCCCTCCCCCACCAGGTTCGGGGTAAAAGAATTTTCCTTGGAAGAAAGTGAAACAGATAGAAACTCTTTATTTAACAAACACACAGGAAAAGGATAACAATGCTAAATATTCAAACCTCTCGCTGTGGAGAGAAAGCTGGGATAATTGGAGAGTCCTTCCGTGTTTCAGTGGGGTCTCCTGAAACATCCCTAGACAGCGAGGCCCGTGGAAAGAAATAGGGAGCGATTCTTGAGAGAAGTTTCAGAGCTCTTTCTTCTCCAGCCACATGGGCGGGGCACTGCCAAAGAACTGAGCAATCCCGGGACAAGCAGGGCCCTCCTGGCACAGGGCAACACAAAATAACCAGTGCTGAACAGGATTAGGGCACATGTGAGCAGGGAGCAGGGAGACCCTGTGCCCAGGCCATGCCTCTACCCCAGGGTCCCCTCTCCCATGACCTCATGGCAGGGGGGAGGAACCCCAACACTTCTGGAGGTGTAGTCTCCCTCCTCCTCCTTGGAGCTGGCTCATGGGCCCACATTCAGGGCCCCCACCTCGGGCGAAAATTGTCCCAGTGTGGTCTGATGTTGAAACAGTCAAGAAGAGAAGAAGGGAAAAAAACCCCCAAAGTCCCAGGAGAACAAAGTTCAACTCTCCATCTCCCTGCAGAGAAAAGGAGCTGAAAACTGGCTCAAAAGCAAGAAGGTTGCTTCCTCCACCCTTGCTGCAAGCAGGATGCAGAGGAGTGTGTATGTGTGTCCTTGAACAAACGCTCTGAGAAGTTTGTCCGGTTTTTTTTCCTCTCCCCCCTCTCAGGCTCAGTTGAAAGGCACAGAAATGCACCAAGTTAACTTCTGGGCATAGAGCAGCCATAGGGGATACACATCCTAAAGTCACCCCAAGACACAGGCACAGAGAATTCAGTGGAAAGACTCTGAGAATTCTGCTCCCAGAGATCATTCCTGCTCACACTGACCCTTGTAGAAAGGGGCCATCGTTCCAGGCAGCCTGTACTGAGCATGTGGCTCCTGAGCGGGGTTTGTTGTTTAGGAAACCTGCTCAGGCTTTTCCATTCTTTCCTTGCAAACAGGAAAACTTCTCCTGGGGCTGTGTGCAGGCAGAGCCCTGAGGAGAGCAGGTGGCACATGGTGCGCTGGGCTGGGACAGCCAGCTGCAGAGCTCAAGGGAAGAAGCCCAAAGAGTCACAATGGCTCCTTGCCTTCACATGCAACACCTGGGTCACAATGGTCTCCTTGATTCCATGAGGCCCCACTGTGTCACAATGGCTCCTTGGTTCCATGCGGTTCCGCAGTGTCACCATGGTCTCCTTTGATCCGCATTGTCATCATGGACAATTGGTTCCATGAGGCCCCGCAGTGTCACAATGGTCCCTTGGTTCCACAGGTTTGATGTTGTAACAATGGACTCCTTGCTTCTATGAGCTCGCCTGCTTTTTGCAGAGGTGTCTTTGGTTCCAACAAGGCCCCGCTGTGTCTCAGTGCACCCTGGCTTCCATGCGCATCTGGAGTATCACAAAGGCTCCTTGGTTGCACCAGGTCCTGCTGTGTCACAATGGATCCTGTGCTCCATGAGGCCCTCCAAAGTCATCATGGAGGCTTGCTTCCATGAGGTTCCATGATGTGCCAGTGGTCATCTTGGTTCCAGGAGTTTCCTTAGTGTCACAATGCTCTCCATGCTTCCATGATTCCCCACAATGTCCCAATGCTCTCCATGCTTCCATTAGGCCCTGCTTTGCCACAATGGTGCCCTCGTTTCCATGAGGCCCCGCTGTGTCACAATGGACGTATGGTTCCATGATGCTCCGTGGTGTCACCATGGTCTTCTTGAATCCGCAGTGTAACAATGAACCATTGGTTCCATGCGGCCTGGCCGTGTCACAATGGGCTCCTTGAGTCCATGATTCCCCACGGTGTCACAATGGAGCCTTGTTTCTAGGAGGTTCTGTACTGTCACAATTGTCTCCTTGATGCCATCAGCCCCTGCAGTGTCACATAGGCTCCTTGGTTCCATGAGGAACACAAAAGCTTTGCAGAAACATTGAGCCACAGCTGCTGAACACAGCTGGCAACATCTGCTGCATCAAAAGAGGGCTTCAAGCTGAGAATGGCACCAGCAGCTTCCATCTGCAACAGAGACCCAGGGAAAGGACAGGCTGTGCCGGTCTGGACAAATGTGGAGGAAAATATCCTCTGGTAGAAGGCAGGTTACACCCAGCCCTCCCCCACGAGGTTCGGGAAAAAAGAATTTTCCTCGGAAGAAAGTGAAAGAGATAGAAACTATTTATTTAACAAACACACAGCAAAAGGATAACAATGCTAAATATTCAAACCTCTCGCTGTGGAGAGAAAGCTGGGATAATTGGAGAGTCCTTCCGTGTTTCAGTGGGGTCTCCTGAAACATCCCTAGACAGCGAGGCCCGTGGAAAGAAATAGGGAGCGATTCTTGAGAGAAGTTTCAGAGCTCTTTCTTCTCCAGCCACATGGGCGGGGCACTGCCAAAGAACTGAGCAATCCCGGGACAAGCAGGGCCCTCCTGGCACAGGGCAACACAAAATAACCAGTGCTGAACAGGATTAGGGCACATGTGAGCAGGGAGCAGGGAGACCCCGTGCCCAGGCCATGCCTCTACCCCAGGGTCCCCTCTCCCATGACCTCATGGCAGGGGGGAGGAACCCCAACACTTCTGGAGGTGTAGTCTCCCTCCTCCTCCTTGGAGCTGGCTCATGGGCCCACATTCAGGGCCCCCACCTCGGGAGAAAATTGTCCCAGTGTGGTCTGATGTTGAAACAGTCAAGAAGAGAAGAAGGGAAAAAAAAACCCCGAAGTCCCAGGAGAACAAAGTTCAACTCTCCATCTCCCTGCAGAGAAAAGGAGCTGAAAACTGGCTCAAAAGCAAGAAGGTTGCTTCCTGCACTCTTGCTGCAAGCAGGATGCAGAGGAGTGTGTATGTGTGTCCTTGAACAAACGCTCTGAGAAGTTTGTCCAGTTTTTTTTCCTCTCCCCCCTCTCAGGCTCAGTTGAAAGGCACAGAAATGCACAAAGTTAACTTCGGGGCATAGAGCAGCCATAGGGGATACACATCCTAAAGTCACCCCAAGACACAGGCACAGAGAATTCAGTGGAAAGACTCTGAGAATTCTGCTCCCAGAGATCATTCCTGCTCACACTGACCCTTGTAGAAAGGGGCCATCGTTCCAGGCAGCCTGTACTGAGCATGTGGCTCCTGAGCGGGGTTTGTTGTTTAGGAAACCTGCTCAGGCTTTTCCATTCTTTCCTTGCAAACAGGAAAACTTCTCCTGGGCCTGTGTGCAGGCAGAGGCCTGAGGAGAGCAGGTGGCACATGGTGCGCTGGGCTGGGACAGCCAGCTGCAGAGCTCAAGGGAAGAAGCCCAAAGTGGCACAATGGCTCCTTGCCTTCACATGCAACACCTGGGTCACAATGGTCTCCTTGATTCCATGAGGCCCCACTGTGTCACAATGGCTCCTTGGTTCCATGCGGTTCCGCAGTGTCACCATGGTCTCCTTTGATCCGCATTGTCATCATGGACAATTGGTTCCATGAGGCCCCGCAGTGTCACAATGGTCCCTTGGTTCCACAGGTTTGATGTTGTAACAATGGACTCCTTGCTTCTATGAGCTCGCCTGCTTTTTGCAGAGGTGTCTTTGGTTCCAACAAGGCCCCGCTGTGTCTCAGTGCACCCTGGCTTCCATGCGCATCTGGAGTATCACAAAGGCTCCTTGGTTGCACCAGGTCCTGCTGTGTCACAATGGATCCTGTGCTCCATGAGGCCCTCCAAAGTCATCATGGAGGCTTGCTTCCATGAGGTTCCATGATGTGCCAGTGGTCATCTTGGTTCCAGGAGTTTCCTTAGTGTCACAATGCTCTCCATGCTTCCATGATTCCCCACAATGTCCCAATGCTCTCCATGCTTCCATTAGGCCCTGCTTTGCCACAATGGTGCCCTTGTTTCCATGAGGCCCCGCTGTGTCACAATGGACTATGGTTCCGTGATGCTCCGTGGTGTCACCATGGTCTTCTTGAATCCGCCGTGTAACAATGGACCATTGGTTCCATGCGGCCTGGCCGTGTCACAATGGGCTCCTTGAGTCCATGATTCCCCACGGTGTCACAATGGAGCCTTGTTTCTAGGAGGTTCTGTACTGTCACAATTGTCTCCTTGATGCCATCAGCCCCTGCAGTGTCACATAGGCTCCTTGGTTCCATGAGGAACACAAAAGCTTTGCAGAAACATTGAGCCACAGCTGCTGAACACAGCTGGCAACATCTGCTGCATCAAAAGAGGGCTTCAAGCTGAGAATGGCACCAGCAGCTTCCATCTGCAACAGAGCCCCAGGGAAAGGACAGGCTGTGCCGGTCTGGACAAATCTGGAGGAAAATATCCTCTGGTTGAAGGCAGGTTACACCCAGCCCTCCCCCACCAGGTTCGGGAAAAAAGAATTTTCCTCGGAAGAAAGTGAAACAGATAGAAACTCTTTATTTAACAAACACACAGGAAAAGGATAACAATGCTAAATATTCAAACCTCTCGCTGTGGAGAGAAAGCTGGGATAATTGGAGAGTCCTTCCGTGTTTCAGTGGGGTCTCCTGAAACATCCCTAGACAGCGAGGCCCGTGGAAAGAAATAGGGAGCGATTCTTGAGAGAAGTTTCAGAGCTCTTTCTTCTCCAGCCACATGGGCGGGGCACTGCCAAAGAACTGAGCAATCCCGGGACAAGCAGGGCCCTCCTGGCACAGGGCAACACAAAATAACCAGTGCTGAACAGGATTAGGGCACATGTGAGCAGGGAGCAGGGAGACCCTGTGCCCAGGCCATGCCTCTACCCCAGGGTCCCCTCTCCCATGACCTCATGGCAGGGGGGAGGAACCCCAACACTTCTGGAGGTGTAGTCTCCCTCCTCCTCCTTGGAGCTGGCTCATGGGCCCACATTCAGGGCCCCCACCTCGGGCGAAAATTGTCCCAGTGTGGTCTGATGTTGAAACAGTCAAGAAGAGAAGAAGGGAAAAAAACCCCCAAAGTCCCAGGAGAACAAAGTTCAACTCTCCATCTCCCTGCAGAGAAAAGGAGCTGAAAACTGGCTCAAAAGCAAGAAGGTTGCTTCCTCCACCCTTGCTGCAAGCAGGATGCAGAGGAGTGTGTATGTGTGTCCTTGAACAAACGCTCTGAGAAGTTTGTCCGGTTTTTTTTCCTCTCCCCCCTCTCAGGCTCAGTTGAAAGGCACAGAAATGCACCAAGTTAACTTCTGGGCATAGAGCAGCCATAGGGGATACACATCCTAAAGTCACCCCAAGACACAGGCACAGAGAATTCAGTGGAAAGACTCCGAGAATTCTGCTCCCAGAGATCATTCCTGCTCACACTGACCCTTGTAGAAAGGGGCCATCGTTCCAGGCAGCCTGTACTGAGCATGTGGCTCCTGAGCGGGGTTTGTTGTTTAGGAAACCTGCTCAGGCTTTTCCATTCTTTCCTTGCAAACAGGAAAACTTCTCCTGGGCCTGTGTGCAGGCAGAGCCCTGAGGAGAGCAGGTGGCACATGGTGCGCTGGGCTGGGACAGCCAGCTGCAGAGCTCAAGGGAAGAAGCCCAAAGTGGCATAATGGCTCCTTGCCTTCACATGCAACACCTGGGTCACAATGGTCTCCTTGATTCCATGAGGCCCCACTGTGTCACAATGGCTCCTTGGTTCCATGCGGTTCCGCAGTGTCACCATGGTCTCCTTTGATCCGCATTGTCATCATGGACAATTGGTTCCATGAGGCCCCGCAGTGTCACAATGGTCCCTTGGTTCCACAGGTTTGATGTTGTAACAATGGACTCCTTGCTTCTATGAGCTCGCCTGCTTTTTGCAGAGGTGTCTTTGGTTCCAACAAGGCCCCGCTGTGTCTCAGTGCACCCTGGCTTCCATGCGCATCTGGAGTATCACAAAGGCTCCTTGGTTGCACCAGGTCCTGCTGTGTCACAATGGATCCTGTGCTCCATGAGGCCCTCCAAAGTCATCATGGAGGCTTGCTTCCATGAGGTTCCATGATGTGCCAGTGGTCATCTTGGTTCCAGGAGTTTCCTTAGTGTCACAATGCTCTCCATGCTTCCATGATTCCCCACAATGTCCCAATGCTCTCCATGCTTCCATTAGGCCCTGCTTTGCCACAATGGTGCCCTCGTTTCCATGAGGCCCCGCTGTGTCACAATGGACTATGGTTCCGTGATGCTCCGTGGTGTCACCATGGTCTTCTTGAATCCGCCGTGTAACAATGGACTATTGGTTCCATGCGGCCTGGCCGTGTCACAATGGGCTCCTTGAGTCCATGATTCCCCACGGTGTCACAATGGAGCCTTGTTTCTAGGAGGTTCTGTACTGTCACAATTGTCTCCTTGATGCCATCAGCCCCTGCAGTGTCACATAGGCTCCTTGGTTCCATGAGGAACACAAAAGCTTTGCAGAAACATTGAGCCACAGCTGCTGAACACAGCTGGCAACATCTGCTGCATCAAAAGAGGGCTTCAAGCTGAGAATGGCACCAGCAGCTTCCATCTGCAACAGAGACCCAGGGAAAGGACAGGCTGTGCCGGTCTGGACAAATCTGGAGGAAAATATCCTCTGGTTGAAGGCAGGTTACACCCAGCCCTCCCCCACCAGGTTCGGGAAAAAAGAATTTTCCTTGGAAGAAAGTGAAACAGATAGAAACTCTTTATTTAACAAACACACAGGAAAAGGATAACAATGCTAAATATTCAAACCTCTCGCTGTGGAGAGAAAGCTGGGATAATTGGAGAGTCCTTCCGTGTTTCAGTGGGGTCTCCTGAAACATCCCTAGACAGCGAGGCCCGTGGAAAGAAATAGGGAGCGATTCTTGAGAGAAGTTTCAGAGCTCTTTCTTCTCCAGCCACATGGGCGGGGCACTGCCAAAGAACTGAGCAATCCCGGGACAAGCAGGGCCCTCCTGGCACAGGGCAACACAAAATAACCAGTGCTGAACAGGATTAGGGCACATGTGAGCAGGGAGCAGGGAGACCCTGTGCCCAGGCCATGCCTCTACCCCAGGGTCCCCTCTCCCATGACCTCATGGCAGGGGGGAGGAACCCCAACACTTCTGGAGGTGTAGTCTCCCTCCTCCTCCTTGGAGCTGGCTCATGGGCCCACATTCAGGGCCCCCACCTCGGGCGAAAATTGTCCCAGTGTGGTCTGATGTTGAAACAGTCAAGAAGAGAAGAAGGGAAAAAAAACCCCAAAGTCCCAGGAGAACAAAGTTCAACTCTCCATCTCCCTGCAGAGAAAAGGAGCTGAAAACTGGCTCAAAAGCAAGAAGGTTGCTTCCTCCACCCTTGCTGCAAGCAGGATGCAGAGGAGTGTGTATGTGTGTCCTTGAACAAACGCTCTGAGAAGTTTGTCCGGTTTTTTTTCCTCTCCCCCCTCTCAGGCTCAGTTGAAAGGCACAGAAATGCACCAAGTTAACTTCTGGGCATAGAGCAGCCATAGGGGATACACATCCTAAAGTCACCCCAAGACACAGGCACAGAGAATTCAGTGGAAAGACTCTGAGAATTCTGCTCCCAGAGATCATTCCTGCTCACACTGACCCTTGTAGAAAGGGGCCATCGTTCCAGGCAGCCTGTACTGAGCATGTGGCTCCTGAGCGGGGTTTGTTGTTTAGGAAACCTGCTCAGGCTTTTCCATTCTTTCCTTGCAAACAGGAAAACTTCTCCTGGGGCTGTGTGCAGGCAGAGCCCTGAGGAGAGCAGGTGGCACATGGTGCGCTGGGCTGGGACAGCCAGCTGCAGAGCTCAAGGGAAGAAGCCCAAAGAGTCACAATGGCTCCTTGCCTTCACATGCAACACCTGGGTCACAATGGTCTCCTTGATTCCATGAGGCCCCACTGTGTCACAATGGCTCCTTGGTTCCATGCGGTTCCGCAGTGTCACCATGGTCTCCTTTGATCCGCATTGTCATCATGGACAATTGGTTCCATGAGGCCCCGCAGTGTCACAATGGTCCCTTGGTTCCACAGGTTTGATGTTGTAACAATGGACTCCTTGCTTCTATGAGCTCGCCTGCTTTTTGCAGAGGTGTCTTTGGTTCCAACAAGGCCCCGCTGTGTCTCAGTGCACCCTGGCTTCCATGCGCATCTGGAGTATCACAAAGGCTCCTTGGTTGCACCAGGTCCTGCTGTGTCACAATGGATCCTGTGCTCCATGAGGCCCTCCAAAGTCATCATGGAGGCTTGCTTCCATGAGGTTCCATGATGTGCCAGTGGTCATCTTGCTTCCAGGAGTTTCCTTAGTGTCACAATGCTCTCCATGCTTCCATGATTCCCCACAATGTCCCAATGCTCTCCATGCTTCCATTAGGCCCTGCTTTGCCACAATGGTGCCCTCGTTTCCATGAGGCCCCGCTGTGTCACAATGGACGTATGGTTCCATGATGCTCCGTGGTGTCACCATGGTCTTCTTGAATCCGCAGTGTAACAATGAACCATTGGTTCCATGCGGCCTGGCCGTGTCACAATGGGCTCCTTGAGTCCATGATTCCCCACGGTGTCACAATGGAGCCTTGTTTCTAGGAGGTTCTGTACTGTCACAATTGTCTCCTTGATGCCATCAGCCCCTGCAGTGTCACATAGGCTCCTTGGTTCCATGAGGAACACAAAAGCTTTGCAGAAACATTGAGCCACAGCTGCTGAACACAGCTGGCAACATCTGCTGCATCAAAAGAGGGCTTCAAGCTGAGAATGGCACCAGCAGCTTCCATCTGCAACAGAGACCCAGGGAAAGGACAGGCTGTGCCGGTCTGGACAAATGTGGAGGAAAATATCCTCTGGTTGAAGGCAGGTTACACCCAGCCCTCCCCCACCAGGTTCGGGAAAAAAGAATTTTCCTCGGAAGAAAGTGAAAGAGATAGAAACTCTTTATTTAACAAACACACAGCAAAAGGATAACAATGCTAAATATTCAAACCTCTCGCTGTGGAGAGAAAGCTGGGATAATTGGAGAGTCCTTCCGTGTTTCAGTGGGGTCTCCTGAAACATCCCTAGACAGCGAGGCCCGTGGAAAGAAATAGGGAGCGATTCTTGAGAGAAGTTTCAGAGCTCTTTCTTCTCCAGCCACATGGGCGGGGCACTGCCAAAGAACTGAGCAATCCCGGGACAAGCAGGGCCCTCCTGGCACAGGGCAACACAAAATAACCAGTGCTGAACAGGATTAGGGCACATGTGAGCAGGGAGCAGGGAGACCCCGTGCCCAGGCCATGCCTCTACCCCAGGGTCCCCTCTCCCATGACCTCATGGCAGGGGGGAGGAACCCCAACACTTCTGGAGGTGTAGTCTCCCTCCTCCTCCTTGGAGCTGGCTCATGGGCCCACATTCAGGGCCCCCACCTCGGGCGAAAATTGTCCCAGTGTGGTCTGATGTTGAAACAGTCAAGAAGAGAAGAAGGGAAAAAAAACCCCCGAAGTCCCAGGAGAACAAAGTTCAACTCTCCATCTCCCTGCAGAGAAAAGGAGCTGAAAACTGGCTCAAAAGCAAGAAGGTTGCTTCCTGCACTCTTGCTGCAAGCAGGATGCAGAGGAGTGTGTATGTGTGTCCTTGAACAAACGCTCTGAGAAGTTTGTCCAGTTTTTTTTCCTCTCCCCCCTCTCAGGCTCAGTTGAAAGGCACAGAAATGCACCAAGTTAACTTCTGGGCATAGAGCAGCCATAGGGGATACACATCCTAAAGTCACCCCAAGACACAGGCACAGAGAATTCAGTGGAAAGACTCCGAGAATTCTGCTCCCAGAGATCATTCCTGCTCACACTGACCCTTGTAGAAAGGGGCCATCGTTCCAGGCAGCCTGTACTGAGCATGTGGCTCCTGAGCGGGGTTTGTTGTTTAGGAAACCTGCTCAGGCTTTTCCATTCTTTCCTTGCAAACAGGAAAACTTCTCCTGGGCCTGTGTGCAGGCAGAGCCCTGAGGAGAGCAGGTGGCACATGGTGCGCTGGGCTGGGACAGCCAGCTGCAGAGCTCAAGGGAAGAAGCCCAAAGTGGCATAATGGCTCCTTGCCTTCACATGCAACACCTGGGTCACAATGGTCTCCTTGATTCCATGAGGCCCCACTGTGTCACAATGGCTCCTTGGTTCCATGCGGTTCCGCAGTGTCACCATGGTCTCCTTTGATCCGCATTGTCATCATGGACAATTGGTTCCATGAGGCCCCGCAGTGTCACAATGGTCCCTTGGTTCCACAGGTTTGATGTTGTAACAATGGACTCCTTGCTTCTATGAGCTCGCCTGCTTTTTGCAGAGGTGTCTTTGGTTCCAACAAGGCCCCGCTGTGTCTCAGTGCACCCTGGCTTCCATGCGCATCTGGAGTATCACAAAGGCTCCTTGGTTGCACCAGGTCCTGCTGTGTCACAATGGATCCTGTGCTCCATGAGGCCCTCCAAAGTCATCATGGAGGCTTGCTTCCATGAGGTTCCATGATGTGCCAGTGGTCATCTTGGTTCCAGGAGTTTCCTTAGTGTCACAATGCTCTCCATGCTTCCATGATTCCCCACAATGTCCCAATGCTCTCCATGCTTCCATTAGGCCCTGCTTTGCCACAATGGTGCCCTCGTTTCCATGAGGCCCCGCTGTGTCACAATGGACTATGGTTCCGTGATGCTCCGTGGTGTCACCATGGTCTTCTTGAATCCGCCGTGTAACAATGGACTATTGGTTCCATGCGGCCTGGCCGTGTCACAATGGGCTCCTTGAGTCCATGATTCCCCACGGTGTCACAATGGAGCCTTGTTTCTAGGAGGTTCTGTACTGTCACAATTGTCTCCTTGATGCCATCAGCCCCTGCAGTGTCACATAGGCTCCTTGGTTCCATGAGGAACACAAAAGCTTTGCAGAAACATTGAGCCACAGCTGCTGAACACAGCTGGCAACATCTGCTGCATCAAAAGAGGGCTTCAAGCTGAGAATGGCACCAGCAGCTTCCATCTGCAACAGAGACCCAGGGAAAGGACAGGCTGTGCCGGTCTGGACAAATGTGGAGGAAAATATCCTCTGGTTGAAGGCAGGTTACACCCAGCCCTCCCACACCAGGTTCGGGAAAAAAGAATTTTCCTTGGAAGAAAGTGAAACAGATAGAAACTATTTATTTAACAAACACACAGGAAAAGGATAACAATGCTAAATATTCAAACCTCTCGCTGTGGAGAGAAAGCTGGGATAATTGGAGAGTCCTTCCGTGTTTCAGTGGGGTCTCCTGAAACATCCCTAGACAGCGAGGCCCGTGGAAAGAAATAGGGAGCGATTCTTGAGAGAAGTTTCAGAGCTCTTTCTTCTCCAGCCACATGGGCGGGGCACTGCCAAAGAACTGAGCAATCCCGGGACAAGCAGGGCCCTCCTGGCACAGGGCAACACAAAATAACCAGTGCTGAACAGGATTAGGGCACATGTGAGCAGGGAGCAGGGAGACCCCGTGCCCAGGCCATGCCTCTACCCCAGGGTCCCCTCTCCCATGACCTCATGGCAGGGGGGAGGAACCCCAACACTTCTGGAGGTGTAGTCTCCCTCCTCCTCCTTGGAGCTGGCTCATGGGCCCACATTCAGGGCCCCCACCTCGGGCGAAAATTGTCCCAGTGTGGTCTGATGTTGAAACAGTCAAGAAGAGAAGAAGGGAAAAAAAACCCCCGAAGTCCCAGGAGAACAAAGTTCAACTCTCCATCTCCCTGCAGAGAAAAGGAGCTGAAAACTGGCTCAAAAGCAAGAAGGTTGCTTCCTGCACTCTTGCTGCAAGCAGGATGCAGAGGAGTGTGTATGTGTGTCCTTGAACAAACGCTCTGAGAAGTTTGTCCAGTTTTTTTTCCTCTCCCCCCTCTCAGGCTCAGTTGAAAGGCACAGAAATGCACCAAGTTAACTTCTGGGCATAGAGCAGCCATAGGGGATACACATCCTAAAGTCACCCCAAGACACAGGCACAGAGAATTCAGTGGAAAGACTCCGAGAATTCTGCTCCCAGAGATCATTCCTGCTCACACTGACCCTTGTAGAAAGGGGCCATCGTTCCAGGCAGCCTGTACTGAGCATGTGGCTCCTGAGCGGGGTTTGTTGTTTAGGAAACCTGCTCAGGCTTTTCCATTCTTTCCTTGCAAACAGGAAAACTTCTCCTGGGCCTGTGTGCAGGCAGAGGCCTGAGGAGAGCAGGTGGCACATGGTGCGCTGGGCTGGGACAGCCAGCTGCAGAGCTCAAGGGAAGAAGCCCAAAGTGGCACAATGGCTCCTTGCCTTCACATGCAACACCTGGGTCACAATGGTCTCCTTGATTCCATGAGGCCCCACTGTGTCACAATGGCTCCTTGGTTCCATGCGGTTCCGCAGTGTCACCATGGTCTCCTTTGATCCGCATTGTCATCATGGACAATTGGTTCCATGAGGCCCTGCAGTGTCACAATGGTCCCTTGGTTCCACAGGTTTGATGTTGTAACAATGGACTCCTTGCTTCTATGAGCTCGCCTGCTTTTTGCAGAGGTGTCTTTGGTTCCAACAAGGCCCCGCTGTGTCTCAGTGCACCCTGGCTTCCATGCGCATCTGGAGTATCACAAAGGCTCCTTGGTTGCACCAGGTCCTGCTGTGTCACAATGGATCCTGTGCTCCATGAGGCCCTCCAAAGTCATCATGGAGGCTTGCTTCCATGAGGTTCCATGATGTGCCAGTGGTCATCTTGCTTCCAGGAGTTTCCTTAGTGTCACAATGCTCTCCATGCTTCCATGATTCCCCACAATGTCCCAATGCTCTCCATGCTTCCATTAGGCCCTGCTTTGCCACAATGGTGCCCTCGTTTCCATGAGGCCCCGCTGTGTCACAATGGACGTATGGTTCCATGATGCTCCGTGGTGTCACCATGGTCTTCTTGAATCCGCAGTGTAACAATGAACCATTGGTTCCATGCGGCCTGGCCGTGTCACAATGGGCTCCTTGAGTCCATGATTCCCCACGGTGTCACAATGGAGCCTTGTTTCTAGGAGGTTCTGTACTGTCACAATTGTCTCCTTGATGCCATCAGCCCCTGCAGTGTCACATAGGCTCCTTGGTTCCATGAGGAACACAAAAGCTTTGCAGAAACATTGAGCCACAGCTGCTGAACACAGCTGGCAACATCTGCTGCATCAAAAGAGGGCTTCAAGCTGAGAATGGCACCAGCAGCTTCCATCTGCAACAGAGACCCAGGGAAAGGACAGGCTGTGCCGGTCTGGACAAATGTGGAGGAAAATATCCTCTGGTTGAAGGCAGGTTACACCCAGCCCTCCCCCACCAGGTTCGGGAAAAAAGAATTTTCCTCGGAAGAAAGTGAAAGAGATAGAAACTCTTTATTTAACAAACACACAGCAAAAGGATAACAATGCTAAATATTCAAACCTCTCGCTGTGGAGAGAAAGCTGGGATAATTGGAGAGTCCTTCCGTGTTTCAGTGGGGTCTCCTGAAACATCCCTAGACAGCGAGGCCCGTGGAAAGAAATAGGGAGCGATTCTTGAGAGAAGTTTCAGAGCTCTTTCTTCTCCAGCCACATGGGCGGGGCACTGCCAAAGAACTGAGCAATCCCGGGACAAGCAGGGCCCTCCTGGCACAGGGCAACACAAAATAACCAGTGCTGAACAGGATTAGGGGACATGTGAGCAGGGAGCAGGGAGACCCCGTGCCCAGGCCATGCCTCTACCCCAGGGTCCCCTCTCCCATGACCTCATGGCAGGGGGGAGGAACCCCAACACTTCTGGAGGTGTAGTCTCCCTCCTCCTCCTTGGGGCTGGCTCATGGGCCCACATTCAGGGCCCCCACCTCGGGAGAAAATTGTCCCAGTGTGGTCTGATGTTGAAACAGTCAAGAAGAGAAGAAGGGAAAAAAAACCCCCGAAGTCCCAGGAGAACAAAGTTCAACTCTCCATCTCCCTGCAGAGAAAAGGAGCTGAAAACTGGCTCAAAAGCAAGAAGGTTGCTTCCTGCACTCTTGCTGCAAGCAGGATGCAGAGGAGTGTGTATGTGTGTCCTTGAACAAACGCTCTGAGAAGTTTGTCCAGTTTTTTTTCCTCTCCCCCCTCTCAGGCTCAGTTGAAAGGCACAGAAATGCACCAAGTTAACTTCTGGGCATAGAGCAGCCATAGGGGATACACATCCTAAAGTCACCCCAAGACACAGGCACAGAGAATTCAGTGGAAAGACTCCGAGAATTCTGCTCCCAGAGATCATTCCTGCTCACACTGACCCTTGTAGAAAGGGGCCATCGTTCCAGGCAGCCTGTACTGAGCATGTGGCTCCTGAGCGGGGTTTGTTGTTTAGGAAACCTGCTCAGGCTTTTCCATTCTTTCCTTGCAAACAGGAAAACTTCTCCTGGGCCTGTGTGCAGGCAGAGCCCTGAGGAGAGCAGGTGGCACATGGTGCGCTGGGCTGGGACAGCCAGCTGCAGAGCTCAAGGGAAGAAGCCCAAAGTGGCATAATGGCTCCTTGCCTTCACATGCAACACCTGGGTCACAATGGTCTCCTTGATTCCATGAGGCCCCACTGTGTCACAATGGCTCCTTGGTTCCATGCGGTTCCGCAGTGTCACCATGGTCTCCTTTGATCCGCATTGTCATCATGGACAATTGGTTCCATGAGGCCCCGCAGTGTCACAATGGTCCCTTGGTTCCACAGGTTTGATGTTGTAACAATGGACTCCTTGCTTCTATGAGCTCGCCTGCTTTTTGCAGAGGTGTCTTTGGTTCCAACAAGGCCCCGCTGTGTCTCAGTGCACCCTGGCTTCCATGCGCATCTGGAGTATCACAAAGGCTCCTTGGTTGCACCAGGTCCTGCTGTGTCACAATGGATCCTGTGCTCCATGAGGCCCTCCAAAGTCATCATGGAGGCTTGCTTCCATGAGGTTCCATGATGTGCCAGTGGTCATCTTGGTTCCAGGAGTTTCCTTAGTGTCACAATGCTCTCCATGCTTCCATGATTCCCCACAATGTCCCAATGCTCTCCATGCTTCCATTAGGCCCTGCTTTGCCACAATGGTGCCCTCGTTTCCATGAGGCCCCGCTGTGTCACAATGGACTATGGTTCCGTGATGCTCCGTGGTGTCACCATGGTCTTCTTGAATCCGCCGTGTAACAATGGACTATTGGTTCCATGCGGCCTGGCCGTGTCACAATGGGCTCCTTGAGTCCATGATTCCCCACGGTGTCACAATGGAGCCTTGTTTCTAGGAGGTTCTGTACTGTCACAATTGTCTCCTTGATGCCATCAGCCCCTGCAGTGTCACATAGGCTCCTTGGTTCCATGAGGAACACAAAAGCTTTGCAGAAACATTGAGCCACAGCTGCTGAACACAGCTGGCAACATCTGCTGCATCAAAAGAGGGCTTCAAGCTGAGAATGGCACCAGCAGCTTCCATCTGCAACAGAGACCCAGGGAAAGGACAGGCTGTGCCGGTCTGGACAAATCTGGAGGAAAATATCCTCTGGTTGAAGGCAGGTTACACCCAGCCCTCCCCCACCAGGTTCGGGAAAAAAGAATTTTCCTTGGAAGAAAGTGAAACAGATAGAAACTCTTTATTTAACAAACACACAGGAAAAGGATAACAATGCTAAATATTCAAACCTCTCGCTGTGGAGAGAAAGCTGGGATAATTGGAGAGTCCTTCCGTGTTTCAGTGGGGTCTCCTGAAACATCCCTAGACAGCGAGGCCCGTGGAAAGAAATAGGGAGCGATTCTTGAGAGAAGTTTCAGAGCTCTTTCTTCTCCAGCCACATGGGCGGGGCACTGCCAAAGAACTGAGCAATCCCGGGACAAGCAGGGCCCTCCTGGCACAGGGCAACACAAAATAACCAGTGCTGAACAGGATTAGGGCACATGTGAGCAGGGAGCAGGGAGACCCTGTGCCCAGGCCATGCCTCTACCCCAGGGTCCCCTCTCCCATGACCTCATGGCAGGGGGGAGGAACCCCAACACTTCTGGAGGTGTAGTCTCCCTCCTCCTCCTTGGAGCTGGCTCATGGGCCCACATTCAGGGCCCCCACCTCGGGCAAAAATTGTCCCAGTGTGGTCTGATGTTGAAACAGTCAAGAAGAGAAGAAGGGAAAAAAAACCCCAAAGTCCCAGGAGAACAAAGTTCAACTCTCCATCTCCCTGCAGAGAAAAGGAGCTGAAAACTGGCTCAAAAGCAAGAAGGTTGCTTCCTCCACCCTTGCTGCAAGCAGGATGCAGAGGAGTGTGTATGTGTGTCCTTGAACAAACGCTCTGAGAAGTTTGTCCGGTTTTTTTTCCTCTCCCCCCTCTCAGGCTCAGTTGAAAGGCACAGAAATGCACCAAGTTAACTTCTGGGCATAGAGCAGCCATAGGGGATACACATCCTAAAGTCACCCCAAGACACAGGCACAGAGAATTCAGTGGAAAGACTCTGAGAATTCTGCTCCCAGAGATCATTCCTGCTCACACTGACCCTTGTAGAAAGGGGCCATCGTTCCAGGCAGCCTGTACTGAGCATGTGGCTCCTGAGCGGGGTTTGTTGTTTAGGAAACCTGCTCAGGCTTTTCCATTCTTTCCTTGCAAACAGGAAAACTTCTCCTGGGGCTGTGTGCAGGCAGAGCCCTGAGGAGAGCAGGTGGCACATGGTGCGCTGGGCTGGGACAGCCAGCTGCAGAGCTCAAGGGAAGAAGCCCAAAGTGGCACAATGGCTCCTTGCCTTCACATGCAACACCTGGGTCACAATGGTCTCCTTGATTCCATGAGGCCCCACTGTGTCACAATGGCTCCTTGGTTCCATGCGGTTCCGCAGTGTCACCATGGTCTCCTTTGATCCGCATTGTCATCATGGACAATTGGTTCCATGAGGCCCCGCAGTGTCACAATGGTCCCTTGGTTCCACAGGTTTGATGTTGTAACAATGGACTCCTTGCTTCTATGAGCTCGCCTGCTTTTTGCAGAGGTGTCTTTGGTTCCAACAAGGCCCCGCTGTGTCTCAGTGCACCCTGGCTTCCATGCGCATCTGGAGTATCACAAAGGCTCCTTGGTTGCACCAGGTCCTGCTGTGTCACAATGGATCCTGTGCTCCATGAGGCCCTCCAAAGTCATCATGGAGGCTTGCTTCCATGAGGTTCCATGATGTGCCAGTGGTCATCTTGGTTCCAGGAGTTTCCTTAGTGTCACAATGCTCTCCATGCTTCCATGATTCCCCACAATGTCCCAATGCTCTCCATGCTTCCATTAGGCCCTGCTTTGCCACAATGGTGCCCTCGTTTCCATGAGGCCCCGCTGTGTCACAATGGACGTATGGTTCCATGATGCTCCGTGGTGTCACCATGGTCTTCTTGAATCCGCAGTGTAACAATGAACCATTGGTTCCATGCGGCCTGGCCGTGTCACAATGGGCTCCTTGAGTCCATGATTCCCCACGGTGTCACAATGGAGCCTTGTTTCTAGGAGGTTCTGTACTGTCACAATTGTCTCCTTGATGCCATCAGCCCCTGCAGTGTCACATAGGCTCCTTGGTTCCATGAGGAACACAAAAGCTTTGCAGAAACATTGAGCCACAGCTGCTGAACACAGCTGGCAACATCTGCTGCATCAAAAGAGGGCTTCAAGCTGAGAATGGCACCAGCAGCTTCCATCTGCAACAGAGACCCAGGGAAAGGACAGGCTGTGCCGGTCTGGACAAATGTGGAGGAAAATATCCTCTGGTTGAAGGCAGGTTACACCCAGCCCTCCCCCACCAGGTTCGGGAAAAAAGAATTTTCCTCGGAAGAAAGTGAAAGAGATAGAAACTCTTTATTTAACAAACACACAGCAAAAGGATAACAATGCTAAATATTCAAACCTCTCGCTGTGGAGAGAAAGCTGGGATAATTGGAGAGTCCTTCCGTGTTTCAGTGGGGTCTCCTGAAACATCCCTAGACAGCGAGGCCCGTGGAAAGAAATAGGGAGCGATTCTTGAGAGAAGTTTCAGAGCTCTTTCTTCTCCAGCCACATGGGCGGGGCACTGCCAAAGAACTGAGCAATCCCGGGACAAGCAGGGCCCTCCTGGCACAGGGCAACACAAAATAACCAGTGCTGAACAGGATTAGGGGACATGTGAGCAGGGAGCAGGGAGACCCCGTGCCCAGGCCATGCCTCTACCCCAGGGTCCCCTCTCCCATGACCTCATGGCAGGGGGGAGGAACCCCAACACTTCTGGAGGTGTAGTCTCCCTCCTCCTCCTTGGAGCTGGCTCATGGGCCCACATTCAGGGCCCCCACCTCGGGCGAAAATTGTCCCAGTGTGGTCTGATGTTGAAACAGTCAAGAAGAGAAGAAGGGAAAAAAAACCCCCGAAGTCCCAGGAGAACAAAGTTCAACTCTCCATCTCCCTGCAGAGAAAAGGAGCTGAAAACTGGCTCAAAAGCAAGAAGGTTGCTTCCTGCACTCTTGCTGCAAGCAGGATGCAGAGGAGTGTGTATGTGTGTCCTTGAACAAACGCTCTGAGAAGTTTGTCCAGTTTTTTTTCCTCTCCCCCCTCTCAGGCTCAGTTGAAAGGCACAGAAATGCACCAAGTTAACTTCTGGGCATAGAGCAGCCATAGGGGATACACATCCTAAAGTCACCCCAAGACACAGGCACAGAGAATTCAGTGGAAAGACTCCGAGAATTCTGCTCCCAGAGATCATTCCTGCTCACACTGACCCTTGTAGAAAGGGGCCATCGTTCCAGGCAGCCTGTACTGAGCATGTGGCTCCTGAGCGGGGTTTGTTGTTTAGGAAACCTGCTCAGGCTTTTCCATTCTTTCCTTGCAAACAGGAAAACTTCTCCTGGGCCTGTGTGCAGGCAGAGCCCTGAGGAGAGCAGGTGGCACATGGTGCGCTGGGCTGGGACAGCCAGCTGCAGAGCTCAAGGGAAGAAGCCCAAAGTGGCATAATGGCTCCTTGCCTTCACATGCAACACCTGGGTCACAATGGTCTCCTTGATTCCATGAGGCCCCACTGTGTCACAATGGCTCCTTGGTTCCATGCGGTTCCGCAGTGTCACCATGGTCTCCTTTGATCCGCATTGTCATCATGGACAATTGGTTCCATGAGGCCCCGCAGTGTCACAATGGTCCCTTGGTTCCACAGGTTTGATGTTGTAACAATGGACTCCTTGCTTCTATGAGCTCGCCTGCTTTTTGCAGAGGTGTCTTTGGTTCCAACAAGGCCCCGCTGTGTCTCAGTGCACCCTGGCTTCCATGCGCATCTGGAGTATCACAAAGGCTCCTTGGTTGCACCAGGTCCTGCTGTGTCACAATGGATCCTGTGCTCCATGAGGCCCTCCAAAGTCATCATGGAGGCTTGCTTCCATGAGGTTCCATGATGTGCCAGTGGTCATCTTGGTTCCAGGAGTTTCCTTAGTGTCACAATGCTCTCCATGCTTCCATGATTCCCCACAATGTCCCAATGCTCTCCATGCTTCCATTAGGCCCTGCTTTGCCACAATGGTGCCCTCGTTTCCATGAGGCCCCGCTGTGTCACAATGGACTATGGTTCCGTGATGCTCCGTGGTGTCACCATGGTCTTCTTGAATCCGCCGTGTAACAATGGACTATTGGTTCCATGCGGCCTGGCCGTGTCACAATGGGCTCCTTGAGTCCATGATTCCCCACGGTGTCACAATGGAGCCTTGTTTCTAGGAGGTTCTGTACTGTCACAATTGTCTCCTTGATGCCATCAGCCCCTGCAGTGTCACATAGGCTCCTTGGTTCCATGAGGAACACAAAAGCTTTGCAGAAACATTGAGCCACAGCTGCTGAACACAGCTGGCAACATCTGCTGCATCAAAAGAGGGCTTCAAGCTGAGAATGGCACCAGCAGCTTCCATCTGCAACAGAGCCCCAGGGAAAGGACAGGCTGTGCCGGTCTGGACAAATCTGGAGGAAAATATCCTCTGGTTGAAGGCAGGTTACACCCAGCCCTCCCACACCAGGTTCGGGAAAAAAGAATTTTCCTTGGAAGAAAGTGAAACAGATAGAAACTATTTATTTAACAAACACACAGGAAAAGGATAACAATGCTAAATATTCAAACCTCTCGCTGTGGAGAGAAAGCTGGGATAATTGGAGAGTCCTTCCGTGTTTCAGTGGGGTCTCCTGAAACATCCCTAGACAGCGAGGCCCGTGGAAAGAAATAGGGAGCGATTCTTGAGAGAAGTTTCAGAGCTCTTTCTTCTCCAGCCACATGGGCGGGGCACTGCCAAAGAACTGAGCAATCCCGGGACAAGCAGGGCCCTCCTGGCACAGGGCAACACAAAATAACCAGTGCTGAACAGGATTAGGGCACATGTGAGCAGGGAGCAGGGAGACCCCGTGCCCAGGCCATGCCTCTACCCCAGGGTCCCCTCTCCCATGACCTCATGGCAGGGGGGAGGAACCCCAACACTTCTGGAGGTGTAGTCTCCCTCCTCCTCCTTGGAGCTGGCTCATGGGCCCACATTCAGGGCCCCCACCTCGGGCGAAAATTGTCCCAGTGTGGTCTGATGTTGAAACAGTCAAGAAGAGAAGAAGGGAAAAAAAACCCCCGAAGTCCCAGGAGAACAAAGTTCAACTCTCCATCTCCCTGCAGAGAAAAGGAGCTGAAAACTGGCTCAAAAGCAAGAAGGTTGCTTCCTGCACTCTTGCTGCAAGCAGGATGCAGAGGAGTGTGTATGTGTGTCCTTGAACAAACGCTCTGAGAAGTTTGTCCAGTTTTTTTTCCTCTCCCCCCTCTCAGGCTCAGTTGAAAGGCACAGAAATGCACCAAGTTAACTTCTGGGCATAGAGCAGCCATAGGGGATACACATCCTAAAGTCACCCCAAGACACAGGCACAGAGAATTCAGTGGAAAGACTCCGAGAATTCTGCTCCCAGAGATCATTCCTGCTCACACTGACCCTTGTAGAAAGGGGCCATCGTTCCAGGCAGCCTGTACTGAGCATGTGGCTCCTGAGCGGGGTTTGTTGTTTAGGAAACCTGCTCAGGCTTTTCCATTCTTTCCTTGCAAACAGGAAAACTTCTCCTGGGCCTGTGTGCAGGCAGAGCCCTGAGGAGAGCAGGTGGCACATGGTGCGCTGGGCTGGGACAGCCAGCTGCAGAGCTCAAGGGAAGAAGCCCAAAGTGGCATAATGGCTCCTTGCCTTCACATGCAACACCTGGGTCACAATGGTCTCCTTGATTCCATGAGGCCCCACTGTGTCACAATGGCTCCTTGGTTCCATGCGGTTCCGCAGTGTCACCATGGTCTCCTTTGATCCGCATTGTCATCATGGACAATTGGTTCCATGAGGCCCCGCAGTGTCACAATGGTCCCTTGGTTCCACAGGTTTGATGTTGTAACAATGGACTCCTTGCTTCTATGAGCTCGCCTGCTTTTTGCAGAGGTGTCTTTGGTTCCAACAAGGCCCCGCTGTGTCTCAGTGCACCCTGGCTTCCATGCGCATCTGGAGTATCACAAAGGCTCCTTGGTTGCACCAGGTCCTGCTGTGTCACAATGGATCCTGTGCTCCATGAGGCCCTCCAAAGTCATCATGGAGGCTTGCTTCCATGAGGTTCCATGATGTGCCAGTGGTCATCTTGGTTCCAGGAGTTTCCTTAGTGTCACAATGCTCTCCATGCTTCCATGATTCCCCACAATGTCCCAATGCTCTCCATGCTTCCATTAGGCCCTGCTTTGCCACAATGGTGCCCTCGTTTCCATGAGGCCCCGCTGTGTCACAATGGACTATGGTTCCGTGATGCTCCGTGGTGTCACCATGGTCTTCTTGAATCCGCCGTGTAACAATGGACTATTGGTTCCATGCGGCCTGGCCGTGTCACAATGGGCTCCTTGAGTCCATGATTCCCCACGGTGTCACAATGGAGCCTTGTTTCTAGGAGGTTCTGTACTGTCACAATTGTCTCCTTGATGCCATCAGCCCCTGCAGTGTCACATAGGCTCCTTGGTTCCATGAGGAACACAAAAGCTTTGCAGAAACATTGAGCCACAGCTGCTGAACACAGCTGGCAACATCTGCTGCATCAAAAGAGGGCTTCAAGCTGACAATGGCACCAGCAGCTTCCATCTGCAACAGAGACCCAGGGAAAGGACAGGCTGTGCCGGTCTGGACAAATCTGGAGGAAAATATCCTCTGGTTGAAGGCAGGTTACACCCAGCCCTCCCACACCAGGTTCGGGAAAAAAGAATTTTCCTTGGAAGAAAGTGAAACAGATAGAAACTATTTATTTAACAAACACACAGGAAAAGGATAACAATGCTAAATATTCAAACCTCTCGCTGTGGAGAGAAAGCTGGGATAATTGGAGAGTCCTTCCGTGTTTCAGTGGGGTCTCCTGAAACATCCCTAGACAGCGAGGCCCGTGGAAAGAAATAGGGAGCGATTCTTGAGAGAAGTTTCAGAGCTCTTTCTTCTCCAGCCACATGGGCGGGGCACTGCCAAAGAACTGAGCAATCCCGGGACAAGCAGGGCCCTCCTGGCACAGGGCAACACAAAATAACCAGTGCTGAACAGGATTAGGGCACATGTGAGCAGGGAGCAGGGAGACCCCGTGCCCAGGCCATGCCTCTACCCCAGGGTCCCCTCTCCCATGACCTCATGGCAGGGGGGAGGAACCCCAACACTTCTGGAGGTGTAGTCTCCCTCCTCCTCCTTGGAGCTGGCTCATGGGCCCACATTCAGGGCCCCCACCTCGGGCGAAAATTGTCCCAGTGTGGTCTGATGTTGAAACAGTCAAGAAGAGAAGAAGGGAAAAAAAACCCCCGAAGTCCCAGGAGAACAAAGTTCAACTCTCCATCTCCCTGCAGAGAAAAGGAGCTGAAAACTGGCTCAAAAGCAAGAAGGTTGCTTCCTGCACTCTTGCTGCAAGCAGGATGCAGAGGAGTGTGTATGTGTGTCCTTGAACAAACGCTCTGAGAAGTTTGTCCAGTTTTTTTTCCTCTCCCCCCTCTCAGGCTCAGTTGAAAGGCACAGAAATGCACCAAGTTAACTTCTGGGCATAGAGCAGCCATAGGGGATACACATCCTAAAGTCACCCCAAGACACAGGCACAGAGAATTCAGTGGAAAGACTCCGAGAATTCTGCTCCCAGAGATCATTCCTGCTCACACTGACCCTTGTAGAAAGGGGCCATCGTTCCAGGCAGCCTGTACTGAGCATGTGGCTCCTGAGCGGGGTTTGTTGTTTAGGAAACCTGCTCAGGCTTTTCCATTCTTTCCTTGCAAACAGGAAAACTTCTCCTGGGCCTGTGTGCAGGCAGAGGCCTGAGGAGAGCAGGTGGCACATGGTGCGCTGGGCTGGGACAGCCAGCTGCAGAGCTCAAGGGAAGAAGCCCAAAGTGGCACAATGGCTCCTTGCCTTCACATGCAACACCTGGGTCACAATGGTCTCCTTGATTCCATGAGGCCCCACTGTGTCACAATGGCTCCTTGGTTCCATGCGGTTCCGCAGTGTCACCATGGTCTCCTTTGATCCGCATTGTCATCATGGACAATTGGTTCCATGAGGCCCTGCAGTGTCACAATGGTCCCTTGGTTCCACAGGTTTGATGTTGTAACAATGGACTCCTTGCTTCTATGAGCTCGCCTGCTTTTTGCAGAGGTGTCTTTGGTTCCAACAAGGCCCCGCTGTGTCTCAGTGCACCCTGGCTTCCATGCGGATCTGGAGTATCACAAAGACTCCTTGGTTGCACCAGGTCCTGCTGTGTCACAATGGATCCTGTGCTCCATGAGGCCCTCCAAAGTCATCATGGAGGCTTGCTTCCATGAGGTTCCATGATGTGCCAGTGGTCATCTTGGTTCCAGGAGTTTCCTTAGTGTCACAATGCTCTCCATGCTTCCATGATTCCCCACAATGTCCCAATGCTCTCCATGCTTCCATTAGGCCCTGCTTTGCCACAATGGTGCCCTCGTTTCCATGAGGCCCCGCTGTGTCACAATGGACGTATGGTTCCATGATGCTCCGTGGTGTCACCATGGTCTTCTTGAATCCGCCGTGTAACAATGGACTATTGGTTCCATGCGGCCTGGCCGTGTCACAATGGGCTCCTTGAGTCCATGATTCCCCACGGTGTCACAATGGAGCCTTGTTTCTAGGAGGTTCTGTACTGTCACAATTGTCTCCTTGATGCCATCAGCCCCTGCAGTGTCACATAGGCTCCTTGGTTCCATGAGGAACACAAAAGCTTTGCAGAAACATTGAGCCACAGCTGCTGAACACAGCTGGCAACATCTGCTGCATCAAAAGAGGGCTTCAAGCTGAGAATGGCACCAGCAGCTTCCATCTGCAACAGAGACCCAGGGAAAGGACAGGCTGTGCCGGTCTGGACAAATCTGGAGGAAAATATCCTCTGGTTGAAGGCAGGTTACACCCAGCCCTCCCACACCAGGTTCGGGAAAAAAGAATTTTCCTTGGAAGAAAGTGAAACAGATAGAAACTATTTATTTAACAAACACACAGGAAAAGGATAACAATGCTAAATATTCAAACCTCTCGCTGTGGAGAGAAAGCTGGGATAATTGG
Source organism: Aphelocoma coerulescens (assembly GCF_041296385.1). Taxonomy (NCBI): domain Eukaryota; kingdom Metazoa; phylum Chordata; class Aves; order Passeriformes; family Corvidae; genus Aphelocoma; species Aphelocoma coerulescens. The sequence continues at coordinate 3,527,116 of NW_027183804.1, read as the reverse complement.
AGAGTCCTTCCGTGTTTCAGTGGGGTCTCCTGAAACATCCCTAGACAGCGAGGCCCGTGGAAAGAAATAGGGAGCGATTCTTGAGAGAAGTTTCAGAGCTCTTTCTTCTCCAGCCACATGGGCGGGGCACTGCCAAAGAACTGAGCAATCCCGGGACAAGCAGGGCCCTCCTGGCACAGGGCAACACAAAATAACCAGTGCTGAACAGGATTAGGGCACATGTGAGCAGGGAGCAGGGAGACCCCGTGCCCAGGCCATGCCTCTACCCCAGGGTCCCCTCTCCCATGACCTCATGGCAGGGGGGAGGAACCCCAACACTTCTGGAGGTGTAGTCTCCCTCCTCCTCCTTGGAGCTGGCTCATGGGCCCACATTCAGGGCCCCCACCTCGGGCGAAAATTGTCCCAGTGTGGTCTGATGTTGAAACAGTCAAGAAGAGAAGAAGGGAAAAAAAACCCCCGAAGTCCCAGGAGAACAAAGTTCAACTCTCCATCTCCCTGCAGAGAAAAGGAGCTGAAAACTGGCTCAAAAGCAAGAAGGTTGCTTCCTGCACTCTTGCTGCAAGCAGGATGCAGAGGAGTGTGTATGTGTGTCCTTGAACAAACGCTCTGAGAAGTTTGTCCAGTTTTTTTTCCTCTCCCCCCTCTCAGGCTCAGTTGAAAGGCACAGAAATGCACCAAGTTAACTTCTGGGCATAGAGCAGCCATAGGGGATACACATCCTAAAGTCACCCCAAGACACAGGCACAGAGAATTCAGTGGAAAGACTCCGAGAATTCTGCTCCCAGAGATCATTCCTGCTCACACTGACCCTTGTAGAAAGGGGCCATCGTTCCAGGCAGCCTGTACTGAGCATGTGGCTCCTGAGCGGGGTTTGTTGTTTAGGAAACCTGCTCAGGCTTTTCCATTCTTTCCTTGCAAACAGGAAAACTTCTCCTGGGCCTGTGTGCAGGCAGAGGCCTGAGGAGAGCAGGTGGCACATGGTGCGCTGGGCTGGGACAGCCAGCTGCAGAGCTCAAGGGAAGAAGCCCAAAGTGGCACAATGGCTCCTTGCCTTCACATGCAACACCTGGGTCACAATGGTCTCCTTGATTCCATGAGGCCCCACTGTGTCACAATGGCTCCTTGGTTCCATGCGGTTCCGCAGTGTCACCATGGTCTCCTTTGATCCGCATTGTCATCATGGACAATTGGTTCCATGAGGCCCTGCAGTGTCACAATGGTCCCTTGGTTCCACAGGTTTGATGTTGTAACAATGGACTCCTTGCTTCTATGAGCTCGCCTGCTTTTTGCAGAGGTGTCTTTGGTTCCAACAAGGCCCCGCTGTGTCTCAGTGCACCCTGGCTTCCATGCGGATCTGGAGTATCACAAAGACTCCTTGGTTGCACCAGGTCCTGCTGTGTCACAATGGATCCTGTGCTCCATGAGGCCCTCCAAAGTCATCATGGAGGCTTGCTTCCATGAGGTTCCATGATGTGCCAGTGGTCATCTTGGTTCCAGGAGTTTCCTTAGTGTCACAATGCTCTCCATGCTTCCATGATTCCCCACAATGTCCCAATGCTCTCCATGCTTCCATTAGGCCCTGCTTTGCCACAATGGTGCCCTCGTTTCCATGAGGCCCCGCTGTGTCACAATGGACTATGGTTCCGTGATGCTCCGTGGTGTCACCATGGTCTTCTTGAATCCGCCGTGTAACAATGGACCATTGGTTCCATGCGGCCTGGCCGTGTCACAATGGGCTCCTTGAGTCCATGATTCCCCACGGTGTCACAATGGAGCCTTGTTTCTAGGAGGTTCTGTACTGTCACAATTGTCTCCTTGATGCCATCAGCCCCTGCAGTGTCACATAGGCTCCTTGGTTCCATGAGGAACACAAAAGCTTTGCAGAAACATTGAGCCACAGCTGCTGAACACAGCTGGCAACATCTGCTGCATCAAAAGAGGGCTTCAAGCTGAGAATGGCACCAGCAGCTTCCATCTGCAACAGAGCCCCAGGGAAAGGACAGGCTGTGCCGGTCTGGACAAATGTGGAGGAAAATATCCTCTGGTTGAAGGCAGGTTACACCCAGCCCTCCCCCACCAGGTTCGGGGTAAAAGAATTTTCCTTGGAAGAAAGTGAAACAGATAGAAACTCTTTATTTAACAAACACACAGGAAAAGGATAACAATGCTAAATATTCAAACCTCTCGCTGTGGAGAGAAAGCTGGGATAATTGGAGAGTCCTTCCGTGTTTCAGTGGGGTCTCCTGAAACATCCCTAGACAGCGAGGCCCGTGGAAAGAAATAGGGAGCGATTCTTGAGAGAAGTTTCAGAGCTCTTTCTTCTCCAGCCACATGGGCGGGGCACTGCCAAAGAACTGAGCAATCCCGGGACAAGCAGGGCCCTCCTGGCACAGGGCAACACAAAATAACCAGTGCTGAACAGGATTAGGGCACATGTGAGCAGGGAGCAGGGAGACCCCGTGCCCAGGCCATGCCTCTACCCCAGGGTCCCCTCTCCCATGACCTCATGGCAGGGGGGAGGAACCCCAACACTTCTGGAGGTGTAGTCTCCCTCCTCCTCCTTGGAGCTGGCTCATGGGCCCACATTCAGGGCCCCCACCTCGGGCGAAAATTGTCCCAGTGTGGTCTGATGTTGAAACAGTCAAGAAGAGAAGAAGGGAAAAAAAACCCCCGAAGTCCCAGGAGAACAAAGTTCAACTCTCCATCTCCCTGCAGAGAAAAGGAGCTGAAAACTGGCTCAAAAGCAAGAAGGTTGCTTCCTGCACTCTTGCTGCAAGCAGGATGCAGAGGAGTGTGTATGTGTGTCCTTGAACAAACGCTCTGAGAAGTTTGTCCAGTTTTTTTTCCTCTCCCCCCTCTCAGGCTCAGTTGAAAGGCACAGAAATGCACCAAGTTAACTTCTGGGCATAGAGCAGCCATAGGGGATACACATCCTAAAGTCACCCCAAGACACAGGCACAGAGAATTCAGTGGAAAGACTCCGAGAATTCTGCTCCCAGAGATCATTCCTGCTCACACTGACCCTTGTAGAAAGGGGCCATCGTTCCAGGCAGCCTGTACTGAGCATGTGGCTCCTGAGCGGGGTTTGTTGTTTAGGAAACCTGCTCAGGCTTTTCCATTCTTTCCTTGCAAACAGGAAAACTTCTCCTGGGCCTGTGTGCAGGCAGAGGCCTGAGGAGAGCAGGTGGCACATGGTGCGCTGGGCTGGGACAGCCAGCTGCAGAGCTCAAGGGAAGAAGCCCAAAGTGGCACAATGGCTCCTTGCCTTCACATGCAACACCTGGGTCACAATGGTCTCCTTGATTCCATGAGGCCCCACTGTGTCACAATGGCTCCTTGGTTCCATGCGGTTCCGCAGTGTCACCATGGTCTCCTTTGATCCGCATTGTCATCATGGACAATTGGTTCCATGAGGCCCTGCAGTGTCACAATGGTCCCTTGGTTCCACAGGTTTGATGTTGTAACAATGGACTCCTTGCTTCTATGAGCTCGCCTGCTTTTTGCAGAGGTGTCTTTGGTTCCAACAAGGCCCCGCTGTGTCTCAGTGCACCCTGGCTTCCATGCGCATCTGGAGTATCACAAAGACTCCTTGGTTGCACCAGGTCCTGCTGTGTCACAATGGATCCTGTGCTCCATGAGGCCCTCCAAAGTCATCATGGAGGCTTGCTTCCATGAGGTTCCATGATGTGCCAGTGGTCATCTTGGTTCCAGGAGTTTCCTTAGTGTCACAATGCTCTCCATGCTTCCATGATTCCCCACAATGTCCCAATGCTCTCCATGCTTCCATTAGGCCCTGCTTTGCCACAATGGTGCCCTCGTTTCCATGAGGCCCCGCTGTGTCACAATGGACTATGGTTCCGTGATGCTCCGTGGTGTCACCATGGTCTTCTTGAATCCGCCGTGTAACAATGGACCATTGGTTCCATGCGGCCTGGCCGTGTCACAATGGGCTCCTTGAGTCCATGATTCCCCACGGTGTCACAATGGAGCCTTGTTTCTAGGAGGTTCTGTACTGTCACAATTGTCTCCTTGATGCCATCAGCCCCTGCAGTGTCACATAGGCTCCTTGGTTCCATGAGGAACACAAAAGCTTTGCAGAAACATTGAGCCACAGCTGCTGAACACAGCTGGCAACATCTGCTGCATCAAAAGAGGGCTTCAAGCTGAGAATGGCACCAGCAGCTTCCATCTGCAACAGAGCCCCAGGGAAAGGACAGGCTGTGCCGGTCTGGACAAATGTGGAGGAAAATATCCTCTGGTTGAAGGCAGGTTACACCCAGCCCTCCCCCACCAGGTTCGGGGTAAAAGAATTTTCCTTGGAAGAAAGTGAAACAGATAGAAACTCTTTATTTAACAAACACACAGGAAAAGGATAACAATGCTAAATATTCAAACCTCTCGCTGTGGAGAGAAAGCTGGGATAATTGGAGAGTCCTTCCGTGTTTCAGTGGGGTCTCCTGAAACATCCCTAGACAGCGAGGCCCGTGGAAAGAAATAGGGAGCGATTCTTGAGAGAAGTTTCAGAGCTCTTTCTTCTCCAGCCACATGGGCGGGGCACTGCCAAAGAACTGAGCAATCCCGGGACAAGCAGGGCCCTCCTGGCACAGGGCAACACAAAATAACCAGTGCTGAACAGGATTAGGGCACATGTGAGCAGGGAGCAGGGAGACCCTGTGCCCAGGCCATGCCTCTACCCCAGGGTCCCCTCTCCCATGACCTCATGGCAGGGGGGAGGAACCCCAACACTTCTGGAGGTGTAGTCTCCCTCCTCCTCCTTGGAGCTGGCTCATGGGCCCACATTCAGGGCCCCCACCTCGGGCGAAAATTGTCCCAGTGTGGTCTGATGTTGAAACAGTCAAGAAGAGAAGAAGGGAAAAAAACCCCCAAAGTCCCAGGAGAACAAAGTTCAACTCTCCATCTCCCTGCAGAGAAAAGGAGCTGAAAACTGGCTCAAAAGCAAGAAGGTTGCTTCCTCCACCCTTGCTGCAAGCAGGATGCAGAGGAGTGTGTATGTGTGTCCTTGAACAAACGCTCTGAGAAGTTTGTCCGGTTTTTTTTCCTCTCCCCCCTCTCAGGCTCAGTTGAAAGGCACAGAAATGCACCAAGTTAACTTCTGGGCATAGAGCAGCCATAGGGGATACACATCCTAAAGTCACCCCAAGACACAGGCACAGAGAATTCAGTGGAAAGACTCTGAGAATTCTGCTCCCAGAGATCATTCCTGCTCACACTGACCCTTGTAGAAAGGGGCCATCGTTCCAGGCAGCCTGTACTGAGCATGTGGCTCCTGAGCGGGGTTTGTTGTTTAGGAAACCTGCTCAGGCTTTTCCATTCTTTCCTTGCAAACAGGAAAACTTCTCCTGGGGCTGTGTGCAGGCAGAGCCCTGAGGAGAGCAGGTGGCACATGGTGCGCTGGGCTGGGACAGCCAGCTGCAGAGCTCAAGGGAAGAAGCCCAAAGAGTCACAATGGCTCCTTGCCTTCACATGCAACACCTGGGTCACAATGGTCTCCTTGATTCCATGAGGCCCCACTGTGTCACAATGGCTCCTTGGTTCCATGCGGTTCCGCAGTGTCACCATGGTCTCCTTTGATCCGCATTGTCATCATGGACAATTGGTTCCATGAGGCCCCGCAGTGTCACAATGGTCCCTTGGTTCCACAGGTTTGATGTTGTAACAATGGACTCCTTGCTTCTATGAGCTCGCCTGCTTTTTGCAGAGGTGTCTTTGGTTCCAACAAGGCCCCGCTGTGTCTCAGTGCACCCTGGCTTCCATGCGCATCTGGAGTATCACAAAGGCTCCTTGGTTGCACCAGGTCCTGCTGTGTCACAATGGATCCTGTGCTCCATGAGGCCCTCCAAAGTCATCATGGAGGCTTGCTTCCATGAGGTTCCATGATGTGCCAGTGGTCATCTTGGTTCCAGGAGTTTCCTTAGTGTCACAATGCTCTCCATGCTTCCATGATTCCCCACAATGTCCCAATGCTCTCCATGCTTCCATTAGGCCCTGCTTTGCCACAATGGTGCCCTCGTTTCCATGAGGCCCCGCTGTGTCACAATGGACGTATGGTTCCATGATGCTCCGTGGTGTCACCATGGTCTTCTTGAATCCGCAGTGTAACAATGAACCATTGGTTCCATGCGGCCTGGCCGTGTCACAATGGGCTCCTTGAGTCCATGATTCCCCACGGTGTCACAATGGAGCCTTGTTTCTAGGAGGTTCTGTACTGTCACAATTGTCTCCTTGATGCCATCAGCCCCTGCAGTGTCACATAGGCTCCTTGGTTCCATGAGGAACACAAAAGCTTTGCAGAAACATTGAGCCACAGCTGCTGAACACAGCTGGCAACATCTGCTGCATCAAAAGAGGGCTTCAAGCTGAGAATGGCACCAGCAGCTTCCATCTGCAACAGAGACCCAGGGAAAGGACAGGCTGTGCCGGTCTGGACAAATGTGGAGGAAAATATCCTCTGGTAGAAGGCAGGTTACACCCAGCCCTCCCCCACGAGGTTCGGGAAAAAAGAATTTTCCTCGGAAGAAAGTGAAAGAGATAGAAACTATTTATTTAACAAACACACAGCAAAAGGATAACAATGCTAAATATTCAAACCTCTCGCTGTGGAGAGAAAGCTGGGATAATTGGAGAGTCCTTCCGTGTTTCAGTGGGGTCTCCTGAAACATCCCTAGACAGCGAGGCCCGTGGAAAGAAATAGGGAGCGATTCTTGAGAGAAGTTTCAGAGCTCTTTCTTCTCCAGCCACATGGGCGGGGCACTGCCAAAGAACTGAGCAATCCCGGGACAAGCAGGGCCCTCCTGGCACAGGGCAACACAAAATAACCAGTGCTGAACAGGATTAGGGCACATGTGAGCAGGGAGCAGGGAGACCCCGTGCCCAGGCCATGCCTCTACCCCAGGGTCCCCTCTCCCATGACCTCATGGCAGGGGGGAGGAACCCCAACACTTCTGGAGGTGTAGTCTCCCTCCTCCTCCTTGGAGCTGGCTCATGGGCCCACATTCAGGGCCCCCACCTCGGGAGAAAATTGTCCCAGTGTGGTCTGATGTTGAAACAGTCAAGAAGAGAAGAAGGGAAAAAAAACCCCCGAAGTCCCAGGAGAACAAAGTTCAACTCTCCATCTCCCTGCAGAGAAAAGGAGCTGAAAACTGGCTCAAAAGCAAGAAGGTTGCTTCCTGCACTCTTGCTGCAAGCAGGATGCAGAGGAGTGTGTATGTGTGTCCTTGAACAAACGCTCTGAGAAGTTTGTCCAGTTTTTTTTCCTCTCCCCCCTCTCAGGCTCAGTTGAAAGGCACAGAAATGCACAAAGTTAACTTCGGGGCATAGAGCAGCCATAGGGGATACACATCCTAAAGTCACCCCAAGACACAGGCACAGAGAATTCAGTGGAAAGACTCTGAGAATTCTGCTCCCAGAGATCATTCCTGCTCACACTGACCCTTGTAGAAAGGGGCCATCGTTCCAGGCAGCCTGTACTGAGCATGTGGCTCCTGAGCGGGGTTTGTTGTTTAGGAAACCTGCTCAGGCTTTTCCATTCTTTCCTTGCAAACAGGAAAACTTCTCCTGGGCCTGTGTGCAGGCAGAGGCCTGAGGAGAGCAGGTGGCACATGGTGCGCTGGGCTGGGACAGCCAGCTGCAGAGCTCAAGGGAAGAAGCCCAAAGTGGCACAATGGCTCCTTGCCTTCACATGCAACACCTGGGTCACAATGGTCTCCTTGATTCCATGAGGCCCCACTGTGTCACAATGGCTCCTTGGTTCCATGCGGTTCCGCAGTGTCACCATGGTCTCCTTTGATCCGCATTGTCATCATGGACAATTGGTTCCATGAGGCCCCGCAGTGTCACAATGGTCCCTTGGTTCCACAGGTTTGATGTTGTAACAATGGACTCCTTGCTTCTATGAGCTCGCCTGCTTTTTGCAGAGGTGTCTTTGGTTCCAACAAGGCCCCGCTGTGTCTCAGTGCACCCTGGCTTCCATGCGCATCTGGAGTATCACAAAGGCTCCTTGGTTGCACCAGGTCCTGCTGTGTCACAATGGATCCTGTGCTCCATGAGGCCCTCCAAAGTCATCATGGAGGCTTGCTTCCATGAGGTTCCATGATGTGCCAGTGGTCATCTTGGTTCCAGGAGTTTCCTTAGTGTCACAATGCTCTCCATGCTTCCATGATTCCCCACAATGTCCCAATGCTCTCCATGCTTCCATTAGGCCCTGCTTTGCCACAATGGTGCCCTTGTTTCCATGAGGCCCCGCTGTGTCACAATGGACTATGGTTCCGTGATGCTCCGTGGTGTCACCATGGTCTTCTTGAATCCGCCGTGTAACAATGGACCATTGGTTCCATGCGGCCTGGCCGTGTCACAATGGGCTCCTTGAGTCCATGATTCCCCACGGTGTCACAATGGAGCCTTGTTTCTAGGAGGTTCTGTACTGTCACAATTGTCTCCTTGATGCCATCAGCCCCTGCAGTGTCACATAGGCTCCTTGGTTCCATGAGGAACACAAAAGCTTTGCAGAAACATTGAGCCACAGCTGCTGAACACAGCTGGCAACATCTGCTGCATCAAAAGAGGGCTTCAAGCTGAGAATGGCACCAGCAGCTTCCATCTGCAACAGAGCCCCAGGGAAAGGACAGGCTGTGCCGGTCTGGACAAATCTGGAGGAAAATATCCTCTGGTTGAAGGCAGGTTACACCCAGCCCTCCCCCACCAGGTTCGGGAAAAAAGAATTTTCCTCGGAAGAAAGTGAAACAGATAGAAACTCTTTATTTAACAAACACACAGGAAAAGGATAACAATGCTAAATATTCAAACCTCTCGCTGTGGAGAGAAAGCTGGGATAATTGGAGAGTCCTTCCGTGTTTCAGTGGGGTCTCCTGAAACATCCCTAGACAGCGAGGCCCGTGGAAAGAAATAGGGAGCGATTCTTGAGAGAAGTTTCAGAGCTCTTTCTTCTCCAGCCACATGGGCGGGGCACTGCCAAAGAACTGAGCAATCCCGGGACAAGCAGGGCCCTCCTGGCACAGGGCAACACAAAATAACCAGTGCTGAACAGGATTAGGGCACATGTGAGCAGGGAGCAGGGAGACCCTGTGCCCAGGCCATGCCTCTACCCCAGGGTCCCCTCTCCCATGACCTCATGGCAGGGGGGAGGAACCCCAACACTTCTGGAGGTGTAGTCTCCCTCCTCCTCCTTGGAGCTGGCTCATGGGCCCACATTCAGGGCCCCCACCTCGGGCGAAAATTGTCCCAGTGTGGTCTGATGTTGAAACAGTCAAGAAGAGAAGAAGGGAAAAAAACCCCCAAAGTCCCAGGAGAACAAAGTTCAACTCTCCATCTCCCTGCAGAGAAAAGGAGCTGAAAACTGGCTCAAAAGCAAGAAGGTTGCTTCCTCCACCCTTGCTGCAAGCAGGATGCAGAGGAGTGTGTATGTGTGTCCTTGAACAAACGCTCTGAGAAGTTTGTCCGGTTTTTTTTCCTCTCCCCCCTCTCAGGCTCAGTTGAAAGGCACAGAAATGCACCAAGTTAACTTCTGGGCATAGAGCAGCCATAGGGGATACACATCCTAAAGTCACCCCAAGACACAGGCACAGAGAATTCAGTGGAAAGACTCCGAGAATTCTGCTCCCAGAGATCATTCCTGCTCACACTGACCTTTGTAGAAAGGGGCCATCGTTCCAGGCAGCCTGTACTGAGCATGTGGCTCCTGAGCGGGGTTTGTTGTTTAGGAAACCTGCTCAGGCTTTTCCATTCTTTCCTTGCAAACAGGAAAACTTCTCCTGGGCCTGTGTGCAGGCAGAGCCCTGAGGAGAGCAGGTGGCACATGGTGCGCTGGGCTGGGACAGCCAGCTGCAGAGCTCAAGGGAAGAAGCCCAAAGTGGCATAATGGCTCCTTGCCTTCACATGCAACACCTGGGTCACAATGGTCTCCTTGATTCCATGAGGCCCCACTGTGTCACAATGGCTCCTTGGTTCCATGCGGTTCCGCAGTGTCACCATGGTCTCCTTTGATCCGCATTGTCATCATGGACAATTGGTTCCATGAGGCCCCGCAGTGTCACAATGGTCCCTTGGTTCCACAGGTTTTATGTTGTAACAATGGACTCCTTGCTTCTATGAGCTCGCCTGCTTTTTGCAGAGGTGTCTTTGGTTCCAACAAGGCCCCGCTGTGTCTCAGTGCACCCTGGCTTCCATGCGGATCTGGAGTATCACAAAGGCTCCTTAGTTGCACCAGGTCCTGCTGTGTCACAATGGATCCTGTGCTCCATGAGGCCCTCCAAAGTCATCATGGAGGCTTGCTTCCATGAGGTTCCATGATGTGCCAGTGCTCATCTTGGTTCCAGGAGTTTCCTTAGTGTCACAATGCTCTCCATGCTTCCATGATTCCCCACAATGTCCCAATGCTCTCCATGCTTCCATTAGGCCCTGCTTTGCCACAATGGTGCCCTCGTTTCCATGAGGCCCCGCTGTGTCACAATGGACTATGGTTCCGTGATGCTCCGTGGTGTCACCATGGTCTTCTTGAATCCGCCGTGTAACAATGGACCATTGGTTCCATGCGGCCTGGCCGTGTCACAATGGGCTCCTTGAGTCCATGATTCCCCACGGTGTCACAATGGAGCCTTGTTTCTAGGAGGTTCTGTACTGTCACAATTGTCTCCTTGATGCCATCAGCCCCTGCAGTGTCACAAAGGCTCCTTGGTTCCATGAGGAACACAAAAGCTTTGCAGAAACATTGAGCCACAGCTGCTGAACACAGCTGGCAACATCTGCTGCATCAAAAGAGGGCTTCAAGCTGAGAATGGCACCAGCAGCTTCCATCTGCAACAGAGCCCCAGGGAAAGGACAGGCTGTGCCGGTCTGGACAAATCTGGAGGAAAATATCCTCTGGTTGAAGGCAGGTCACACCCAGCCCTCCCCCACCAGGTTCGGGAAAAAAGAATTTTCCTTGGAAGAAAGTGAAACAGATAGAAACTCTTTATTTAACAAACACCCAGGAAAAGGATAACAATGCTAAATATTCAAACCTCTCGCTGTGGAGAGAAAGCTGGGATAATTGGAGAGTCCTTCCGTGTTTCAGTGGGGTCTCCTGAAACATCCCTAGACAGCGAGGCCCGTGGAAAGAAATAGGGAGCGATTCTTGAGAGAAGTTTCAGAGCTCTTTCTTCTCCAGCCACATGGGCGGGGCACTGCCAAAGAACTGAGCAATCCCGGGACAAGCAGGGCCCTCCTGGCACAGGGCAACACAAAATAACCAGTGCTGAACAGGATTAGGGCACATGTGAGCAGGGAGCAGGGAGACCCCGTGCCCAGGCCATGCCTCTACCCCAGGGTCCCCTCTCCCATGACCTCATGGCAGGGGGGAGGAACCCCAACACTTCTGGAGGTGTAGTCTCCCTCCTCCTCCTTGGAGCTGGCTCATGGGCCCACATTCAGGGCCCCCACCTCGGGAGAAAATTGTCCCAGTGTGGTCTGATGTTGAAACAGTCAAGAAGAGAAGAAGGGAAAAAAAAACCCCCGAAGTCCCAGGAGAACAAAGTTCAACTCTCCATCTCCCTGCAGAGAAAAGGAGCTGAAAACTGGCTCAAAAGCAAGAAGGTTGCTTCCTGCACTCTTGCTGCAAGCAGGATGCAGAGGAGTGTGTATGTGTGTCCTTGAACAAACGCTCTGAGAAGTTTGTCCAGTTTTTTTTCCTCTCCCCCCTCTCAGGCTCAGTTGAAAGGCACAGAAATGCACCAAGTTAACTTCTGGGCATAGAGCAGCCATAGGGGATACACATCCTAAAGTCACCCCAAGACACAGGCACAGAGAATTCAGTGGAAAGACTCCGAGAATTCTGCTCCCAGAGATCATTCCTGCTCACACTGACCTTTGTAGAAAGGGGCCATCGTTCCAGGCAGCCTGTACTGAGCATGTGGCTCCTGAGCGGGGTTTGTTGTTTAGGAAACCTGCTCAGGCTTTTCCATTCTTTCCTTGCAAACAGGAAAACTTCTCCTGGGCCTGTGTGCAGGCAGAGCCCTGAGGAGAGCAGGTGGCACATGGTGCGCTGGGCTGGGACAGCCAGCTGCAGAGCTCAAGGGAAGAAGCCCAAAGTGGCATAATGGCTCCTTGCCTTCACATGCAACACCTGGGTCACAATGGTCTCCTTGATTCCATGAGGCCCCACTGTGTCACAATGGCTCCTTGGTTCCATGCGGTTCCGCAGTGTCACCATGGTCTCCTTTGATCCGCATTGTCATCATGGACAATTGGTTCCATGAGGCCCCGCAGTGTCACAATGGTCCCTTGGTTCCACAGGTTTTATGTTGTAACAATGGACTCCTTGCTTCTATGAGCTCGCCTGCTTTTTGCAGAAGTGTCTTTGGTTCCAACAAGGCCCCGCTGTGTCTCAGTGCACCCTGGCTTCCATGCGGATCTGGAGTATCACAAAGGCTCCTTAGTTGCACCAGGTCCTGCTGTGTCACAATGGATCCTGTGCTCCATGAGGCCCTCCAAAGTCATCATGGAGGCTTGCTTCCATGAGGTTCCATGATGTGCCAGTGCTCATCTTGGTTCCAGGAGTTTCCTTAGTGTCACAATGCTCTCCATGCTTCCATGATTCCCCACAATGTCCCAATGCTCTCCATGCTTCCATTAGGCCCTGCTTTGCCACAATGAACCCCTCGTTTCCATGAGGCCCCGCTGTGTCACAATGGACTATGGTTCCGTGATGCTCCGTGGTGTCACCATGGTCTTCTTGAATCCGCCGTGTAACAATGGACCATTGGTTCCATGCGGCCTGGCCGTGTCACAATGGGCTCCTTGAGTCCATGATTCCCCACGGTGTCACAATGGAGCCTTGTTTCTAGGAGGTTCTGTACTGTCACAATTGTCTCCTTGATGCCATCAGCCCCTGCAGTGTCACAAAGGCTCCTTGGTTCCATGAGGAACACAAAAGCTTTGCAGAAACATTGAGCCACAGCTGCTGAACACAGCTGGCAACATCTGCTGCATCAAAAGAGGGCTTCAAGCTGAGAATGGCACCAGCAGCTTCCATCTGCAACAGAGCCCCAGGGAAAGGACAGGCTGTGCCGGTCTGGACAAATCTGGAGGAAAATATCCTCTGGTTGAAGGCAGGTCACACCCAGCCCTCCCACACCAGGTTCGGGAAAAAAGAATTTTCCTTGGAAGAAAGTGAAACAGATAGAAACTCTTTATTTAACAAACACCCAGGAAAAGGATAACAATGCTAAATATTCAAACCTCTCGCTGTGGAGAGAAAGCTGGGATAATTGGAGAGTCCTTCCGTGTTTCAGTGGGGTCTCCTGAAACATCCCTAGACAGCGAGGCCCGTGGAAAGAAATAGGGAGCGATTCTTGAGAGAAGTTTCAGAGCTCTTTCTTCTCCAGCCACATGGGCGGGGCACTGCCAAAGAACTGAGCAATCCCGGGACAAGCAGGGCCCTCCTGGCACAGGGCAACACAAAATAACCAGTGCTGAACAGGATTAGGGCACATGTGAGCAGGGAGCAGGGAGACCCCGTGCCCAGGCCATGCCTCTACCCCAGGGTCCCCTCTCCCATGACCTCATGGCAGGGGGGAGGAACCCCAACACTTCTGGAGGTGTAGTCTCCCTCCTCCTCCTTGGAGCTGGCTCATGGGCCCACATTCAGGGCCCCCACCTCGGGAGAAAATTGTCCCAGTGTGGTCTGATGTTGAAACAGTCAAGAAGAGAAGAAGGGAAAAAAAACCCCCGAAGTCGCAGGAGAACAAAGTTCAACTCTCCATCTCCCTGCAGAGAAAAGGAGCTGAAAACTGGCTCAAAAGCAAGAAGGTTGCTTCCTGCACTCTTGCTGCAAGCAGGATGCAGAGGAGTGTGTATGTGTGTCCTTGAACAAACGCTCTGAGAAGTTTGTCCAGTTTTTTTTCCTCTCCCCCCTCTCAGGCTCAGTTGAAAGGCACAGAAATGCACCAAGTTAACTTCTGGGCATAGAGCAGCCATAGGGGATACACATCCTAAAGTCACCCCAAGACACAGGCACAGAGAATTCAGTGGAAAGACTCCGAGAATTCTGCTCCCAGAGATCATTCCTGCTCACACTGACCCTTGTAGAAAGGGGCCATCGTTCCAGGCAGCCTGTACTGAGCATGTGGCTCCTGAGCGGGGTTTGTTGTTTAGGAAACCTGCTCAGGCTTTTCCATTCTTTCCTTGCAAACAGGAAAACTTCTCCTGGGCCTGTGTGCAGGCAGAGGCCTGAGGAGAGCAGGTGGCACATGGTGCGCTGGGCTGGGACAGCCAGCTGCAGAGCTCAAGGGAAGAAGCCCAAAGTGGCACAATGGCTCCTTGCCTTCACATGCAACACCTGGGTCACAATGGTCTCCTTGATTCCATGAGGCCCCACTGTGTCACAATGGCTCCTTGGTTCCATGCGGTTCCGCAGTGTCACCATGGTCTCCTTTGATCCGCATTGTCATCATGGACAATTGGTTCCATGAGGCCCCGCAGTGTCACAATGGTCCCTTGGTTCCACAGGTTTGATGTTGTAACAATGGACTCCTTGCTTCTATGAGCTCGCCTGCTTTTTGCAGAGGTGTCTTTGGTTCCAACAAGGCCCCGCTGTGTCTCAGTGCACCCTGGCTTCCATGCGCATCTGGAGTATCACAAAGACTCCTTGGTTGCACCAGGTCCTGCTGTGTCACAATGGATCCTGTGCTCCATGAGGCCCTCCAAAGTCATCATGGAGGCTTGCTTCCATGAGGTTCCATGATGTGCCAGTGGTCATCTTTGTTCCAGGAGTTTCCTTAGTGTCACAATGCTCTCCATGCTTCCATGATTCCCCACAATGTCCCAATGCTCTCCATGCTTCCATTAGGCCCTGCTTTGCCACAATGGTGCCCTCGTTTCCATGAGGCCCCGCTGTGTCACAATGGACTATGGTTCCGTGATGCTCCGTGGTGTCACCATGGTCTTCTTGAATCCGCCGTGTAACAATGGACCATTGGTTCCATGCGGCCTGGCCGTGTCACAATGGGCTCCTTGAGTCCATGATTCCCCACGGTGTCACAATGGAGCCTTGTTTCTAGGAGGTTCTGTACTGTCACAATTGTCTCCTTGATGCCATCAGCCCCTGCAGTGTCACATAGGCTCCTTGGTTCCATGAGGAACACAAAAGCTTTGCAGAAACATTGAGCCACAGCTGCTGAACACAGCTGGCAACATCTGCTGCATCAAAAGAGGGCTTCAAGCTGAGAATGGCACCAGCAGCTTCCATCTGCAACAGAGCCCCAGGGAAAGGACAGGCTGTGCCGGTCTGGACAAATCTGGAGGAAAATATCCTCTGGTTGAAGGCAGGTTACACCCAGCCCTCCCCCACCAGGTTCGGGAAAAAAGAATTTTCCTTGGAAGAAAGTGAAAGAGATAGAAACTCTTTATTTAACAAACACACAGCAAAAGGATAACAATGCTAAATATTCAAACCTCTCGCTGTGGAGAGAAAGCTGGGATAATTGGAGAGTCCTTCCGTGTTTCAGTGGGGTCTCCTGAAACATCCCTAGACAGCGAGGCCCGTGGAAAGAAATAGGGAGCGATTCTTGAGAGAAGTTTCAGAGCTCTTTCTTCTCCAGCCACATGGGCGGGGCACTGCCAAAGAACTGAGCAATCCCGGGACAAGCAGGGCCCTCCTGGCACAGGGCAACACAAAATAACCAGTGCTGAACAGGATTAGGGCACATGTGAGCAGGGAGCAGGGAGACCCTGTGCCCAGGCCATGCCTCTACCCCAGGGTCCCCTCTCCCATGACCTCATGGCAGGGGGGAGGAACCCCAACACTTCTGGAGGTGTAGTCTCCCTCCTCCTCCTTGGAGCTGGCTCATGGGCCCACATTCAGGGCCCCCACCTCGGGCGAAAATTGTCCCAGTGTGGTCTGATGTTGAAACAGTCAAGAAGAGAAGAAGGGAAAAAAAACCCCAAAGTCCCAGGAGAACAAAGTTCAACTCTCCATCTCCCTGCAGAGAAAAGGAGCTGAAAACTGGCTCAAAAGCAAGAAGGTTGCTTCCTCCACCCTTGCTGCAAGCAGGATGCAGAGGAGTGTGTATGTGTGTCCTTGAACAAACGCTCTGAGAAGTTTGTCCGGTTTTTTTTCCTCTCCCCCCTCTCAGGCTCAGTTGAAAGGCACAGAAATGCACCAAGTTAACTTCTGGGCATAGAGCAGCCATAGGGGATACACATCCTAAAGTCACCCCAAGACACAGGCACAGAGAATTCAGTGGAAAGACTCTGAGAATTCTGCTCCCAGAGATCATTCCTGCTCACACTGACCCTTGTAGAAAGGGGCCATCGTTCCAGGCAGCCTGTACTGAGCATGTGGCTCCTGAGCGGGGTTTGTTGTTTAGGAAACCTGCTCAGGCTTTTCCATTCTTTCCTTGCAAACAGGAAAACTTCTCCTGGGCCTGTGTGCAGGCAGAGCCCTGAGGAGAGCAGGTGGCACATGGTGCGCTGGGCTGGGACAGCCAGCTGCAGAGCTCAAGGGAAGAAGCCCAAAGTGGCATAATGGCTCCTTGCCTTCACATGCAACACCTGGGTCACAATGGTCTCCTTGATTCCATGAGGCCCCACTGTGTCACAATGGCTCCTTGGTTCCATGCGGTTCCGCAGTGTCACCATGGTCTCCTTTGATCCGCATTGTCATCATGGACAATTGGTTCCATGAGGCCCCGCAGTGTCACAATGGTCCCTTGGTTCCACAGGTTTTATGTTGTAACAATGGACTCCTTGCTTCTATGAGCTCGCCTGCTTTTTGCAGAAGTGTCTTTGGTTCCAACAAGGCCCCGCTGTGTCTCAGTGCACCCTGGCTTCCATGCGCATCTGGAGTATCACAAAGGCTCCTTAGTTGCACCAGGTCCTGCTGTGTCACAATGGATCCTGTGCTCCATGAGGCCCTCCAAAGTCATCATGGAGGCTTGCTTCCATGAGGTTCCATGATGTGCCAGTGCTCATCTTGGTTCCAGGAGTTTCCTTAGTGTCACAATGCTCTCCATGCTTCCATGATTCCCCACAATGTCCCAATGCTCTCCATGCTTCCATTAGGCCCTGCTTTGCCACAATGAACCCCTCGTTTCCATGAGGCCCCGCTGTGTCACAATGGACTATGGTTCCGTGATGCTCCGTGGTGTCACCATGGTCTTCTTGAATCCGCCGTGTAACAATGGACCATTGGTTCCATGCGGCCTGGCCGTGTCACAATGGGCTCCTTGAGTCCATGATTCCCCACGGTGTCACAATGGAGCCTTGTTTCTAGGAGGTTCTGTACTGTCACAATTGTCTCCTTGATGCCATCAGCCCCTGCAGTGTCACAAAGGCTCCTTGGTTCCATGAGGAACACAAAAGCTTTGCAGAAACATTGAGCCACAGCTGCTGAACACAGCTGGCAACATCTGCTGCATCAAAAGAGGGCTTCAAGCTGAGAATGGCACCAGCAGCTTCCATCTGCAACAGAGCCCCAGGGAAAGGACAGGCTGTGCCGGTCTGGACAAATCTGGAGGAAAATATCCTCTGGTTGAAGGCAGGTCACACCCAGCCCTCCCACACCAGGTTCGGGAAAAAAGAATTTTCCTTGGAAGAAAGTGAAACAGATAGAAACTCTTTATTTAACAAACACCCAGGAAAAGGATAACAATGCTAAATATTCAAACCTCTCGCTGTGGAGAGAAAGCTGGGATAATTGGAGAGTCCTTCCGTGTTTCAGTGGGGTCTCCTGAAACATCCCTAGACAGCGAGGCCCGTGGAAAGAAATAGGGAGCGATTCTTGAGAGAAGTTTCAGAGCTCTTTCTTCTCCAGCCACATGGGCGGGGCACTGCCAAAGAACTGAGCAATCCCGGGACAAGCAGGGCCCTCCTGGCACAGGGCAACACAAAATAACCAGTGCTGAACAGGATTAGGGCACATGTGAGCAGGGAGCAGGGAGACCCCGTGCCCAGGCCATGCCTCTACCCCAGGGTCCCCTCTCCCATGACCTCATGGCAGGGGGGAGGAACCCCAACACTTCTGGAGGTGTAGTCTCCCTCCTCCTCCTTGGAGCTGGCTCATGGGCCCACATTCAGGGCCCCCACCTCGGGAGAAAATTGTCCCAGTGTGGTCTGATGTTGAAACAGTCAAGAAGAGAAGAAGGGAAAAAAAACCCCCGAAGTCGCAGGAGAACAAAGTTCAACTCTCCATCTCCCTGCAGAGAAAAGGAGCTGAAAACTGGCTCAAAAGCAAGAAGGTTGCTTCCTGCACTCTTGCTGCAAGCAGGATGCAGAGGAGTGTGTATGTGTGTCCTTGAACAAACGCTCTGAGAAGTTTGTCCAGTTTTTTTTCCTCTCCCCCCTCTCAGGCTCAGTTGAAAGGCACAGAAATGCACCAAGTTAACTTCTGGGCATAGAGCAGCCATAGGGGATACACATCCTAAAGTCACCCCAAGACACAGGCACAGAGAATTCAGTGGAAAGACTCCGAGAATTCTGCTCCCAGAGATCATTCCTGCTCACACTGACCTTTGTAGAAAGGGGCCATCGTTCCAGGCAGCCTGTACTGAGCATGTGGCTCCTGAGCGGGGTTTGTTGTTTAGGAAACCTGCTCAGGCTTTTCCATTCTTTCCTTGCAAACAGGAAAACTTCTCCTGGGCCTGTGTGCAGGCAGAGGCCTGAGGAGAGCAGGTGGCACATGGTGCGCTGGGCTGGGACAGCCAGCTGCAGAGCTCAAGGGAAGAAGCCCAAAGTGGCACAATGGCTCCTTGCCTTCACATGCAACACCTGGGTCACAATGGTCTCCTTGATTCCATGAGGCCCCACTGTGTCACAATGGCTCCTTGGTTCCATGCGGTTCCGCAGTGTCACCATGGTCTCCTTTGATCCGCATTGTCATCATGGACAATTGGTTCCATGAGGCCCCGCAGTGTCACAATGGTCCCTTGGTTCCACAGGTTTTATGTTGTAACAATGGACTCCTTGCTTCTATGAGCTCGCCTGCTTTTTGCAGAGGTGTCTTTGGTTCCAACAAGGCCCCGCTGTGTCTCAGTGCACCCTGGCTTCCATGCGGATCTGGAGTATCACAAAGACTCCTTGGTTGCACCAGGTCCTGCTGTGTCACAATGGATCCTGTGCTCCATGAGGCCCTCCAAAGTCATCATGGAGGCTTGCTTCCATGAGGTTCCATGATGTGCCAGTGGTCATCTTTGTTCCAGGAGTTTCCTTAGTGTCACAATGCTCTCCATGCTTCCATGATTCCCCACAATGTCCCAATGCTCTCCATGCTTCCATTAGGCCCTGCTTTGCCACAATGGTGCCCTCGTTTCCATGAGGCCCCGCTGTGTCACAATGGACTATGGTTCCGTGATGCTCCGTGGTGTCACCATGGTCTTCTTGAATCCGCCGTGTAACAATGGACCATTGGTTCCATGCGGCCTGGCCGTGTCACAATGGGCTCCTTGAGTCCATGATTCCCCACGGTGTCACAATGGAGCCTTGTTTCTAGGAGGTTCTGTACTGTCACAATTGTCTCCTTGATGCCATCAGCCCCTGCAGTGTCACATAGGCTCCTTGGTTCCATGAGGAACACAAAAGCTTTGCAGAAACATTGAGCCACAGCTGCTGAACACAGCTGGCAACATCTGCTGCATCAAAAGAGGGCTTCAAGCTGAGAATGGCACCAGCAGCTTCCATCTGCAACAGAGCCCCAGGGAAAGGACAGGCTGTGCCGGTCTGGACAAATCTGGAGGAAAATATCCTCTGGTTGAAGGCAGGTTACACCCAGCCCTCCCCCACCAGGTTCGGGAAAAAAGAATTTTCCTTGGAAGAAAGTGAAACAGATAGAAACTCTTTATTTAACAAACACACAGGAAAAGGATAACAATGCTAAATATTCAAACCTCTCGCTGTGGAGAGAAAGCTGGGATAATTGGAGAGTCCTTCCGTGTTTCAGTGGGGTCTCCTGAAACATCCCTAGACAGCGAGGCCCGTGGAAAGAAATAGGGAGCGATTCTTGAGAGAAGTTTCAGAGCTCTTTCTTCTCCAGCCACATGGGCGGGGCACTGCCAAAGAACTGAGCAATCCCGGGACAAGCAGGGCCCTCCTGGCACAGGGCAACACAAAATAACCAGTGCTGAACAGGATTAGGGCACATGTGAGCAGGGAGCAGGGAGACCCTGTGCCCAGGCCATGCCTCTACCCCAGGGTCCCCTCTCCCATGACCTCATGGCAGGGGGGAGGAACCCCAACACTTCTGGAGGTGTAGTCTCCCTCCTCCTCCTTGGAGCTGGCTCATGGGCCCACATTCAGGGCCCCCACCTCGGGCGAAAATTGTCCCAGTGTGGTCTGATGTTGAAACAGTCAAGAAGAGAAGAAGGGAAAAAAAACCCCAAAGTCCCAGGAGAACAAAGTTCAACTCTCCATCTCCCTGCAGAGAAAAGGAGCTGAAAACTGGCTCAAAAGCAAGAAGGTTGCTTCCTCCACCCTTGCTGCAAGCAGGATGCAGAGGAGTGTGTATGTGTGTCCTTGAACAAACGCTCTGAGAAGTTTGTCCGGTTTTTTTTCCTCTCCCCCCTCTCAGGCTCAGTTGAAAGGCACAGAAATGCACCAAGTTAACTTCTGGGCATAGAGCAGCCATAGGGGATACACATCCTAAAGTCACCCCAAGACACAGGCACAGAGAATTCAGTGGAAAGACTCTGAGAATTCTGCTCCCAGAGATCATTCCTGCTCACACTGACCCTTGTAGAAAGGGGCCATCGTTCCAGGCAGCCTGTACTGAGCATGTGGCTCCTGAGCGGGGTTTGTTGTTTAGGAAACCTGCTCAGGCTTTTCCATTCTTTCCTTGCAAACAGGAAAACTTCTCCTGGGGCTGTGTGCAGGCAGAGCCCTGAGGAGAGCAGGTGGCACATGGTGCGCTGGGCTGGGACAGCCAGCTGCAGAGCTCAAGGGAAGAAGCCCAAAGAGTCACAATGGCTCCTTGCCTTCACATGCAACACCTGGGTCACAATGGTCTCCTTGATTCCATGAGGCCCCACTGTGTCACAATGGCTCCTTGGTTCCATGCGGTTCCGCAGTGTCACCATGGTCTCCTTTGATCCGCATTGTCATCATGGACAATTGGTTCCATGAGGCCCCGCAGTGTCACAATGGTCCCTTGGTTCCACAGGTTTTATGTTGTAACAATGGACTCCTTGCTTCTATGAGCTCGCCTGCTTTTTGCAGAGGTGTCTTTGGTTCCAACAAGGCCCCGCTGTGTCTCAGTGCACCCTGGCTTCCATGCGCATCTGGAGTATCACAAAGGCTCCTTGGTTGCACCAGGTCCTGCTGTGTCACAATGGATCCTGTGCTCCATGAGGCCCTCCAAAGTCATCATGGAGGCTTGCTTCCATGAGGTTCCATGATGTGCCAGTGGTCATCTTGGTTCCAGGAGTTTCCTTAGTGTCACAATGCTCTCCATGCTTCCATGATTCCCCACAATGTCCCAATGCTCTCCATGCTTCCATTAGGCCCTGCTTTGCCACAATGGTGCCCTCGTTTCCATGAGGCCCCGCTGTGTCACAATGGACGTATGGTTCCATGATGCTCCGTGGTGTCACCATGGTCTTCTTGAATCCGCAGTGTAACAATGAACCATTGGTTCCATGCGGCCTGGCCGTGTCACAATGGGCTCCTTGAGTCCATGATTCCCCACGGTGTCACAATGGAGCCTTGTTTCTAGGAGGTTCTGTACTGTCACAATTGTCTCCTTGATGCCATCAGCCCCTGCAGTGTGACATAGGCTCCTTGGTTCCATGAGGAACACAAAAGCTTTGCAGAAACATTGAGCCACAGCTGCTGAACACAGCTGGCAACATCTGCTGCATCAAAAGAGGGCTTCAAGCTGAGAATGGCACCAACAGCTTCCATCTGCAACAGAGACCCAGGGAAAGGACAGGCTGTGCCGGTCTGGACAAATGTGGAGGAAAATATCCTCTGGTTGAAGGCAGGTTACACCCAGCCCTCCCCCACCAGGTTCGGGAAAAAAGAATTTTCCTCGGAAGAAAGTGAAAGTGATAAAAACTGTTTATTTAACAAACACACAGCAAAAGGATAACAATGCTAAATATTCAAACCTCTCGCTGTGGAGAGAAAGCTGGGATAATTGGAGAGTCCTTCCGTGTTTCAGTGGGGTCTCCTGAAACATCCCTAGACAGCGAGGCCCGTGGAAAGAAATAGGGAGCGATTCTTGAGAGAAGTTTCAGAGCTCTTTCTTCTCCAGCCACATGGGCGGGGCACTGCCAAAGAACTGAGCAATCCCGGGACAAGCAGGGCCCTCCTGGCACAGGGCAACACAAAATAACCAGTGCTGAACAGGATTAGGGGACATGTGAGCAGGGAGCAGGGAGACCCCGTGCCCAGGCCATGCCTCTACCCCAGGGTCCCCTCTCCCATGACCTCATGGCAGGGGGGAGGAACCCCAACACTTCTGGAGGTGTAGTCTCCCTCCTCCTCCTTGGAGCTGGCTCATGGGCCCACATTCAGGGCCCCCACCTCGGGCGAAAATTGTCCCAGTGTGGTCTGATGTTGAAACAGTCAAGAAGAGAAGAAGGGAAAAAAAACCCCCGAAGTCCCAGGAGAACAAAGTTCAACTCTCCATCTCCCTGCAGAGAAAAGGAGCTGAAAACTGGCTCAAAAGCAAGAAGGTTGCTTCCTGCACTCTTGCTGCAAGCAGGATGCAGAGGAGTGTGTATGTGTGTCCTTGAACAAACGCTCTGAGAAGTTTGTCCAGTTTTTTTTCCTCTCCCCCCTCTCAGGCTCAGTTGAAAGGCACAGAAATGCACCAAGTTAACTTCGGGGCATAGAGCAGCCATAGGGGATACACATCCTAAAGTCACCCCAAGACACAGGCACAGAGAATTCAGTGGAAAGACTCCGAGAATTCTGCTCCCAGAGATCATTCCTGCTCACACTGACCCTTGTAGAAAGGGGCCATCGTTCCAGGCAGCCTGTACTGAGCATGTGGCTCCTGAGCGGGGTTTGTTGTTTAGGAAACCTGCTCAGGCTTTTCCATTCTTTCCTTGCAAACAGGAAAACTTCTCCTGGGCCTGTGTGCAGGCAGAGGCCTGAGGAGAGCAGGTGGCACATGGTGCGCTGGGCTGGGACAGCCAGCTGCAGAGCTCAAGGGAAGAAGCCCAAAGTGGCATAATGGCTCCTTGCCTTCACATGCAACACCTGGGTCACAATGGTCTCCTTGATTCCATGAGGCCCCACTGTGTCACAATGGCTCCTTGGTTCCATGCGGTTCCGCAGTGTCACCATGGTCTCCTTTGATCCGCATTGTCATCATGGACAATTGGTTCCATGAGGCCCCGCAGTGTCACAATGGTCCCTTGGTTCCACAGGTTTTATGTTGTAACAATGGACTCCTTGCTTCTATGAGCTCGCCTGCTTTTTGCAGAGGTGTCTTTGGTTCCAACAAGGCCCCGCTGTGTCTCAGTGCACCCTGGCTTCCATGCGCATCTGGAGTATCACAAAGACTCCTTGGTTGCACCAGGTCCTGCTGTGTCACAATGGATCCTGTGCTCCATGAGGCCCTCCAAAGTCATCATGGAGGCTTGCTTCCATGAGGTTCCATGATGTGCCAGTGGTCATCTTGGTTCCAGGAGTTTCCTTAGTGTCACAATGCTCTCCATGCTTCCATGATTCCCCACAATGTCCCAATGCTCTCCATGCTTCCATTAGGCCCTGCTTTGCCACAATGGTGCCCTCGTTTCCATGAGGCCCCGCTGTGTCACAATGGACTATGGTTCCGTGATGCTCCGTGGTGTCACCATGGTCTTCTTGAATCCGCCGTGTAACAATGGACCATTGGTTCCATGCGGCCTGGCCGTGTCACAATGGGCTCCTTGAGTCCATGATTCCCCACGGTGTCACAATGGAGCCTTGTTTCTAGGAGGTTCTGTACTGTCACAATTGTCTCCTTGATGCCATCAGCCCCTGCAGTGTCACATAGGCTCCTTGGTTCCATGAGGAACACAAAAGCTTTGCAGAAACATTGAGCCACAGCTGCTGAACACAGCTGGCAACATCTGCTGCATCAAAAGAGGGCTTCAAGCTGAGAATGGCACCAGCAGCTTCCATCTGCAACAGAGCCCCAGGGAAAGGACAGGCTGTGCCGGTCTGGACAAATCTGGAGGAAAATATCCTCTGGTTGAAGGCAGGTTACACCCAGCCCTCCCCCACCAGGTTCGGGAAAAAAGAATTTTCCTTGGAAGAAAGTGAAACAGATAGAAACTCTTTATTTAACAAACACACAGGAAAAGGATAACAATGCTAAATATTCAAACCTCTCGCTGTGGAGAGAAAGCTGGGATAATTGGAGAGTCCTTCCGTGTTTCAGTGGGGTCTCCTGAAACATCCCTAGACAGCGAGGCCCGTGGAAAGAAATAGGGAGCGATTCTTGAGAGAAGTTTCAGAGCTCTTTCTTCTCCAGCCACATGGGCGGGGCACTGCCAAAGAACTGAGCAATCCCGGGACAAGCAGGGCCCTCCTGGCACAGGGCAACACAAAATAACCAGTGCTGAACAGGATTAGGGCACATGTGAGCAGGGAGCAGGGAGACCCCGTGCCCAGGCCATGCCTCTACCCCAGGGTCCCCTCTCCCATGACCTCATGGCAGGGGGGAGGAACCCCAACACTTCTGGAGGTGTAGTCTCCCTCCTCCTCCTTGGAGCTGGCTCATGGGCCCACATTCAGGGCCCCCACCTCGGGCGAAAATTGTCCCAGTGTGGTCTGATGTTGAAACAGTCAAGAAGAGAAGAAGGGAAAAAAAACCCCCGAAGTCCCAGGAGAACAAAGTTCAACTCTCCATCTCCCTGCAGAGAAAAGGAGCTGAAAACTGGCTCAAAAGCAAGAAGGTTGCTTCCTGCACTCTTGCTGCAAGCAGGATGCAGAGGAGTGTGTATGTGTGTCCTTGAACAAACGCTCTGAGAAGTTTGTCCAGTTTTTTTTCCTCTCCCCCCTCTCAGGCTCAGTTGAAAGGCACAGAAATGCACCAAGTTAACTTCTGGGCATAGAGCAGCCATAGGGGATACACATCCTAAAGTCACCCCAAGACACAGGCACAGAGAATTCAGTGGAAAGACTCTGAGAATTCTGCTCCCAGAGATCATTCCTGCTCACACTGACCCTTGTAGAAAGGGGCCATTGTTCCAGGCAGCCTGTACTGAGCATGTGGCTCCTGAGCGGGGTTTGTTGTTTAGGAAACCTGCTCAGGCTTTTCCATTCTTTCCTTGCAAACAGGAAAACTTCTCCTGGGCCTGTGTGCAGGCAGAGGCCTGAGGAGAGCAGGTGGCACATGGTGCGCTGGGCTGGGACAGCCAGCTGCAGAGCTCAAGGGAAGAAGCCCAAAGTGGCACAATGGCTCCTTGCCTTCACATGCAACACCTGGGTCACAATGGTCTCCTTGATTCCATGAGGCCCCACTGTGTCACAATGGCTCCTTGGTTCCATGCGGTTCCGCAGTGTCACCATGGTCTCCTTTGATCCGCATTGTCATCATGGACAATTGGTTCCATGAGGCCCCGCAGTGTCACAATGGTCCCTTGGTTCCACAGGTTTGATGTTGTAACAATGGACTCCTTGCTTCTATGAGCTCGCCTGCTTTTTGCAGAGGTGTCTTTGGTTCCAACAAGGCCCCGCTGTGTCTCAGTGCACCCTGGCTTCCATGCGGAT
The DNA here is from genome assembly GCF_041296385.1 of Aphelocoma coerulescens. NCBI lineage: Eukaryota > Metazoa > Chordata > Aves > Passeriformes > Corvidae > Aphelocoma > Aphelocoma coerulescens. Next base: position 3,501,409 of record NW_027183804.1, on the reverse strand, counting down.
CTGGAGTATCACAAAGACTCCTTGGTTGCACCAGGTCCTGCTGTGTCACAATGGATCCTGTGCTCCATGAGGCCCTCCAAAGTCATCATGGAGGCTTGCTTCCATGAGGTTCCATGATGTGCCAGTGGTCATCTTGCTTCCAGGAGTTTCCTTAGTGTCACAATGCTCTCCATGCTTCCATGATTCCCCACAATGTCCCAATGCTCTCCATGCTTCCATTAGGCCCTGCTTTGCCACAATGGTGCCCTCGTTTCCATGAGGCCCCGCTGTGTCACAATGGACGTATGGTTCCATGATGCTCCGTGGTGTCACCATGGTCTTCTTGAATCCGCAGTGTAACAATGAACCATTGGTTCCATGCGGCCTGGCCGTGTCACAATGGGCTCCTTGAGTCCATGATTCCCCACGGTGTCACAATGGAGCCTTGTTTCTAGGAGGTTCTGTACTGTCACAATTGTCTCCTTGATGCCATCAGCCCCTGCAGTGTCACATAGGCTCCTTGGTTCCATGAGGAACACAAAAGCTTTGCAGAAACATTGAGCCACAGCTGCTGAACACAGCTGGCAACATCTGCTGCATCAAACGAGGGCTTCAAGCTGAGAATGGCACCAGCAGCTTCCATCTGCAACAGAGACCCAGGGAAAGGACAGGCTGTGCCGGTCTGGACAAATGTGGAGGAAAATATCCTCTGGTTGAAGGCAGGTTACACCCAGCCCTCCCCCACCAGGTTCGGGAAAAAAGAATTTTCCTCGGAAGAAAGTGAAAGAGATAAAAACTGTTTATTTAACAAACACACAGCAAAAGGATAACAATGCTAAATATTCAAACCTCTCGCTGTGGAGAGAAAGCTGGGATAATTGGAGAGTCCTTCCGTGTTTCAGTGGGGTCTCCTGAAACATCCCTAGACAGCGAGGCCCGTGGAAAGAAATAGGGAGCGATTCTTGAGAGAAGTTTCAGAGCTCTTTCTTCTCCAGCCACATGGGCGGGGCACTGCCAAAGAACTGAGCAATCCCGGGACAAGCAGGGCCCTCCTGGCACAGGGCAACACAAAATAACCAGTGCTGAACAGGATTAGGGCACATGTGAGCAGGGAGCAGGGAGACCCCGTGCCCAGGCCATGCCTCTACCCCAGGGTCCCCTCTCCCATGACCTCATGGCAGGGGGGAGGAACCCCAACACTTCTGGAGGTGTAGTCTCCCTCCTCCTCCTTGGAGCTGGCTCATGGGCCCACATTCAGGGCCCCCACCTCGGGAGAAAATTGTCCCAGTGTGGTCTGATGTTGAAACAGTCAAGAAGAGAAGAAGGGAAAAAAAACCCCCAAAGTCCCAGGAGAACAAAGTTCAACTCTCCATCTCCCTGCAGAGAAAAGGAGCTGAAAACTGGCTCAAAAGCAAGAAGGTTGCTTCCTCCACCCTTGCTGCAAGCAGGATGCAGAGGAGTGTGTATGTGTGTCCTTGAACAAACGCTCTGAGAAGTTTGTCCAGTTTTTTTTCCTCTCCCCCCTCTCAGGCTCAGTTGAAAGGCACAGAAATGCACCAAGTTAACTTCTGGGCATAGAGCAGCCATAGGGGATACACATCCTAAAGTCACCCCAAGACACAGGCACAGAGAATTCAGTGGAAAGACTCCGAGAATTCTGCTCCCAGAGATCATTCCTGCTCACACTGACCTTTGTAGAAAGGGGCCATCGTTCCAGGCAGCCTGTACTGAGCATGTGGCTCCTGAGCGGGGTTTGTTGTTTAGGAAACCTGCTCAGGCTTTTCCATTCTTTCCTTGCAAACAGGAAAACTTCTCCTGGGCCTGTGTGCAGGCAGAGGCCTGAGGAGAGCAGGTGGCACATGGTGCGCTGGGCTGGGACAGCCAGCTGCAGAGCTCAAGGGAAGAAGCCCAAAGTGGCACAATGGCTCCTTGCCTTCACATGCAACACCTGGGTCACAATGGTCTCCTTGATTCCATGAGGCCCCACTGTGTCACAATGGCTCCTTGGTTCCATGCGGTTCCGCAGTGTCACCATGGTCTCCTTTGATCCGCATTGTCATCATGGACAATTGGTTCCATGAGGCCCCGCAGTGTCACAATGGTCCCTTGGTTCCACAGGTTTTATGTTGTAACAATGGACTCCTTGCTTCTATGAGCTCGCCTGCTTTTTGCAGAGGTGTCTTTGGTTCCAACAAGGCCCCGCTGTGTCTCAGTGCACCCTGGCTTCCATGCGGATCTGGAGTATCACAAAGACTCCTTGGTTGCACCAGGTCCTGCTGTGTCACAATGGATCCTGTGCTCCATGAGGCCCTCCAAAGTCATCATGGAGGCTTGCTTCCATGAGGTTCCATGATGTGCCAGTGGTCATCTTTGTTCCAGGAGTTTCCTTAGTGTCACAATGCTCTCCATGCTTCCATGATTCCCCACAATGTCCCAATGCTCTCCATGCTTCCATTAGGCCCTGCTTTGCCACAATGGTGCCCTCGTTTCCATGAGGCCCCGCTGTGTCACAATGGACTATGGTTCCGTGATGCTCCGTGGTGTCACCATGGTCTTCTTGAATCCGCCGTGTAACAATGGACCATTGGTTCCATGCGGCCTGGCCGTGTCACAATGGGCTCCTTGAGTCCATGATTCCCCACGGTGTCACAATGGAGCCTTGTTTCTAGGAGGTTCTGTACTGTCACAATTGTCTCCTTGATGCCATCAGCCCCTGCAGTGTCACATAGGCTCCTTGGTTCCATGAGGAACACAAAAGCTTTGCAGAAACATTGAGCCACAGCTGCTGAACACAGCTGGCAACATCTGCTGCATCAAAAGAGGGCTTCAAGCTGAGAATGGCACCAGCAGCTTCCATCTGCAACAGAGCCCCAGGGAAAGGACAGGCTGTGCCGGTCTGGACAAATCTGGAGGAAAATATCCTCTGGTTGAAGGCAGGTTACACCCAGCCCTCCCCCACCAGGTTCGGGAAAAAAGAATTTTCCTTGGAAGAAAGTGAAACAGATAGAAACTCTTTATTTAACAAACACACAGGAAAAGGATAACAATGCTAAATATTCAAACCTCTCGCTGTGGAGAGAAAGCTGGGATAATTGGAGAGTCCTTCCGTGTTTCAGTGGGGTCTCCTGAAACATCCCTAGACAGCGAGGCCCGTGGAAAGAAATAGGGAGCGATTCTTGAGAGAAGTTTCAGAGCTCTTTCTTCTCCAGCCACATGGGCGGGGCACTGCCAAAGAACTGAGCAATCCCGGGACAAGCAGGGCCCTCCTGGCACAGGGCAACACAAAATAACCAGTGCTGAACAGGATTAGGGCACATGTGAGCAGGGAGCAGGGAGACCCTGTGCCCAGGCCATGCCTCTACCCCAGGGTCCCCTCTCCCATGACCTCATGGCAGGGGGGAGGAACCCCAACACTTCTGGAGGTGTAGTCTCCCTCCTCCTCCTTGGAGCTGGCTCATGGGCCCACATTCAGGGCCCCCACCTCGGGCGAAAATTGTCCCAGTGTGGTCTGATGTTGAAACAGTCAAGAAGAGAAGAAGGGAAAAAAAACCCCAAAGTCCCAGGAGAACAAAGTTCAACTCTCCATCTCCCTGCAGAGAAAAGGAGCTGAAAACTGGCTCAAAAGCAAGAAGGTTGCTTCCTCCACCCTTGCTGCAAGCAGGATGCAGAGGAGTGTGTATGTGTGTCCTTGAACAAACGCTCTGAGAAGTTTGTCCGGTTTTTTTTCCTCTCCCCCCTCTCAGGCTCAGTTGAAAGGCACAGAAATGCACCAAGTTAACTTCTGGGCATAGAGCAGCCATAGGGGATACACATCCTAAAGTCACCCCAAGACACAGGCACAGAGAATTCAGTGGAAAGACTCTGAGAATTCTGCTCCCAGAGATCATTCCTGCTCACACTGACCCTTGTAGAAAGGGGCCATCGTTCCAGGCAGCCTGTACTGAGCATGTGGCTCCTGAGCGGGGTTTGTTGTTTAGGAAACCTGCTCAGGCTTTTCCATTCTTTCCTTGCAAACAGGAAAACTTCTCCTGGGGCTGTGTGCAGGCAGAGCCCTGAGGAGAGCAGGTGGCACATGGTGCGCTGGGCTGGGACAGCCAGCTGCAGAGCTCAAGGGAAGAAGCCCAAAGAGTCACAATGGCTCCTTGCCTTCACATGCAACACCTGGGTCACAATGGTCTCCTTGATTCCATGAGGCCCCACTGTGTCACAATGGCTCCTTGGTTCCATGCGGTTCCGCAGTGTCACCATGGTCTCCTTTGATCCGCATTGTCATCATGGACAATTGGTTCCATGAGGCCCCGCAGTGTCACAATGGTCCCTTGGTTCCACAGGTTTTATGTTGTAACAATGGACTCCTTGCTTCTATGAGCTCGCCTGCTTTTTGCAGAGGTGTCTTTGGTTCCAACAAGGCCCCGCTGTGTCTCAGTGCACCCTGGCTTCCATGCGCATCTGGAGTATCACAAAGGCTCCTTGGTTGCACCAGGTCCTGCTGTGTCACAATGGATCCTGTGCTCCATGAGGCCCTCCAAAGTCATCATGGAGGCTTGCTTCCATGAGGTTCCATGATGTGCCAGTGGTCATCTTGCTTCCAGGAGTTTCCTTAGTGTCACAATGCTCTCCATGCTTCCATGATTCCCCACAATGTCCCAATGCTCTCCATGCTTCCATTAGGCCCTGCTTTGCCACAATGGTGCCCTCGTTTCCATGAGGCCCCGCTGTGTCACAATGGACGTATGGTTCCATGATGCTCCGTGGTGTCACCATGGTCTTCTTGAATCCGCAGTGTAACAATGAACCATTGGTTCCATGCGGCCTGGCCGTGTCACAATGGGCTCCTTGAGTCCATGATTCCCCACGGTGTCACAATGGAGCCTTGTTTCTAGGAGGTTCTGTACTGTCACAATTGTCTCCTTGATGCCATCAGCCCCTGCAGTGTCACATAAGCTCCTTGGTTCCATGAGGAACACAAAAGCTTTGCAGAAACATTGAGCCACAGCTGCTGAACACAGCTGGCAACATCTGCTGCATCAAAAGAGGGCTTCAAGCTGAGAATGGCACCAGCAGCTTCCATCTGCAACAGAGACCCAGGGAAAGGACAGGCTGTGCCGGTCTGGACAAATGTGGAGGAAAATATCCTCTGGTTGAAGGCAGGTTACACCCAGCCCTCCCCCACCAGGTTCGGGAAAAAAGAATTTTCCTCGGAAGAAAGTGAAAGAGATAGAAACTCTTTATTTAACAAACACACAGCAAAAGGATAACAATGCTAAATATTCAAACCTCTCGCTGTGGAGAGAAAGCTGGGATAATTGGAGAGTCCTTCCGTGTTTCAGTGGGGTCTCCTGAAACATCCCTAGACAGCGAGGCCCGTGGAAAGAAATAGGGAGCGATTCTTGAGAGAAGTTTCAGAGCTCTTTCTTCTCCAGCCACATGGGCGGGGCACTGCCAAAGAACTGAGCAATCCCGGGACAAGCAGGGCCCTCCTGGCACAGGGCAACACAAAATAACCAGTGCTGAACAGGATTAGGGCACATGTGAGCAGGGAGCAGGGAGACCCCGTGCCCAGGCCATGCCTCTACCCCAGGGTCCCCTCTCCCATGACCTCATGGCAGGGGGGAGGAACCCCAACACTTCTGGAGGTGTAGTCTCCCTCCTCCTCCTTGGAGCTGGCTCATGGGCCCACATTCAGGGCCCCCACCTCGGGCGAAAATTGTCCCAGTGTGGTCTGATGTTGAAACAGTCAAGAAGAGAAGAAGGGAAAAAAAACCCCCGAAGTCCCAGGAGAACAAAGTTCAACTCTCCATCTCCCTGCAGAGAAAAGGAGCTGAAAACTGGCTCAAAAGCAAGAAGGTTGCTTCCTGCACTCTTGCTGCAAGCAGGATGCAGAGGAGTGTGTATGTGTGTCCTTGAACAAACGCTCTGAGAAGTTTGTCCAGTTTTTTTTCCTCTCCCCCCTCTCAGGCTCAGTTGAAAGGCACAGAAATGCACCAAGTTAACTTCAGGGCATAGAGCAGCCATAGGGGATACACATCCTAAAGTCACCCCAAGACACAGGCACAGAGAATTCAGTGGAAAGACTCCGAGAATTCTGCTCCCAGAGATCATTCCTGCTCACACTGACCCTTGTAGAAAGGGGCCATCGTTCCAGGCAGCCTGTACTGAGCATGTGGCTCCTGAGCGGGGTTTGTTGTTTAGGAAACCTGCTCAGGCTTTTCCATTCTTTCCTTGCAAACAGGAAAACTTCTCCTGGGCCTGTGTGCAGGCAGAGCCCTGAGGAGAGCAGGTGGCACATGGTGCGCTGGGCTGGGACAGCCAGCTGCAGAGCTCAAGGGAAGAAGCCCAAAGTGGCATAATGGCTCCTTGCCTTCACATGCAACACCTGGGTCACAATGGTCTCCTTGATTCCATGAGGCCCCACTGTGTCACAATGGCTCCTTGGTTCCATGCGGTTCCGCAGTGTCACCATGGTCTCCTTTGATCCGCATTGTCATCATGGACAATTGGTTCCATGAGGCCCCGCAGTGTCACAATGGTCCCTTGGTTCCACAGGTTTTATGTTGTAACAATGGACTCCTTGCTTCTATGAGCTCGCCTGCTTTTTGCAGAGGTGTCTTTGGTTCCAACAAGGCCCCGCTGTGTCTCAGTGCACCCTGGCTTCCATGCGCATCTGGAGTATCACAAAGACTCCTTGGTTGCACCAGGTCCTGCTGTGTCACAATGGATCCTGTGCTCCATGAGGCCCTCCAAAGTCATCATGGAGGCTTGCTTCCATGAGGTTCCATGATGTGCCAGTGGTCATCTTGGTTCCAGGAGTTTCCTTAGTGTCACAATGCTCTCCATGCTTCCATGATTCCCCACAATGTCCCAATGCTCTCCATGCTTCCATTAGGCCCTGCTTTGCCACAATGGTGCCCTCGTTTCCATGAGGCCCCGCTGTGTCACAATGGACTATGGTTCCGTGATGCTCCGTGGTGTCACCATGGTCTTCTTGAATCCGCCGTGTAACAATGGACCATTGGTTCCATGCGGCCTGGCCGTGTCACAATGGGCTCCTTGAGTCCATGATTCCCCACGGTGTCACAATGGAGCCTTGTTTCTAGGAGGTTCTGTACTGTCACAATTGTCTCCTTGATGCCATCAGCCCCTGCAGTGTCACATAGGCTCCTTGGTTCCATGAGGAACACAAAAGCTTTGCAGAAACATTGAGCCACAGCTGCTGAACACAGCTGGCAACATCTGCTGCATCAAAAGAGGGCTTCAAGCTGAGAATGGCACCAGCAGCTTCCATCTGCAACAGAGCCCCAGGGAAAGGACAGGCTGTGCCGGTCTGGACAAATCTGGAGGAAAATATCCTCTGGTTGAAGGCAGGTTACACCCAGCCCTCCCCCACCAGGTTCGGGAAAAAAGAATTTTCCTTGGAAGAAAGTGAAACAGATAGAAACTCTTTATTTAACAAACACACAGGAAAAGGATAACAATGCTAAATATTCAAACCTCTCGCTGTGGAGAGAAAGCTGGGATAATTGGAGAGTCCTTCCGTGTTTCAGTGGGGTCTCCTGAAACATCCCTAGACAGCGAGGCCCGTGGAAAGAAATAGGGAGCGATTCTTGAGAGAAGTTTCAGAGCTCTTTCTTCTCCAGCCACATGGGCGGGGCACTGCCAAAGAACTGAGCAATCCCGGGACAAGCAGGGCCCTCCTGGCACAGGGCAACACAAAATAACCAGTGCTGAACAGGATTAGGGCACATGTGAGCAGGGAGCAGGGAGACCCCGTGCCCAGGCCATGCCTCTACCCCAGGGTCCCCTCTCCCATGACCTCATGGCAGGGGGGAGGAACCCCAACACTTCTGGAGGTGTAGTCTCCCTCCTCCTCCTTGGAGCTGGCTCATGGGCCCACATTCAGGGCCCCCACCTCGGGCGAAAATTGTCCCAGTGTGGTCTGATGTTGAAACAGTCAAGAAGAGAAGAAGGGAAAAAAAACCCCCGAAGTCCCAGGAGAACAAAGTTCAACTCTCCATCTCCCTGCAGAGAAAAGGAGCTGAAAACTGGCTCAAAAGCAAGAAGGTTGCTTCCTGCACTCTTGCTGCAAGCAGGATGCAGAGGAGTGTGTATGTGTGTCCTTGAACAAACGCTCTGAGAAGTTTGTCCAGTTTTTTTTCCTCTCCCCCCTCTCAGGCTCAGTTGAAAGGCACAGAAATGCACCAAGTTAACTTCTGGGCATAGAGCAGCCATAGGGGATACACATCCTAAAGTCACCCCAAGACACAGGCACAGAGAATTCAGTGGAAAGACTCCGAGAATTCTGCTCCCAGAGATCATTCCTGCTCACACTGACCCTTGTAGAAAGGGGCCATTGTTCCAGGCAGCCTGTACTGAGCATGTGGCTCCTGAGCGGGGTTTGTTGTTTAGGAAACCTGCTCAGGCTTTTCCATTCTTTCCTTGCAAACAGGAAAACTTCTCCTGGGCCTGTGTGCAGGCAGAGGCCTGAGGAGAGCAGGTGGCACATGGTGCGCTGGGCTGGGACAGCCAGCTGCAGAGCTCAAGGGAAGAAGCCCAAAGTGGCACAATGGCTCCTTGCCTTCACATGCAACACCTGGGTCACAATGGTCTCCTTGATTCCATGAGGCCCCACTGTGTCACAATGGCTCCTTGGTTCCATGCGGTTCCGCAGTGTCACCATGGTCTCCTTTGATCCGCATTGTCATCATGGACAATTGGTTCCATGAGGCCCCGCAGTGTCACAATGGTCCCTTGGTTCCACAGGTTTGATGTTGTAACAATGGACTCCTTGCTTCTATGAGCTCGCCTGCTTTTTGCAGAGGTGTCTTTGGTTCCAACAAGGCCCCGCTGTGTCTCAGTGCACCCTGGCTTCCATGCGGATCTGGAGTATCACAAAGACTCCTTGGTTGCACCAGGTCCTGCTGTGTCACAATGGATCCTGTGCTCCATGAGGCCCTCCAAAGTCATCATGGAGGCTTGCTTCCATGAGGTTCCATGATGTGCCAGTGGTCATCTTGCTTCCAGGAGTTTCCTTAGTGTCACAATGCTCTCCATGCTTCCATGATTCCCCACAATGTCCCAATGCTCTCCATGCTTCCATTAGGCCCTGCTTTGCCACAATGGTGCCCTCGTTTCCATGAGGCCCCGCTGTGTCACAATGGACGTATGGTTCCATGATGCTCCGTGGTGTCACCATGGTCTTCTTGAATCCGCAGTGTAACAATGAACCATTGGTTCCATGCGGCCTGGCCGTGTCACAATGGGCTCCTTGAGTCCATGATTCCCCACGGTGTCACAATGGAGCCTTGTTTCTAGGAGGTTCTGTACTGTCACAATTGTCTCCTTGATGCCATCAGCCCCTGCAGTGTCACATAGGCTCCTTGGTTCCATGAGGAACACAAAAGCTTTGCAGAAACATTGAGCCACAGCTGCTGAACACAGCTGGCAACATCTGCTGCATCAAAAGAGGGCTTCAAGCTGAGAATGGCACCAGCAGCTTCCATCTGCAACAGAGACCCAGGGAAAGGACAGGCTGTGCCGGTCTGGACAAATGTGGAGGAAAATATCCTCTGGTTGAAGGCAGGTTACACCCAGCCCTCCCCCACCAGGTTCGGGAAAAAAGAATTTTCCTCGGAAGAAAGTGAAAGAGATAAAAACTGTTTATTTAACAAACACACAGCAAAAGGATAACAATGCTAAATATTCAAACCTCTCGCTGTGGAGAGAAAGCTGGGATAATTGGAGAGTCCTTCCGTGTTTCAGTGGGGTCTCCTGAAACATCCCTAGACAGCGAGGCCCGTGGAAAGAAATAGGGAGCGATTCTTGAGAGAAGTTTCAGAGCTCTTTCTTCTCCAGCCACATGGGCGGGGCACTGCCAAAGAACTGAGCAATCCCGGGACAAGCAGGGCCCTCCTGGCACAGGGCAACACAAAATAACCAGTGCTGAACAGGATTAGGGGACATGTGAGCAGGGAGCAGGGAGACCCCGTGCCCAGGCCATGCCTCTACCCCAGGGTCCCCTCTCCCATGACCTCATGGCAGGGGGGAGGAACCCCAACACTTCTGGAGGTGTAGTCTCCCTCCTCCTCCTTGGAGCTGGCTCATGGGCCCACATTCAGGGCCCCCACCTCGGGCGAAAATTGTCCCAGTGTGGTCTGATGTTGAAACAGTCAAGAAGAGAAGAAGGGAAAAAAAACCCCCGAAGTCCCAGGAGAACAAAGTTCAACTCTCCATCTCCCTGCAGAGAAAAGGAGCTGAAAACTGGCTCAAAAGCAAGAAGGTTGCTTCCTGCACTCTTGCTGCAAGCAGGATGCAGAGGAGTGTGTATGTGTGTCCTTGAACAAACGCTCTGAGAAGTTTGTCCGGTTTTTTTTCCTCTCCCCCCTCTCAGGCTCAGTTGAAAGGCACAGAAATGCACCAAGTTAACTTCTGGGCATAGAGCAGCCATAGGGGATACACATCCTAAAGTCACCCCAAGACACAGGCACAGAGAATTCAGTGGAAAGACTCCGAGAATTCTGCTCCCAGAGATCATTCCTGCTCACACTGACCCTTGTAGAAAGGGGCCATCGTTCCAGGCAGCCTGTACTGAGCATGTGGCTCCTGAGCGGGGTTTGTTGTTTAGGAAACCTGCTCAGGCTTTTCCATTCTTTCCTTGCAAACAGGAAAACTTCTCCTGGGCCTGTGTGCAGGCAGAGCCCTGAGGAGAGCAGGTGGCACATGGTGCGCTGGGCTGGGACAGCCAGCTGCAGAGCTCAAGGGAAGAAGCCCAAAGTGGCATAATGGCTCCTTGCCTTCACATGCAACACCTGGGTCACAATGGTCTCCTTGATTCCATGAGGCCCCACTGTGTCACAATGGCTCCTTGGTTCCATGCGGTTCCGCAGTGTCACCATGGTCTCCTTTGATCCGCATTGTCATCATGGACAATTGGTTCCATGAGGCCCCGCAGTGTCACAATGGTCCCTTGGTTCCACAGGTTTTATGTTGTAACAATGGACTCCTTGCTTCTATGAGCTCGCCTGCTTTTTGCAGAAGTGTCTTTGGTTCCAACAAGGCCCCGCTGTGTCTCAGTGCACCCTGGCTTCCATGCGCATCTGGAGTATCACAAAGGCTCCTTAGTTGCACCAGGTCCTGCTGTGTCACAATGGATCCTGTGCTCCATGAGGCCCTCCAAAGTCATCATGGAGGCTTGCTTCCATGAGGTTCCATGATGTGCCAGTGCTCATCTTGGTTCCAGGAGTTTCCTTAGTGTCACAATGCTCTCCATGCTTCCATGATTCCCCACAATGTCCCAATGCTCTCCATGCTTCCATTAGGCCCTGCTTTGCCACAATGAACCCCTCGTTTCCATGAGGCCCCGCTGTGTCACAATGGACTATGGTTCCGTGATGCTCCGTGGTGTCACCATGGTCTTCTTGAATCCGCCGTGTAACAATGGACCATTGGTTCCATGCGGCCTGGCCGTGTCACAATGGGCTCCTTGAGTCCATGATTCCCCACGGTGTCACAATGGAGCCTTGTTTCTAGGAGGTTCTGTACTGTCACAATTGTCTCCTTGATGCCATCAGCCCCTGCAGTGTCACAAAGGCTCCTTGGTTCCATGAGGAACACAAAAGCTTTGCAGAAACATTGAGCCACAGCTGCTGAACACAGCTGGCAACATCTGCTGCATCAAAAGAGGGCTTCAAGCTGAGAATGGCACCAGCAGCTTCCATCTGCAACAGAGCCCCAGGGAAAGGACAGGCTGTGCCGGTCTGGACAAATCTGGAGGAAAATATCCTCTGGTTGAAGGCAGGTCACACCCAGCCCTCCCACACCAGGTTCGGGAAAAAAGAATTTTCCTTGGAAGAAAGTGAAACAGATAGAAACTCTTTATTTAACAAACACCCAGGAAAAGGATAACAATGCTAAATATTCAAACCTCTCGCTGTGGAGAGAAAGCTGGGATAATTGGAGAGTCCTTCCGTGTTTCAGTGGGGTCTCCTGAAACATCCCTAGACAGCGAGGCCCGTGGAAAGAAATAGGGAGCGATTCTTGAGAGAAGTTTCAGAGCTCTTTCTTCTCCAGCCACATGGGCGGGGCACTGCCAAAGAACTGAGCAATCCCGGGACAAGCAGGGCCCTCCTGGCACAGGGCAACACAAAATAACCAGTGCTGAACAGGATTAGGGCACATGTGAGCAGGGAGCAGGGAGACCCCGTGCCCAGGCCATGCCTCTACCCCAGGGTCCCCTCTCCCATGACCTCATGGCAGGGGGGAGGAACCCCAACACTTCTGGAGGTGTAGTCTCCCTCCTCCTCCTTGGAGCTGGCTCATGGGCCCACATTCAGGGCCCCCACCTCGGGAGAAAATTGTCCCAGTGTGGTCTGATGTTGAAACAGTCAAGAAGAGAAGAAGGGAAAAAAAACCCCCAAAGTCCCAGGAGAACAAAGTTCAACTCTCCATCTCCCTGCAGAGAAAAGGAGCTGAAAACTGGCTCAAAAGCAAGAAGGTTGCTTCCTCCACCCTTGCTGCAAGCAGGATGCAGAGGAGTGTGTATGTGTGTCCTTGAACAAACGCTCTGAGAAGTTTGTCCAGTTTTTTTTCCTCTCCCCCCTCTCAGGCTCAGTTGAAAGGCACAGAAATGCACCAAGTTAACTTCTGGGCATAGAGCAGCCATAGGGGATACACATCCTAAAGTCACCCCAAGACACAGGCACAGAGAATTCAGTGGAAAGACTCCGAGAATTCTGCTCCCAGAGATCATTCCTGCTCACACTGACCCTTGTAGAAAGGGGCCATTGTTCCAGGCAGCCTGTACTGAGCATGTGGCTCCTGAGCGGGGTTTGTTGTTTAGGAAACCTGCTCAGGCTTTTCCATTCTTTCCTTGCAAACAGGAAAACTTCTCCTGGGCCTGTGTGCAGGCAGAGGCCTGAGGAGAGCAGGTGGCACATGGTGCGCTGGGCTGGGACAGCCAGCTGCAGAGCTCAAGGGAAGAAGCCCAAAGTGGCATAATGGCTCCTTGCCTTCACATGCAACACCTGGGTCACAATGGTCTCCTTGATTCCATGAGGCCCCACTGTGTCACAATGGCTCCTTGGTTCCATGCGGTTCCGCAGTGTCACCATGGTCTCCTTTGATCCGCATTGTCATCATGGACAATTGGTTCCATGAGGCCCCGCAGTGTCACAATGGTCCCTTGGTTCCACAGGTTTGATGTTGTAACAATGGACTCCTTGCTTCTATGAGCTCGCCTGCTTTTTGCAGAGGTGTCTTTGGTTCCAACAAGGCCCCGCTGTGTCTCAGTGCACCCTGGCTTCCATGCGGATCTGGAGTATCACAAAGACTCCTTGGTTGCACCAGGTCCTGCTGTGTCACAATGGATCCTGTGCTCCATGAGGCCCTCCAAAGTCATCATGGAGGCTTGCTTCCATGAGGTTCCATGATGTGCCAGTGGTCATCTTGCTTCCAGGAGTTTCCTTAGTGTCACAATGCTCTCCATGCTTCCATGATTCCCCACAATGTCCCAATGCTCTCCATGCTTCCATTAGGCCCTGCTTTGCCACAATGGTGCCCTCGTTTCCATGAGGCCCCGCTGTGTCACAATGGACGTATGGTTCCATGATGCTCCGTGGTGTCACCATGGTCTTCTTGAATCCGCAGTGTAACAATGAACCATTGGTTCCATGCGGCCTGGCCGTGTCACAATGGGCTCCTTGAGTCCATGATTCCCCACGGTGTCACAATGGAGCCTTGTTTCTAGGAGGTTCTGTACTGTCACAATTGTCTCCTTGATGCCATCAGCCCCTGCAGTGTCACATAGGCTCCTTGGTTCCATGAGGAACACAAAAGCTTTGCAGAAACATTGAGCCACAGCTGCTGAACACAGCTGGCAACATCTGCTGCATCAAAAGAGGGCTTCAAGCTGAGAATGGCACCAGCAGCTTCCATCTGCAACAGAGCCCCAGGGAAAGGACAGGCTGTGCCGGTCTGGACAAATGTGGAGGAAAATATCCTCTGGTTGAAGGCAGGTTACACCCAGCCCTCCCCCACCAGGTTCGGGAAAAAAGAATTTTCCTCGGAAGAAAGTGAAAGTGATAAAAACTGTTTATTTAACAAACACACAGCAAAAGGATAACAATGCTAAATATTCAAACCTCTCGCTGTGGAGAGAAAGCTGGGATAATTGGAGAGTCCTTCCGTGTTTCAGTGGGGTCTCCTGAAACATCCCTAGACAGCGAGGCCCGTGGAAAGAAATAGGGAGCGATTCTTGAGAGAAGTTTCAGAGCTCTTTCTTCTCCAGCCACATGGGCGGGGCACTGCCAAAGAACTGAGCAATCCCGGGACAAGCAGGGCCCTCCTGGCACAGGGCAACACAAAATAACCAGTGCTGAACAGGATTAGGGGACATGTGAGCAGGGAGCAGGGAGACCCCGTGCCCAGGCCATGCCTCTACCCCAGGGTCCCCTCTCCCATGACCTCATGGCAGGGGGGAGGAACCCCAACACTTCTGGAGGTGTAGTCTCCCTCCTCCTCCTTGGAGCTGGCTCATGGGCCCACATTCAGGGCCCCCACCTCGGGCGAAAATTGTCCCAGTGTGGTCTGATGTTGAAACAGTCAAGAAGAGAAGAAGGGAAAAAAAACCCCCGAAGTCCCAGGAGAACAAAGTTCAACTCTCCATCTCCCTGCAGAGAAAAGGAGCTGAAAACTGGCTCAAAAGCAAGAAGGTTGCTTCCTGCACTCTTGCTGCAAGCAGGATGCAGAGGAGTGTGTATGTGTGTCCTTGAACAAACGCTCTGAGAAGTTTGTCCGGTTTTTTTTCCTCTCCCCACTCTCAGGCTCAGTTGAAAGGCACAGAAATGCACCAAGTTAACTTCTGGGCATAGAGCAGCCATAGGGGATACACATCCTAAAGTCACCCCAAGACACAGGCACAGAGAATTCAGTGGAAAGACTCTGAGAATTCTGCTCCCAGAGATCATTCCTGCTCACACTGACCCTTGTAGAAAGGGGCCATCGTTCCAGGCAGCCTGTACTGAGCATGTGGCTCCTGAGCGGGGTTTGTTGTTTAGGAAACCTGCTCAGGCTTTTCCATTCTTTCCTTGCAAACAGGAAAACTTCTCCTGGGCCTGTGTGCAGGCAGAGCCCTGAGGAGAGCAGGTGGCACATGGTGCGCTGGGCTGGGACAGCCAGCTGCAGAGCTCAAGGGAAGAAGCCCAAAGTGGCATAATGGCTCCTTGCCTTCACATGCAACACCTGGGTCACAATGGTCTCCTTGATTCCATGAGGCCCCACTGTGTCACAATGGCTCCTTGGTTCCATGCGGTTCCGCAGTGTCACCATGGTCTCCTTTGATCCGCATTGTCATCATGGACAATTGGTTCCATGAGGCCCCGCAGTGTCACAATGGTCCCTTGGTTCCACAGGTTTTATGTTGTAACAATGGACTCCTTGCTTCTATGAGCTCGCCTGCTTTTTGCAGAAGTGTCTTTGGTTCCAACAAGGCCCCGCTGTGTCTCAGTGCACCCTGGCTTCCATGCGCATCTGGAGTATCACAAAGGCTCCTTAGTTGCACCAGGTCCTGCTGTGTCACAATGTATCCTGTGCTCCATGAGGCCCTCCAAAGTCATCATGGAGGCTTGCTTCCATGAGGTTCCATGATGTGCCAGTGCTCATCTTGGTTCCAGGAGTTTCCTTAGTGTCACAATGCTCTCCATGCTTCCATGATTCCCCACAATGTCCCAATGCTCTCCATGCTTCCATTAGGCCCTGCTTTGCCACAATGGTGCCCTCGTTTCCATGAGGCCCCGCTGTGTCACAATGGACTATGGTTCCGTGATGCTCCGTGGTGTCACCATGGTCTTCTTGAATCCGCCGTGTAACAATGGACCATTGGTTCCATGCGGCCTGGCCGTGTCACAATGGGCTCCTTGAGTCCATGATTCCCCACGGTGTCACAATGGAGCCTTGTTTCTAGGAGGTTCTGTACTGTCACAATTGTCTCCTTGATGCCATCAGCCCCTGCAGTGTCACAAAGGCTCCTTGGTTCCATGAGGAACACAAAAGCTTTGCAGAAACATTGAGCCACAGCTGCTGAACACAGCTGGCAACATCTGCTGCATCAAAAGAGGGCTTCAAGCTGAGAATGGCACCAGCAGCTTCCATCTGCAACAGAGCCCCAGGGAAAGGACAGGCTGTGCCGGTCTGGACAAATCTGGAGGAAAATATCCTCTGGTTGAAGGCAGGTCACACCCAGCCCTCCCACACCAGGTTCGGGAAAAAAGAATTTTCCTTGGAAGAAAGTGAAACAGATAGAAACTCTTTATTTAACAAACACCCAGGAAAAGGATAACAATGCTAAATATTCAAACCTCTCGCTGTGGAGAGAAAGCTGGGATAATTGGAGAGTCCTTCCGTGTTTCAGTGGGGTCTCCTGAAACATCCCTAGACAGCGAGGCCCGTGGAAAGAAATAGGGAGCGATTCTTGAGAGAAGTTTCAGAGCTCTTTCTTCTCCAGCCACATGGGCGGGGCACTGCCAAAGAACTGAGCAATCCCGGGACAAGCAGGGCCCTCCTGGCACAGGGCAACACAAAATAACCAGTGCTGAACAGGATTAGGGCACATGTGAGCAGGGAGCAGGGAGACCCCGTGCCCAGGCCATGCCTCTACCCCAGGGTCCCCTCTCCCATGACCTCATGGCAGGGGGGAGGAACCCCAACACTTCTGGAGGTGTAGTCTCCCTCCTCCTCCTTGGAGCTGGCTCATGGGCCCACATTCAGGGCCCCCACCTCGGGAGAAAATTGTCCCAGTGTGGTCTGATGTTGAAACAGTCAAGAAGAGAAGAAGGGAAAAAAAACCCCCAAAGTCCCAGGAGAACAAAGTTCAACTCTCCATCTCCCTGCAGAGAAAAGGAGCTGAAAACTGGCTCAAAAGCAAGAAGGTTGCTTCCTCCACCCTTGCTGCAAGCAGGATGCAGAGGAGTGTGTATGTGTGTCCTTGAACAAACGCTCTGAGAAGTTTGTCCAGTTTTTTTTCCTCTCCCCCCTCTCAGGCTCAGTTGAAAGGCACAGAAATGCACCAAGTTAACTTCTGGGCATAGAGCAGCCATAGGGGATACACATCCTAAAGTCACCCCAAGACACAGGCACAGAGAATTCAGTGGAAAGACTCCGAGAATTCTGCTCCCAGAGATCATTCCTGCTCACACTGACCTTTGTAGAAAGGGGCCATCGTTCCAGGCAGCCTGTACTGAGCATGTGGCTCCTGAGCGGGGTTTGTTGTTTAGGAAACCTGCTCAGGCTTTTCCATTCTTTCCTTGCAAACAGGAAAACTTCTCCTGGGCCTGTGTGCAGGCAGAGGCCTGAGGAGAGCAGGTGGCACATGGTGCGCTGGGCTGGGACAGCCAGCTGCAGAGCTCAAGGGAAGAAGCCCAAAGTGGCACAATGGCTCCTTGCCTTCACATGCAACACCTGGGTCACAATGGTCTCCTTGATTCCATGAGGCCCCACTGTGTCACAATGGCTCCTTGGTTCCATGCGGTTCCGCAGTGTCACCATGGTCTCCTTTGATCCGCATTGTCATCATGGACAATTGGTTCCATGAGGCCCCGCAGTGTCACAATGGTCCCTTGGTTCCACAGGTTTGATGTTGTAACAATGGACTCCTTGCTTCTATGAGCTCGCCTGCTTTTTGCAGAGGTGTCTTTGGTTCCAACAAGGCCCCGCTGTGTCTCAGTGCACCCTGGCTTCCATGCGGATCTGGAGTATCACAAAGACTCCTTGGTTGCACCAGGTCCTGCTGTGTCACAATGGATCCTGTGCTCCATGAGGCCCTCCAAAGTCATCATGGAGGCTTGCTTCCATGAGGTTCCATGATGTGCCAGTGGTCATCTTTGTTCCAGGAGTTTCCTTAGTGTCACAATGCTCTCCATGCTTCCATGATTCCCCACAATGTCCCAATGCTCTCCATGCTTCCATTAGGCCCTGCTTTGCCACAATGGTGCCCTCGTTTCCATGAGGCCCCGCTGTGTCACAATGGACTATGGTTCCGTGATGCTCCGTGGTGTCACCATGGTCTTCTTGAATCCGCCGTGTAACAATGGACCATTGGTTCCATGCGGCCTGGCCGTGTCACAATGGGCTCCTTGAGTCCATGATTCCCCACGGTGTCACAATGGAGCCTTGTTTCTAGGAGGTTCTGTACTGTCACAATTGTCTCCTTGATGCCATCAGCCCCTGCAGTGTCACATAGGCTCCTTGGTTCCATGAGGAACACAAAAGCTTTGCAGAAACATTGAGCCACAGCTGCTGAACACAGCTGGCAACATCTGCTGCATCAAAAGAGGGCTTCAAGCTGAGAATGGCACCAGCAGCTTCCATCTGCAACAGAGCCCCAGGGAAAGGACAGGCTGTGCCGGTCTGGACAAATCTGGAGGAAAATATCCTCTGGTTGAAGGCAGGTTACACCCAGCCCTCCCCCACCAGGTTCGGGAAAAAAGAATTTTCCTTGGAAGAAAGTGAAACAGATAGAAACTCTTTATTTAACAAACACACAGGAAAAGGATAACAATGCTAAATATTCAAACCTCTCGCTGTGGAGAGAAAGCTGGGATAATTGGAGAGTCCTTCCGTGTTTCAGTGGGGTCTCCTGAAACATCCCTAGACAGCGAGGCCCGTGGAAAGAAATAGGGAGCGATTCTTGAGAGAAGTTTCAGAGCTCTTTCTTCTCCAGCCACATGGGCGGGGCACTGCCAAAGAACTGAGCAATCCCGGGACAAGCAGGGCCCTCCTGGCACAGGGCAACACAAAATAACCAGTGCTGAACAGGATTAGGGCACATGTGAGCAGGGAGCAGGGAGACCCTGTGCCCAGGCCATGCCTCTACCCCAGGGTCCCCTCTCCCATGACCTCATGGCAGGGGGGAGGAACCCCAACACTTCTGGAGGTGTAGTCTCCCTCCTCCTCCTTGGAGCTGGCTCATGGGCCCACATTCAGGGCCCCCACCTCGGGCGAAAATTGTCCCAGTGTGGTCTGATGTTGAAACAGTCAAGAAGAGAAGAAGGGAAAAAAAACCCCAAAGTCCCAGGAGAACAAAGTTCAACTCTCCATCTCCCTGCAGAGAAAAGGAGCTGAAAACTGGCTCAAAAGCAAGAAGGTTGCTTCCTCCACCCTTGCTGCAAGCAGGATGCAGAGGAGTGTGTATGTGTGTCCTTGAACAAACGCTCTGAGAAGTTTGTCCGGTTTTTTTTCCTCTCCCCCCTCTCAGGCTCAGTTGAAAGGCACAGAAATGCACCAAGTTAACTTCTGGGCATAGAGCAGCCATAGGGGATACACATCCTAAAGTCACCCCAAGACACAGGCACAGAGAATTCAGTGGAAAGACTCTGAGAATTCTGCTCCCAGAGATCATTCCTGCTCACACTGACCCTTGTAGAAAGGGGCCATCGTTCCAGGCAGCCTGTACTGAGCATGTGGCTCCTGAGCGGGGTTTGTTGTTTAGGAAACCTGCTCAGGCTTTTCCATTCTTTCCTTGCAAACAGGAAAACTTCTCCTGGGGCTGTGTGCAGGCAGAGCCCTGAGGAGAGCAGGTGGCACATGGTGCGCTGGGCTGGGACAGCCAGCTGCAGAGCTCAAGGGAAGAAGCCCAAAGAGTCACAATGGCTCCTTGCCTTCACATGCAACACCTGGGTCACAATGGTCTCCTTGATTCCATGAGGCCCCACTGTGTCACAATGGCTCCTTGGTTCCATGCGGTTCCGCAGTGTCACCATGGTCTCCTTTGATCCGCATTGTCATCATGGACAATTGGTTCCATGAGGCCCCGCAGTGTCACAATGGTCCCTTGGTTCCACAGGTTTTATGTTGTAACAATGGACTCCTTGCTTCTATGAGCTCGCCTGCTTTTTGCAGAGGTGTCTTTGGTTCCAACAAGGCCCCGCTGTGTCTCAGTGCACCCTGGCTTCCATGCGCATCTGGAGTATCACAAAGGCTCCTTGGTTGCACCAGGTCCTGCTGTGTCACAATGGATCCTGTGCTCCATGAGGCCCTCCAAAGTCATCATGGAGGCTTGCTTCCATGAGGTTCCATGATGTGCCAGTGGTCATCTTGCTTCCAGGAGTTTCCTTAGTGTCACAATGCTCTCCATGCTTCCATGATTCCCCACAATGTCCCAATGCTCTCCATGCTTCCATTAGGCCCTGCTTTGCCACAATGGTGCCCTCGTTTCCATGAGGCCCCGCTGTGTCACAATGGACGTATGGTTCCATGATGCTCCGTGGTGTCACCATGGTCTTCTTGAATCCGCAGTGTAACAATGAACCATTGGTTCCATGCGGCCTGGCCGTGTCACAATGGGCTCCTTGAGTCCATGATTCCCCACGGTGTCACAATGGAGCCTTGTTTCTAGGAGGTTCTGTACTGTCACAATTGTCTCCTTGATGCCATCAGCCCCTGCAGTGTCACATAGGCTCCTTGGTTCCATGAGGAACACAAAAGCTTTGCAGAAACATTGAGCCACAGCTGCTGAACACAGCTGGCAACATCTGCTGCATCAAAAGAGGGCTTCAAGCTGAGAATGGCACCAGCAGCTTCCATCTGCAACAGAGACCCAGGGAAAGGACAGGCTGTGCCGGTCTGGACAAATGTGGAGGAAAATATCCTCTGGTTGAAGGCAGGTTACACCCAGCCCTCCCCCACCAGGTTCGGGAAAAAAGAATTTTCCTCGGAAGAAAGTGAAAGAGATAAAAACTGTTTATTTAACAAACACACAGCAAAAGGATAACAATGCTAAATATTCAAACCTCTCGCTGTGGAGAGAAAGCTGGGATAATTGGAGAGTCCTTCCGTGTTTCAGTGGGGTCTCCTGAAACATCCTTAGACAGCGAGGCCCGTGGAAAGAAATAGGGAGCGATTCTTGAGAGAAGTTTCAGAGCTCTTTCTTCTCCAGCCACATGGGCGGGGCACTGCCAAAGAACTGAGCAATCCCGGGACAAGCAGGGCCCTCCTGGCACAGGGCAACACAAAATAACCAGTGCTGAACAGGATTAGGGGACATGTGAGCAGGGAGCAGGGAGACCCCGTGCCCAGGCCATGCCTCTACCCCAGGGTCCCCTCTCCCATGACCTCATGGCAGGGGGGAGGAACCCCAACACTTCTGGAGGTGTAGTCTCCCTCCTCCTCCTTGGAGCTGGCTCATGGGCCCACATTCAGGGCCCCCACCTCGGGCGAAAATTGTCCCAGTGTGGTCTGATGTTGAAACAGTCAAGAAGAGAAGAAGGGAAAAAAAACCCCCGAAGTCCCAGGAGAACAAAGTTCAACTCTCCATCTCCCTGCAGAGAAAAGGAGCTGAAAACTGGCTCAAAAGCAAGAAGGTTGCTTCCTGCACTCTTGCTGCAAGCAGGATGCAGAGGAGTGTGTATGTGTGTCCTTGAACAAACGCTCTGAGAAGTTTGTCCAGTTTTTTTTCCTCTCCCCCCTCTCAGGCTCAGTTGAAAGGCACAGAAATGCACCAAGTTAACTTCGGGGCATAGAGCAGCCATAGGGGATACACATCCTAAAGTCACCCCAAGACACAGGCACAGAGAATTCAGTGGAAAGACTCCGAGAATTCTGCTCCCAGAGATCATTCCTGCTCACACTGACCCTTGTAGAAAGGGGCCATCGTTCCAGGCAGCCTGTACTGAGCATGTGGCTCCTGAGCGGGGTTTGTTGTTTAGGAAACCTGCTCAGGCTTTTCCATTCTTTCCTTGCAAACAGGAAAACTTCTCCTGGGCCTGTGTGCAGGCAGAGCCCTGAGGAGAGCAGGTGGCACATGGTGCGCTGGGCTGGGACAGCCAGCTGCAGAGCTCAAGGGAAGAAGCCCAAAGTGGCATAATGGCTCCTTGCCTTCACATGCAACACCTGGGTCACAATGGTCTCCTTGATTCCATGAGGCCCCACTGTGTCACAATGGCTCCTTGGTTCCATGCGGTTCCGCAGTGTCACCATGGTCTCCTTTGATCCGCATTGTCATCATGGACAATTGGTTCCATGAGGCCCCGCAGTGTCACAATGGTCCCTTGGTTCCACAGGTTTGATGTTGTAACAATGGACTCCTTGCTTCTATGAGCTCGCCTGCTTTTTGCAGAGGTGTCTTTGGTTCCAACAAGGCCCCGCTGTGTCTCAGTGCACCCTGGCTTCCATGCGCATCTGGAGTATCACAAAGACTCCTTGGTTGCACCAGGTCCTGCTGTGTCACAATGGATCCTGTGCTCCATGAGGCCCTCCAAAGTCATCATGGAGGCTTGCTTCCATGAGGTTCCATGATGTGCCAGTGGTCATCTTGCTTCCAGGAGTTTCCTTAGTGTCACAATGCTCTCCATGCTTCCATGATTCCCCACAATGTCCCAATGCTCTCCATGCTTCCATTAGGCCCTGCTTTGCCACAATGGTGCCCTCGTTTCCATGAGGCCCCGCTGTGTCACAATGGACTATGGTTCCGTGATGCTCCGTGGTGTCACCATGGTCTTCTTGAATCCGCCGTGTAACAATGGACCATTGGTTCCATGCGGCCTGGCCGTGTCACAATGGGCTCCTTGAGTCCATGATTCCCCACGGTGTCACAATGGAGCCTTGTTTCTAGGAGGTTCTGTACTGTCACAATTGTCTCCTTGATGCCATCAGCCCCTGCAGTGTCACATAGGCTCCTTGGTTCCATGAGGAACACAAAAGCTTTGCAGAAACATTGAGCCACAGCTGCTGAACACAGCTGGCAACATCTGCTGCATCAAAAGAGGGCTTCAAGCTGAGAATGGCACCAGCAGCTTCCATCTGCAACAGAGCCCCAGGGAAAGGACAGGCTGTGCCGGTCTGGACAAATCTGGAGGAAAATATCCTCTGGTTGAAGGCAGGTTACACCCAGCCCTCCCCCACCAGGTTCGGGAAAAAAGAATTTTCCTTGGAAGAAAGTGAAACAGATAGAAACTCTTTATTTAACAAACACACAGGAAAAGGATAACAATGCTAAATATTCAAACCTCTCGCTGTGGAGAGAAAGCTGGGATAATTGGAGAGTCCTTCCGTGTTTCAGTGGGGTCTCCTGAAACATCCCTAGACAGCGAGGCCCGTGGAAAGAAATAGGGAGCGATTCTTGAGAGAAGTTTCAGAGCTCTTTCTTCTCCAGCCACATGGGCGGGGCACTGCCAAAGAACTGAGCAATCCCGGGACAAGCAGGGCCCTCCTGGCACAGGGCAACACAAAATAACCAGTGCTGAACAGGATTAGGGCACATGTGAGCAGGGAGCAGGGAGACCCCGTGCCCAGGCCATGCCTCTACCCCAGGGTCCCCTCTCCCATGACCTCATGGCAGGGGGGAGGAACCCCAACACTTCTGGAGGTGTAGTCTCCCTCCTCCTCCTTGGAGCTGGCTCATGGGCCCACATTCAGGGCCCCCACCTCGGGCGAAAATTGTCCCAGTGTGGTCTGATGTTGAAACAGTCAAGAAGAGAAGAAGGGAAAAAAAACCCCCGAAGTCCCAGGAGAACAAAGTTCAACTCTCCATCTCCCTGCAGAGAAAAGGAGCTGAAAACTGGCTCAAAAGCAAGAAGGTTGCTTCCTGCACTCTTGCTGCAAGCAGGATGCAGAGGAGTGTGTATGTGTGTCCTTGAACAAACGCTCTGAGAAGTTTGTCCAGTTTTTTTTCCTCTCCCCCCTCTCAGGCTCAGTTGAAAGGCACAGAAATGCACCAAGTTAACTTCTGGGCATAGAGCAGCCATAGGGGATACACATCCTAAAGTCACCCCAAGACACAGGCACAGAGAATTCAGTGGAAAGACTCCGAGAATTCTGCTCCCAGAGATCATTCCTGCTCACACTGACCCTTGTAGAAAGGGGCCATTGTTCCAGGCAGCCTGTACTGAGCATGTGGCTCCTGAGCGGGGTTTGTTGTTTAGGAAACCTGCTCAGGCTTTTCCATTCTTTCCTTGCAAACAGGAAAACTTCTCCTGGGCCTGTGTGCAGGCAGAGGCCTGAGGAGAGCAGGTGGCACATGGTGCGCTGGGCTGGGACAGCCAGCTGCAGAGCTCAAGGGAAGAAGCCCAAAGTGGCACAATGGCTCCTTGCCTTCACATGCAACACCTGGGTCACAATGGTCTCCTTGATTCCATGAGGCCCCACTGTGTCACAATGGCTCCTTGGTTCCATGCGGTTCCGCAGTGTCACCATGGTCTCCTTTGATCCGCATTGTCATCATGGACAATTGGTTCCATGAGGCCCCGCAGTGTCACAATGGTCCCTTGGTTCCACAGGTTTGATGTTGTAACAATGGACTCCTTGCTTCTATGAGCTCGCCTGCTTTTTGCAGAGGTGTCTTTGGTTCCAACAAGGCCCCGCTGTGTCTCAGTGCACCCTGGCTTCCATGCGGATCTGGAGTATCACAAAGACTCCTTGGTTGCACCAGGTCCTGCTGTGTCACAATGGATCCTGTGCTCCATGAGGCCCTCCAAAGTCATCATGGAGGCTTGCTTCCATGAGGTTCCATGATGTGCCAGTGGTCATCTTGCTTCCAGGAGTTTCCTTAGTGTCACAATGCTCTCCATGCTTCCATGATTCCCCACAATGTCCCAATGCTCTCCATGCTTCCATTAGGCCCTGCTTTGCCACAATGGTGCCCTCGTTTCCATGAGGCCCCGCTGTGTCACAATGGACGTATGGTTCCATGATGCTCCGTGGTGTCACCATGGTCTTCTTGAATCCGCAGTGTAACAATGAACCATTGGTTCCATGCGGCCTGGCCGTGTCACAATGGGCTCCTTGAGTCCATGATTCCCCACGGTGTCACAATGGAGCCTTGTTTCTAGGAGGTTCTGTACTGTCACAATTGTCTCCTTGATGCCATCAGCCCCTGCAGTGTCACATAGGCTCCTTGGTTCCATGAGGAACACAAAAGCTTTGCAGAAACATTGAGCCACAGCTGCTGAACACAGCTGGCAACATCTGCTGCATCAAAAGAGGGCTTCAAGCTGAGAATGGCACCAGCAGCTTCCATCTGCAACAGAGACCCAGGGAAAGGACAGGCTGTGCCGGTCTGGACAAATCTGGAGGAAAATATCCTCTGGTTGAAGGCAGGTTACACCCAGCCCTCCCCCACCAGGTTCGGGAAAAAAGAATTTTCCTCGGAAGAAAGTGAAAGAGATAAAAACTGTTTATTTAACAAACACACAGCAAAAGGATAACAATGCTAAATATTCAAACCTCTCGCTGTGGAGAGAAAGCTGGGATAATTGGAGAGTCCTTCCGTGTTTCAGTGGGGTCTCCTGAAACATCCCTAGACAGCGAGGCCCGTGGAAAGAAATAGGGAGCGATTCTTGAGAGAAGTTTCAGAGCTCTTTCTTCTCCAGCCACATGGGCGGGGCACTGCCAAAGAACTGAGCAATCCCGGGACAAGCAGGGCCCTCCTGGCACAGGGCAACACAAAATAACCAGTGCTGAACAGGATTAGGGGACATGTGAGCAGGGAGCAGGGAGACCCCGTGCCCAGGCCATGCCTCTACCCCAGGGTCCCCTCTCCCATGACCTCATGGCAGGGGGGAGGAACCCCAACACTTCTGGAGGTGTAGTCTCCCTCCTCCTCCTTGGAGCTGGCTCATGGGCCCACATTCAGGGCCCCCACCTCGGGCGAAAATTGTCCCAGTGTGGTCTGATGTTGAAACAGTCAAGAAGAGAAGAAGGGAAAAAAAACCCCCGAAGTCCCAGGAGAACAAAGTTCAACTCTCCATCTCCCTGCAGAGAAAAGGAGCTGAAAACTGGCTCAAAAGCAAGAAGGTTGCTTCCTGCACTCTTGCTGCAAGCAGGATGCAGAGGAGTGTGTATGTGTGTCCTTGAACAAACGCTCTGAGAAGTTTGTCCAGTTTTTTTTCCTCTCCCCCCTCTCAGGCTCAGTTGAAAGGCACAGAAATGCACCAAGTTAACTTCTGGGCATAGAGCAGCCATAGGGGATACACATCCTAAAGTCACCCCAAGACACAGGCACAGAGAATTCAGTGGAAAGACTCCGAGAATTCTGCTCCCAGAGATCATTCCTGCTCACACTGACCCTTGTAGAAAGGGGCCATCGTTCCAGGCAGCCTGTACTGAGCATGTGGCTCCTGAGCGGGGTTTGTTGTTTAGGAAACCTGCTCAGGCTTTTCCATTCTTTCCTTGCAAACAGGAAAACTTCTCCTGGGCCTGTGTGCAGGCAGAGCCCTGAGGAGAGCAGGTGGCACATGGTGCGCTGGGCTGGGACAGCCAGCTGCAGAGCTCAAGGGAAGAAGCCCAAAGTGGCATAATGGCTCCTTGCCTTCACATGCAACACCTGGGTCACAATGGTCTCCTTGATTCCATGAGGCCCCACTGTGTCACAATGGCTCCTTGGTTCCATGCGGTTCCGCAGTGTCACCATGGTCTCCTTTGATCCGCATTGTCATCATGGACAATTGGTTCCATGAGGCCCCGCAGTGTCACAATGGTCCCTTGGTTCCACAGGTTTTATGTTGTAACAATGGACTCCTTGCTTCTATGAGCTCGCCTGCTTTTTGCAGAGGTGTCTTTGGTTCCAACAAGGCCCCGCTGTGTCTCAGTGCACCCTGGCTTCCATGCGCATCTGGAGTATCACAAAGGCTCCTTGGTTGCACCAGGTCCTGCTGTGTCACAATGGATCCTGTGCTCCATGAGGCCCTCCAAAGTCATCATGGAGGCTTGCTTCCATGAGGTTCCATGATGTGCCAGTGGTCATCTTGCTTCCAGGAGTTTCCTTAGTGTCACAATGCTCTCCATGCTTCCATGATTCCCCACAATGTCCCAATGCTCTCCATGCTTCCATTAGGCCCTGCTTTGCCACAATGGTGCCCTCGTTTCCATGAGGCCCCGCTGTGTCACAATGGACTATGGTTCCGTGATGCTCCGTGGTGTCACCATGGTCTTCTTGAATCCGCCGTGTAACAATGGACCATTGGTTCCATGCGGCCTGGCCGTGTCACAATGGGCTCCTTGAGTCCATGATTCCCCACGGTGTCACAATGGAGCCTTGTTTCTAGGAGGTTCTGTACTGTCACAATTGTCTCCTTGATGCCATCAGCCCCTGCAGTGTCACATAGGCTCCTTGGTTCCATGAGGAACACAAAAGCTTTGCAGAAACATTGAGCCACAGCTGCTGAACACAGCTGGCAACATCTGCTGCATCAAAAGAGGGCTTCAAGCTGAGAATGGCACCAGCAGCTTCCATCTGCAACAGAGCCCCAGGGAAAGGACAGGCTGTGCCGGTCTGGACAAATGTGGAGGAAAATATCCTCTGGTTGAAGGCAGGTTACACCCAGCCCTCCCCCACCAGGTTCGGGAAAAAAGAATTTTCCTTGGAAGAAAGTGAAACAGATAGAAACTCTTTATTTAACAAACACACAGGAAAAGGATAACAATGCTAAATATTCAAACCTCTCGCTGTGGAGAGAAAGCTGGGATAATTGGAGAGTCCTTCCGTGTTTCAGTGGGGTCTCCTGAAACATCCCTAGACAGCGAGGCCCGTGGAAAGAAATAGGGAGCGATTCTTGAGAGAAGTTTCAGAGCTCTTTCTTCTCCAGCCACATGGGCGGGGCACTGCCAAAGAACTGAGCAATCCCGGGACAAGCAGGGCCCTCCTGGCACAGGGCAACACAAAATAACCAGTGCTGAACAGGATTAGGGCACATGTGAGCAGGGAGCAGGGAGACCCCGTGCCCAGGCCATGCCTCTACCCCAGGGTCCCCTCTCCCATGACCTCATGGCAGGGGGGAGGAACCCCAACACTTCTGGAGGTGTAGTCTCCCTCCTCCTCCTTGGAGCTGGCTCATGGGCCCACATTCAGGGCCCCCACCTCGGGCGAAAATTGTCCCAGTGTGGTCTGATGTTGAAACAGTCAAGAAGAGAAGAAGGGAAAAAAAACCCCCGAAGTCCCAGGAGAACAAAGTTCAACTCTCCATCTCCCTGCAGAGAAAAGGAGCTGAAAACTGGCTCAAAAGCAAGAAGGTTGCTTCCTGCACTCTTGCTGCAAGCAGGATGCAGAGGAGTGTGTATGTGTGTCCTTGAACAAACGCTCTGAGAAGTTTGTCCAGTTTTTTTTCCTCTCCCCCCTCTCAGGCTCAGTTGAAAGGCACAGAAATGCACCAAGTTAACTTTCTGGGCATAGAGCAGCCATAGGGGATACACATCCTAAAGTCACCCCAAGACACAGGCACAGAGAATTCAGTGGAAAGACTCCGAGAATTCTGCTCCCAGAGATCATTCCTGCTCACACTGACCCTTGTAGAAAGGGGCCATCGTTCCAGGCAGCCTGTACTGAGCATGTGGCTCCTGAGCGGGGTTTGTTGTTTAGGAAACCTGCTCAGGCTTTTCCATTCTTTCCTTGCAAACAGGAAAACTTCTCCTGGGCCTGTGTGCAGGCAGAGGCCTGAGGAGAGCAGGTGGCACATGGTGCGCTGGGCTGGGACAGCCAGCTGCAGAGCTCAAGGGAAGAAGCCCAAAGTGGCACAATGGCTCCTTGCCTTCACATGCAACACCTGGGTCACAATGGTCTCCTTGATTCCATGAGGCCCCACTGTGTCACAATGGCTCCTTGGTTCCATGCGGTTCCGCAGTGTCACCATGGTCTCCTTTGATCCGCATTGTCATCATGGACAATTGGTTCCATGAGGCCCCGCAGTGTCACAATGGTCCCTTGGTTCCACAGGTTTGATGTTGTAACAATGGACTCCTTGCTTCTATGAGCTCGCCTGCTTTTTGCAGAGGTGTCTTTGGTTCCAACAAGGCCCCGCTGTGTCTCAGTGCACCCTGGCTTCCATGCGGATCTGGAGTATCACAAAGACTCCTTGGTTGCACCAGGTCCTGCTGTGTCACAATGGATCCTGTGCTCCATGAGGCCCTCCAAAGTCATCATGGAGGCTTGCTTCCATGAGGTTCCATGATGTGCCAGTGGTCATCTTGCTTCCAGGAGTTTCCTTAGTGTCACAATGCTCTCCATGCTTCCATGATTCCCCACAATGTCCCAATGCTCTCCATGCTTCCATTAGGCCCTGCTTTGCCACAATGGTGCCCTCGTTTCCATGAGGCCCCGCTGTGTCACAATGGACTATGGTTCCGTGATGCTCCGTGGTGTCACCATGGTCTTCTTGAATCCGCCGTGTAACAATGGACCATTGGTTCCATGCGGCCTGGCCGTGTCACAATGGGCTCCTTGAGTCCATGATTCCCCACGGTGTCACAATGGAGCCTTGTTTCTAGGAGGTTCTGTACTGTCACAATTGTCTCCTTGATGCCATCAGCCCCTGCAGTGTCACATAGGCTCCTTGGTTCCATGAGGAACACAAAAGCTTTGCAGAAACATTGAGCCACAGCTGCTGAACACAGCTGGCAACATCTGCTGCATCAAAAGAGGGCTTCAAGCTGAGAATGGCACCAGCAGCTTCCATCTGCAACAGAGCCCCAGGGAAAGGACAGGCTGTGCCGGTCTGGACAAATCTGGAGGAAAATATCCTCTGGTTGAAGGCAGGTTACACCCAGCCCTCCCCCACCAGGTTCGGGAAAAAAGAATTTTCCTTGGAAGAAAGTGAAACAGATAGAAACTCTTTATTTAACAAACACACAGGAAAAGGATAACAATGCTAAATATTCAAACCTCTCGCTGTGGAGAGAAAGCTGGGATAATTGGAGAGTCCTTCCGTGTTTCAGTGGGGTCTCCTGAAACATCCCTAGACAGCGAGGCCCGTGGAAAGAAATAGGGAGCGATTCTTGAGAGAAGTTTCAGAGCTCTTTCTTCTCCAGCCACATGGGCGGGGCACTGCCAAAGAACTGAGCAATCCCGGGACAAGCAGGGCCCTCCTGGCACAGGGCAACACAAAATAACCAGTGCTGAACAGGATTAGGGCACATGTGAGCAGGGAGCAGGGAGACCCCGTGCCCAGGCCATGCCTCTACCCCAGGGTCCCCTCTCCCATGACCTCATGGCAGGGGGGAGGAACCCCAACACTTCTGGAGGTGTAGTCTCCCTCCTCCTCCTTGGAGCTGGCTCATGGGCCCACATTCAGGGCCCCCACCTCGGGCGAAAATTGTCCCAGTGTGGTCTGATGTTGAAACAGTCAAGAAGAGAAGAAGGGAAAAAAAACCCCCGAAGTCCCAGGAGAACAAAGTTCAACTCTCCATCTCCCTGCAGAGAAAAGGAGCTGAAAACTGGCTCAAAAGCAAGAAGGTTGCTTCCTGCACTCTTGCTGCAAGCAGGATGCAGAGGAGTGTGTATGTGTGTCCTTGAACAAACGCTCTGAGAAGTTTGTCCAGTTTTTTTTCCTCTCCCCCCTCTCAGGCTCAGTTGAAAGGCACAGAAATGCACCAAGTTAACTTCTGGGCATAGAGCAGCCATAGGGGATACACATCCTAAAGTCACCCCAAGACACAGGCACAGAGAATTCAGTGGAAAGACTCTGAGAATTCTGCTCCCAGAGATCATTCCTGCTCACACTGACCCTTGTAGAAAGGGGCCATTGTTCCAGGCAGCCTGTACTGAGCATGTGGCTCCTGAGCGGGGTTTGTTGTTTAGGAAACCTGCTCAGGCTTTTCCATTCTTTCCTTGCAAACAGGAAAACTTCTCCTGGGGCTGTGTGCAGGCAGAGCCCTGAGGAGAGCAGGTGGCACATGGTGCGCAGGGCTGGGACAGCCAGCTGCAGAGCTCAAGGGAAGAAGCCCAAAGAGTCACAATGGCTCCTTGCCTTCACATGCAACACCTGGGTCACAATGGTCTCCTTGATTCCATGAGGCCCCACTGTGTCACAATGGCTCCTTGGTTCCATGCGGTTCCGCAGTGTCACCATGGTCTCCTTTGATCCGCATTGTCATCATGGACAATTGGTTCCATGAGGCCCCGCAGTGTCACAATGGTCCCTTGGTTCCACAGGTTTGATGTTGTAACAATGGACTCCTTGCTTCTATGAGCTCGCCTGCTTTTTGCAGAGGTGTCTTTGGTTCCAACAAGGCCCCGCTGTGTCTCAGTGCACCCTGGCTTCCATGCGCATCTGGAGTATCACAAAGGCTCCTTGGTTGCACCAGGTCCTGCTGTGTCACAATGGATCCTGTGCTCCATGAGGCCCTCCAAAGTCATCATGGAGGCTTGCTTCCATGAGGTTCCATGATGTGCCAGTGGTCATCTTGCTTCCAGGAGTTTCCTTAGTGTCACAATGCTCTCCATGCTTCCATGATTCCCCACAATGTCCCAATGCTCTCCATGCTTCCATTAGGCCCTGCTTTGCCACAATGGTGCCCTCGTTTCCATGAGGCCCCGCTGTGTCACAATGGACGTATGGTTCCATGATGCTCCGTGGTGTCACCATGGTCTTCTTGAATCCGCAGTGTAACAATGAACCATTGGTTCCATGCGGCCTGGCCGTGTCACAATGGGCTCCTTGAGTCCATGATTCCCCACGGTGTCACAATGGAGCCTTGTTTCTAGGAGGTTCTGTACTGTCACAATTGTCTCCTTGATGCCATCAGCCCCTGCAGTGTCACATAGGCTCCTTGGTTCCATGAGGAACACAAAAGCTTTGCAGAAACATTGAGCCACAGCTGCTGAACACAGCTGGCAACATCTGCTGCATCAAAAGAGGGCTTCAAGCTGAGAATGGCACCAGCAGCTTCCATCTGCAACAGAGCCCCAGGGAAAGGACAGGCTGTGCCGGTCTGGACAAATCTGGAGGAAAATATCCTCTGGTTGAAGGCAGGTTACACCCAGCCCTCCCCCACCAGGTTCGGGAAAAAAGAATTTTCCTCGGAAGAAAGTGAAACAGATAGAAACTCTTTATTTAACAAACACACAGGAAAAGGATAACAATGCTAAATATTCAAACCTCTCGCTGTGGAGAGAAAGCTGGGATAATTGGAGAGTCCTTCCGTGTTTCAGTGGGGTCTCCTGAAACATCCCTAGACAGCGAGGCCCGTGGAAAGAAATAGGGAGCGATTCTTGAGAGAAGTTTCAGAGCTCTTTCTTCTCCAGCCACATGGGCGGGGCACTGCCAAAGAACTGAGCAATCCCGGGACAAGCAGGGCCCTCCTGGCACAGGGCAACACAAAATAACCAGTGCTGAACAGGATTAGGGCACATGTGAGCAGGGAGCAGGGAGACCCCGTGCCCAGGCCATGCCTCTACCCCAGGGTCCCCTCTCCCATGACCTCATGGCAGGGGGGAGGAACCCCAACACTTCTGGAGGTGTAGTCTCCCTCCTCCTCCTTGGAGCTGGCTCATGGGCCCACATTCAGGGCCCCCACCTCGGGCGAAAATTGTCCCAGTGTGGTCTGATGTTGAAACAGTCAAGAAGAGAAGAAGGGAAAAAAAACCCCCGAAGTCCCAGGAGAACAAAGTTCAACTCTCCATCTCCCTGCAGAGAAAAGGAGCTGAAAACTGGCTCAAAAGCAAGAAGGTTGCTTCCTGCACTCTTGCTGCAAGCAGGATGCAGAGGAGTGTGTATGTGTGTCCTTGAACAAACGCTCTGAGAAGTTTGTCCAGTTTTTTTTCCTCTCCCCCCTCTCAGGCTCAGTTGAAAGGCACAGAAATGCACCAAGTTAACTTCTGGGCATAGAGCAGCCATAGGGGATACACATCCTAAAGTCACCCCAAGACACAGGCACAGAGAATTCAGTGGAAAGACTCCGAGAATTCTGCTCCCAGAGATCATTCCTGCTCACACTGACCCTTGTAGAAAGGGGCCATTGTTCCAGGCAGCCTGTACTGAGCATGTGGCTCCTGAGCGGGGTTTGTTGTTTAGGAAACCTGCTCAGGCTTTTCCATTCTTTCCTTGCAAACAGGAAAACTTCTCCTGGGCCTGTGTGCAGGCAGAGGCCTGAGGAGAGCAGGTGGCACATGGTGCGCTGGGCTGGGACAGCCAGCTGCAGAGCTCAAGGGAAGAAGCCCAAAGTGGCACAATGGCTCCTTGCCTTCACATGCAACACCTGGGTCACAATGGTCTCCTTGATTCCATGAGGCCCCACTGTGTCACAATGGCTCCTTGGTTCCATGCGGTTCCGCAGTGTCACCATGGTCTCCTTTGATCCGCATTGTCATCATGGACAATTGGTTCCATGAGGCCCCGCAGTGTCACAATGGTCCCTTGGTTCCACAGGTTTTATGTTGTAACAATGGACTCCTTGCTTCTATGAGCTCGCCTGCTTTTTGCAGAGGTGTCTTTGGTTCCAACAAGGCCCCGCTGTGTCTCAGTGCACCCTGGCTTCCATGCGCATCTGGAGTATCACAAAGGCTCCTTGGTTGCACCAGGTCCTGCTGTGTCACAATGGATCCTGTGCTCCATGAGGCCCTCCAAAGTCATCATGGAGGCTTGCTTCCATGAGGTTCCATGATGTGCCAGTGGTCATCTTGCTTCCAGGAGTTTCCTTAGTGTCACAATGCTCTCCATGCTTCCATGATTCCCCACAATGTCCCAATGCTCTCCATGCTTCCATTAGGCCCTGCTTTGCCACAATGGTGCCCTCGTTTCCATGAGGCCCCGCTGTGTCACAATGGACGTATGGTTCCATGATGCTCCGTGGTGTCACCATGGTCTTCTTGAATCCGCAGTGTAACAATGAACCATTGGTTCCATGCGGCCTGGCCGTGTCACAATGGGCTCCTTGAGTCCATGATTCCCCACGGTGTCACAATGGAGCCTTGTTTCTAGGAGGTTCTGTACTGTCACAATTGTCTCCTTGATGCCATCAGCCCCTGCAGTGTCACATAGGCTCCTTGGTTCCATGAGGAACACAAAAGCTTTGCAGAAACATTGAGCCACAGCTGCTGAACACAGCTGGCAACATCTGCTGCATCAAAAGAGGGCTTCAAGCTGAGAATGGCACCAGCAGCTTCCATCTGCAACAGAGACCCAGGGAAAGGACAGGCTGTGCCGGTCTGGACAAATGTGGAGGAAAATATCCTCTGGTAGAAGGCAGGTTACACCCAGCCCTCCCCCACCAGGTTCGGGAAAAAAGAATTTTCCTCGGAAGAAAGTGAAAGAGATAGAAACTCTTTATTTAACAAACACACAGGAAAAGGATAACAATGCTAAATATTCAAACCTCTCGCTGTGGAGAGAAAGCTGGGATAATTGGAGAGTCCTTCCGTGTTTCAGTGGGGTCTCCTGAAACATCCCTAGACAGCGAGGCCCGTGGAAAGAAATAGGGAGCGATTCTTGAGAGAAGTTTCAGAGCTCTTTCTTCTCCAGCCACATGGGCGGGGCACTGCCAAAGAACTGAGCAATCCCGGGACAAGCAGGGCCCTCCTGGCACAGGGCAACACAAAATAACCAGTGCTGAACAGGATTAGGGCACATGTGAGCAGGGAGCAGGGAGACCCTGTGCCCAGGCCATGCCTCTACCCCAGGGTCCCCTCTCCCATGACCTCATGGCAGGGGGGAGGAACCCCAACACTTCTGGAGGTGTAGTCTCCCTCCTCCTCCTTGGAGCTGGCTCATGGGCCCACATTCAGGGCCCCCACCTCGGGCGAAAATTGTCCCAGTGTGGTCTGATGTTGAAACAGTCAAGAAGAGAAGAAGGGAAAAAAAACCCCCGAAGTCCCAGGAGAACAAAGTTCAACTCTCCATCTCCCTGCAGAGAAAAGGAGCTGAAAACTGGCTCAAAAGCAAGAAGGTTGCTTCCTGCACTCTTGCTGCAAGCAGGATGCAGAGGAGTGTGTATGTGTGTCCTTGAACAAACGCTCTGAGAAGTTTGTCCAGTTTTTTTTCCTCTCCCCCCTCTCAGGCTCAGTTGAAAGGCACAGAAATGCACCAAGTTAACTTCTGGGCATAGAGCAGCCATAGGGGATACACATCCTAAAGTCACCCCAAGACACAGGCACAGAGAATTCAGTGGAAAGACTCTGAGAATTCTGCTCCCAGAGATCATTCCTGCTCACACTGACCCTTGTAGAAAGGGGCCATTGTTCCAGGCAGCCTGTACTGAGCATGTGGCTCCTGAGCGGGGTTTGTTGTTTAGGAAACCTGCTCAGGCTTTTCCATTCTTTCCTTGCAAACAGGAAAACTTCTCCTGGGCCTGTGTGCAGGCAGAGGCCTGAGGAGAGCAGGTGGCACATGGTGCGCTGGGCTGGGACAGCCAGCTGCAGAGCTCAAGGGAAGAAGCCCAAAGTGGCACAATGGCTCCTTGCCTTCACATGCAACACCTGGGTCACAATGGTCTCCTTGATTCCATGAGGCCCCACTGTGTCACAATGGCTCCTTGGTTCCATGCGGTTCCGCAGTGTCACCATGGTCTCCTTTGATCCGC
Source organism: Aphelocoma coerulescens (assembly GCF_041296385.1). Lineage (NCBI taxonomy): Eukaryota > Metazoa > Chordata > Aves > Passeriformes > Corvidae > Aphelocoma > Aphelocoma coerulescens. Next base: position 3,466,162 of record NW_027183804.1, on the reverse strand, counting down.
ATTGTCATCATGGACAATTGGTTCCATGAGGCCCCGCAGTGTCACAATGGTCCCTTGGTTCCACAGGTTTGATGTTGTAACAATGGACTCCTTGCTTCTATGAGCTCGCCTGCTTTTTGCAGAGGTGTCTTTGGTTCCAACAAGGCCCCGCTGTGTCTCAGTGCACCCTGGCTTCCATGCGGATCTGGAGTATCACAAAGACTCCTTGGTTGCACCAGGTCCTGCTGTGTCACAATGGATCCTGTGCTCCATGAGGCCCTCCAAAGTCATCATGGAGGCTTGCTTCCATGAGGTTCCATGATGTGCCAGTGGTCATCTTGCTTCCAGGAGTTTCCTTAGTGTCACAATGCTCTCCATGCTTCCATGATTCCCCACAATGTCCCAATGCTCTCCATGCTTCCATTAGGCCCTGCTTTGCCACAATGGTGCCCTCGTTTCCATGAGGCCCCGCTGTGTCACAATGGACGTATGGTTCCATGATGCTCCGTGGTGTCACCATGGTCTTCTTGAATCCGCAGTGTAACAATGAACCATTGGTTCCATGCGGCCTGGCCGTGTCACAATGGGCTCCTTGAGTCCATGATTCCCCACGGTGTCACAATGGAGCCTTGTTTCTAGGAGGTTCTGTACTGTCACAATTGTCTCCTTGATGCCATCAGCCCCTGCAGTGTCACATAGGCTCCTTGGTTCCATGAGGAACACAAAAGCTTTGCAGAAACATTGAGCCACAGCTGCTGAACACAGCTGGCAACATCTGCTGCATCAAAAGAGGGCTTCAAGCTGAGAATGGCACCAGCAGCTTCCATCTGCAACAGAGACCCAGGGAAAGGACAGGCTGTGCCGGTCTGGACAAATGTGGAGGAAAATATCCTCTGGTTGAAGGCAGGTTACACCCAGCCCTCCCCCACCAGGTTCGGGAAAAAAGAATTTTCCTCGGAAGAAAGTGAAAGAGATAGAAACTCTTTATTTAACAAACACACAGCAAAAGGATAACAATGCTAAATATTCAAACCTCTCGCTGTGGAGAGAAAGCTGGGATAATTGGAGAGTCCTTCCGTGTTTCAGTGGGGTCTCCTGAAACATCCCTAGACAGCGAGGCCCGTGGAAAGAAATAGGGAGCGATTCTTGAGAGAAGTTTCAGAGCTCTTTCTTCTCCAGCCACATGGGCGGGGCACTGCCAAAGAACTGAGCAATCCCGGGACAAGCAGGGCCCTCCTGGCACAGGGCAACACAAAATAACCAGTGCTGAACAGGATTAGGGCACATGTGAGCAGGGAGCAGGGAGACCCCGTGCCCAGGCCATGCCTCTACCCCAGGGTCCCCTCTCCCATGACCTCATGGCAGGGGGGAGGAACCCCAACACTTCTGGAGGTGTAGTCTCCCTCCTCCTCCTTGGAGCTGGCTCATGGGCCCACATTCAGGGCCCCCACCTCGGGCGAAAATTGTCCCAGTGTGGTCTGATGTTGAAACAGTCAAGAAGAGAAGAAGGGAAAAAAAACCCCCGAAGTCCCAGGAGAACAAAGTTCAACTCTCCATCTCCCTGCAGAGAAAAGGAGCTGAAAACTGGCTCAAAAGCAAGAAGGTTGCTTCCTGCACTCTTGCTGCAAGCAGGATGCAGAGGAGTGTGTATGTGTGTCCTTGAACAAACGCTCTGAGAAGTTTGTCCGGTTTTTTTTCCTCTCCCCCCTCTCAGGCTCAGTTGAAAGGCACAGAAATGCACCAAGTTAACTTCTGGGCATAGAGCAGCCATAGGGGATACACATCCTAAAGTCACCCCAAGACACAGGCACAGAGAATTCAGTGGAAAGACTCTGAGAATTCTGCTCCCAGAGATCATTCCTGCTCACACTGACCCTTGTAGAAAGGGGCCATCGTTCCAGGCAGCCTGTACTGAGCATGTGGCTCCTGAGCGGGGTTTGTTGTTTAGGAAACCTGCTCAGGCTTTTCCATTCTTTCCTTGCAAACAGGAAAACTTCTCCTGGGCCTGTGTGCAGGCAGAGCCCTGAGGAGAGCAGGTGGCACATGGTGCGCTGGGCTGGGACAGCCAGCTGCAGAGCTCAAGGGAAGAAGCCCAAAGTGGCACAATGGCTCCTTGCCTTCACATGCAACACCTGGGTCACAATGGTCTCCTTGATTCCATGAGGCCCCACTGTGTCACAATGGCTCCTTGGTTCCATGCGGTTCCGCAGTGTCACCATGGTCTCCTTTGATCCGCATTGTCATCATGGACAATTGGTTCCATGAGGCCCCGCAGTGTCACAATGGTCCCTTGGTTCCACAGGTTTTATGTTGTAACAATGGACTCCTTGCTTCTATGAGCTCGCCTGCTTTTTGCAGAGGTGTCTTTGGTTCCAACAAGGCCCCGCTGTGTCTCAGTGCACCCTGGCTTCCATGCGGATCTGGAGTATCACAAAGACTCCTTGGTTGCACCAGGTCCTGCTGTGTCACAATGGATCCTGTGCTCCATGAGGCCCTCCAAAGTCATCATGGAGGCTTGCTTCCATGAGGTTCCATGATGTGCCAGTGGTCATCTTTGTTCCAGGAGTTTCCTTAGTGTCACAATGCTCTCCATGCTTCCATGATTCCCCACAATGTCCCAATGCTCTCCATGCTTCCATTAGGCCCTGCTTTGCCACAATGGTGCCCTCGTTTCCATGAGGCCCCGCTGTGTCACAATGGACTATGGTTCCGTGATGCTCCGTGGTGTCACCATGGTCTTCTTGAATCCGCCGTGTAACAATGGACCATTGGTTCCATGCGGCCTGGCCGTGTCACAATGGGCTCCTTGAGTCCATGATTCCCCACGGTGTCACAATGGAGCCTTGTTTCTAGGAGGTTCTGTACTGTCACAATTGTCTCCTTGATGCCATCAGCCCCTGCAGTGTCACATAGGCTCCTTGGTTCCATGAGGAACACAAAAGCTTTGCAGAAACATTGAGCCACAGCTGCTGAACACAGCTGGCAACATCTGCTGCATCAAAAGAGGGCTTCAAGCTGAGAATGGCACCAGCAGCTTCCATCTGCAACAGAGCCCCAGGGAAAGGACAGGCTGTGCCGGTCTGGACAAATCTGGAGGAAAATATCCTCTGGTTGAAGGCAGGTTACACCCAGCCCTCCCCCACCAGGTTCGGGAAAAAAGAATTTTCCTTGGAAGAAAGTGAAACAGATAGAAACTCTTTATTTAACAAACACACAGGAAAAGGATAACAATGCTAAATATTCAAACCTCTCGCTGTGGAGAGAAAGCTGGGATAATTGGAGAGTCCTTCCGTGTTTCAGTGGGGTCTCCTGAAACATCCCTAGACAGCGAGGCCCGTGGAAAGAAATAGGGAGCGATTCTTGAGAGAAGTTTCAGAGCTCTTTCTTCTCCAGCCACATGGGCGGGGCACTGCCAAAGAACTGAGCAATCCCGGGACAAGCAGGGCCCTCCTGGCACAGGGCAACACAAAATAACCAGTGCTGAACAGGATTAGGGCACATGTGAGCAGGGAGCAGGGAGACCCTGTGCCCAGGCCATGCCTCTACCCCAGGGTCCCCTCTCCCATGACCTCATGGCAGGGGGGAGGAACCCCAACACTTCTGGAGGTGTAGTCTCCCTCCTCCTCCTTGGAGCTGGCTCATGGGCCCACATTCAGGGCCCCCACCTCGGGCGAAAATTGTCCCAGTGTGGTCTGATGTTGAAACAGTCAAGAAGAGAAGAAGGGAAAAAAAACCCCAAAGTCCCAGGAGAACAAAGTTCAACTCTCCATCTCCCTGCAGAGAAAAGGAGCTGAAAACTGGCTCAAAAGCAAGAAGGTTGCTTCCTCCACCCTTGCTGCAAGCAGGATGCAGAGGAGTGTGTATGTGTGTCCTTGAACAAACGCTCTGAGAAGTTTGTCCGGTTTTTTTTCCTCTCCCCCCTCTCAGGCTCAGTTGAAAGGCACAGAAATGCACCAAGTTAACTTCGGGGCATAGAGCAGCCATAGGGGATACACATCCTAAAGTCACCCCAAGACACAGGCACAGAGAATTCAGTGGAAAGACTCCGAGAATTCTGCTCCCAGAGATCATTCCTGCTCACACTGACCCTTGTAGAAAGGGGCCATCGTTCCAGGCAGCCTGTACTGAGCATGTGGCTCCTGAGCGGGGTTTGTTGTTTAGGAAACCTGCTCAGGCTTTTCCATTCTTTCCTTGCAAACAGGAAAACTTCTCCTGGGCCTGTGTGCAGGCAGAGCCCTGAGGAGAGCAGGTGGCACATGGTGCGCTGGGCTGGGACAGCCAGCTGCAGAGCTCAAGGGAAGAAGCCCAAAGTGGCATAATGGCTCCTTGCCTTCACATGCAACACCTGGGTCACAATGGTCTCCTTGATTCCATGAGGCCCCACTGTGTCACAATGGCTCCTTGGTTCCATGCGGTTCCGCAGTGTCACCATGGTCTCCTTTGATCCGCATTGTCATCATGGACAATTGGTTCCATGAGGCCCCGCAGTGTCACAATGGTCCCTTGGTTCCACAGGTTTTATGTTGTAACAATGGACTCCTTGCTTCTATGAGCTCGCCTGCTTTTTGCAGAGGTGTCTTTGGTTCCAACAAGGCCCCGCTGTGTCTCAGTGCACCCTGGCTTCCATGCGCATCTGGAGTATCACAAAGACTCCTTGGTTGCACCAGGTCCTGCTGTGTCACAATGGATCCTGTGCTCCATGAGGCCCTCCAAAGTCATCATGGAGGCTTGCTTCCATGAGGTTCCATGATGTGCCAGTGGTCATCTTGGTTCCAGGAGTTTCCTTAGTGTCACAATGCTCTCCATGCTTCCATGATTCCCCACAATGTCCCAATGCTCTCCATGCTTCCATTAGGCCCTGCTTTGCCACAATGGTGCCCTCGTTTCCATGAGGCCCCGCTGTGTCACAATGGACTATGGTTCCGTGATGCTCCGTGGTGTCACCATGGTCTTCTTGAATCCGCCGTGTAACAATGGACCATTGGTTCCATGCGGCCTGGCCGTGTCACAATGGGCTCCTTGAGTCCATGATTCCCCACGGTGTCACAATGGAGCCTTGTTTCTAGGAGGTTCTGTACTGTCACAATTGTCTCCTTGATGCCATCAGCCCCTGCAGTGTCACATAGGCTCCTTGGTTCCATGAGGAACACAAAAGCTTTGCAGAAACATTGAGCCACAGCTGCTGAACACAGCTGGCAACATCTGCTGCATCAAAAGAGGGCTTCAAGCTGAGAATGGCACCAGCAGCTTCCATCTGCAACAGAGCCCCAGGGAAAGGACAGGCTGTGCCGGTCTGGACAAATCTGGAGGAAAATATCCTCTGGTTGAAGGCAGGTTACACCCAGCCCTCCCCCACCAGGTTCGGGAAAAAAGAATTTTCCTTGGAAGAAAGTGAAACAGATAGAAACTCTTTATTTAACAAACACACAGGAAAAGGATAACAATGCTAAATATTCAAACCTCTCGCTGTGGAGAGAAAGCTGGGATAATTGGAGAGTCCTTCCGTGTTTCAGTGGGGTCTCCTGAAACATCCCTAGACAGCGAGGCCCGTGGAAAGAAATAGGGAGCGATTCTTGAGAGAAGTTTCAGAGCTCTTTCTTCTCCAGCCACATGGGCGGGGCACTGCCAAAGAACTGAGCAATCCCGGGACAAGCAGGGCCCTCCTGGCACAGGGCAACACAAAATAACCAGTGCTGAACAGGATTAGGGCACATGTGAGCAGGGAGCAGGGAGACCCCGTGCCCAGGCCATGCCTCTACCCCAGGGTCCCCTCTCCCATGACCTCATGGCAGGGGGGAGGAACCTCAACACTTCTGGAGGTGTAGTCTCCCTCCTCCTCCTTGGAGCTGGCTCATGGGCCCACATTCAGGGCCCCCACCTCGGGCGAAAATTGTCCCAGTGTGGTCTGATGTTGAAACAGTCAAGAAGAGAAGAAGGGAAAAAAAACCCCCGAAGTCCCAGGAGAACAAAGTTCAACTCTCCATCTCCCTGCAGAGAAAAGGAGCTGAAAACTGGCTCAAAAGCAAGAAGGTTGCTTCCTGCACTCTTGCTGCAAGCAGGATGCAGAGGAGTGTGTATGTGTGTCCTTGAACAAACGCTCTGAGAAGTTTGTCCGGTTTTTTTTCCTCTCCCCCCTCTCAGGCTCAGTTGAAAGGCACAGAAATGCACCAAGTTAACTTCTGGGCATAGAGCAGCCATAGGGGATACACATCCTAAAGTCACCCCAAGACACAGGCACAGAGAATTCAGTGGAAAGACTCTGAGAATTCTGCTCCCAGAGATCATTCCTGCTCACACTGACCCTTGTAGAAAGGGGCCATCGTTCCAGGCAGCCTGTACTGAGCATGTGGCTCCTGAGCGGGGTTTGTTGTTTAGGAAACCTGCTCAGGCTTTTCCATTCTTTCCTTGCAAACAGGAAAACTTCTCCTGGGCCTGTGTGCAGGCAGAGCCCTGAGGAGAGCAGGTGGCACATGGTGCGCTGGGCTGGGACAGCCAGCTGCAGAGCTCAAGGGAAGAAGCCCAAAGTGGCACAATGGCTCCTTGCCTTCACATGCAACACCTGGGTCACAATGGTCTCCTTGATTCCATGAGGCCCCACTGTGTCACAATGGCTCCTTGGTTCCATGCGGTTCCGCAGTGTCACCATGGTCTCCTTTGATCCGCATTGTCATCATGGACAATTGGTTCCATGAGGCCCCGCAGTGTCACAATGGTCCCTTGGTTCCACAGGTTTTATGTTGTAACAATGGACTCCTTGCTTCTATGAGCTCGCCTGCTTTTTGCAGAGGTGTCTTTGGTTCCAACAAGGCCCCGCTGTGTCTCAGTGCACCCTGGCTTCCATGCGGATCTGGAGTATCACAAAGACTCCTTGGTTGCACCAGGTCCTGCTGTGTCACAATGGATCCTGTGCTCCATGAGGCCCTCCAAAGTCATCATGGAGGCTTGCTTCCATGAGGTTCCATGATGTGCCAGTGGTCATCTTTGTTCCAGGAGTTTCCTTAGTGTCACAATGCTCTCCATGCTTCCATGATTCCCCACAATGTCCCAATGCTCTCCATGCTTCCATTAGGCCCTGCTTTGCCACAATGGTGCCCTCGTTTCCATGAGGCCCCGCTGTGTCACAATGGACTATGGTTCCGTGATGCTCCGTGGTGTCACCATGGTCTTCTTGAATCCGCCGTGTAACAATGGACCATTGGTTCCATGCGGCCTGGCCGTGTCACAATGGGCTCCTTGAGTCCATGATTCCCCACGGTGTCACAATGGAGCCTTGTTTCTAGGAGGTTCTGTACTGTCACAATTGTCTCCTTGATGCCATCAGCCCCTGCAGTGTCACATAGGCTCCTTGGTTCCATGAGGAACACAAAAGCTTTGCAGAAACATTGAGCCACAGCTGCTGAACACAGCTGGCAACATCTGCTGCATCAAAAGAGGGCTTCAAGCTGAGAATGGCACCAGCAGCTTCCATCTGCAACAGAGCCCCAGGGAAAGGACAGGCTGTGCCGGTCTGGACAAATCTGGAGGAAAATATCCTCTGGTTGAAGGCAGGTTACACCCAGCCCTCCCCCACCAGGTTCGGGAAAAAAGAATTTTCCTTGGAAGAAAGTGAAACAGATAGAAACTCTTTATTTAACAAACACACAGGAAAAGGATAACAATGCTAAATATTCAAACCTCTCGCTGTGGAGAGAAAGCTGGGATAATTGGAGAGTCCTTCCGTGTTTCAGTGGGGTCTCCTGAAACATCCCTAGACAGCGAGGCCCGTGGAAAGAAATAGGGAGCGATTCTTGAGAGAAGTTTCAGAGCTCTTTCTTCTCCAGCCACATGGGCGGGGCACTGCCAAAGAACTGAGCAATCCCGGGACAAGCAGGGCCCTCCTGGCACAGGGCAACACAAAATAACCAGTGCTGAACAGGATTAGGGCACATGTGAGCAGGGAGCAGGGAGACCCTGTGCCCAGGCCATGCCTCTACCCCAGGGTCCCCTCTCCCATGACCTCATGGCAGGGGGGAGGAACCCCAACACTTCTGGAGGTGTAGTCTCCCTCCTCCTCCTTGGAGCTGGCTCATGGGCCCACATTCAGGGCCCCCACCTCGGGCGAAAATTGTCCCAGTGTGGTCTGATGTTGAAACAGTCAAGAAGAGAAGAAGGGAAAAAAAACCCCAAAGTCCCAGGAGAACAAAGTTCAACTCTCCATCTCCCTGCAGAGAAAAGGAGCTGAAAACTGGCTCAAAAGCAAGAAGGTTGCTTCCTCCACCCTTGCTGCAAGCAGGATGCAGAGGAGTGTGTATGTGTGTCCTTGAACAAACGCTCTGAGAAGTTTGTCCGGTTTTTTTTCCTCTCCCCCCTCTCAGGCTCAGTTGAAAGGCACAGAAATGCACCAAGTTAACTTCTGGGCATAGAGCAGCCATAGGGGATACACATCCTAAAGTCACCCCAAGACACAGGCACAGAGAATTCAGTGGAAAGACTCCGAGAATTCTGCTCCCAGAGATCATTCCTGCTCACACTGACCCTTGTAGAAAGGGGCCATCGTTCCAGGCAGCCTGTACTGAGCATGTGGCTCCTGAGCGGGGTTTGTTGTTTAGGAAACCTGCTCAGGCTTTTCCATTCTTTCCTTGCAAACAGGAAAACTTCTCCTGGGCCTGTGTGCAGGCAGAGCCCTGAGGAGAGCAGGTGGCACATGGTGCGCTGGGCTGGGACAGCCAGCTGCAGAGCTCAAGGGAAGAAGCCCAAAGTGGCATAATGGCTCCTTGCCTTCACATGCAACACCTGGGTCACAATGGTCTCCTTGATTCCATGAGGCCCCACTGTGTCACAATGGCTCCTTGGTTCCATGCGGTTCCGCAGTGTCACCATGGTCTCCTTTGATCCGCATTGTCATCATGGACAATTGGTTCCATGAGGCCCCGCAGTGTCACAATGGTCCCTTGGTTCCACAGGTTTTATGTTGTAACAATGGACTCCTTGCTTCTATGAGCTCGCCTGCTTTTTGCAGAGGTGTCTTTGGTTCCAACAAGGCCCCGCTGTGTCTCAGTGCACCCTGGCTTCCATGCGCATCTGGAGTATCACAAAGACTCCTTGGTTGCACCAGGTCCTGCTGTGTCACAATGGATCCTGTGCTCCATGAGGCCCTCCAAAGTCATCATGGAGGCTTGCTTCCATGAGGTTCCATGATGTGCCAGTGGTCATCTTGGTTCCAGGAGTTTCCTTAGTGTCACAATGCTCTCCATGCTTCCATGATTCCCCACAATGTCCCAATGCTCTCCATGCTTCCATTAGGCCCTGCTTTGCCACAATGGTGCCCTCGTTTCCATGAGGCCCCGCTGTGTCACAATGGACTATGGTTCCGTGATGCTCCGTGGTGTCACCATGGTCTTCTTGAATCCGCCGTGTAACAATGGACCATTGGTTCCATGCGGCCTGGCCGTGTCACAATGGGCTCCTTGAGTCCATGATTCCCCACGGTGTCACAATGGAGCCTTGTTTCTAGGAGGTTCTGTACTGTCACAATTGTCTCCTTGATGCCATCAGCCCCTGCAGTGTCACATAGGCTCCTTGGTTCCATGAGGAACACAAAAGCTTTGCAGAAACATTGAGCCACAGCTGCTGAACACAGCTGGCAACATCTGCTGCATCAAAAGAGGGCTTCAAGCTGAGAATGGCACCAGCAGCTTCCATCTGCAACAGAGCCCCAGGGAAAGGACAGGCTGTGCCGGTCTGGACAAATCTGGAGGAAAATATCCTCTGGTTGAAGGCAGGTTACACCCAGCCCTCCCCCACCAGGTTCGGGAAAAAAGAATTTTCCTTGGAAGAAAGTGAAACAGATAGAAACTCTTTATTTAACAAACACACAGGAAAAGGATAACAATGCTAAATATTCAAACCTCTCGCTGTGGAGAGAAAGCTGGGATAATTGGAGAGTCCTTCCGTGTTTCAGTGGGGTCTCCTGAAACATCCCTAGACAGCGAGGCCCGTGGAAAGAAATAGGGAGCGATTCTTGAGAGAAGTTTCAGAGCTCTTTCTTCTCCAGCCACATGGGCGGGGCACTGCCAAAGAACTGAGCAATCCCGGGACAAGCAGGGCCCTCCTGGCACAGGGCAACACAAAATAACCAGTGCTGAACAGGATTAGGGCACATGTGAGCAGGGAGCAGGGAGACCCCGTGCCCAGGCCATGCCTCTACCCCAGGGTCCCCTCTCCCATGACCTCATGGCAGGGGGGAGGAACCCCAACACTTCTGGAGGTGTAGTCTCCCTCCTCCTCCTTGGAGCTGGCTCATGGGCCCACATTCAGGGCCCCCACCTCGGGCGAAAATTGTCCCAGTGTGGTCTGATGTTGAAACAGTCAAGAAGAGAAGAAGGGAAAAAAACCCCCCGAAGTCGCAGGAGAACAAAGTTCAACTCTCCATCTCCCTGCAGAGAAATGGAGCTGAAAACTGGCTCAAAAGCAAGAAGGTTGCTTCCTGCACTCTTGCTGCAAGCAGGATGCAGAGGAGTGTGTATGTGTGTCCTTGAACAAACGCTCTGAGAAGTTTGTCCAGTTTTTTTTCCTCTCCCCCCTCTCAGGCTCAGTTGAAAGGCACAGAAATGCACCAAGTTAACTTCTGGGCATAGAGCAGCCATAGGGGATACACATCCTAAAGTCACCCCAAGACACAGGCACAGAGAATTCAGTGGAAAGACTCCGAGAATTCTGCTCCCAGAGATCATTCCTGCTCACACTGACCCTTGTAGAAAGGGGCCATTGTTCCAGGCAGCCTGTACTGAGCATGTGGCTCCTGAGCGGGGTTTGTTGTTTAGGAAACCTGCTCAGGCTTTTCCATTCTTTCCTTGCAAACAGGAAAACTTCTCCTGGGCCTGTGTGCAGGCAGAGGCCTGAGGAGAGCAGGTGGCACATGGTGCGCTGGGCTGGGACAGCCAGCTGCAGAGCTCAAGGGAAGAAGCCCAAAGTGGCACAATGGCTCCTTGCCTTCACATGCAACACCTGGGTCACAATGGTCTCCTTGATTCCATGAGGCCCCACTGTGTCACAATGGCTCCTTGGTTCCATGCGGTTCCGCAGTGTCACCATGGTCTCCTTTGATCCGCATTGTCATCATGGACAATTGGTTCCATGAGGCCCCGCAGTGTCACAATGGTCCCTTGGTTCCACAGGTTTGATGTTGTAACAATGGACTCCTTGCTTCTATGAGCTCGCCTGCTTTTTGCAGAGGTGTCTTTGGTTCCAACAAGGCCCCGCTGTGTCTCAGTGCACCCTGGCTTCCATGCGGATCTGGAGTATCACAAAGACTCCTTGGTTGCACCAGGTCCTGCTGTGTCACAATGGATCCTGTGCTCCATGAGGCCCTCCAAAGTCATCATGGAGGCTTGCTTCCATGAGGTTCCATGATGTGCCAGTGGTCATCTTGCTTCCAGGAGTTTCCTTAGTGTCACAATGCTCTCCATGCTTCCATGATTCCCCACAATGTCCCAATGCTCTCCATGCTTCCATTAGGCCCTGCTTTGCCACAATGGTGCCCTCGTTTCCATGAGGCCCCGCTGTGTCACAATGGACGTATGGTTCCATGATGCTCCGTGGTGTCACCATGGTCTTCTTGAATCCGCAGTGTAACAATGAACCATTGGTTCCATGCGGCCTGGCCGTGTCACAATGGGCTCCTTGAGTCCATGATTCCCCACGGTGTCACAATGGAGCCTTGTTTCTAGGAGGTTCTGTACTGTCACAATTGTCTCCTTGATGCCATCAGCCCCTGCAGTGTCACATAGGCTCCTTGGTTCCATGAGGAACACAAAAGCTTTGCAGAAACATTGAGCCACAGCTGCTGAACACAGCTGGCAACATCTGCTGCATCAAAAGAGGGCTTCAAGCTGAGAATGGCACCAGCAGCTTCCATCTGCAACAGAGACCCAGGGAAAGGACAGGCTGTGCCGGTCTGGACAAATGTGGAGGAAAATATCCTCTGGTTGAAGGCAGGTTACACCCAGCCCTCCCCCACCAGGTTCGGGAAAAAAGAATTTTCCTCGGAAGAAAGTGAAAGAGATAAAAACTGTTTATTTAACAAACACACAGCAAAAGGATAACAATGCTAAATATTCAAACCTCTCGCTGTGGAGAGAAAGCTGGGATAATTGGAGAGTCCTTCCGTGTTTCAGTGGGGTCTCCTGAAACATCCCTAGACAGCGAGGCCCGTGGAAAGAAATAGGGAGCGATTCTTGAGAGAAGTTTCAGAGCTCTTTCTTCTCCAGCCACATGGGCGGGGCACTGCCAAAGAACTGAGCAATCCCGGGACAAGCAGGGCCCTCCTGGCACAGGGCAACACAAAATAACCAGTGCTGAACAGGATTAGGGGACATGTGAGCAGGGAGCAGGGAGACCCCGTGCCCAGGCCATGCCTCTACCCCAGGGTCCCCTCTCCCATGACCTCATGGCAGGGGGGAGGAACCCCAACACTTCTGGAGGTGTAGTCTCCCTCCTCCTCCTTGGAGCTGGCTCATGGGCCCACATTCAGGGCCCCCACCTCGGGCGAAAATTGTCCCAGTGTGGTCTGATGTTGAAACAGTCAAGAAGAGAAGAAGGGAAAAAAAACCCCCGAAGTCCCAGGAGAACAAAGTTCAACTCTCCATCTCCCTGCAGAGAAAAGGAGCTGAAAACTGGCTCAAAAGCAAGAAGGTTGCTTCCTGCACTCTTGCTGCAAGCAGGATGCAGAGGAGTGTGTATGTGTGTCCTTGAACAAACGCTCTGAGAAGTTTGTCCAGTTTTTTTTCCTCTCCCCCCTCTCAGGCTCAGTTGAAAGGCACAGAAATGCACCAAGTTAACTTTCTGGGCATAGAGCAGCCATAGGGGATACACATCCTAAAGTCACCCCAAGACACAGGCACAGAGAATTCAGTGGAAAGACTCCGAGAATTCTGCTCCCAGAGATCATTCCTGCTCACACTGACCCTTGTAGAAAGGGGCCATCGTTCCAGGCAGCCTGTACTGAGCATGTGGCTCCTGAGCGGGGTTTGTTGTTTAGGAAACCTGCTCAGGCTTTTCCATTCTTTCCTTGCAAACAGGAAAACTTCTCCTGGGCCTGTGTGCAGGCAGAGCCCTGAGGAGAGCAGGTGGCACATGGTGCGCTGGGCTGGGACAGCCAGCTGCAGAGCTCAAGGGAAGAAGCCCAAAGTGGCATAATGGCTCCTTGCCTTCACATGCAACACCTGGGTCACAATGGTCTCCTTGATTCCATGAGGCCCCACTGTGTCACAATGGCTCCTTGGTTCCATGCGGTTCCGCAGTGTCACCATGGTCTCCTTTGATCCGCATTGTCATCATGGACAATTGGTTCCATGAGGCCCCGCAGTGTCACAATGGTCCCTTGGTTCCACAGGTTTGATGTTGTAACAATGGACTCCTTGCTTCTATGAGCTCGCCTGCTTTTTGCAGAGGTGTCTTTGGTTCCAACAAGGCCCCGCTGTGTCTCAGTGCACCCTGGCTTCCATGCGCATCTGGAGTATCACAAAGGCTCCTTGGTTGCACCAGGTCCTGCTGTGTCACAATGGATCCTGTGCTCCATGAGGCCCTCCAAAGTCATCATGGAGGCTTGCTTCCATGAGGTTCCATGATGTGCCAGTGGTCATCTTGCTTCCAGGAGTTTCCTTAGTGTCACAATGCTCTCCATGCTTCCATGATTCCCCACAATGTCCCAATGCTCTCCATGCTTCCATTAGGCCCTGCTTTGCCACAATGGTGCCCTCGTTTCCATGAGGCCCCGCTGTGTCACAATGGACTATGGTTCCATGATGCTCCGTGGTGTCACCATGGTCTTCTTGAATCCGCCGTGTAACAATGGACCATTGGTTCCATGCGGCCTGGCCGTGTCACAATGGGCTCCTTGAGTCCATGATTCCCCACGGTGTCACAATGGAGCCTTGTTTCTAGGAGGTTCTGTACTGTCACAATTGTCTCCTTGATGCCATCAGCCCCTGCAGTGTCACATAGGCTCCTTGGTTCCATGAGGAACACAAAAGCTTTGCAGAAACATTGAGCCACAGCTGCTGAACACAGCTGGCAACATCTGCTGCATCAAAAGAGGGCTTCAAGCTGAGAATGGCACCAGCAGCTTCCATCTGCAACAGAGCCCCAGGGAAAGGACAGGCTGTGCCGGTCTGGACAAATCTGGAGGAAAATATCCTCTGGTTGAAGGCAGGTTACACCCAGCCCTCCCCCACCAGGTTCGGGAAAAAAGAATTTTCCTTGGAAGAAAGTGAAACAGATAGAAACTCTTTATTTAACAAACACACAGGAAAAGGATAACAATGCTAAATATTCAAACCTCTCGCTGTGGAGAGAAAGCTGGGATAATTGGAGAGTCCTTCCGTGTTTCAGTGGGGTCTCCTGAAACATCCCTAGACAGCGAGGCCCGTGGAAAGAAATAGGGAGCGATTCTTGAGAGAAGTTTCAGAGCTCTTTCTTCTCCAGCCACATGGGCGGGGCACTGCCAAAGAACTGAGCAATCCCGGGACAAGCAGGGCCCTCCTGGCACAGGGCAACACAAAATAACCAGTGCTGAACAGGATTAGGGCACATGTGAGCAGGGAGCAGGGAGACCCCGTGCCCAGGCCATGCCTCTACCCCAGGGTCCCCTCTCCCATGACCTCATGGCAGGGGGGAGGAACCCCAACACTTCTGGAGGTGTAGTCTCCCTCCTCCTCCTTGGAGCTGGCTCATGGGCCCACATTCAGGGCCCCCACCTCGGGAGAAAATTGTCCCAGTGTGGTCTGATGTTGAAACAGTCAAGAAGAGAAGAAGGGAAAAAAAACCCCCGAAGTCCCAGGAGAACAAAGTTCAACTCTCCATCTCCCTGCAGAGAAAAGGAGCTGAAAACTGGCTCAAAAGCAAGAAGGTTGCTTCCTCCACCCTTGCTGCAAGCAGGATGCAGAGGAGTGTGTATGTGTGTCCTTGAACAAACGCTCTGAGAAGTTTGTCCGGTTTTTTTTCCTCTCCCCCCTCTCAGGCTCAGTTGAAAGGCACAGAAATGCACCAAGTTAACTTCTGGGCATAGAGCAGCCATAGGGGATACACATCCTAAAGTCACCCCAAGACACAGGCACAGAGAATTCAGTGGAAAGACTCTGAGAATTCTGCTCCCAGAGATCATTCCTGCTCACACTGACCCTTGTAGAAAGGGGCCATCGTTCCAGGCAGCCTGTACTGAGCATGTGGCTCCTGAGCGGGGTTTGTTGTTTAGGAAACCTGCTCAGGCTTTTCCATTCTTTCCTTGCAAACAGGAAAACTTCTCCTGGGGCTGTGTGCAGGCAGAGCCCTGAGGAGAGCAGGTGGCACATGGTGCGCAGGGCTGGGACAGCCAGCTGCAGAGCTCAAGGGAAGAAGCCCAAAGAGTCACAATGGCTCCTTGCCTTCACATGCAACACCTGGGTCACAATGGTCTCCTTGATTCCATGAGGCCCCACTGTGTCACAATGGCTCCTTGGTTCCATGCGGTTCCGCAGTGTCACCATGGTCTCCTTTGATCCGCATTGTCATCATGGACAATTGGTTCCATGAGGCCCCGCAGTGTCACAATGGTCCCTTGGTTCCACAGGTTTGATGTTGTAACAATGGACTCCTTGCTTCTATGAGCTCGCCTGCTTTTTGCAGAGGTGTCTTTGGTTCCAACAAGGCCCCGCTGTGTCTCAGTGCACCCTGGCTTCCATGCGCATCTGGAGTATCACAAAGGCTCCTTGGTTGCACCAGGTCCTGCTGTGTCACAATGGATCCTGTGCTCCATGAGGCCCTCCAAAGTCATCATGGAGGCTTGCTTCCATGAGGTTCCATGATGTGCCAGTGGTCATCTTGCTTCCAGGAGTTTCCTTAGTGTCACAATGCTCTCCATGCTTCCATGATTCCCCACAATGTCCCAATGCTCTCCATGCTTCCATTAGGCCCTGCTTTGCCACAATGGTGCCCTCGTTTCCATGAGGCCCCGCTGTGTCACAATGGACGTATGGTTCCATGATGCTCCGTGGTGTCACCATGGTCTTCTTGAATCCGCAGTGTAACAATGAACCATTGGTTCCATGCGGCCTGGCCGTGTCACAATGGGCTCCTTGAGTCCATGATTCCCCACGGTGTCACAATGGAGCCTTGTTTCTAGGAGGTTCTGTACTGTCACAATTGTCTCCTTGATGCCATCAGCCCCTGCAGTGTCACATAGGCTCCTTGGTTCCATGAGGAACACAAAAGCTTTGCAGAAACATTGAGCCACAGCTGCTGAACACAGCTGGCAACATCTGCTGCATCAAAAGAGGGCTTCAAGCTGAGAATGGCACCAGCAGCTTCCATCTGCAACAGAGACCCAGGGAAAGGACAGGCTGTGCCGGTCTGGACAAATGTGGAGGAAAATATCCTCTGGTAGAAGGCAGGTTACACCCAGCCCTCCCCCACCAGGTTCGGGAAAAAAGAATTTTCCTCGGAAGAAAGTGAAAGAGATAGAAACTCTTTATTTAACAAACACACAGCAAAAGGATAACAATGCTAAATATTCAAACCTCTCGCTGTGGAGAGAAAGCTGGGATAATTGGAGAGTCCTTCCGTGTTTCAGTGGGGTCTCCTGAAACATCCCTAGACAGCGAGGCCCGTGGAAAGAAATAGGGAGCGATTCTTGAGAGAAGTTTCAGAGCTCTTTCTTCTCCAGCCACATGGGCGGGGCACTGCCAAAGAACTGAGCAATCCCGGGACAAGCAGGGCCCTCCTGGCACAGGGCAACACAAAATAACCAGTGCTGAACAGGATTAGGGCACATGTGAGCAGGGAGCAGGGAGACCCTGTGCCCAGGCCATGCCTCTACCCCAGGGTCCCCTCTCCCATGACCTCATGGCAGGGGGGAGGAACCCCAACACTTCTGGAGGTGTAGTCTCCCTCCTCCTCCTTGGAGCTGGCTCATGGGCCCACATTCAGGGCCCCCACCTCGGGCGAAAATTGTCCCAGTGTGGTCTGATGTTGAAACAGTCAAGAAGAGAAGAAGGGAAAAAAAACCCCCGAAGTCCCAGGAGAACAAAGTTCAACTCTCCATCTCCCTGCAGAGAAAAGGAGCTGAAAACTGGCTCAAAAGCAAGAAGGTTGCTTCCTGCACTCTTGCTGCAAGCAGGATGCAGAGGAGTGTGTATGTGTGTCCTTGAACAAACGCTCTGAGAAGTTTGTCCAGTTTTTTTTCCTCTCCCCCCTCTCAGGCTCAGTTGAAAGGCACAGAAATGCACCAAGTTAACTTCTGGGCATAGAGCAGCCATAGGGGATACACATCCTAAAGTCACCCCAAGACACAGGCACAGAGAATTCAGTGGAAAGACTCCGAGAATTCTGCTCCCAGAGATCATTCCTGCTCACACTGACCCTTGTAGAAAGGGGCCATCGTTCCAGGCAGCCTGTACTGAGCATGTGGCTCCTGAGCGGGGTTTGTTGTTTAGGAAACCTGCTCAGGCTTTTCCATTCTTTCCTTGCAAACAGGAAAACTTCTCCTGGGCCTGTGTGCAGGCAGAGGCCTGAGGAGAGCAGGTGGCACATGGTGCGCTGGGCTGGGACAGCCAGCTGCAGAGCTCAAGGGAAGAAGCCCAAAGTGGCACAATGGCTCCTTGCCTTCACATGCAACACCTGGGTCACAATGGTCTCCTTGATTCCATGAGGCCCCACTGTGTCACAATGGCTCCTTGGTTCCATGCGGTTCCGCAGTGTCACCATGGTCTCCTTTGATCCGCATTGTCATCATGGACAATTGGTTCCATGAGGCCCCGCAGTGTCACAATGGTCCCTTGGTTCCACAGGTTTGATGTTGTAACAATGGACTCCTTGCTTCTATGAGCTCGCCTGCTTTTTGCAGAGGTGTCTTTGGTTCCAACAAGGCCCCGCTGTGTCTCAGTGCACCCTGGCTTCCATGCGCATCTGGAGTATCACAAAGGCTCCTTGGTTGCACCAGGTCCTGCTGTGTCACAATGGATCCTGTGCTCCATGAGGCCCTCCAAAGTCATCATGGAGGCTTGCTTCCATGAGGTTCCATGATGTGCCAGTGGTCATCTTGCTTCCAGGAGTTTCCTTAGTGTCACAATGCTCTCCATGCTTCCATGATTCCCCACAATGTCCCAATGCTCTCCATGCTTCCATTAGGCCCTGCTTTGCCACAATGGTGCCCTCGTTTCCATGAGGCCCCGCTGTGTCACAATGGACCTATGGTTCCGTGATGCTCCGTGGTGTCACCATGGTCTTCTTGAATCCGCCGTGTAACAATGGACCATTGGTTCCATGCGGCCTGGCCGTGTCACAATGGGCTCCTTGAGTCCATGATTCCCCACGGTGTCACAATGGAGCCTTGTTTCTAGGAGGTTCTGTACTGTCACAATTGTCTCCTTGATGCCATCAGCCCCTGCAGTGTCACATAGGCTCCTTGGTTCCATGAGGAACACAAAAGCTTTGCAGAAACATTGAGCCACAGCTGCTGAACACAGCTGGCAACATCTGCTGCATCAAAAGAGGGCTTCAAGCTGAGAATGGCACCAGCAGCTTCCATCTGCAACAGAGCCCCAGGGAAAGGACAGGCTGTGCCGGTCTGGACAAATCTGGAGGAAAATATCCTCTGGTTGAAGGCAGGTTACACCCAGCCCTCCCCCACCAGGTTCGGGAAAAAAGAATTTTCCTCGGAAGAAAGTGAAACAGATAGAAACTCTTTATTTAACAAACACACAGGAAAAGGATAACAATGCTAAATATTCAAACCTCTCGCTGTGGAGAGAAAGCTGGGATAATTGGAGAGTCCTTCCGTGTTTCAGTGGGGTCTCCTGAAACATCCCTAGACAGCGAGGCCCGTGGAAAGAAATAGGGAGCGATTCTTGAGAGAAGTTTCAGAGCTCTTTCTTCTCCAGCCACATGGGCGGGGCACTGCCAAAGAACTGAGCAATCCCGGGACAAGCAGGGCCCTCCTGGCACAGGGCAACACAAAATAACCAGTGCTGAACAGGATTAGGGCACATGTGAGCAGGGAGCAGGGAGACCCCGTGCCCAGGCCATGCCTCTACCCCAGGGTCCCCTCTCCCATGACCTCATGGCAGGGGGGAGGAACCCCAACACTTCTGGAGGTGTAGTCTCCCTCCTCCTCCTTGGAGCTGGCTCATGGGCCCACATTCAGGGCCCCCACCTCGGGCGAAAATTGTCCCAGTGTGGTCTGATGTTGAAACAGTCAAGAAGAGAAGAAGGGAAAAAAAACCCCCGAAGTCCCAGGAGAACAAAGTTCAACTCTCCATCTCCCTGCAGAGAAAAGGAGCTGAAAACTGGCTCAAAAGCAAGAAGGTTGCTTCCTGCACTCTTGCTGCAAGCAGGATGCAGAGGAGTGTGTATGTGTGTCCTTGAACAAACGCTCTGAGAAGTTTGTCCAGTTTTTTTTCCTCTCCCCCCTCTCAGGCTCAGTTGAAAGGCACAGAAATGCACCAAGTTAACTTCTGGGCATAGAGCAGCCATAGGGGATACACATCCTAAAGTCACCCCAAGACACAGGCACAGAGAATTCAGTGGAAAGACTCCGAGAATTCTGCTCCCAGAGATCATTCCTGCTCACACTGACCCTTGTAGAAAGGGGCCATCGTTCCAGGCAGCCTGTACTGAGCATGTGGCTCCTGAGCGGGGTTTGTTGTTTAGGAAACCTGCTCAGGCTTTTCCATTCTTTCCTTGCAAACAGGAAAACTTCTCCTGGGCCTGTGTGCAGGCAGAGGCCTGAGGAGAGCAGGTGGCACATGGTGCGCTGGGCTGGGACAGCCAGCTGCAGAGCTCAAGGGAAGAAGCCCAAAGTGGCACAATGGCTCCTTGCCTTCACATGCAACACCTGGGTCACAATGGTCTCCTTGATTCCATGAGGCCCCACTGTGTCACAATGGCTCCTTGGTTCCATGCGGTTCCGCAGTGTCACCATGGTCTCCTTTGATCCGCATTGTCATCATGGACAATTGGTTCCATGAGGCCCCGCAGTGTCACAATGGTCCCTTGGTTCCACAGGTTTGATGTTGTAACAATGGACTCCTTGCTTCTATGAGCTCGCCTGCTTTTTGCAGAGGTGTCTTTGGTTCCAACAAGGCCCCGCTGTGTCTCAGTGCACCCTGGCTTCCATGCGCATCTGGAGTATCACAAAGGCTCCTTGGTTGCACCAGGTCCTGCTGTGTCACAATGGATCCTGTGCTCCATGAGGCCCTCCAAAGTCATCATGGAGGCTTGCTTCCATGAGGTTCCATGATGTGCCAGTGGTCATCTTGCTTCCAGGAGTTTCCTTAGTGTCACAATGCTCTCCATGCTTCCATGATTCCCCACAATGTCCCAATGCTCTCCATGCTTCCATTAGGCCCTGCTTTGCCACAATGGTGCCCTCGTTTCCATGAGGCCCCGCTGTGTCACAATGGACCTATGGTTCCGTGATGCTCCGTGGTGTCACCATGGTCTTCTTGAATCCGCCGTGTAACAATGGACCATTGGTTCCATGCGGCCTGGCCGTGTCACAATGGGCTCCTTGAGTCCATGATTCCCCACGGTGTCACAATGGAGCCTTGTTTCTAGGAGGTTCTGTACTGTCACAATTGTCTCCTTGATGCCATCAGCCCCTGCAGTGTCACATAGGCTCCTTGGTTCCATGAGGAACACAAAAGCTTTGCAGAAACATTGAGCCACAGCTGCTGAACACAGCTGGCAACATCTGCTGCATCAAAAGAGGGCTTCAAGCTGAGAATGGCACCAGCAGCTTCCATCTGCAACAGAGCCCCAGGGAAAGGACAGGCTGTGCCGGTCTGGACAAATCTGGAGGAAAATATCCTCTGGTTGAAGGCAGGTTACACCCAGCCCTCCCCCACCAGGTTCGGGAAAAAAGAATTTTCCTCGGAAGAAAGTGAAACAGATAGAAACTCTTTATTTAACAAACACACAGGAAAAGGATAACAATGCTAAATATTCAAACCTCTCGCTGTGGAGAGAAAGCTGGGATAATTGGAGAGTCCTTCCGTGTTTCAGTGGGGTCTCCTGAAACATCCCTAGACAGCGAGGCCCGTGGAAAGAAATAGGGAGCGATTCTTGAGAGAAGTTTCAGAGCTCTTTCTTCTCCAGCCACATGGGCGGGGCACTGCCAAAGAACTGAGCAATCCCGGGACAAGCAGGGCCCTCCTGGCACAGGGCAACACAAAATAACCAGTGCTGAACAGGATTAGGGCACATGTGAGCAGGGAGCAGGGAGACCCCGTGCCCAGGCCATGCCTCTACCCCAGGGTCCCCTCTCCCATGACCTCATGGCAGGGGGGAGGAACCCCAACACTTCTGGAGGTGTAGTCTCCCTCCTCCTCCTTGGAGCTGGCTCATGGGCCCACATTCAGGGCCCCCACCTCGGGCGAAAATTGTCCCAGTGTGGTCTGATGTTGAAACAGTCAAGAAGAGAAGAAGGGAAAAAAAACCCCCGAAGTCCCAGGAGAACAAAGTTCAACTCTCCATCTCCCTGCAGAGAAAAGGAGCTGAAAACTGGCTCAAAAGCAAGAAGGTTGCTTCCTGCACTCTTGCTGCAAGCAGGATGCAGAGGAGTGTGTATGTGTGTCCTTGAACAAACGCTCTGAGAAGTTTGTCCAGTTTTTTTTCCTCTCCCCCCTCTCAGGCTCAGTTGAAAGGCACAGAAATGCACCAAGTTAACTTCTGGGCATAGAGCAGCCATAGGGGATACACATCCTAAAGTCACCCCAAGACACAGGCACAGAGAATTCAGTGGAAAGACTCCGAGAATTCTGCTCCCAGAGATCATTCCTGCTCACACTGACCCTTGTAGAAAGGGGCCATCGTTCCAGGCAGCCTGTACTGAGCATGTGGCTCCTGAGCGGGGTTTGTTGTTTAGGAAACCTGCTCAGGCTTTTCCATTCTTTCCTTGCAAACAGGAAAACTTCTCCTGGGCCTGTGTGCAGGCAGAGGCCTGAGGAGAGCAGGTGGCACATGGTGCGCTGGGCTGGGACAGCCAGCTGCAGAGCTCAAGGGAAGAAGCCCAAAGTGGCACAATGGCTCCTTGCCTTCACATGCAACACCTGGGTCACAATGGTCTCCTTGATTCCATGAGGCCCCACTGTGTCACAATGGCTCCTTGGTTCCATGCGGTTCCGCAGTGTCACCATGGTCTCCTTTGATCCGCATTGTCATCATGGACAATTGGTTCCATGAGGCCCCGCAGTGTCACAATGGTCCCTTGGTTCCACAGGTTTTATGTTGTAACAATGGACTCCTTGCTTCTATGAGCTCGCCTGCTTTTTGCAGAGGTGTCTTTGGTTCCAACAAGGCCCCGCTGTGTCTCAGTGCACCCTGGCTTCCATGCGCATCTGGAGTATCACAAAGGCTCCTTGGTTGCACCAGGTCCTGCTGTGTCACAATGGATCCTGTGCTCCATGAGGCCCTCCAAAGTCATCATGGAGGCTTGCTTCCATGAGGTTCCATGATGTGCCAGTGGTCATCTTGCTTCCAGGAGTTTCCTTAGTGTCACAATGCTCTCCATGCTTCCATGATTCCCCACAATGTCCCAATGCTCTCCATGCTTCCATTAGGCCCTGCTTTGCCACAATGGTGCCCTCGTTTCCATGAGGCCCCGCTGTGTCACAATGGACGTATGGTTCCATGATGCTCCGTGGTGTCACCATGGTCTTCTTGAATCCGCAGTGTAACAATGAACCATTGGTTCCATGCGGCCTGGCCGTGTCACAATGGGCTCCTTGAGTCCATGATTCCCCACGGTGTCACAATGGAGCCTTGTTTCTAGGAGGTTCTGTACTGTCACAATTGTCTCCTTGATGCCATCAGCCCCTGCAGTGTCACATAGGCTCCTTGGTTCCATGAGGAACACAAAAGCTTTGCAGAAACATTGAGCCACAGCTGCTGAACACAGCTGGCAACATCTGCTGCATCAAAAGAGGGCTTCAAGCTGAGAATGGCACCAGCAGCTTCCATCTGCAACAGAGCCCCAGGGAAAGGACAGGCTGTGCCGGTCTGGACAAATGTGGAGGAAAATATCCTCTGGTAGAAGGCAGGTTACACCCAGCCCTCCCCCACCAGGTTCGGGAAAAAAGAATTTTCCTCGGAAGAAAGTGAAAGAGATAGAAACTCTTTATTTAACAAACACACAGGAAAAGGATAACAATGCTAAATATTCAAACCTCTCGCTGTGGAGAGAAAGCTGGGATAATTGGAGAGTCCTTCCGTGTTTCAGTGGGGTCTCCTGAAACATCCCTAGACAGCGAGGCCCGTGGAAAGAAATAGGGAGCGATTCTTGAGAGAAGTTTCAGAGCTCTTTCTTCTCCAGCCACATGGGCGGGGCACTGCCAAAGAACTGAGCAATCCCGGGACAAGCAGGGCCCTCCTGGCACAGGGCAACACAAAATAACCAGTGCTGAACAGGATTAGGGGACATGTGAGCAGGGAGCAGGGAGACCCCGTGCCCAGGCCATGCCTCTACCCCAGGGTCCCCTCTCCCATGACCTCATGGCAGGGGGGAGGAACCCCAACACTTCTGGAGGTGTAGTCTCCCTCCTCCTCCTTGGAGCTGGCTCATGGGCCCACATTCAGGGCCCCCACCTCGGGCGAAAATTGTCCCAGTGTGGTCTGATGTTGAAACAGTCAAGAAGAGAAGAAGGGAAAAAAAACCCCCGAAGTCCCAGGAGAACAAAGTTCAACTCTCCATCTCCCTGCAGAGAAAAGGAGCTGAAAACTGGCTCAAAAGCAAGAAGGTTGCTTCCTGCACTCTTGCTGCAAGCAGGATGCAGAGGAGTGTGTATGTGTGTCCTTGAACAAACGCTCTGAGAAGTTTGTCCAGTTTTTTTTCCTCTCCCCCCTCTCAGGCTCAGTTGAAAGGCACAGAAATGCACAAAATTAACTTCGGGGCATAGAGCAGCCATAGGGGATACACATCCTAAAGTCACCCCAAGACACAGGCACAGAGAATTCAGTGGAAAGACTCCGAGAATTCTGCTCCCAGAGATCATTCCTGCTCACACTGACCCTTGTAGAAAGGGGCCATCGTTCCAGGCAGCCTGTACTGAGCATGTGGCTCCTGAGCGGGCTTTGTTGTTTAGGAAACCTGCTCAGGCTTTTCCATTCTTTCCTTGCAAACAGGAAAACTTCTCCTGGGCCTGTGTGCAGGCAGAGGCCTGAGGAGAGCAGGTGGCACATGGTGCGCTGGGCTGGGACAGCCAGCTGCAGAGCTCAAGGGAAGAAGCCCAAAGTGGCACAATGGCTCCTTGCCTTCACATGCAACACCTGGGTCACAATGGTCTCCTTGATTCCATGAGGCCCCACTGTGTCACAATGGCTCCTTGGTTCCATGCGGTTCCGCAGTGTCACCATGGTCTCCTTTGATCCGCATTGTCATCATGGACAATTGGTTCCATGAGGCCCCGCAGTGTCACAATGGTCCCTTGGTTCCACAGGTTTGATGTTGTAACAATGGACTCCTTGCTTCTATGAGCTCGCCTGCTTTTTGCAGAGGTGTCTTTGGTTCCAACAAGGCCCCGCTGTGTCTCAGTGCACCCTGGCTTCCATGCGCATCTGGAGTATCACAAAGGCTCCTTGGTTGCACCAGGTCCTGCTGTGTCACAATGGATCCTGTGCTCCATGAGGCCCTCCAAAGTCATCATGGAGGCTTGCTTCCATGAGGTTCCATGATGTGCCAGTGGTCATCTTGCTTCCAGGAGTTTCCTTAGTGTCACAATGCTCTCCATGCTTCCATGATTCCCCACAATGTCCCAATGCTCTCCATGCTTCCATTAGGCCCTGCTTTGCCACAATGGTGCCCTCGTTTCCATGAGGCCCCGCTGTGTCACAATGGACCTATGGTTCCGTGATGCTCCGTGGTGTCACCATGGTCTTCTTGAATCCGCCGTGTAACAATGGACCATTGGTTCCATGCGGCCTGGCCGTGTCACAATGGGCTCCTTGAGTCCATGATTCCCCACGGTGTCACAATGGAGCCTTGTTTCTAGGAGGTTCTGTACTGTCACAATTGTCTCCTTGATGCCATCAGCCCCTGCAGTGTCACATAGGCTCCTTGGTTCCATGAGGAACACAAAAGCTTTGCAGAAACATTGAGCCACAGCTGCTGAACACAGCTGGCAACATCTGCTGCATCAAAAGAGGGCTTCAAGCTGAGAATGGCACCAGCAGCTTCCATCTGCAACAGAGCCCCAGGGAAAGGACAGGCTGTGCCGGTCTGGACAAATCTGGAGGAAAATATCCTCTGGTTGAAGGCAGGTTACACCCAGCCCTCCCCCACCAGGTTTGGGAAAAAAGAATTTTCCTCGGAAGAAAGTGAAACAGATAGAAACTCTTTATTTAACAAACACACAGGAAAAGGATAACAATGCTAAATATTCAAACCTCTCGCTGTGGAGAGAAAGCTGGGATAATTGGAGAGTCCTTCCGTGTTTCAGTGGGGTCTCCTGAAACATCCCTAGACAGCGAGGCCCGTGGAAAGAAATAGGGAGCGATTCTTGAGAGAAGTTTCAGAGCTCTTTCTTCTCCAGCCACATGGGCGGGGCACTGCCAAAGAACTGAGCAATCCCGGGACAAGCAGGGCCCTCCTGGCACAGGGCAACACAAAATAACCAGTGCTGAACAGGATTAGGGCACATGTGAGCAGGGAGCAGGGAGACCCCGTGCCCAGGCCATGCCTCTACCCCAGGGTCCCCTCTCCCATGACCTCATGGCAGGGGGGAGGAACCCCAACACTTCTGGAGGTGTAGTCTCCCTCCTCCTCCTTGGAGCTGGCTCATGGGCCCACATTCAGGGCCCCCACCTCGGGCGAAAATTGTCCCAGTGTGGTCTGATGTTGAAACAGTCAAGAAGAGAAGAAGGGAAAAAAAACCCCCGAAGTCCCAGGAGAACAAAGTTCAACTCTCCATCTCCCTGCAGAGAAAAGGAGCTGAAAACTGGCTCAAAAGCAAGAAGGTTGCTTCCTGCACTCTTGCTGCAAGCAGGATGCAGAGGAGTGTGTATGTGTGTCCTTGAACAAACGCTCTGAGAAGTTTGTCCAGTTTTTTTTCCTCTCCCCCCTCTCAGGCTCAGTTGAAAGGCACAGAAATGCACCAAGTTAACTTCTGGGCATAGAGCAGCCATAGGGGATACACATCCTAAAGTCACCCCAAGACACAGGCACAGAGAATTCAGTGGAAAGACTCCGAGAATTCTGCTCCCAGAGATCATTCCTGCTCACACTGACCCTTGTAGAAAGGGGCCATCGTTCCAGGCAGCCTGTACTGAGCATGTGGCTCCTGAGCGGGCTTTGTTGTTTAGGAAACCTGCTCAGGCTTTTCCATTCTTTCCTTGCAAACAGGAAAACTTCTCCTGGGCCTGTGTGCAGGCAGAGGCCTGAGGAGAGCAGGTGGCACATGGTGCGCTGGGCTGGGACAGCCAGCTGCAGAGCTCAAGGGAAGAAGCCCAAAGTGGCACAATGGCTCCTTGCCTTCACATGCAACACCTGGGTCACAATGGTCTCCTTGATTCCATGAGGCCCCACTGTGTCACAATGGCTCCTTGGTTCCATGCGGTTCCGCAGTGTCACCATGGTCTCCTTTGATCCGCATTGTCATCATGGACAATTGGTTCCATGAGGCCCCGCAGTGTCACAATGGTCCCTTGGTTCCACAGGTTTGATGTTGTAACAATGGACTCCTTGCTTCTATGAGCTCGCCTGCTTTTTGCAGAGGTGTCTTTGGTTCCAACAAGGCCCCGCTGTGTCTCAGTGCACCCTGGCTTCCATGCGCATCTGGAGTATCACAAAGGCTCCTTGGTTGCACCAGGTCCTGCTGTGTCACAATGGATCCTGTGCTCCATGAGGCCCTCCAAAGTCATCATGGAGGCTTGCTTCCATGAGGTTCCATGATGTGCCAGTGGTCATCTTGCTTCCAGGAGTTTCCTTAGTGTCACAATGCTCTCCATGCTTCCATGATTCCCCACAATGTCCCAATGCTCTCCATGCTTCCATTAGGCCCTGCTTTGCCACAATGGTGCCCTCGTTTCCATGAGGCCCCGCTGTGTCACAATGGACCTATGGTTCCGTGATGCTCCGTGGTGTCACCATGGTCTTCTTGAATCCGCCGTGTAACAATGGACCATTGGTTCCATGCGGCCTGGCCGTGTCACAATGGGCTCCTTGAGTCCATGATTCCCCACGGTGTCACAATGGAGCCTTGTTTCTAGGAGGTTCTGTACTGTCACAATTGTCTCCTTGATGCCATCAGCCCCTGCAGTGTCACATAGGCTCCTTGGTTCCATGAGGAACACAAAAGCTTTGCAGAAACATTGAGCCACAGCTGCTGAACACAGCTGGCAACATCTGCTGCATCAAAAGAGGGCTTCAAGCTGAGAATGGCACCAGCAGCTTCCATCTGCAACAGAGCCCCAGGGAAAGGACAGGCTGTGCCGGTCTGGACAAATCTGGAGGAAAATATCCTCTGGTTGAAGGCAGGTTACACCCAGCCCTCCCCCACCAGGTTCGGGAAAAAAGAATTTTCCTCGGAAGAAAGTGAAACAGATAGAAACTCTTTATTTAACAAACACACAGGAAAAGGATAACAATGCTAAATATTCAAACCTCTCGCTGTGGAGAGAAAGCTGGGATAATTGGAGAGTCCTTCCGTGTTTCAGTGGGGTCTCCTGAAACATCCCTAGACAGCGAGGCCCGTGGAAAGAAATAGGGAGCGATTCTTGAGAGAAGTTTCAGAGCTCTTTCTTCTCCAGCCACATGGGCGGGGCACTGCCAAAGAACTGAGCAATCCCGGGACAAGCAGGGCCCTCCTGGCACAGGGCAACACAAAATAACCAGTGCTGAACAGGATTAGGGCACATGTGAGCAGGGAGCAGGGAGACCCCGTGCCCAGGCCATGCCTCTACCCCAGGGTCCCCTCTCCCATGACCTCATGGCAGGGGGGAGGAACCCCAACACTTCTGGAGGTGTAGTCTCCCTCCTCCTCCTTGGAGCTGGCTCATGGGCCCACATTCAGGGCCCCCACCTCGGGCGAAAATTGTCCCAGTGTGGTCTGATGTTGAAACAGTCAAGAAGAGAAGAAGGGAAAAAAAACCCCCGAAGTCCCAGGAGAACAAAGTTCAACTCTCCATCTCCCTGCAGAGAAAAGGAGCTGAAAACTGGCTCAAAAGCAAGAAGGTTGCTTCCTGCACTCTTGCTGCAAGCAGGATGCAGAGGAGTGTGTATGTGTGTCCTTGAACAAACGCTCTGAGAAGTTTGTCCAGTTTTTTTTCCTCTCCCCCCTCTCAGGCTCAGTTGAAAGGCACAGAAATGCACAAAATTAACTTCGGGGCATAGAGCAGCCATAGGGGATACACATCCTAAAGTCACCCCAAGACACAGGCACAGAGAATTCAGTGGAAAGACTCCGAGAATTCTGCTCCCAGAGATCATTCCTGCTCACACTGACCCTTGTAGAAAGGGGCCATCGTTCCAGGCAGCCTGTACTGAGCATGTGGCTCCTGAGCGGGCTTTGTTGTTTAGGAAACCTGCTCAGGCTTTTCCATTCTTTCCTTGCAAACAGGAAAACTTCTCCTGGGCCTGTGTGCAGGCAGAGGCCTGAGGAGAGCAGGTGGCACATGGTGCGCTGGGCTGGGACAGCCAGCTGCAGAGCTCAAGGGAAGAAGCCCAAAGTGGCACAATGGCTCCTTGCCTTCACATGCAACACCTGGGTCACAATGGTCTCCTTGATTCCATGAGGCCCCACTGTGTCACAATGGCTCCTTGGTTCCATGCGGTTCCGCAGTGTCACCATGGTCTCCTTTGATCCGCATTGTCATCATGGACAATTGGTTCCATGAGGCCCCGCAGTGTCACAATGGTCCCTTGGTTCCACAGGTTTGATGTTGTAACAATGGACTCCTTGCTTCTATGAGCTCGCCTGCTTTTTGCAGAGGTGTCTTTGGTTCCAACAAGGCCCCGCTGTGTCTCAGTGCACCCTGGCTTCCATGCGCATCTGGAGTATCACAAAGGCTCCTTGGTTGCACCAGGTCCTGCTGTGTCACAATGGATCCTGTGCTCCATGAGGCCCTCCAAAGTCATCATGGAGGCTTGCTTCCATGAGGTTCCATGATGTGCCAGTGGTCATCTTGGTTCCAGGAGTTTCCTTAGTGTCACAATGCTCTCCATGCTTCCATGATTCCCCACAATGTCCCAATGCTCTCCATGCTTCCATTAGGCCCTGCTTTGCCACAATGGTGCCCTCGTTTCCATGAGGCCCCGCTGTGTCACAATGGACCTATGGTTCCGTGATGCTCCGTGGTGTCACCATGGTCTTCTTGAATCCGCCGTGTAACAATGGACCATTGGTTCCATGCGGCCTGGCCGTGTCACAATGGGCTCCTTGAGTCCATGATTCCCCACGGTGTCACAATGGAGCCTTGTTTCTAGGAGGTTCTGTACTGTCACAATTGTCTCCTTGATGCCATCAGCCCCTGCAGTGTCACATAGGCTCCTTGGTTCCATGAGGAACACAAAAGCTTTGCAGAAACATTGAGCCACAGCTGCTGAACACAGCTGGCAACATCTGCTGCATCAAAAGAGGGCTTCAAGCTGAGAATGGCACCAGCAGCTTCCATCTGCAACAGAGCCCCAGGGAAAGGACAGGCTGTGCCGGTCTGGACAAATCTGGAGGAAAATATCCTCTGGTTGAAGGCAGGTTACACCCAGCCCTCCCCCACCAGGTTCGGGAAAAAAGAATTTTCCTCGGAAGAAAGTGAAAGAGATAGAAACTCTTTATTTAACAAACACACAGGAAAAGGATAACAATGCTAAATATTCAAACCTCTCGCTGTGGAGAGAAAGCTGGGATAATTGGAGAGTCCTTCCGTGTTTCAGTGGGGTCTCCTGAAACATCCCTAGACAGCGAGGCCCGTGGAAAGAAATAGGGAGCGATTCTTGAGAGAAGTTTCAGAGCTCTTTCTTCTCCAGCCACATGGGCGGGGCACTGCCAAAGAACTGAGCAATCCCGGGACAAGCAGGGCCCTCCTGGCACAGGGCAACACAAAATAACCAGTGCTGAACAGGATTAGGGCACATGTGAGCAGGGAGCAGGGAGACCCCGTGCCCAGGCCATGCCTCTACCCCAGGGTCCCCTCTCCCATGACCTCATGGCAGGGGGGAGGAACCCCAACACTTCTGGAGGTGTAGTCTCCCTCCTCCTCCTTGGAGCTGGCTCATGGGCCCACATTCAGGGCCCCCACCTCGGGCGAAAATTGTCCCAGTGTGGTCTGATGTTGAAACAGTCAAGAAGAGAAGAAGGGAAAAAAAACCCCCGAAGTCCCAGGAGAACAAAGTTCAACTCTCCATCTCCCTGCAGAGAAAAGGAGCTGAAAACTGGCTCAAAAGCAAGAAGGTTGCTTCCTGCACTCTTGCTGCAAGCAGGATGCAGAGGAGTGTGTATGTGTGTCCTTGAACAAACGCTCTGAGAAGTTTGTCCAGTTTTTTTTCCTCTCCCCCCTCTCAGGCTCAGTTGAAAGGCACAGAAATGCACCAAGTTAACTTCTGGGCATAGAGCAGCCATAGGGGATACACATCCTAAAGTCACCCCAAGACACAGGCACAGAGAATTCAGTGGAAAGACTCCGAGAATTCTGCTCCCAGAGATCATTCCTGCTCACACTGACCCTTGTAGAAAGGGGCCATCGTTCCAGGCAGCCTGTACTGAGCATGTGGCTCCTGAGCGGGCTTTGTTGTTTAGGAAACCTGCTCAGGCTTTTCCATTCTTTCCTTGCAAACAGGAAAACTTCTCCTGGGCCTGTGTGCAGGCAGAGGCCTGAGGAGAGCAGGTGGCACATGGTGCGCTGGGCTGGGACAGCCAGCTGCAGAGCTCAAGGGAAGAAGCCCAAAGTGGCACAATGGCTCCTTGCCTTCACATGCAACACCTGGGTCACAATGGTCTCCTTGATTCCATGAGGCCCCACTGTGTCACAATGGCTCCTTGGTTCCATGCGGTTCCGCAGTGTCACCATGGTCTCCTTTGATCCGCATTGTCATCATGGACAATTGGTTCCATGAGGCCCCGCAGTGTCACAATGGTCCCTTGGTTCCACAGGTTTGATGTTGTAACAATGGACTCCTTGCTTCTATGAGCTCGCCTGCTTTTTGCAGAGGTGTCTTTGGTTCCAACAAGGCCCCGCTGTGTCTCAGTGCACCCTGGCTTCCATGCGCATCTGGAGTATCACAAAGGCTCCTTGGTTGCACCAGGTCCTGCTGTGTCACAATGGATCCTGTGCTCCATGAGGCCCTCCAAAGTCATCATGGAGGCTTGCTTCCATGAGGTTCCATGATGTGCCAGTGGTCATCTTGCTTCCAGGAGTTTCCTTAGTGTCACAATGCTCTCCATGCTTCCATGATTCCCCACAATGTCCCAATGCTCTCCATGCTTCCATTAGGCCCTGCTTTGCCACAATGGTGCCCTCGTTTCCATGAGGCCCCGCTGTGTCACAATGGACGTATGGTTCCATGATGCTCCGTGGTGTCACCATGGTCTTCTTGAATCCGCAGTGTAACAATGAACCATTGGTTCCATGCGGCCTGGCCGTGTCACAATGGGCTCCTTGAGTCCATGATTCCCCACGGTGTCACAATGGAGCCTTGTTTCTAGGAGGTTCTGTACTGTCACAATTGTCTCCTTGATGCCATCAGCCCCTGCAGTGTCACATAGGCTCCTTGGTTCCATGAGGAACACAAAAGCTTTGCAGAAACATTGAGCCACAGCTGCTGAACACAGCTGGCAACATCTGCTGCATCAAAAGAGGGCTTCAAGCTGAGAATGGCACCAGCAGCTTCCATCTGCAACAGAGCCCCAGGGAAAGGACAGGCTGTGCCGGTCTGGACAAATGTGGAGGAAAATATCCTCTGGTAGAAGGCAGGTTACACCCAGCCCTCCCCCACCAGGTTCGGGAAAAAAGAATTTTCCTCGGAAGAAAGTGAAAGAGATAGAAACTCTTTATTTAACAAACACACAGGAAAAGGATAACAATGCTAAATATTCAAACCTCTCGCTGTGGAGAGAAAGCTGGGATAATTGGAGAGTCCTTCCGTGTTTCAGTGGGGTCTCCTGAAACATCCCTAGACAGCGAGGCCCGTGGAAAGAAATAGGGAGCGATTCTTGAGAGAAGTTTCAGAGCTCTTTCTTCTCCAGCCACATGGGCGGGGCACTGCCAAAGAACTGAGCAATCCCGGGACAAGCAGGGCCCTCCTGGCACAGGGCAACACAAAATAACCAGTGCTGAACAGGATTAGGGCACATGTGAGCAGGGAGCAGGGAGACCCTGTGCCCAGGCCATGCCTCTACCCCAGGGTCCCCTCTCCCATGACCTCATGGCAGGGGGGAGGAACCCCAACACTTCTGGAGGTGTAGTCTCCCTCCTCCTCCTTGGAGCTGGCTCATGGGCCCACATTCAGGGCCCCCACCTCGGGCGAAAATTGTCCCAGTGTGGTCTGATGTTGAAACAGTCAAGAAGAGAAGAAGGGAAAAAAAACCCCCGAAGTCCCAGGAGAACAAAGTTCAACTCTCCATCTCCCTGCAGAGAAAAGGAGCTGAAAACTGGCTCAAAAGCAAGAAGGTTGCTTCCTGCACTCTTGCTGCAAGCAGGATGCAGAGGAGTGTGTATGTGTGTCCTTGAACAAACGCTCTGAGAAGTTTGTCCAGTTTTTTTTCCTCTCCCCCCTCTCAGGCTCAGTTGAAAGGCACAGAAATGCACAAAATTAACTTCGGGGCATAGAGCAGCCATAGGGGATACACATCCTAAAGTCACCCCAAGACACAGGCACAGAGAATTCAGTGGAAAGACTCCGAGAATTCTGCTCCCAGAGATCATTCCTGCTCACACTGACCCTTGTAGAAAGGGGCCATCGTTCCAGGCAGCCTGTACTGAGCATGTGGCTCCTGAGCGGGGTTTGTTGTTTAGGAAACCTGCTCAGGCTTTTCCATTCTTTCCTTGCAAACAGGAAAACTTCTCCTGGGCCTGTGTGCAGGCAGAGGCCTGAGGAGAGCAGGTGGCACATGGTGCGCTGGGCTGGGACAGCCAGCTGCAGAGCTCAAGGGAAGAAGCCCAAAGTGGCACAATGGCTCCTTGCCTTCACATGCAACACCTGGGTCACAATGGTCTCCTTGATTCCATGAGGCCCCACTGTGTCACAATGGCTCCTTGGTTCCATGCGGTTCCGCAGTGTCACCATGGTCTCCTTTGATCCGCATTGTCATCATGGACAATTGGTTCCATGAGGCCCCGCAGTGTCACAATGGTCCCTTGGTTCCACAGGTTTGATGTTGTAACAATGGACTCCTTGCTTCTATGAGCTCGCCTGCTTTTTGCAGAGGTGTCTTTGGTTCCAACAAGGCCCCGCTGTGTCTCAGTGCACCCTGGCTTCCATGCGCATCTGGAGTATCACAAAGGCTCCTTGGTTGCACCAGGTCCTGCTGTGTCACAATGGATCCTGTGCTCCATGAGGCCCTCCAAAGTCATCATGGAGGCTTGCTTCCATGAGGTTCCATGATGTGCCAGTGGTCATCTTGGTTCCAGGAGTTTCCTTAGTGTCACAATGCTCTCCATGCTTCCATGATTCCCCACAATGTCCCAATGCTCTCCATGCTTCCATTAGGCCCTGCTTTGCCACAATGGTGCCCTCGTTTCCATGAGGCCCCGCTGTGTCACAATGGACCTATGGTTCCGTGATGCTCCGTGGTGTCACCATGGTCTTCTTGAATCCGCAGTGTAACAATGGACCATTGGTTCCATGCGGCCTGGCCGTGTCACAATGGGCTCCTTGAGTCCATGATTCCCCACGGTGTCACAATGGAGCCTTGTTTCTAGGAGGTTCTGTACTGTCACAATTGTCTCCTTGATGCCATCAGCCCCTGCAGTGTCACATAGGCTCCTTGGTTCCATGAGGAACACAAAAGCTTTGCAGAAACATTGAGCCACAGCTGCTGAACACAGCTGGCAACATCTGCTGCATCAAAAGAGGGCTTCAAGCTGAGAATGGCACCAGCAGCTTCCATCTGCAACAGAGCCCCAGGGAAAGGACAGGCTGTGCCGGTCTGGACAAATCTGGAGGAAAATATCCTCTGGTTGAAGGCAGGTTACACCCAGCCCTCCCCCACCAGGTTCGGGAAAAAAGAATTTTCCTCGGAAGAAAGTGAAACAGATAGAAACTCTTTATTTAACAAACACACAGCAAAAGGATAACAATGCTAAATATTCAAACCTCTCGCTGTGGAGAGAAAGCTGGGATAATTGGAGAGTCCTTCCGTGTTTCAGTGGGGTCTCCTGAAACATCCCTAGACAGCGAGGCCCGTGGAAAGAAATAGGGAGCGATTCTTGAGAGAAGTTTCAGAGCTCTTTCTTCTCCAGCCACATGGGCGGGGCACTGCCAAAGAACTGAGCAATCCCGGGACAAGCAGGGCCCTCCTGGCACAGGGCAACACAAAATAACCAGTGCTGAACAGGATTAGGGCACATGTGAGCAGGGAGCAGGGAGACCCCGTGCCCAGGCCATGCCTCTACCCCAGGGTCCCCTCTCCCATGACCTCATGGCAGGGGGGAGGAACCCCAACACTTCTGGAGGTGTAGTCTCCCTCCTCCTCCTTGGAGCTGGCTCATGGGCCCACATTCAGGGCCCCCACCTCGGGCGAAAATTGTCCCAGTGTGGTCTGATGTTGAAACAGTCAAGAAGAGAAGAAGGGAAAAAAAACCCCCGAAGTCCCAGGAGAACAAAGTTCAACTCTCCATCTCCCTGCAGAGAAAAGGAGCTGAAAACTGGCTCAAAAGCAAGAAGGTTGCTTCCTGCACTCTTGCTGCAAGCAGGATGCAGAGGAGTGTGTATGTGTGTCCTTGAACAAACGCTCTGAGAAGTTTGTCCAGTTTTTTTTCCTCTCCCCCCTCTCAGGCTCAGTTGAAAGGCACAGAAATGCACCAAGTTAACTTCTGGGCATAGAGCAGCCATAGGGGATACACATCCTAAAGTCACCCCAAGACACAGGCACAGAGAATTCAGTGGAAAGACTCCGAGAATTCTGCTCCCAGAGATCATTCCTGCTCACACTGACCCTTGTAGAAAGGGGCCATCGTTCCAGGCAGCCTGTACTGAGCATGTGGCTCCTGAGCGGGCTTTGTTGTTTAGGAAACCTGCTCAGGCTTTTCCATTCTTTCCTTGCAAACAGGAAAACTTCTCCTGGGCCTGTGTGCAGGCAGAGGCCTGAGGAGAGCAGGTGGCACATGGTGCGCTGGGCTGGGACAGCCAGCTGCAGAGCTCAAGGGAAGAAGCCCAAAGTGGCACAATGGCTCCTTGCCTTCACATGCAACACCTGGGTCACAATGGTCTCCTTGATTCCATGAGGCCCCACTGTGTCACAATGGCTCCTTGGTTCCATGCGGTTCCGCAGTGTCACCATGGTCTCCTTTGATCCGCATTGTCATCATGGACAATTGGTTCCATGAGGCCCCGCAGTGTCACAATGGTCCCTTGGTTCCACAGGTTTTATGTTGTAACAATGGACTCCTTGCTTCTATGAGCTCGCCTGCTTTTTGCAGAGGTGTCTTTGGTTCCAACAAGGCCCCGCTGTGTCTCAGTGCACCCTGGCTTCCATGCGCATCTGGAGTATCACAAAGGCTCCTTGGTTGCACCAGGTCCTGCTGTGTCACAATGGATCCTGTGCTCCATGAGGCCCTCCAAAGTCATCATGGAGGCTTGCTTCCATGAGGTTCCATGATGTGCCAGTGGTCATCTTGCTTCCAGGAGTTTCCTTAGTGTCACAATGCTCTCCATGCTTCCATGATTCCCCACAATGTCCCAATGCTCTCCATGCTTCCATTAGGCCCTGCTTTGCCACAATGGTGCCCTCGTTTCCATGAGGCCCCGCTGTGTCACAATGGACGTATGGTTCCATGATGCTCCGTGGTGTCACCATGGTCTTCTTGAATCCGCAGTGTAACAATGAACCATTGGTTCCATGCGGCCTGGCCGTGTCACAATGGGCTCCTTGAGTCCATGATTCCCCACGGTGTCACAATGGAGCCTTGTTTCTAGGAGGTTCTGTACTGTCACAATTGTCTCCTTGATGCCATCAGCCCCTGCAGTGTCACATAGGCTCCTTGGTTCCATGAGGAACACAAAAGCTTTGCAGAAACATTGAGCCACAGCTGCTGAACACAGCTGGCAACATCTGCTGCATCAAAAGAGGGCTTCAAGCTGAGAATGGCACCAGCAGCTTCCATCTGCAACAGAGCCCCAGGGAAAGGACAGGCTGTGCCGGTCTGGACAAATGTGGAGGAAAATATCCTCTGGTAGAAGGCAGGTTACACCCAGCCCTCCCCCACCAGGTTCGGGAAAAAAGAATTTTCCTCGGAAGAAAGTGAAAGAGATAGAAACTCTTTATTTAACAAACACACAGGAAAAGGATAACAATGCTAAATATTCAAACCTCTCGCTGTGGAGAGAAAGCTGGGATAATTGGAGAGTCCTTCCGTGTTTCAGTGGGGTCTCCTGAAACATCCCTAGACAGCGAGGCCCGTGGAAAGAAATAGGGAGCGATTCTTGAGAGAAGTTTCAGAGCTCTTTCTTCTCCAGCCACATGGGCGGGGCACTGCCAAAGAACTGAGCAATCCCGGGACAAGCAGGGCCCTCCTGGCACAGGGCAACACAAAATAACCAGTGCTGAACAGGATTAGGGCACATGTGAGCAGGGAGCAGGGAGACCCTGTGCCCAGGCCATGCCTCTACCCCAGGGTCCCCTCTCCCATGACCTCATGGCAGGGGGGAGGAACCCCAACACTTCTGGAGGTGTAGTCTCCCTCCTCCTCCTTGGAGCTGGCTCATGGGCCCACATTCAGGG
Organism: Aphelocoma coerulescens; assembly: GCF_041296385.1. Classification (NCBI taxonomy): domain Eukaryota; kingdom Metazoa; phylum Chordata; class Aves; order Passeriformes; family Corvidae; genus Aphelocoma; species Aphelocoma coerulescens. Next base: position 3,429,305 of record NW_027183804.1, on the reverse strand, counting down.
CCCCCACCTCGGGCGAAAATTGTCCCAGTGTGGTCTGATGTTGAAACAGTCAAGAAGAGAAGAAGGGAAAAAAAACCCCCGAAGTCCCAGGAGAACAAAGTTCAACTCTCCATCTCCCTGCAGAGAAAAGGAGCTGAAAACTGGCTCAAAAGCAAGAAGGTTGCTTCCTGCACTCTTGCTGCAAGCAGGATGCAGAGGAGTGTGTATGTGTGTCCTTGAACAAACGCTCTGAGAAGTTTGTCCAGTTTTTTTTCCTCTCCCCCCTCTCAGGCTCAGTTGAAAGGCACAGAAATGCACAAAATTAACTTCGGGGCATAGAGCAGCCATAGGGGATACACATCCTAAAGTCACCCCAAGACACAGGCACAGAGAATTCAGTGGAAAGACTCCGAGAATTCTGCTCCCAGAGATCATTCCTGCTCACACTGACCCTTGTAGAAAGGGGCCATCGTTCCAGGCAGCCTGTACTGAGCATGTGGCTCCTGAGCGGGGTTTGTTGTTTAGGAAACCTGCTCAGGCTTTTCCATTCTTTCCTTGCAAACAGGAAAACTTCTCCTGGGCCTGTGTGCAGGCAGAGGCCTGAGGAGAGCAGGTGGCACATGGTGCGCTGGGCTGGGACAGCCAGCTGCAGAGCTCAAGGGAAGAAGCCCAAAGTGGCACAATGGCTCCTTGCCTTCACATGCAACACCTGGGTCACAATGGTCTCCTTGATTCCATGAGGCCCCACTGTGTCACAATGGCTCCTTGGTTCCATGCGGTTCCGCAGTGTCACCATGGTCTCCTTTGATCCGCATTGTCATCATGGACAATTGGTTCCATGAGGCCCCGCAGTGTCACAATGGTCCCTTGGTTCCACAGGTTTGATGTTGTAACAATGGACTCCTTGCTTCTATGAGCTCGCCTGCTTTTTGCAGAGGTGTCTTTGGTTCCAACAAGGCCCCGCTGTGTCTCAGTGCACCCTGGCTTCCATGCGCATCTGGAGTATCACAAAGGCTCCTTGGTTGCACCAGGTCCTGCTGTGTCACAATGGATCCTGTGCTCCATGAGGCCCTCCAAAGTCATCATGGAGGCTTGCTTCCATGAGGTTCCATGATGTGCCAGTGGTCATCTTGGTTCCAGGAGTTTCCTTAGTGTCACAATGCTCTCCATGCTTCCATGATTCCCCACAATGTCCCAATGCTCTCCATGCTTCCATTAGGCCCTGCTTTGCCACAATGGTGCCCTCGTTTCCATGAGGCCCCGCTGTGTCACAATGGACTATGGTTCCGTGATGCTCCGTGGTGTCACCATGGTCTTCTTGAATCCGCCGTGTAACAATGGACCATTGGTTCCATGCGGCCTGGCCGTGTCACAATGGGCTCCTTGAGTCCATGATTCCCCACGGTGTCACAATGGAGCCTTGTTTCTAGGAGGTTCTGTACTGTCACAATTGTCTCCTTGATGCCATCAGCCCCTGCAGTGTCACATAGGCTCCTTGGTTCCATGAGGAACACAAAAGCTTTGCAGAAACATTGAGCCACAGCTGCTGAACACAGCTGGCAACATCTGCTGCATCAAAAGAGGGCTTCAAGCTGAGAATGGCACCAGCAGCTTCCATCTGCAACAGAGCCCCAGGGAAAGGACAGGCTGTGCCGGTCTGGACAAATCTGGAGGAAAATATCCTCTGGTTGAAGGCAGGTTACACCCAGCCCTCCCCCACCAGGTTCGGGAAAAAAGAATTTTCCTCGGAAGAAAGTGAAAGAGATAGAAACTCTTTATTTAACAAACACACAGGAAAAGGATAACAATGCTAAATATTCAAACCTCTCGCTGTGGAGAGAAAGCTGGGATAATTGGAGAGTCCTTCCGTGTTTCAGTGGGGTCTCCTGAAACATCCCTAGACAGCGAGGCCCGTGGAAAGAAATAGGGAGCGATTCTTGAGAGAAGTTTCAGAGCTCTTTCTTCTCCAGCCACATGGGCGGGGCACTGCCAAAGAACTGAGCAATCCCGGGACAAGCAGGGCCCTCCTGGCACAGGGCAACACAAAATAACCAGTGCTGAACAGGATTAGGGCACATGTGAGCAGGGAGCAGGGAGACCCCGTGCCCAGGCCATGCCTCTACCCCAGGGTCCCCTCTCCCATGACCTCATGGCAGGGGGGAGGAACCCCAACACTTCTGGAGGTGTAGTCTCCCTCCTCCTCCTTGGAGCTGGCTCATGGGCCCACATTCAGGGCCCCCACCTCGGGCGAAAATTGTCCCAGTGTGGTCTGATGTTGAAACAGTCAAGAAGAGAAGAAGGGAAAAAAAACCCCCGAAGTCCCAGGAGAACAAAGTTCAACTCTCCATCTCCCTGCAGAGAAAAGGAGCTGAAAACTGGCTCAAAAGCAAGAAGGTTGCTTCCTGCACTCTTGCTGCAAGCAGGATGCAGAGGAGTGTGTATGTGTGTCCTTGAACAAACGCTCTGAGAAGTTTGTCCAGTTTTTTTTCCTCTCCCCCCTCTCAGGCTCAGTTGAAAGGCACAGAAATGCACCAAGTTAACTTCTGGGCATAGAGCAGCCATAGGGGATACACATCCTAAAGTCACCCCAAGACACAGGCACAGAGAATTCAGTGGAAAGACTCCGAGAATTCTGCTCCCAGAGATCATTCCTGCTCACACTGACCCTTGTAGAAAGGGGCCATCGTTCCAGGCAGCCTGTACTGAGCATGTGGCTCCTGAGCGGGGTTTGTTGTTTAGGAAACCTGCTCAGGCTTTTCCATTCTTTCCTTGCAAACAGGAAAACTTCTCCTGGGCCTGTGTGCAGGCAGAGGCCTGAGGAGAGCAGGTGGCACATGGTGCGCTGGGCTGGGACAGCCAGCTGCAGAGCTCAAGGGAAGAAGCCCAAAGTGGCACAATGGCTCCTTGCCTTCACATGCAACACCTGGGTCACAATGGTCTCCTTGATTCCATGAGGCCCCACTGTGTCACAATGGCTCCTTGGTTCCATGCGGTTCCGCAGTGTCACCATGGTCTCCTTTGATCCGCATTGTCATCATGGACAATTGGTTCCATGAGGCCCCGCAGTGTCACAATGGTCCCTTGGTTCCACAGGTTTTATGTTGTAACAATGGACTCCTTGCTTCTATGAGCTCGCCTGCTTTTTGCAGAGGTGTCTTTGGTTCCAACAAGGCCCCGCTGTGTCTCAGTGCACCCTGGCTTCCATGCGGATCTGGAGTATCACAAAGACTCCTTGGTTGCACCAGGTCCTGCTGTGTCACAATGGATCCTGTGCTCCATGAGGCCCTCCAAAGTCATCATGGAGGCTTGCTTCCATGAGGTTCCATGATGTGCCAGTGGTCATCTTGCTTCCAGGAGTTTCCTTAGTGTCACAATGCTCTCCATGCTTCCATGATTCCCCACAATGTCCCAATGCTCTCCATGCTTCCATTAGGCCCTGCTTTGCCACAATGGTGCCCTCGTTTCCATGAGGCCCCGCTGTGTCACAATGGACTATGGTTCCGTGATGCTCCGTGGTGTCACCATGGTCTTCTTGAATCCGCCGTGTAACAATGGACCATTGGTTCCATGCGGCCTGGCCGTGTCACAATGGGCTCCTTGAGTCCATGATTCCCCACGGTGTCACAATGGAGCCTTGTTTCTAGGAGGTTCTGTACTGTCACAATTGTCTCCTTGATGCCATCAGCCCCTGCAGTGTCACATAGGCTCCTTGGTTCCATGAGGAACACAAAAGCTTTGCAGAAACATTGAGCCACAGCTGCTGAACACAGCTGGCAACATCTGCTGCATCAAAAGAGGGCTTCAAGCTGAGAATGGCACCAGCAGCTTCCATCTGCAACAGAGCCCCAGGGAAAGGACAGGCTGTGCCGGTCTGGACAAATCTGGAGGAAAATATCCTCTGGTTGAAGGCAGGTTACACCCAGCCCTCCCCCACCAGGTTCGGGAAAAAAGAATTTTCCTTGGAAGAAAGTGAAACAGATAGAAACTCTTTATTTAACAAACACACAGGAAAAGGATAACAATGCTAAATATTCAAACCTCTCGCTGTGGAGAGAAAGCTGGGATAATTGGAGAGTCCTTCCGTGTTTCAGTGGGGTCTCCTGAAACATCCCTAGACAGCGAGGCCCGTGGAAAGAAATAGGGAGCGATTCTTGAGAGAAGTTTCAGAGCTCTTTCTTCTCCAGCCACATGGGCGGGGCACTGCCAAAGAACTGAGCAATCCCGGGACAAGCAGGGCCCTCCTGGCACAGGGCAACACAAAATAACCAGTGCTGAACAGGATTAGGGCACATGTGAGCAGGGAGCAGGGAGACCCTGTGCCCAGGCCATGCCTCTACCCCAGGGTCCCCTCTCCCATGACCTCATGGCCGGGGGGAGGAACCCCAACACTTCTGGAGGTGTAGTCTCCCTCCTCCTCCTTGGAGCTGGCTCATGGGCCCACATTCAGGGCCCCCACCTCGGGCGAAAATTGTCCCAGTGTGGTCTGATGTTGAAACAGTCAAGAAGAGAAGAAGGGAAAAAAACCCCCAAAGTCCCAGGAGAACAAAGTTCAACTCTCCATCTCCCTGCAGAGAAAAGGAGCTGAAAACTGGCTCAAAAGCAAGAAGGTTGCTTCCTCCACCCTTGCTGCAAGCAGGATGCAGAGGAGTGTGTATGTGTGTCCTTGAACAAACGCTCTGAGAAGTTTGTCCGGTTTTTTTTCCTCTCCCCCCTCTCAGGCTCAGTTGAAAGGCACAGAAATGCACCAAGTTAACTTCTGGGCATAGAGCAGCCATAGGGGATACACATCCTAAAGTCACCCCAAGACACAGGCACAGAGAATTCAGTGGAAAGACTCTGAGAATTCTGCTCCCAGAGATCATTCCTGCTCACACTGACCCTTGTAGAAAGGGGCCATCGTTCCAGGCAGCCTGTACTGAGCATGTGGCTCCTGAGCGGGGTTTGTTGTTTAGGAAACCTGCTCAGGCTTTTCCATTCTTTCCTTGCAAACAGGAAAACTTCTCCTGGGGCTGTGTGCAGGCAGAGCCCTGAGGAGAGCAGGTGGCACATGGTGCGCTGGGCTGGGACAGCCAGCTGCAGAGCTCAAGGGAAGAAGCCCAAAGAGTCACAATGGCTCCTTGCCTTCACATGCAACACCTGGGTCACAATGGTCTCCTTGATTCCATGAGGCCCCACTGTGTCACAATGGCTCCTTGGTTCCATGCGGTTCCGCAGTGTCACCATGGTCTCCTTTGATCCGCATTGTCATCATGGACAATTGGTTCCATGAGGCCCCGCAGTGTCACAATGGTCCCTTGGTTCCACAGGTTTGATGTTGTAACAATGGACTCCTTGCTTCTATGAGCTCGCCTGCTTTTTGCAGAGGTGTCTTTGGTTCCAACAAGGCCTCGCTGTGTCTCAGTGCACCCTGGCTTCCATGCGCATCTGGAGTATCACAAAGGCTCCTTGGTTGCACCAGGTCCTGCTGTGTCACAATGGATCCTGTGCTCCATGAGGCCCTCCAAAGTCATCATGGAGGCTTGCTTCCATGAGGTTCCATGATGTGCCAGTGGTCATCTTGCTTCCAGGAGTTTCCTTAGTGTCACAATGCTCTCCATGCTTCCATGATTCCCCACAATGTCCCAATGCTCTCCATGCTTCCATTAGGCCCTGCTTTGCCACAATGGTGCCCTCGTTTCCATGAGGCCCCGCTGTGTCACAATGGACGTATGGTTCCATGATGCTCCGTGGTGTCACCATGGTCTTCTTGAATCCGCAGTGTAACAATGAACCATTGGTTCCATGCGGCCTGGCCGTGTCACAATGGGCTCCTTGAGTCCATGATTCCCCACGGTGTCACAATGGAGCCTTGTTTCTAGGAGGTTCTGTACTGTCACAATTGTCTCCTTGATGCCATCAGCCCCTGCAGTGTCACATAGGCTCCTTGGTTCCATGAGGAACACAAAAGCTTTGCAGAAACATTGAGCCACAGCTGCTGAACACAGCTGGCAACATCTGCTGCATCAAAAGAGGGCTTCAAGCTGAGAATGGCACCAGCAGCTTCCATCTGCAACAGAGCCCCAGGGAAAGGACAGGCTGTGCCGGTCTGGACAAATCTGGAGGAAAATATCCTCTGGTTGAAGGCAGGTTACACCCAGCCCTCCCCCACCAGGTTCGGGAAAAAAGAATTTTCCTCGGAAGAAAGTGAAAGAGATAGAAACTCTTTATTTAACAAACACACAGGAAAAGGATAACAATGCTAAATATTCAAACCTCTCGCTGTGGAGAGAAAGCTGGGATAATTGGAGAGTCCTTCCGTGTTTCAGTGGGGTCTCCTGAAACATCCCTAGACAGCGAGGCCCGTGGAAAGAAATAGGGAGCGATTCTTGAGAGAAGTTTCAGAGCTCTTTCTTCTCCAGCCACATGGGCGGGGCACTGCCAAAGAACTGAGCAATCCCGGGACAAGCAGGGCCCTCCTGGCACAGGGCAACACAAAATAACCAGTGCTGAACAGGATTAGGGCACATGTGAGCAGGGAGCAGGGAGACCCCGTGCCCAGGCCATGCCTCTACCCCAGGGTCCCCTCTCCCATGACCTCATGGCAGGGGGGAGGAACCCCAACACTTCTGGAGGTGTAGTCTCCCTCCTCCTCCTTGGAGCTGGCTCATGGGCCCACATTCAGGGCCCCCACCTCGGGCGAAAATTGTCCCAGTGTGGTCTGATGTTGAAACAGTCAAGAAGAGAAGAAGGGAAAAAAAACCCCCGAAGTCCCAGGAGAACAAAGTTCAACTCTCCATCTCCCTGCAGAGAAAAGGAGCTGAAAACTGGCTCAAAAGCAAGAAGGTTGCTTCCTGCACTCTTGCTGCAAGCAGGATGCAGAGGAGTGTGTATGTGTGTCCTTGAACAAACGCTCTGAGAAGTTTGTCCAGTTTTTTTTCCTCTCCCCCCTCTCAGGCTCAGTTGAAAGGCACAGAAATGCACCAAGTTAACTTCTGGGCATAGAGCAGCCATAGGGGATACACATCCTAAAGTCACCCCAAGACACAGGCACAGAGAATTCAGTGGAAAGACTCCGAGAATTCTGCTCCCAGAGATCATTCCTGCTCACACTGACCCTTGTAGAAAGGGGCCATCGTTCCAGGCAGCCTGTACTGAGCATGTGGCTCCTGAGCGGGGTTTGTTGTTTAGGAAACCTGCTCAGGCTTTTCCATTCTTTCCTTGCAAACAGGAAAACTTCTCCTGGGCCTGTGTGCAGGCAGAGGCCTGAGGAGAGCAGGTGGCACATGGTGCGCTGGGCTGGGACAGCCAGCTGCAGAGCTCAAGGGAAGAAGCCCAAAGTGGCACAATGGCTCCTTGCCTTCACATGCAACACCTGGGTCACAATGGTCTCCTTGATTCCATGAGGCCCCACTGTGTCACAATGGCTCCTTGGTTCCATGCGGTTCCGCAGTGTCACCATGGTCTCCTTTGATCCGCATTGTCATCATGGACAATTGGTTCCATGAGGCCCCGCAGTGTCACAATGGTCCCTTGGTTCCACAGGTTTTATGTTGTAACAATGGACTCCTTGCTTCTATGAGCTCGCCTGCTTTTTGCAGAGGTGTCTTTGGTTCCAACAAGGCCCCGCTGTGTCTCAGTGCACCCTGGCTTCCATGCGGATCTGGAGTATCACAAAGACTCCTTGGTTGCACCAGGTCCTGCTGTGTCACAATGGATCCTGTGCTCCATGAGGCCCTCCAAAGTCATCATGGAGGCTTGCTTCCATGAGGTTCCATGATGTGCCAGTGGTCATCTTGCTTCCAGGAGTTTCCTTAGTGTCACAATGCTCTCCATGCTTCCATGATTCCCCACAATGTCCCAATGCTCTCCATGCTTCCATTAGGCCCTGCTTTGCCACAATGGTGCCCTCGTTTCCATGAGGCCCCGCTGTGTCACAATGGACTATGGTTCCGTGATGCTCCGTGGTGTCACCATGGTCTTCTTGAATCCGCCGTGTAACAATGGACCATTGGTTCCATGCGGCCTGGCCGTGTCACAATGGGCTCCTTGAGTCCATGATTCCCCACGGTGTCACAATGGAGCCTTGTTTCTAGGAGGTTCTGTACTGTCACAATTGTCTCCTTGATGCCATCAGCCCCTGCAGTGTCACATAGGCTCCTTGGTTCCATGAGGAACACAAAAGCTTTGCAGAAACATTGAGCCACAGCTGCTGAACACAGCTGGCAACATCTGCTGCATCAAAAGAGGGCTTCAAGCTGAGAATGGCACCAGCAGCTTCCATCTGCAACAGAGCCCCAGGGAAAGGACAGGCTGTGCCGGTCTGGACAAATCTGGAGGAAAATATCCTCTGGTTGAAGGCAGGTTACACCCAGCCCTCCCCCACCAGGTTCGGGAAAAAAGAATTTTCCTTGGAAGAAAGTGAAACAGATAGAAACTCTTTATTTAACAAACACACAGGAAAAGGATAACAATGCTAAATATTCAAACCTCTCGCTGTGGAGAGAAAGCTGGGATAATTGGAGAGTCCTTCCGTGTTTCAGTGGGGTCTCCTGAAACATCCCTAGACAGCGAGGCCCGTGGAAAGAAATAGGGAGCGATTCTTGAGAGAAGTTTCAGAGCTCTTTCTTCTCCAGCCACATGGGCGGGGCACTGCCAAAGAACTGAGCAATCCCGGGACAAGCAGGGCCCTCCTGGCACAGGGCAACACAAAATAACCAGTGCTGAACAGGATTAGGGCACATGTGAGCAGGGAGCAGGGAGACCCTGTGCCCAGGCCATGCCTCTACCCCAGGGTCCCCTCTCCCATGACCTCATGGCCGGGGGGAGGAACCCCAACACTTCTGGAGGTGTAGTCTCCCTCCTCCTCCTTGGAGCTGGCTCATGGGCCCACATTCAGGGCCCCCACCTCGGGCGAAAATTGTCCCAGTGTGGTCTGATGTTGAAACAGTCAAGAAGAGAAGAAGGGAAAAAAACCCCCAAAGTCCCAGGAGAACAAAGTTCAACTCTCCATCTCCCTGCAGAGAAAAGGAGCTGAAAACTGGCTCAAAAGCAAGAAGGTTGCTTCCTCCACCCTTGCTGCAAGCAGGATGCAGAGGAGTGTGTATGTGTGTCCTTGAACAAACGCTCTGAGAAGTTTGTCCGGTTTTTTTTCCTCTCCCCCCTCTCAGGCTCAGTTGAAAGGCACAGAAATGCACCAAGTTAACTTCTGGGCATAGAGCAGCCATAGGGGATACACATCCTAAAGTCACCCCAAGACACAGGCACAGAGAATTCAGTGGAAAGACTCTGAGAATTCTGCTCCCAGAGATCATTCCTGCTCACACTGACCCTTGTAGAAAGGGGCCATCGTTCCAGGCAGCCTGTACTGAGCATGTGGCTCCTGAGCGGGGTTTGTTGTTTAGGAAACCTGCTCAGGCTTTTCCATTCTTTCCTTGCAAACAGGAAAACTTCTCCTGGGGCTGTGTGCAGGCAGAGCCCTGAGGAGAGCAGGTGGCACATGGTGCGCTGGGCTGGGACAGCCAGCTGCAGAGCTCAAGGGAAGAAGCCCAAAGAGTCACAATGGCTCCTTGCCTTCACATGCAACACCTGGGTCACAATGGTCTCCTTGATTCCATGAGGCCCCACTGTGTCACAATGGCTCCTTGGTTCCATGCGGTTCCGCAGTGTCACCATGGTCTCCTTTGATCCGCATTGTCATCATGGACAATTGGTTCCATGAGGCCCCGCAGTGTCACAATGGTCCCTTGGTTCCACAGGTTTGATGTTGTAACAATGGACTCCTTGCTTCTATGAGCTCGCCTGCTTTTTGCAGAGGTGTCTTTGGTTCCAACAAGGCCTCGCTGTGTCTCAGTGCACCCTGGCTTCCATGCGCATCTGGAGTATCACAAAGGCTCCTTGGTTGCACCAGGTCCTGCTGTGTCACAATGGATCCTGTGCTCCATGAGGCCCTCCAAAGTCATCATGGAGGCTTGCTTCCATGAGGTTCCATGATGTGCCAGTGGTCATCTTGCTTCCAGGAGTTTCCTTAGTGTCACAATGCTCTCCATGCTTCCATGATTCCCCACAATGTCCCAATGCTCTCCATGCTTCCATTAGGCCCTGCTTTGCCACAATGGTGCCCTCGTTTCCATGAGGCCCCGCTGTGTCACAATGGACGTATGGTTCCATGATGCTCCGTGGTGTCACCATGGTCTTCTTGAATCCGCAGTGTAACAATGAACCATTGGTTCCATGCGGCCTGGCCGTGTCACAATGGGCTCCTTGAGTCCATGATTCCCCACGGTGTCACAATGGAGCCTTGTTTCTAGGAGGTTCTGTACTGTCACAATTGTCTCCTTGATGCCATCAGCCCCTGCAGTGTCACATAGGCTCCTTGGTTCCATGAGGAACACAAAAGCTTTGCAGAAACATTGAGCCACAGCTGCTGAACACAGCTGGCAACATCTGCTGCATCAAAAGAGGGCTTCAAGCTGAGAATGGCACCAGCAGCTTCCATCTGCAACAGAGACCCAGGGAAAGGACAGGCTGTGCCGGTCTGGACAAATGTGGAGGAAAATATCCTCTGGTAGAAGGCAGGTTACACCCAGCCCTCCCCCACCAGGTTCGGGAAAAAAGAATTTTCCTCGGAAGAAAGTGAAAGAGATAGAAACTCTTTATTTAACAAACACACAGCAAAAGGATAACAATGCTAAATATTCAAACCTCTCGCTGTGGAGAGAAAGCTGGGATAATTGGAGAGTCCTTCCGTGTTTCAGTGGGGTCTCCTGAAACATCCCTAGACAGCGAGGCCCGTGGAAAGAAATAGGGAGCGATTCTTGAGAGAAGTTTCAGAGCTCTTTCTTCTCCAGCCACATGGGCGGGGCACTGCCAAAGAACTGAGCAATCCCGGGACAAGCAGGGCCCTCCTGGCACAGGGCAACACAAAATAACCAGTGCTGAACAGGATTAGGGCACATGTGAGCAGGGAGCAGGGAGACCCCGTGCCCAGGCCATGCCTCTACCCCAGGGTCCCCTCTCCCATGACCTCATGGCAGGGGGGAGGAACCCCAACACTTCTGGAGGTGTAGTCTCCCTCCTCCTCCTTGGAGCTGGCTCATGGGCCCACATTCAGGGCCCCCACCTCGGGCGAAAATTGTCCCAGTGTGGTCTGATGTTGAAACAGTCAAGAAGAGAAGAAGGGAAAAAAAACCCCCGAAGTCCCAGGAGAACAAAGTTCAACTCTCCATCTCCCTGCAGAGAAAAGGAGCTGAAAACTGGCTCAAAAGCAAGAAGGTTGCTTCCTCCACCCTTGCTGCAAGCAGGATGCAGAGGAGTGTGTATGTGTGTCCTTGAACAAACGCTCTGAGAAGTTTGTCCAGTTTTTTTTCCTCTCCCCCCTCTCAGGCTCAGTTGAAAGGCACAGAAATGCACCAAGTTAACTTCTGGGCATAGAGCAGCCATAGGGGATACACATCCTAAAGTCACCCCAAGACACAGGCACAGAGAATTCAGTGGAAAGACTCCGAGAATTCTGCTCCCAGAGATCATTCCTGCTCACACTGACCTTTGTAGAAAGGGGCCATCGTTCCAGGCAGCCTGTACTGAGCATGTGGCTCCTGAGCGGGGTTTGTTGTTTAGGAAACCTGCTCAGGCTTTTCCATTCTTTCCTTGCAAACAGGAAAACTTCTCCTGGGCCTGTGTGCAGGCAGAGGCCTGAGGAGAGCAGGTGGCACATGGTGCGCTGGGCTGGGACAGCCAGCTGCAGAGCTCAAGGGAAGAAGCCCAAAGTGGCACAATGGCTCCTTGCCTTCACATGCAACACCTGGGTCACAATGGTCTCCTTGATTCCATGAGGCCCCACTGTGTCACAATGGCTCCTTGGTTCCATGCGGTTCCGCAGTGTCACCATGGTCTCCTTTGATCCGCATTGTCATCATGGACAATTGGTTCCATGAGGCCCCGCAGTGTCACAATGGTCCCTTGGTTCCACAGGTTTGATGTTGTAACAATGGACTCCTTGCTTCTATGAGCTCGCCTGCTTTTTGCAGAGGTGTCTTTGGTTCCAACAAGGCCCCGCTGTGTCTCAGTGCACCCTGGCTTCCATGCGGATCTGGAGTATCACAAAGACTCCTTGGTTGCACCAGGTCCTGCTGTGTCACAATGGATCCTGTGCTCCATGAGGCCCTCCAAAGTCATCATGGAGGCTTGCTTCCATGAGGTTCCATGATGTGCCAGTGGTCATCTTGCTTCCAGGAGTTTCCTTAGTGTCACAATGCTCTCCATGCTTCCATGATTCCCCACAATGTCCCAATGCTCTCCATGCTTCCATTAGGCCCTGCTTTGCCACAATGGTGCCCTCGTTTCCATGAGGCCCCGCTGTGTCACAATGGACTATGGTTCCGTGATGCTCCGTGGTGTCACCATGGTCTTCTTGAATCCGCCGTGTAACAATGGACCATTGGTTCCATGCGGCCTGGCCGTGTCACAATGGGCTCCTTGAGTCCATGATTCCCCACGGTGTCACAATGGAGCCTTGTTTCTAGGAGGTTCTGTACTGTCACAATTGTCTCCTTGATGCCATCAGCCCCTGCAGTGTCACATAGGCTCCTTGGTTCCATGAGGAACACAAAAGCTTTGCAGAAACATTGAGCCACAGCTGCTGAACACAGCTGGCAACATCTGCTGCATCAAAAGAGGGCTTCAAGCTGAGAATGGCACCAGCAGCTTCCATCTGCAACAGAGCCCCAGGGAAAGGACAGGCTGTGCCGGTCTGGACAAATCTGGAGGAAAATATCCTCTGGTTGAAGGCAGGTTACACCCAGCCCTCCCCCACCAGGTTCGGGAAAAAAGAATTTTCCTTGGAAGAAAGTGAAACAGATAGAAACTCTTTATTTAACAAACACACAGGAAAAGGATAACAATGCTAAATATTCAAACCTCTCGCTGTGGAGAGAAAGCTGGGATAATTGGAGAGTCCTTCCGTGTTTCAGTGGGGTCTCCTGAAACATCCCTAGACAGCGAGGCCCGTGGAAAGAAATAGGGAGCGATTCTTGAGAGAAGTTTCAGAGCTCTTTCTTCTCCAGCCACATGGGCGGGGCACTGCCAAAGAACTGAGCAATCCCGGGACAAGCAGGGCCCTCCTGGCACAGGGCAACACAAAATAACCAGTGCTGAACAGGATTAGGGCACATGTGAGCAGGGAGCAGGGAGACCCTGTGCCCAGGCCATGCCTCTACCCCAGGGTCCCCTCTCCCATGACCTCATGGCAGGGGGGAGGAACCCCAACACTTCTGGAGGTGTAGTCTCCCTCCTCCTCCTTGGAGCTGGCTCATGGGCCCACATTCAGGGCCCCCACCTCGGGCGAAAATTGTCCCAGTGTGGTCTGATGTTGAAACAGTCAAGAAGAGAAGAAGGGAAAAAAACCCCCAAAGTCCCAGGAGAACAAAGTTCAACTCTCCATCTCCCTGCAGAGAAAAGGAGCTGAAAACTGGCTCAAAAGCAAGAAGGTTGCTTCCTCCACCCTTGCTGCAAGCAGGATGCAGAGGAGTGTGTATGTGTGTCCTTGAACAAACGCTCTGAGAAGTTTGTCCGGTTTTTTTTCCTCTCCCCCCTCTCAGGCTCAGTTGAAAGGCACAGAAATGCACCAAGTTAACTTCTGGGCATAGAGCAGCCATAGGGGATACACATCCTAAAGTCACCCCAAGACACAGGCACAGAGAATTCAGTGGAAAGACTCTGAGAATTCTGCTCCCAGAGATCATTCCTGCTCACACTGACCCTTGTAGAAAGGGGCCATCGTTCCAGGCAGCCTGTACTGAGCATGTGGCTCCTGAGCGGGGTTTGTTGTTTAGGAAACCTGCTCAGGCTTTTCCATTCTTTCCTTGCAAACAGGAAAACTTCTCCTGGGGCTGTGTGCAGGCAGAGCCCTGAGGAGAGCAGGTGGCACATGGTGCGCAGGGCTGGGACAGCCAGCTGCAGAGCTCAAGGGAAGAAGCCCAAAGAGTCACAATGGCTCCTTGCCTTCACATGCAACACCTGGGTCACAATGGTCTCCTTGATTCCATGAGGCCCCACTGTGTCACAATGGCTCCTTGGTTCCATGCGGTTCCGCAGTGTCACCATGGTCTCCTTTGATCCGCATTGTCATCATGGACAATTGGTTCCATGAGGCCCCGCAGTGTCACAATGGTCCCTTGGTTCCACAGGTTTGATGTTGTAACAATGGACTCCTTGCTTCTATGAGCTCGCCTGCTTTTTGCAGAGGTGTCTTTGGTTCCAACAAGGCCCCGCTGTGTCTCAGTGCACCCTGGCTTCCATGCGCATCTGGAGTATCACAAAGGCTCCTTGGTTGCACCAGGTCCTGCTGTGTCACAATGGATCCTGTGCTCCATGAGGCCCTCCAAAGTCATCATGGAGGCTTGCTTCCATGAGGTTCCATGATGTGCCAGTGGTCATCTTGCTTCCAGGAGTTTCCTTAGTGTCACAATGCTCTCCATGCTTCCATGATTCCCCACAATGTCCCAATGCTCTCCATGCTTCCATTAGGCCCTGCTTTGCCACAATGGTGCCCTCGTTTCCATGAGGCCCCGCTGTGTCACAATGGACGTATGGTTCCATGATGCTCCGTGGTGTCACCATGGTCTTCTTGAATCCGCAGTGTAACAATGAACCATTGGTTCCATGCGGCCTGGCCGTGTCACAATGGGCTCCTTGAGTCCATGATTCCCCACGGTGTCACAATGGAGCCTTGTTTCTAGGAGGTTCTGTACTGTCACAATTGTCTCCTTGATGCCATCAGCCCCTGCAGTGTCACATAGGCTCCTTGGTTCCATGAGGAACACAAAAGCTTTGCAGAAACATTGAGCCACAGCTGCTGAACACAGCTGGCAACATCTGCTGCATCAAAAGAGGGCTTCAAGCTGAGAATGGCACCAGCAGCTTCCATCTGCAACAGAGACCCAGGGAAAGGACAGGCTGTGCCGGTCTGGACAAATGTGGAGGAAAATATCCTCTGGTAGAAGGCAGGTTACACCCAGCCCTCCCCCACCAGGTTCGGGAAAAAAGAATTTTCCTCGGAAGAAAGTGAAAGAGATAGAAACTCTTTATTTAACAAACACACAGCAAAAGGATAACAATGCTAAATATTCAAACCTCTCGCTGTGGAGAGAAAGCTGGGATAATTGGAGAGTCCTTCCGTGTTTCAGTGGGGTCTCCTGAAACATCCCTAGACAGCGAGGCCCGTGGAAAGAAATAGGGAGCGATTCTTGAGAGAAGTTTCAGAGCTCTTTCTTCTCCAGCCACATGGGCGGGGCACTGCCAAAGAACTGAGCAATCCCGGGACAAGCAGGGCCCTCCTGGCACAGGGCAACACAAAATAACCAGTGCTGAACAGGATTAGGGCACATGTGAGCAGGGAGCAGGGAGACCCCGTGCCCAGGCCATGCCTCTACCCCAGGGTCCCCTCTCCCATGACCTCATGGCAGGGGGGAGGAACCCCAACACTTCTGGAGGTGTAGTCTCCCTCCTCCTCCTTGGAGCTGGCTCATGGGCCCACATTCAGGGCCCCCACCTCGGGCGAAAATTGTCCCAGTGTGGTCTGATGTTGAAACAGTCAAGAAGAGAAGAAGGGAAAAAAAACCCCCGAAGTCCCAGGAGAACAAAGTTCAACTCTCCATCTCCCTGCAGAGAAAAGGAGCTGAAAACTGGCTCAAAAGCAAGAAGGTTGCTTCCTCCACCCTTGCTGC
Organism: Aphelocoma coerulescens; assembly: GCF_041296385.1. Lineage (NCBI taxonomy): Eukaryota > Metazoa > Chordata > Aves > Passeriformes > Corvidae > Aphelocoma > Aphelocoma coerulescens. Next base: position 3,413,625 of record NW_027183804.1, on the reverse strand, counting down.
AAGCAGGATGCAGAGGAGTGTGTATGTGTGTCCTTGAACAAACGCTCTGAGAAGTTTGTCCAGTTTTTTTTCCTCTCCCCCCTCTCAGGCTCAGTTGAAAGGCACAGAAATGCACCAAGTTAACTTCTGGGCATAGAGCAGCCATAGGGGATACACATCCTAAAGTCACCCCAAGACACAGGCACAGAGAATTCAGTGGAAAGACTCCGAGAATTCTGCTCCCAGAGATCATTCCTGCTCACACTGACCCTTGTAGAAAGGGGCCATCGTTCCAGGCAGCCTGTACTGAGCATGTGGCTCCTGAGCGGGGTTTGTTGTTTAGGAAACCTGCTCAGGCTTTTCCATTCTTTCCTTGCAAACAGGAAAACTTCTCCTGGGGCTGTGTGCAGGCAGAGCCCTGAGGAGAGCAGGTGGCACATGGTGCGCAGGGCTGGGACAGCCAGCTGCAGAGCTCAAGGGAAGAAGCCCAAAGTGGCACAATGGCTCCTTGCCTTCACATGCAACACCTGGGTCACAATGGTCTCCTTGATTCCATGAGGCCCCACTGTGTCACAATGGCTCCTTGGTTCCATGCGGTTCCGCAGTGTCACCATGGTCTCCTTTGATCCGCATTGTCATCATGGACAATTGGTTCCATGAGGCCCCGCAGTGTCACAATGGTCCCTTGGTTCCACAGGTTTGATGTTGTAACAATGGACTCCTTGCTTCTATGAGCTCGCCTGCTTTTTGCAGAGGTGTCTTTGGTTCCAACAAGGCCCCGCTGTGTCTCAGTGCACCCTGGCTTCCATGCGCATCTGGAGTATCACAAAGGCTCCTTGGTTGCACCAGGTCCTGCTGTGTCACAATGGATCCTGTGCTCCATGAGGCCCTCCAAAGTCATCATGGAGGCTTGCTTCCATGAGGTTCCATGATGTGCCAGTGGTCATCTTGCTTCCAGGAGTTTCCTTAGTGTCACAATGCTCTCCATGCTTCCATGATTCCCCACAATGTCCCAATGCTCTCCATGCTTCCATTAGGCCCTGCTTTGCCACAATGGTGCCCTCGTTTCCATGAGGCCCCGCTGTGTCACAATGGACTATGGTTCCGTGATGCTCCGTGGTGTCACCATGGTCTTCTTGAATCCGCCGTGTAACAATGGACCATTGGTTCCATGCGGCCTGGCCGTGTCACAATGGGCTCCTTGAGTCCATGATTCCCCACGGTGTCACAATGGAGCCTTGTTTCTAGGAGGTTCTGTACTGTCACAATTGTCTCCTTGATGCCATCAGCCCCTGCAGTGTCACATAGGCTCCTTGGTTCCATGAGGAACACAAAAGCTTTGCAGAAACATTGAGCCACAGCTGCTGAACACAGCTGGCAACATCTGCTGCATCAAAAGAGGGCTTCAAGCTGAGAATGGCACCAGCAGCTTCCATCTGCAACAGAGCCCCAGGGAAAGGACAGGCTGTGCCGGTCTGGACAAATCTGGAGGAAAATATCCTCTGGTTGAAGGCAGGTTACACCCAGCCCTCCCCCACCAGGTTCGGGAAAAAAGAATTTTCCTCGGAAGAAAGTGAAACAGATAGAAACTCTTTATTTAACAAACACACAGGAAAAGGATAACAATGCTAAATATTCAAACCTCTCGCTGTGGAGAGAAAGCTGGGATAATTGGAGAGTCCTTCCGTGTTTCAGTGGGGTCTCCTGAAACATCCCTAGACAGCGAGGCCCGTGGAAAGAAATAGGGAGCGATTCTTGAGAGAAGTTTCAGAGCTCTTTCTTCTCCAGCCACATGGGCGGGGCACTGCCAAAGAACTGAGCAATCCCGGGACAAGCAGGGCCCTCCTGGCACAGGGCAACACAAAATAACCAGTGCTGAACAGGATTAGGGCACATGTGAGCAGGGAGCAGGGAGACCCCGTGCCCAGGCCATGCCTCTACCCCAGGGTCCCCTCTCCCATGACCTCATGGCAGGGGGGAGGAACCCCAACACTTCTGGAGGTGTAGTCTCCCTCCTCCTCCTTGGAGCTGGCTCATGGGCCCACATTCAGGGCCCCCACCTCGGGCGAAAATTGTCCCAGTGTGGTCTGATGTTGAAACAGTCAAGAAGAGAAGAAGGGAAAAAAACCCCCAAAGTCCCAGGAGAACAAAGTTCAACTCTCCATCTCCCTGCAGAGAAAAGGAGCTGAAAACTGGCTCAAAAGCAAGAAGGTTGCTTCCTCCACCCTTGCTGCAAGCAGGATGCAGAGGAGTGTGTATGTGTGTCCTTGAACAAACGCTCTGAGAAGTTTGTCCGGTTTTTTTTCCTCTCCCCCCTCTCAGGCTCAGTTGAAAGGCACAGAAATGCACCAAGTTAACTTCTGGGCATAGAGCAGCCATAGGGGATACACATCCTAAAGTCACCCCAAGACACAGGCACAGAGAATTCAGTGGAAAGACTCTGAGAATTCTGCTCCCAGAGATCATTCCTGCTCACACTGACCCTTGTAGAAAGGGGCCATCGTTCCAGGCAGCCTGTACTGAGCATGTGGCTCCTGAGCGGGGTTTGTTGTTTAGGAAACCTGCTCAGGCTTTTCCATTCTTTCCTTGCAAACAGGAAAACTTCTCCTGGGGCTGTGTGCAGGCAGAGCCCTGAGGAGAGCAGGTGGCACATGGTGCGCAGGGCTGGGACAGCCAGCTGCAGAGCTCAAGGGAAGAAGCCCAAAGAGTCACAATGGCTCCTTGCCTTCACATGCAACACCTGGGTCACAATGGTCTCCTTGATTCCATGAGGCCCCACTGTGTCACAATGGCTCCTTGGTTCCATGCGGTTCCGCAGTGTCACCATGGTCTCCTTTGATCCGCATTGTCATCATGGACAATTGGTTCCATGAGGCCCCGCAGTGTCACAATGGTCCCTTGGTTCCACAGGTTTGATGTTGTAACAATGGACTCCTTGCTTCTATGAGCTCGCCTGCTTTTTGCAGAGGTGTCTTTGGTTCCAACAAGGCCCCGCTGTGTCTCAGTGCACCCTGGCTTCCATGCGCATCTGGAGTATCACAAAGGCTCCTTGGTTGCACCAGGTCCTGCTGTGTCACAATGGATCCTGTGCTCCATGAGGCCCTCCAAAGTCATCATGGAGGCTTGCTTCCATGAGGTTCCATGATGTGCCAGTGGTCATCTTGCTTCCAGGAGTTTCCTTAGTGTCACAATGCTCTCCATGCTTCCATGATTCCCCACAATGTCCCAATGCTCTCCATGCTTCCATTAGGCCCTGCTTTGCCACAATGGTGCCCTCGTTTCCATGAGGCCCCGCTGTGTCACAATGGACGTATGGTTCCATGATGCTCCGTGGTGTCACCATGGTCTTCTTGAATCCGCAGTGTAACAATGAACCATTGGTTCCATGCGGCCTGGCCGTGTCACAATGGGCTCCTTGAGTCCATGATTCCCCACGGTGTCACAATGGAGCCTTGTTTCTAGGAGGTTCTGTACTGTCACAATTGTCTCCTTGATGCCATCAGCCCCTGCAGTGTCACATAGGCTCCTTGGTTCCATGAGGAACACAAAAGCTTTGCAGAAACATTGAGCCACAGCTGCTGAACACAGCTGGCAACATCTGCTGCATCAAAAGAGGGCTTCAAGCTGAGAATGGCACCAGCAGCTTCCATCTGCAACAGAGACCCAGGGAAAGGACAGGCTGTGCCGGTCTGGACAAATGTGGAGGAAAATATCCTCTGGTAGAAGGCAGGTTACACCCAGCCCTCCCCCACCAGGTTCGGGAAAAAAGAATTTTCCTCGGAAGAAAGTGAAAGAGATAGAAACTCTTTATTTAACAAACACACAGCAAAAGGATAACAATGCTAAATATTCAAACCTCTCGCTGTGGAGAGAAAGCTGGGATAATTGGAGAGTCCTTCCGTGTTTCAGTGGGGTCTCCTGAAACATCCCTAGACAGCGAGGCCCGTGGAAAGAAATAGGGAGCGATTCTTGAGAGAAGTTTCAGAGCTCTTTCTTCTCCAGCCACATGGGCGGGGCACTGCCAAAGAACTGAGCAATCCCGGGACAAGCAGGGCCCTCCTGGCACAGGGCAACACAAAATAACCAGTGCTGAACAGGATTAGGGCACATGTGAGCAGGGAGCAGGGAGACCCCGTGCCCAGGCCATGCCTCTACCCCAGGGTCCCCTCTCCCATGACCTCATGGCAGGGGGGAGGAACCCCAACACTTCTGGAGGTGTAGTCTCCCTCCTCCTCCTTGGAGCTGGCTCATGGGCCCACATTCAGGGCCCCCACCTCGGGCGAAAATTGTCCCAGTGTGGTCTGATGTTGAAACAGTCAAGAAGAGAAGAAGGGAAAAAAAACCCCCAAAGTCCCAGGAGAACAAAGTTCAACTCTCCATCTCCCTGCAGAGAAAAGGAGCTGAAAACTGGCTCAAAAGCAAGAAGGTTGCTTCCTCCACCCTTGCTGCAAGCAGGATGCAGAGGAGTGTGTATGTGTGTCCTTGAACAAACGCTCTGAGAAGTTTGTCCAGTTTTTTTTCCTCTCCCCCCTCTCAGGCTCAGTTGAAAGGCACAGAAATGCACCAAGTTAACTTCGGGGCATAGAGCAGCCATAGGGGATACACATCCTAAAGTCACCCCAAGACACAGGCACAGAGAATTCAGTGGAAAGACTCTGAGAATTCTGCTCCCAGAGATCATTCCTGCTCACACTGACCCTTGTAGAAAGGGGCCATCGTTCCAGGCAGCCTGTACTGAGCATGTGGCTCCTGAGCGGGGTTTGTTGTTTAGGAAACCTGCTCAGGCTTTTCCATTCTTTCCTTGCAAACAGGAAAACTTCTCCTGGGCCTGTGTGCAGGCAGAGCCCTGAGGAGAGCAGGTGGCACATGGTGCGCTGGGCTGGGACAGCCAGCTGCAGAGCTCAAGGGAAGAAGCCCAAAGTGGCACAATGGCTCCTTGCCTTCACATGCAACACCTGGGTCACAATGGTCTCCTTGATTCCATGAGGCCCCACTGTGTCACAATGGCTCCTTGGTTCCATGCGGTTCCGCAGTGTCACCATGGTCTCCTTTGATCCGCATTGTCATCATGGACAATTGGTTCCATGAGGCCCCGCAGTGTCACAATGGTCCCTTGGTTCCACAGGTTTGATGTTGTAACAATGGACTCCTTGCTTCTATGAGCTCGCCTGCTTTTTGCAGAGGTGTCTTTGGTTCCAACAAGGCCCCGCTGTGTCTCAGTGCACCCTGGCTTCCATGCGCATCTGGAGTATCACAAAGGCTCCTTGGTTGCACCAGGTCCTGCTGTGTCACAATGGATCCTGTGCTCCATGAGGCCCTCCAAAGTCATCATGGAGGCTTGCTTCCATGAGGTTCCATGATGTGCCAGTGGTCATCTTGGTTCCAGGAGTTTCCTTAGTGTCACAATGCTCTCCATGCTTCCATGATTCCCCACAATGTCCCAATGCTCTCCATGCTTCCATTAGGCCCTGCTTTGCCACAATGGTGCCCTCGTTTCCATGAGGCCCCGCTGTGTCACAATGGACTATGGTTCCGTGATGCTCCGTGGTGTCACCATGGTCTTCTTGAATCCGCCGTGTAACAATGGACCATTGGTTCCATGCGGCCTGGCCGTGTCACAATGGGCTCCTTGAGTCCATGATTCCCCACGGTGTCACAATGGAGCCTTGTTTCTAGGAGGTTCTGTACTGTCACAATTGTCTCCTTGATGCCATCAGCCCCTGCAGTGTCACATAGGCTCCTTGGTTCCATGAGGAACACAAAAGCTTTGCAGAAACATTGAGCCACAGCTGCTGAACACAGCTGGCAACATCTGCTGCATCAAAAGAGGGCTTCAAGCTGAGAATGGCACCAGCAGCTTCCATCTGCAACAGAGCCCCAGGGAAAGGACAGGCTGTGCCGGTCTGGACAAATCTGGAGGAAAATATCCTCTGGTTGAAGGCAGGTTACACCCAGCCCTCCCCCACCAGGTTCGGGAAAAAAGAATTTTCCTCGGAAGAAAGTGAAACAGATAGAAACTCTTTATTTAACAAACACACAGGAAAAGGATAACAATGCTAAATATTCAAACCTCTCGCTGTGGAGAGAAAGCTGGGATAATTGGAGAGTCCTTCCGTGTTTCAGTGGGGTCTCCTGAAACATCCCTAGACAGCGAGGCCCGTGGAAAGAAATAGGGAGCGATTCTTGAGAGAAGTTTCAGAGCTCTTTCTTCTCCAGCCACATGGGCGGGGCACTGCCAAAGAACTGAGCAATCCCGGGACAAGCAGGGCCCTCCTGGCACAGGGCAACACAAAATAACCAGTGCTGAACAGGATTAGGGCACATGTGAGCAGGGAGCAGGGAGACCCCGTGCCCAGGCCATGCCTCTACCCCAGGGTCCCCTCTCCCATGACCTCATGGCAGGGGGGAGGAACCCCAACACTTCTGGAGGTGTAGTCTCCCTCCTCCTCCTTGGAGCTGGCTCATGGGCCCACATTCAGGGCCCCCACCTCGGGCGAAAATTGTCCCAGTGTGGTCTGATGTTGAAACAGTCAAGAAGAGAAGAAGGGAAAAAAAACCCCCGAAGTCCCAGGAGAACAAAGTTCAACTCTCCATCTCCCTGCAGAGAAAAGGAGCTGAAAACTGGCTCAAAAGCAAGAAGGTTGCTTCCTGCACTCTTGCTGCAAGCAGGATGCAGAGGAGTGTGTATGTGTGTCCTTGAACAAACGCTCTGAGAAGTTTGTCCAGTTTTTTTTCCTCTCCCCCCTCTCAGGCTCAGTTGAAAGGCACAGAAATGCACCAAGTTAACTTCTGGGCATAGAGCAGCCATAGGGGATACACATCCTAAAGTCACCCCAAGACACAGGCACAGAGAATTCAGTGGAAAGACTCCGAGAATTCTGCTCCCAGAGATCATTCCTGCTCACACTGACCCTTGTAGAAAGGGGCCATCGTTCCAGGCAGCCTGTACTGAGCATGTGGCTCCTGAGCGGGGTTTGTTGTTTAGGAAACCTGCTCAGGCTTTTCCATTCTTTCCTTGCAAACAGGAAAACTTCTCCTGGGCCTGTGTGCAGGCAGAGGCCTGAGGAGAGCAGGTGGCACATGGTGCGCTGGGCTGGGACAGCCAGCTGCAGAGCTCAAGGGAAGAAGCCCAAAGTGGCACAATGGCTCCTTGCCTTCACATGCAACACCTGGGTCACAATGGTCTCCTTGATTCCATGAGGCCCCACTGTGTCACAATGGCTCCTTGGTTCCATGCGGTTCCGCAGTGTCACCATGGTCTCCTTTGATCCGCATTGTCATCATGGACAATTGGTTCCATGAGGCCCCGCAGTGTCACAATGGTCCCTTGGTTCCACAGGTTTGATGTTGTAACAATGGACTCCTTGCTTCTATGAGCTCGCCTGCTTTTTGCAGAGGTGTCTTTGGTTCCAACAAGGCCCCGCTGTGTCTCAGTGCACCCTGGCTTCCATGCGCATCTGGAGTATCACAAAGGCTCCTTGGTTGCACCAGGTCCTGCTGTGTCACAATGGATCCTGTGCTCCATGAGGCCCTCCAAAGTCATCATGGAGGCTTGCTTCCATGAGGTTCCATGATGTGCCAGTGGTCATCTTGCTTCCAGGAGTTTCCTTAGTGTCACAATGCTCTCCATGCTTCCATGATTCCCCACAATGTCCCAATGCTCTCCATGCTTCCATTAGGCCCTGCTTTGCCACAATGGTGCCCTCGTTTCCATGAGGCCCCGCTGTGTCACAATGGACGTATGGTTCCATGATGCTCCGTGGTGTCACCATGGTCTTCTTGAATCCGCAGTGTAACAATGAACCATTGGTTCCATGCGGCCTGGCCGTGTCACAATGGGCTCCTTGAGTCCATGATTCCCCACGGTGTCACAATGGAGCCTTGTTTCTAGGAGGTTCTGTACTGTCACAATTGTCTCCTTGATGCCATCAGCCCCTGCAGTGTCACATAGGCTCCTTGGTTCCATGAGGAACACAAAAGCTTTGCAGAAACATTGAGCCACAGCTGCTGAACACAGCTGGCAACATCTGCTGCATCAAAAGAGGGCTTCAAGCTGAGAATGGCACCAGCAGCTTCCATCTGCAACAGAGCCCCAGGGAAAGGACAGGCTGTGCCGGTCTGGACAAATGTGGAGGAAAATATCCTCTGGTAGAAGGCAGGTTACACCCAGCCCTCCCCCACCAGGTTCGGGAAAAAAGAATTTTCCTCGGAAGAAAGTGAAAGAGATAGAAACTCTTTATTTAACAAACACACAGCAAAAGGATAACAATGCTAAATATTCAAACCTCTCGCTGTGGAGAGAAAGCTGGGATAATTGGAGAGTCCTTCCGTGTTTCAGTGGGGTCTCCTGAAACATCCCTAGACAGCGAGGCCCGTGGAAAGAAATAGGGAGCGATTCTTGAGAGAAGTTTCAGAGCTCTTTCTTCTCCAGCCACATGGGCGGGGCACTGCCAAAGAACTGAGCAATCCCGGGACAAGCAGGGCCCTCCTGGCACAGGGCAACACAAAATAACCAGTGCTGAACAGGATTAGGGCACATGTGAGCAGGGAGCAGGGAGACCCTGTGCCCAGGCCATGCCTCTACCCCAGGGTCCCCTCTCCCATGACCTCATGGCAGGGGGGAGGAACCCCAACACTTCTGGAGGTGTAGTCTCCCTCCTCCTCCTTGGAGCTGGCTCATGGGCCCACATTCAGGGCCCCCACCTCGGGCGAAAATTGTCCCAGTGTGGTCTGATGTTGAAACAGTCAAGAAGAGAAGAAGGGAAAAAAAAACCCCGAAGTCCCAGGAGAACAAAGTTCAACTCTCCATCTCCCTGCAGAGAAAAGGAGCTGAAAACTGGCTCAAAAGCAAGAAGGTTGCTTCCTGCACTCTTGCTGCAAGCAGGATGCAGAGGAGTGTGTATGTGTGTCCTTGAACAAACGCTCTGAGAAGTTTGTCCAGTTTTTTTTCCTCTCCCCCCTCTCAGGCTCAGTTGAAAGGCACAGAAATGCACCAAGTTAACTTCTGGGCATAGAGCAGCCATAGGGGATACACATCCTAAAGTCACCCCAAGACACAGGCACAGAGAATTCAGTGGAAAGACTCCGAGAATTCTGCTCCCAGAGATCATTCCTGCTCACACTGACCCTTGTAGAAAGGGGCCATCGTTCCAGGCAGCCTGTACTGAGCATGTGGCTCCTGAGCGGGCTTTGTTGTTTAGGAAACCTGCTCAGGCTTTTCCATTCTTTCCTTGCAAACAGGAAAACTTCTCCTGGGCCTGTGTGCAGGCAGAGGCCTGAGGAGAGCAGGTGGCACATGGTGCGCTGGGCTGGGACAGCCAGCTGCAGAGCTCAAGGGAAGAAGCCCAAAGTGGCACAATGGCTCCTTGCCTTCACATGCAACACCTGGGTCACAATGGTCTCCTTGATTCCATGAGGCCCCACTGTGTCACAATGGCTCCTTGGTTCCATGCGGTTCCGCAGTGTCACCATGGTCTCCTTTGATCCGCATTGTCATCATGGACAATTGGTTCCATGAGGCCCCGCAGTGTCACAATGGTCCCTTGGTTCCACAGGTTTGATGTTGTAACAATGGACTCCTTGCTTCTATGAGCTCGCCTGCTTTTTGCAGAGGTGTCTTTGGTTCCAACAAGGCCCCGCTGTGTCTCAGTGCACCCTGGCTTCCATGCGGATCTGGAGTATCACAAAGACTCCTTGGTTGCACCAGGTCCTGCTGTGTCACAATGGATCCTGTGCTCCATGAGGCCCTCCAAAGTCATCATGGAGGCTTGCTTCCATGAGGTTCCATGATGTGCCAGTGGTCATCTTGGTTCCAGGAGTTTCCTTAGTGTCACAATGCTCTCCATGCTTCCATGATTCCCCACAATGTCCCAATGCTCTCCATGCTTCCATTAGGCCCTGCTTTGCCACAATGGTGCCCTCGTTTCCATGAGGCCCCGCTGTGTCACAATGGACTATGGTTCCGTGATGCTCCGTGGTGTCACCATGGTCTTCTTGAATCCGCCGTGTAACAATGGACCATTGGTTCCATGCGGCCTGGCCGTGTCACAATGGGCTCCTTGAGTCCATGATTCCCCACGGTGTCACAATGGAGCCTTGTTTCTAGGAGGTTCTGTACTGTCACAATTGTCTCCTTGATGCCATCAGCCCCTGCAGTGTCACATAGGCTCCTTGGTTCCATGAGGAACACAAAAGCTTTGCAGAAACATTGAGCCACAGCTGCTGAACACAGCTGGCAACATCTGCTGCATCAAAAGAGGGCTTCAAGCTGAGAATGGCACCAGCAGCTTCCATCTGCAACAGAGCCCCAGGGAAAGGACAGGCTGTGCCGGTCTGGACAAATCTGGAGGAAAATATCCTCTGGTTGAAGGCAGGTTACACCCAGCCCTCCCCCACCAGGTTCGGGAAAAAAGAATTTTCCTTGGAAGAAAGTGAAAGAGATAGAAACTATTTATTTAACAAACACACAGGAAAAGGATAACAATGCTAAATATTCAAACCTCTCGCTGTGGAGAGAAAGCTGGGATAATTGGAGAGTCCTTCCGTGTTTCAGTGGGGTCTCCTGAAACATCCCTAGACAGCGAGGCCCGTGGAAAGAAATAGGGAGCGATTCTTGAGAGAAGTTTCAGAGCTCTTTCTTCTCCAGCCACATGGGCGGGGCACTGCCAAAGAACTGAGCAATCCCGGGACAAGCAGGGCCCTCCTGGCACAGGGCAACACAAAATAACCAGTGCTGAACAGGATTAGGGCACATGTGAGCAGGGAGCAGGGAGACCCTGTGCCCAGGCCATGCCTCTACCCCAGGGTCCCCTCTCCCATGACCTCATGGCAGGGGGGAGGAACCCCAACACTTCTGGAGGTGTAGTCTCCCTCCTCCTCCTTGGAGCTGGCTCATGGGCCCACATTCAGGGCCCCCACCTCGGGCGAAAATTGTCCCAGTGTGGTCTGATGTTGAAACAGTCAAGAAGAGAAGAAGGGAAAAAAACCCCCAAAGTCCCAGGAGAACAAAGTTCAACTCTCCATCTCCCTGCAGAGAAAAGGAGCTGAAAACTGGCTCAAAAGCAAGAAGGTTGCTTCCTCCACCCTTGCTGCAAGCAGGATGCAGAGGAGTGTGTATGTGTGTCCTTGAACAAACGCTCTGAGAAGTTTGTCCGGTTTTTTTTCCTCTCCCCCCTCTCAGGCTCAGTTGAAAGGCACAGAAATGCACCAAGTTAACTTCTGGGCATAGAGCAGCCATAGGGGATACACATCCTAAAGTCACCCCAAGACACAGGCACAGAGAATTCAGTGGAAAGACTCTGAGAATTCTGCTCCCAGAGATCATTCCTGCTCACACTGACCCTTGTAGAAAGGGGCCATCGTTCCAGGCAGCCTGTACTGAGCATGTGGCTCCTGAGCGGGGTTTGTTGTTTAGGAAACCTGCTCAGGCTTTTCCATTCTTTCCTTGCAAACAGGAAAACTTCTCCTGGGGCTGTGTGCAGGCAGAGCCCTGAGGAGAGCAGGTGGCACATGGTGCGCAGGGCTGGGACAGCCAGCTGCAGAGCTCAAGGGAAGAAGCCCAAAGAGTCACAATGGCTCCTTGCCTTCACATGCAACACCTGGGTCACAATGGTCTCCTTGATTCCATGAGGCCCCACTGTGTCACAATGGCTCCTTGGTTCCATGCGGTTCCGCAGTGTCACCATGGTCTCCTTTGATCCGCATTGTCATCATGGACAATTGGTTCCATGAGGCCCCGCAGTGTCACAATGGTCCCTTGGTTCCACAGGTTTGATGTTGTAACAATGGACTCCTTGCTTCTATGAGCTCGCCTGCTTTTTGCAGAGGTGTCTTTGGTTCCAACAAGGCCCCGCTGTGTCTCAGTGCACCCTGGCTTCCATGCGCATCTGGAGTATCACAAAGGCTCCTTGGTTGCACCAGGTCCTGCTGTGTCACAATGGATCCTGTGCTCCATGAGGCCCTCCAAAGTCATCATGGAGGCTTGCTTCCATGAGGTTCCATGATGTGCCAGTGGTCATCTTGCTTCCAGGAGTTTCCTTAGTGTCACAATGCTCTCCATGCTTCCATGATTCCCCACAATGTCCCAATGCTCTCCATGCTTCCATTAGGCCCTGCTTTGCCACAATGGTGCCCTCGTTTCCATGAGGCCCCGCTGTGTCACAATGGACTATGGTTCCGTGATGCTCCGTGGTGTCACCATGGTCTTCTTGAATCCGCCGTGTAACAATGGACCATTGGTTCCATGCGGCCTGGCCGTGTCACAATGGGCTCCTTGAGTCCATGATTCCCCACGGTGTCACAATGGAGCCTTGTTTCTAGGAGGTTCTGTACTGTCACAATTGTCTCCTTGATGCCATCAGCCCCTGCAGTGTCACATAGGCTCCTTGGTTCCATGAGGAACACAAAAGCTTTGCAGAAACATTGAGCCACAGCTGCTGAACACAGCTGGCAACATCTGCTGCATCAAAAGAGGGCTTCAAGCTGAGAATGGCACCAGCAGCTTCCATCTGCAACAGAGCCCCAGGGAAAGGACAGGCTGTGCCGGTCTGGACAAATCTGGAGGAAAATATCCTCTGGTTGAAGGCAGGTTACACCCAGCCCTCCCCCACCAGGTTCGGGAAAAAAGAATTTTCCTCGGAAGAAAGTGAAACAGATAGAAACTCTTTATTTAACAAACACACAGGAAAAGGATAACAATGCTAAATATTCAAACCTCTCGCTGTGGAGAGAAAGCTGGGATAATTGGAGAGTCCTTCCGTGTTTCAGTGGGGTCTCCTGAAACATCCCTAGACAGCGAGGCCCGTGGAAAGAAATAGGGAGCGATTCTTGAGAGAAGTTTCAGAGCTCTTTCTTCTCCAGCCACATGGGCGGGGCACTGCCAAAGAACTGAGCAATCCCGGGACAAGCAGGGCCCTCCTGGCACAGGGCAACACAAAATAACCAGTGCTGAACAGGATTAGGGCACATGTGAGCAGGGAGCAGGGAGACCCCGTGCCCAGGCCATGCCTCTACCCCAGGGTCCCCTCTCCCATGACCTCATGGCAGGGGGGAGGAACCCCAACACTTCTGGAGGTGTAGTCTCCCTCCTCCTCCTTGGAGCTGGCTCATGGGCCCACATTCAGGGCCCCCACCTCGGGCGAAAATTGTCCCAGTGTGGTCTGATGTTGAAACAGTCAAGAAGAGAAGAAGGGAAAAAAACCCCCAAAGTCCCAGGAGAACAAAGTTCAACTCTCCATCTCCCTGCAGAGAAAAGGAGCTGAAAACTGGCTCAAAAGCAAGAAGGTTGCTTCCTCCACCCTTGCTGCAAGCAGGATGCAGAGGAGTGTGTATGTGTGTCCTTGAACAAACGCTCTGAGAAGTTTGTCCGGTTTTTTTTCCTCTCCCCCCTCTCAGGCTCAGTTGAAAGGCACAGAAATGCACCAAGTTAACTTCTGGGCATAGAGCAGCCATAGGGGATACACATCCTAAAGTCACCCCAAGACACAGGCACAGAGAATTCAGTGGAAAGACTCTGAGAATTCTGCTCCCAGAGATCATTCCTGCTCACACTGACCCTTGTAGAAAGGGGCCATCGTTCCAGGCAGCCTGTACTGAGCATGTGGCTCCTGAGCGGGGTTTGTTGTTTAGGAAACCTGCTCAGGCTTTTCCATTCTTTCCTTGCAAACAGGAAAACTTCTCCTGGGGCTGTGTGCAGGCAGAGCCCTGAGGAGAGCAGGTGGCACATGGTGCGCAGGGCTGGGACAGCCAGCTGCAGAGCTCAAGGGAAGAAGCCCAAAGAGTCACAATGGCTCCTTGCCTTCACATGCAACACCTGGGTCACAATGGTCTCCTTGATTCCATGAGGCCCCACTGTGTCACAATGGCTCCTTGGTTCCATGCGGTTCCGCAGTGTCACCATGGTCTCCTTTGATCCGCATTGTCATCATGGACAATTGGTTCCATGAGGCCCCGCAGTGTCACAATGGTCCCTTGGTTCCACAGGTTTGATGTTGTAACAATGGACTCCTTGCTTCTATGAGCTCGCCTGCTTTTTGCAGAGGTGTCTTTGGTTCCAACAAGGCCCCGCTGTGTCTCAGTGCACCCTGGCTTCCATGCGCATCTGGAGTATCACAAAGGCTCCTTGGTTGCACCAGGTCCTGCTGTGTCACAATGGATCCTGTGCTCCATGAGGCCCTCCAAAGTCATCATGGAGGCTTGCTTCCATGAGGTTCCATGATGTGCCAGTGGTCATCTTGCTTCCAGGAGTTTCCTTAGTGTCACAATGCTCTCCATGCTTCCATGATTCCCCACAATGTCCCAATGCTCTCCATGCTTCCATTAGGCCCTGCTTTGCCACAATGGTGCCCTCGTTTCCATGAGGCCCCGCTGTGTCACAATGGACGTATGGTTCCATGATGCTCCGTGGTGTCACCATGGTCTTCTTGAATCCGCCGTGTAACAATGGACCATTGGTTCCATGCGGCCTGGCCGTGTCACAATGGGCTCCTTGAGTCCATGATTCCCCACGGTGTCACAATGGAGCCTTGTTTCTAGGAGGTTCTGTACTGTCACAATTGTCTCCTTGATGCCATCAGCCCCTGCAGTGTCACATAGGCTCCTTGGTTCCATGAGGAACACAAAAGCTTTGCAGAAACATTGAGCCACAGCTGCTGAACACAGCTGGCAACATCTGCTGCATCAAAAGAGGGCTTCAAGCTGAGAATGGCACCAGCAGCTTCCATCTGCAACAGAGCCCCAGGGAAAGGACAGGCTGTGCCGGTCTGGACAAATCTGGAGGAAAATATCCTCTGGTTGAAGGCAGGTTACACCCAGCCCTCCCCCACCAGGTTCGGGAAAAAAGAATTTTCCTTGGAAGAAAGTGAAACAGATAGAAACTCTTTATTTAACAAACACACAGGAAAAGGATAACAATGCTAAATATTCAAACCTCTCGCTGTGGAGAGAAAGCTGGGATAATTGGAGAGTCCTTCCGTGTTTCAGTGGGGTCTCCTGAAACATCCCTAGACAGCGAGGCCCGTGGAAAGAAATAGGGAGCGATTCTTGAGAGAAGTTTCAGAGCTCTTTCTTCTCCAGCCACATGGGCGGGGCACTGCCAAAGAACTGAGCAATCCCGGGACAAGCAGGGCCCTCCTGGCACAGGGCAACACAAAATAACCAGTGCTGAACAGGATTAGGGCACATGTGAGCAGGGAGCAGGGAGACCCTGTGCCCAGGCCATGCCTCTACCCCAGGGTCCCCTCTCCCATGACCTCATGGCAGGGGGGAGGAACCCCAACACTTCTGGAGGTGTAGTCTCCCTCCTCCTCCTTGGAGCTGGCTCATGGGCCCACATTCAGGGCCCCCACCTCGGGCGAAAATTGTCCCAGTGTGGTCTGATGTTGAAACAGTCAAGAAGAGAAGAAGGGAAAAAAACCCCCAAAGTCCCAGGAGAACAAAGTTCAACTCTCCATCTCCCTGCAGAGAAAAGGAGCTGAAAACTGGCTCAAAAGCAAGAAGGTTGCTTCCTCCACCCTTGCTGCAAGCAGGATGCAGAGGAGTGTGTATGTGTGTCCTTGAACAAACGCTCTGAGAAGTTTGTCCGGTTTTTTTTCCTCTCCCCCCTCTCAGGCTCAGTTGAAAGGCACAGAAATGCACCAAGTTAACTTCTGGGCATAGAGCAGCCATAGGGGATACACATCCTAAAGTCACCCCAAGACACAGGCACAGAGAATTCAGTGGAAAGACTCTGAGAATTCTGCTCCCAGAGATCATTCCTGCTCACACTGACCCTTGTAGAAAGGGGCCATCGTTCCAGGCAGCCTGTACTGAGCATGTGGCTCCTGAGCGGGGTTTGTTGTTTAGGAAACCTGCTCAGGCTTTTCCATTCTTTCCTTGCAAACAGGAAAACTTCTCCTGGGGCTGTGTGCAGGCAGAGCCCTGAGGAGAGCAGGTGGCACATGGTGCGCAGGGCTGGGACAGCCAGCTGCAGAGCTCAAGGGAAGAAGCCCAAAGAGTCACAATGGCTCCTTGCCTTCACATGCAACACCTGGGTCACAATGGTCTCCTTGATTCCATGAGGCCCCACTGTGTCACAATGGCTCCTTGGTTCCATGCGGTTCCGCAGTGTCACCATGGTCTCCTTTGATCCGCATTGTCATCATGGACAATTGGTTCCATGAGGCCCCGCAGTGTCACAATGGTCCCTTGGTTCCACAGGTTTGATGTTGTAACAATGGACTCCTTGCTTCTATGAGCTCGCCTGCTTTTTGCAGAGGTGTCTTTGGTTCCAACAAGGCCCCGCTGTGTCTCAGTGCACCCTGGCTTCCATGCGCATCTGGAGTATCACAAAGGCTCCTTGGTTGCACCAGGTCCTGCTGTGTCACAATGGATCCTGTGCTCCATGAGGCCCTCCAAAGTCATCATGGAGGCTTGCTTCCATGAGGTTCCATGATGTGCCAGTGGTCATCTTGGTTCCAGGAGTTTCCTTAGTGTCACAATGCTCTCCATGCTTCCATGATTCCCCACAATGTCCCAATGCTCTCCATGCTTCCATTAGGCCCTGCTTTGCCACAATGGTGCCCTCGTTTCCATGAGGCCCCGCTGTGTCACAATGGACGTATGGTTCCATGATGCTCCGTGGTGTCACCATGGTCTTCTTGAATCCGCAGTGTAACAATGAACCATTGGTTCCATGCGGCCTGGCCGTGTCACAATGGGCTCCTTGAGTCCATGATTCCCCACGGTGTCACAATGGAGCCTTGTTTCTAGGAGGTTCTGTACTGTCACAATTGTCTCCTTGATGCCATCAGCCCCTGCAGTGTCACATAGGCTCCTTGGTTCCATGAGGAACACAAAAGCTTTGCAGAAACATTGAGCCACAGCTGCTGAACACAGCTGGCAACATCTGCTGCATCAAAAGAGGGCTTCAAGCTGAGAATGGCACCAGCAGCTTCCATCTGCAACAGAGACCCAGGGAAAGGACAGGCTGTGCCGGTCTGGACAAATGTGGAGGAAAATATCCTCTGGTAGAAGGCAGGTTACACCCAGCCCTCCCCCACCAGGTTCGGGAAAAAAGAATTTTCCTCGGAAGAAAGTGAAAGAGATAGAAACTCTTTATTTAACAAACACACAGCAAAAGGATAACAATGCTAAATATTCAAACCTCTCGCTGTGGAGAGAAAGCTGGGATAATTGGAGAGTCCTTCCGTGTTTCAGTGGGGTCTCCTGAAACATCCCTAGACAGCGAGGCCCGTGGAAAGAAATAGGGAGCAATTCTTGAGAGAAGTTTCAGAGCTCTTTCTTCTCCAGCCACATGGGCGGGGCACTGCCAAAGAACTGAGCAATCCCGGGACAAGCAGGGCCCTCCTGGCACAGGGCAACACAAAATAACCAGTGCTGAACAGGATTAGGGCACATGTGAGCAGGGAGCAGGGAGACCCCGTGCCCAGGCCATGCCTCTACCCCAGGGTCCCCTCTCCCATGACCTCATGGCAGGGGGGAGGAACCCCAACACTTCTGGAGGTGTAGTCTCCCTCCTCCTCCTTGGAGCTGGCTCATGGGCCCACATTCAGGGCCCCCACCTCGGGCGAAAATTGTCCCAGTGTGGTCTGATGTTGAAACAGTCAAGAAGAGAAGAAGGGAAAAAAAACCCCCGAAGTCCCAGGAGAACAAAGTTCAACTCTCCATCTCCCTGCAGAGAAAAGGAGCTGAAAACTGGCTCAAAAGCAAGAAGGTTGCTTCCTCCACCCTTGCTGCAAGCAGGATGCAGAGGAGTGTGTATGTGTGTCCTTGAACAAACGCTCTGAGAAGTTTGTCCAGTTTTTTTTCCTCTCCCCCCTCTCAGGCTCAGTTGAAAGGCACAGAAATGCACCAAGTTAACTTCTGGGCATAGAGCAGCCATAGGGGATACACATCCTAAAGTCACCCCAAGACACAGGCACAGAGAATTCAGTGGAAAGACTCCGAGAATTCTGCTCCCAGAGATCATTCCTGCTCACACTGACCCTTGTAGAAAGGGGCCATCGTTCCAGGCAGCCTGTACTGAGCATGTGGCTCCTGAGCGGGGTTTGTTGTTTAGGAAACCTGCTCAGGCTTTTCCATTCTTTCCTTGCAAACAGGAAAACTTCTCCTGGGCCTGTGTGCAGGCAGAGGCCTGAGGAGAGCAGGTGGCACATGGTGCGCTGGGCTGGGACAGCCAGCTGCAGAGCTCAAGGGAAGAAGCCCAAAGTGGCACAATGGCTCCTTGCCTTCACATGCAACACCTGGGTCACAATGGTCTCCTTGATTCCATGAGGCCCCACTGTGTCACAATGGCTCCTTGGTTCCATGCGGTTCCGCAGTGTCACCATGGTCTCCTTTGATCCGCATTGTCATCATGGACAATTGGTTCCATGAGGCCCCGCAGTGTCACAATGGTCCCTTGGTTCCACAGGTTTGATGTTGTAACAATGGACTCCTTGCTTCTATGAGCTCGCCTGCTTTTTGCAGAGGTGTCTTTGGTTCCAACAAGGCCCCGCTGTGTCTCAGTGCACCCTGGCTTCCATGCGGATCTGGAGTATCACAAAGACTCCTTGGTTGCACCAGGTCCTGCTGTGTCACAATGGATCCTGTGCTCCATGAGGCCCTCCAAAGTCATCATGGAGGCTTGCTTCCATGAGGTTCCATGATGTGCCAGTGGTCATCTTGCTTCCAGGAGTTTCCTTAGTGTCACAATGCTCTCCATGCTTCCATGATTCCCCACAATGTCCCAATGCTCTCCATGCTTCCATTAGGCCCTGCTTTGCCACAATGGTGCCCTCGTTTCCGTGAGGCCCCGCTGTGTCACAATGGACTATGGTTCCGTGATGCTCCGTGGTGTCACCATGGTCTTCTTGAATCCGCCGTGTAACAATGGACCATTGGTTCCATGCGGCCTGGCCGTGTCACAATGGGCTCCTTGAGTCCATGATTCCCCACGGTGTCACAATGGAGCCTTGTTTCTAGGAGGTTCTGTACTGTCACAATTGTCTCCTTGATGCCATCAGCCCCTGCAGTGTCACATAGGCTCCTTGGTTCCATGAGGAACACAAAAGCTTTGCAGAAACATTGAGCCACAGCTGCTGAACACAGCTGGCAACATCTGCTGCATCAAAAGAGGGCTTCAAGCTGAGAATGGCACCAGCAGCTTCCATCTGCAACAGAGCCCCAGGGAAAGGACAGGCTGTGCCGGTCTGGACAAATCTGGAGGAAAATATCCTCTGGTTGAAGGCAGGTTACACCCAGCCCTCCCCCACCAGGTTCGGGAAAAAAGAATTTTCCTTGGAAGAAAGTGAAACAGATAGAAACTCTTTATTTAACAAACACACAGGAAAAGGATAACAATGCTAAATATTCAAACCTCTCGCTGTGGAGAGAAAGCTGGGATAATTGGAGAGTCCTTCCGTGTTTCAGTGGGGTCTCCTGAAACATCCCTAGACAGCGAGGCCCGTGGAAAGAAATAGGGAGCGATTCTTGAGAGAAGTTTCAGAGCTCTTTCTTCTCCAGCCACATGGGCGGGGCACTGCCAAAGAACTGAGCAATCCCGGGACAAGCAGGGCCCTCCTGGCACAGGGCAACACAAAATAACCAGTGCTGAACAGGATTAGGCACATGTGAGCAGGGAGCAGGGAGACCCTGTGCCCAGGCCATGCCTCTACCCCAGGGTCCCCTCTCCCATGACCTCATGGCAGGGGGGAGGAACCCCAACACTTCTGGAGGTGTAGTCTCCCTCCTCCTCCTTGGAGCTGGCTCATGGGCCCACATTCAGGGCCCCCACCTCGGGCGAAAATTGTCCCAGTGTGGTCTGATGTTGAAACAGTCAAGAAGAGAAGAAGGGAAAAAAACCCCCAAAGTCCCAGGAGAACAAAGTTCAACTCTCCATCTCCCTGCAGAGAAAAGGAGCTGAAAACTGGCTCAAAAGCAAGAAGGTTGCTTCCTCCACCCTTGCTGCAAGCAGGATGCAGAGGAGTGTGTATGTGTGTCCTTGAACAAACGCTCTGAGAAGTTTGTCCGGTTTTTTTTCCTCTCCCCCCTCTCAGGCTCAGTTGAAAGGCACAGAAATGCACCAAGTTAACTTCTGGGCATAGAGCAGCCATAGGGGATACACATCCTAAAGTCACCCCAAGACACAGGCACAGAGAATTCAGTGGAAAGACTCTGAGAATTCTGCTCCCAGAGATCATTCCTGCTCACACTGACCCTTGTAGAAAGGGGCCATCGTTCCAGGCAGCCTGTACTGAGCATGTGGCTCCTGAGCGGGGTTTGTTGTTTAGGAAACCTGCTCAGGCTTTTCCATTCTTTCCTTGCAAACAGGAAAACTTCTCCTGGGGCTGTGTGCAGGCAGAGCCCTGAGGAGAGCAGGTGGCACATGGTGCGCAGGGCTGGGACAGCCAGCTGCAGAGCTCAAGGGAAGAAGCCCAAAGAGTCACAATGGCTCCTTGCCTTCACATGCAACACCTGGGTCACAATGGTCTCCTTGATTCCATGAGGCCCCACTGTGTCACAATGGCTCCTTGGTTCCATGCGGTTCCGCAGTGTCACCATGGTCTCCTTTGATCCGCATTGTCATCATGGACAATTGGTTCCATGAGGCCCCGCAGTGTCACAATGGTCCCTTGGTTCCACAGGTTTGATGTTGTAACAATGGACTCCTTGCTTCTATGAGCTCGCCTGCTTTTTGCAGAGGTGTCTTTGGTTCCAACAAGGCCCCGCTGTGTCTCAGTGCACCCTGGCTTCCATGCGCATCTGGAGTATCACAAAGGCTCCTTGGTTGCACCAGGTCCTGCTGTGTCACAATGGATCCTGTGCTCCATGAGGCCCTCCAAAGTCATCATGGAGGCTTGCTTCCATGAGGTTCCATGATGTGCCAGTGGTCATCTTGCTTCCAGGAGTTTCCTTAGTGTCACAATGCTCTCCATGCTTCCATGATTCCCCACAATGTCCCAATGCTCTCCATGCTTCCATTAGGCCCTGCTTTGCCACAATGGTGCCCTCGTTTCCATGAGGCCCCGCTGTGTCACAATGGACTATGGTTCCGTGATGCTCCGTGGTGTCACCATGGTCTTCTTGAATCCGCCGTGTAACAATGGACCATTGGTTCCATGCGGCCTGGCCGTGTCACAATGGGCTCCTTGAGTCCATGATTCCCCACGGTGTCACAATGGAGCCTTGTTTCTAGGAGGTTCTGTACTGTCACAATTGTCTCCTTGATGCCATCAGCCCCTGCAGTGTCACATAGGCTCCTTGGTTCCATGAGGAACACAAAAGCTTTGCAGAAACATTGAGCCACAGCTGCTGAACACAGCTGGCAACATCTGCTGCATCAAAAGAGGGCTTCAAGCTGAGAATGGCACCAGCAGCTTCCATCTGCAACAGAGCCCCAGGGAAAGGACAGGCTGTGCCGGTCTGGACAAATCTGGAGGAAAATATCCTCTGGTTGAAGGCAGGTTACACCCAGCCCTCCCCCACCAGGTTCGGGAAAAAAGAATTTTCCTTGGAAGAAAGTGAAACAGATAGAAACTCTTTATTTAACAAACACACAGGAAAAGGATAACAATGCTAAATATTCAAACCTCTCGCTGTGGAGAGAAAGCTGGGATAATTGGAGAGTCCTTCCGTGTTTCAGTGGGGTCTCCTGAAACATCCCTAGACAGCGAGGCCCGTGGAAAGAAATAGGGAGCGATTCTTGAGAGAAGTTTCAGAGCTCTTTCTTCTCCAGCCACATGGGCGGGGCACTGCCAAAGAACTGAGCAATCCCGGGACAAGCAGGGCCCTCCTGGCACAGGGCAACACAAAATAACCAGTGCTGAACAGGATTAGGGCACATGTGAGCAGGGAGCAGGGAGACCCTGTGCCCAGGCCATGCCTCTACCCCAGGGTCCCCTCTCCCATGACCTCATGGCAGGGGGGAGGAACCCCAACACTTCTGGAGGTGTAGTCTCCCTCCTCCTCCTTGGAGCTGGCTCATGGGCCCACATTCAGGGCCCCCACCTCGGGCGAAAATTGTCCCAGTGTGGTCTGATGTTGAAACAGTCAAGAAGAGAAGAAGGGAAAAAAACCCCCAAAGTCCCAGGAGAACAAAGTTCAACTCTCCATCTCCCTGCAGAGAAAAGGAGCTGAAAACTGGCTCAAAAGCAAGAAGGTTGCTTCCTCCACCCTTGCTGCAAGCAGGATGCAGAGGAGTGTGTATGTGTGTCCTTGAACAAACGCTCTGAGAAGTTTGTCCGGTTTTTTTTCCTCTCCCCCCTCTCAGGCTCAGTTGAAAGGCACAGAAATGCACCAAGTTAACTTCTGGGCATAGAGCAGCCATAGGGGATACACATCCTAAAGTCACCCCAAGACACAGGCACAGAGAATTCAGTGGAAAGACTCTGAGAATTCTGCTCCCAGAGATCATTCCTGCTCACACTGACCCTTGTAGAAAGGGGCCATCGTTCCAGGCAGCCTGTACTGAGCATGTGGCTCCTGAGCGGGGTTTGTTGTTTAGGAAACCTGCTCAGGCTTTTCCATTCTTTCCTTGCAAACAGGAAAACTTCTCCTGGGGCTGTGTGCAGGCAGAGCCCTGAGGAGAGCAGGTGGCACATGGTGCGCAGGGCTGGGACAGCCAGCTGCAGAGCTCAAGGGAAGAAGCCCAAAGAGTCACAATGGCTCCTTGCCTTCACATGCAACACCTGGGTCACAATGGTCTCCTTGATTCCATGAGGCCCCACTGTGTCACAATGGCTCCTTGGTTCCATGCGGTTCCGCAGTGTCACCATGGTCTCCTTTGATCCGCATTGTCATCATGGACAATTGGTTCCATGAGGCCCCGCAGTGTCACAATGGTCCCTTGGTTCCACAGGTTTGATGTTGTAACAATGGACTCCTTGCTTCTATGAGCTCGCCTGCTTTTTGCAGAGGTGTCTTTGGTTCCAACAAGGCCCCGCTGTGTCTCAGTGCACCCTGGCTTCCATGCGCATCTGGAGTATCACAAAGGCTCCTTGGTTGCACCAGGTCCTGCTGTGTCACAATGGATCCTGTGCTCCATGAGGCCCTCCAAAGTCATCATGGAGGCTTGCTTCCATGAGGTTCCATGATGTGCCAGTGGTCATCTTGCTTCCAGGAGTTTCCTTAGTGTCACAATGCTCTCCATGCTTCCATGATTCCCCACAATGTCCCAATGCTCTCCATGCTTCCATTAGGCCCTGCTTTGCCACAATGGTGCCCTCGTTTCCATGAGGCCCCGCTGTGTCACAATGGACGTATGGTTCCATGATGCTCCGTGGTGTCACCATGGTCTTCTTGAATCCGCAGTGTAACAATGAACCATTGGTTCCATGCGGCCTGGCCGTGTCACAATGGGCTCCTTGAGTCCATGATTCCCCACGGTGTCACAATGGAGCCTTGTTTCTAGGAGGTTCTGTACTGTCACAATTGTCTCCTTGATGCCATCAGCCCCTGCAGTGTCACATAGGCTCCTTGGTTCCATGAGGAACACAAAAGCTTTGCAGAAACATTGAGCCACAGCTGCTGAACACAGCTGGCAACATCTGCTGCATCAAAAGAGGGCTTCAAGCTGAGAATGGCACCAGCAGCTTCCATCTGCAACAGAGACCCAGGGAAAGGACAGGCTGTGCCGGTCTGGACAAATGTGGAGGAAAATATCCTCTGGTAGAAGGCAGGTTACACCCAGCCCTCCCCCACCAGGTTCGGGAAAAAAGAATTTTCCTCGGAAGAAAGTGAAAGAGATAGAAACTCTTTATTTAACAAACACACAGCAAAAGGATAACAATGCTAAATATTCAAACCTCTCGCTGTGGAGAGAAAGCTGGGATAATTGGAGAGTCCTTCCGTGTTTCAGTGGGGTCTCCTGAAACATCCCTAGACAGCGAGGCCCGTGGAAAGAAATAGGGAGCGATTCTTGAGAGAAGTTTCAGAGCTCTTTCTTCTCCAGCCACATGGGCGGGGCACTGCCAAAGAACTGAGCAATCCCGGGACAAGCAGGGCCCTCCTGGCACAGGGCAACACAAAATAACCAGTGCTGAACAGGATTAGGGCACATGTGAGCAGGGAGCAGGGAGACCCCGTGCCCAGGCCATGCCTCTACCCCAGGGTCCCCTCTCCCATGACCTCATGGCAGGGGGGAGGAACCCCAACACTTCTGGAGGTGTAGTCTCCCTCCTCCTCCTTGGAGCTGGCTCATGGGCCCACATTCAGGGCCCCCACCTCGGGCGAAAATTGTCCCAGTGTGGTCTGATGTTGAAACAGTCAAGAAGAGAAGAAGGGAAAAAAAACCCCCGAAGTCCCAGGAGAACAAAGTTCAACTCTCCATCTCCCTGCAGAGAAAAGGAGCTGAAAACTGGCTCAAAAGCAAGAAGGTTGCTTCCTCCACCCTTGCTGCAAGCAGGATGCAGAGGAGTGTGTATGTGTGTCCTTGAACAAACGCTCTGAGAAGTTTGTCCAGTTTTTTTTCCTCTCCCCCCTCTCAGGCTCAGTTGAAAGGCACAGAAATGCACCAAGTTAACTTCTGGGCATAGAGCAGCCATAGGGGATACACATCCTAAAGTCACCCCAAGACACAGGCACAGAGAATTCAGTGGAAAGACTCCGAGAATTCTGCTCCCAGAGATCATTCCTGCTCACACTGACCCTTGTAGAAAGGGGCCATCGTTCCAGGCAGCCTGTACTGAGCATGTGGCTCCTGAGCGGGGTTTGTTGTTTAGGAAACCTGCTCAGGCTTTTCCATTCTTTCCTTGCAAACAGGAAAACTTCTCCTGGGCCTGTGTGCAGGCAGAGGCCTGAGGAGAGCAGGTGGCACATGGTGCGCTGGGCTGGGACAGCCAGCTGCAGAGCTCAAGGGAAGAAGCCCAAAGTGGCACAATGGCTCCTTGCCTTCACATGCAACACCTGGGTCACAATGGTCTCCTTGATTCCATGAGGCCCCACTGTGTCACAATGGCTCCTTGGTTCCATGCGGTTCCGCAGTGTCACCATGGTCTCCTTTGATCCGCATTGTCATCATGGACAATTGGTTCCATGAGGCCCCGCAGTGTCACAATGGTCCCTTGGTTCCACAGGTTTGATGTTGTAACAATGGACTCCTTGCTTCTATGAGCTCGCCTGCTTTTTGCAGAGGTGTCTTTGGTTCCAACAAGGCCCCGCTGTGTCTCAGTGCACCCTGGCTTCCATGCGGATCTGGAGTATCACAAAGACTCCTTGGTTGCACCAGGTCCTGCTGTGTCACAATGGATCCTGTGCTCCATGAGGCCCTCCAAAGTCATCATGGAGGCTTGCTTCCATGAGGTTCCATGATGTGCCAGTGGTCATCTTGGTTCCAGGAGTTTCCTTAGTGTCACAATGCTCTCCATGCTTCCATGATTCCCCACAATGTCCCAATGCTCTCCATGCTTCCATTAGGCCCTGCTTTGCCACAATGGTGCCCTCGTTTCCGTGAGGCCCCGCTGTGTCACAATGGACTATGGTTCCGTGATGCTCCGTGGTGTCACCATGGTCTTCTTGAATCCGCCGTGTAACAATGGACCATTGGTTCCATGCGGCCTGGCCGTGTCACAATGGGCTCCTTGAGTCCATGATTCCCCACGGTGTCACAATGGAGCCTTGTTTCTAGGAGGTTCTGTACTGTCACAATTGTCTCCTTGATGCCATCAGCCCCTGCAGTGTCACATAGGCTCCTTGGTTCCATGAGGAACACAAAAGCTTTGCAGAAACATTGAGCCACAGCTGCTGAACACAGCTGGCAACATCTGCTGCATCAAAAGAGGGCTTCAAGCTGAGAATGGCACCAGCAGCTTCCATCTGCAACAGAGCCCCAGGGAAAGGACAGGCTGTGCCGGTCTGGACAAATCTGGAGGAAAATATCCTCTGGTTGAAGGCAGGTTACACCCAGCCCTCCCCCACCAGGTTCGGGAAAAAAGAATTTTCCTTGGAAGAAAGTGAAACAGATAGAAACTCTTTATTTAACAAACACACAGGAAAAGGATAACAATGCTAAATATTCAAACCTCTCGCTGTGGAGAGAAAGCTGGGATAATTGGAGAGTCCTTCCGTGTTTCAGTGGGGTCTCCTGAAACATCCCTAGACAGCGAGGCCCGTGGAAAGAAATAGGGAGCGATTCTTGAGAGAAGTTTCAGAGCTCTTTCTTCTCCAGCCACATGGGCGGGGCACTGCCAAAGAACTGAGCAATCCCGGGACAAGCAGGGCCCTCCTGGCACAGGGCAACACAAAATAACCAGTGCTGAACAGGATTAGGGCACATGTGAGCAGGGAGCAGGGAGACCCTGTGCCCAGGCCATGCCTCTACCCCAGGGTCCCCTCTCCCATGACCTCATGGCAGGGGGGAGGAACCCCAACACTTCTGGAGGTGTAGTCTCCCTCCTCCTCCTTGGAGCTGGCTCATGGGCCCACATTCAGGGCCCCCACCTCGGGCGAAAATTGTCCCAGTGTGGTCTGATGTTGAAACAGTCAAGAAGAGAAGAAGGGAAAAAAAACCCCCAAAGTCCCAGGAGAACAAAGTTCAACTCTCCATCTCCCTGCAGAGAAAAGGAGCTGAAAACTGGCTCAAAAGCAAGAAGGTTGCTTCCTCCACCCTTGCTGCAAGCAGGATGCAGAGGAGTGTGTATGTGTGTCCTTGAACAAACGCTCTGAGAAGTTTGTCCGGTTTTTTTTCCTCTCCCCCCTCTCAGGCTCAGTTGAAAGGCACAGAAATGCACCAAGTTAACTTCTGGGCATAGAGCAGCCATAGGGGATACACATCCTAAAGTCACCCCAAGACACAGGCACAGAGAATTCAGTGGAAAGACTCTGAGAATTCTGCTCCCAGAGATCATTCCTGCTCACACTGACCCTTGTAGAAAGGGGCCATCGTTCCAGGCAGCCTGTACTGAGCATGTGGCTCCTGAGCGGGGTTTGTTGTTTAGGAAACCTGCTCAGGCTTTTCCATTCTTTCCTTGCAAACAGGAAAACTTCTCCTGGGCCTGTGTGCAGGCAGAGGCCTGAGGAGAGCAGGTGGCACATGGTGCGCTGGGCTGGGACAGCCAGCTGCAGAGCTCAAGGGAAGAAGCCCAAAGTGGCACAATGGCTACTTGCCTTCACATGCAACACCTGGGTCACAATGGTCTCCTTGATTCCATGAGGCCCCACTGTGTCACAATGGCTCCTTGGTTCCATGCGGTTCCGCAGTGTCACCATGGTCTCCTTTGATCCGCATTGTCATCATGGACAATTGGTTCCATGAGGCCCCGCAGTGTCACAATGGTCCCTTGGTTCCACAGGTTTGATGTTGTAACAATGGACTCCTTGCTTCTATGAGCTCGCCTGCTTTTTGCAGAGGTGTCTTTGGTTCCAACAAGGCCCCGCTGTGTCTCAGTGCACCCTGGCTTCCATGCGCATCTGGAGTATCACAAAGGCTCCTTGGTTGCACCAGGTCCTGCTGTGTCACAATGGATCCTGTGCTCCATGAGGCCCTCCAAAGTCATCATGGAGGCTTGCTTCCATGAGGTTCCATGATGTGCCAGTGGTCATCTTGCTTCCAGGAGTTTCCTTAGTGTCACAATGCTCTCCATGCTTCCATGATTCCCCACAATGTCCCAATGCTCTCCATGCTTCCATTAGGCCCTGCTTTGCCACAATGGTGCCCTCGTTTCCATGAGGCCCCGCTGTGTCACAATGGACGTATGGTTCCATGATGCTCCGTGGTGTCACCATGGTCTTCTTGAATCCGCAGTGTAACAATGAACCATTGGTTCCATGCGGCCTGGCCGTGTCACAATGGGCTCCTTGAGTCCATGATTCCCCACGGTGTCACAATGGAGCCTTGTTTCTAGGAGGTTCTGTACTGTCACAATTGTCTCCTTGATGCCATCAGCCCCTGCAGTGTCACATAGGCTCCTTGGTTCCATGAGGAACACAAAAGCTTTGCAGAAACATTGAGCCACAGCTGCTGAACACAGCTGGCAACATCTGCTGCATCAAAAGAGGGCTTCAAGCTGAGAATGGCACCAGCAGCTTCCATCTGCAACAGAGCCCCAGGGAAAGGACAGGCTGTGCCGGTCTGGACAAATCTGGAGGAAAATATCCTCTGGTTGAAGGCAGGTTACACCCAGCCCTCCCCCACCAGGTTCGGGAAAAAAGAATTTTCCTTGGAAGAAAGTGAAACAGATAGAAACTCTTTATTTAACAAACACCCAGGAAAAGGATAACAATGCTAAATATTCAAACCTCTCGCTGTGGAGAGAAAGCTGGGATAATTGGAGAGTCCTTCCGTGTTTCAGTGGGGTCTCCTGAAACATCCCTAGACAGCGAGGCCCGTGGAAAGAAATAGGGAGCGATTCTTGAGAGAAGTTTCAGAGCTCTTTCTTCTCCAGCCACATGGGCGGGGCACTGCCAAAGAACTGAGCAATCCCGGGACAAGCAGGGCCCTCCTGGCACAGGGCAACACAAAATAACCAGTGCTGAACAGGATTAGGGCACATGTGAGCAGGGAGCAGGGAGACCCTGTGCCCAGGCCATGCCTCTACCCCAGGGTCCCCTCTCCCATGACCTCATGGCAGGGGGGAGGAACCCCAACACTTCTGGAGGTGTAGTCTCCCTCCTCCTCCTTGGAGCTGGCTCATGGGCCCACATTCAGGGCCCCCACCTCGGGCGAAAATTGTCCCAGTGTGGTCTGATGTTGAAACAGTCAAGAAGAGAAGAAGGGAAAAAAACCCCCAAAGTCCCAGGAGAACAAAGTTCAACTCTCCATCTCCCTGCAGAGAAAAGGAGCTGAAAACTGGCTCAAAAGCAAGAAGGTTGCTTCCTCCACCCTTGCTGCAAGCAGGATGCAGAGGAGTGTGTATGTGTGTCCTTGAACAAACGCTCTGAGAAGTTTGTCCGGTTTTTTTTCCTCTCCCCCCTCTCAGGCTCAGTTGAAAGGCACAGAAATGCACCAAGTTAACTTCTGGGCATAGAGCAGCCATAGGGGATACACATCCTAAAGTCACCCCAAGACACAGGCACAGAGAATTCAGTGGAAAGACTCTGAGAATTCTGCTCCCAGAGATCATTCCTGCTCACACTGACCCTTGTAGAAAGGGGCCATCGTTCCAGGCAGCCTGTACTGAGCATGTGGCTCCTGAGCGGGGTTTGTTGTTTAGGAAACCTGCTCAGGCTTTTCCATTCTTTCCTTGCAAACAGGAAAACTTCTCCTGGGGCTGTGTGCAGGCAGAGCCCTGAGGAGAGCAGGTGGCACATGGTGCGCAGGGCTGGGACAGCCAGCTGCAGAGCTCAAGGGAAGAAGCCCAAAGAGTCACAATGGCTCCTTGCCTTCACATGCAACACCTGGGTCACAATGGTCTCCTTGATTCCATGAGGCCCCACTGTGTCACAATGGCTCCTTGGTTCCATGCGGTTCCGCAGTGTCACCATGGTCTCCTTTGATCCGCATTGTCATCATGGACAATTGGTTCCATGAGGCCCCGCAGTGTCACAATGGTCCCTTGGTTCCACAGGTTTGATGTTGTAACAATGGACTCCTTGCTTCTATGAGCTCGCCTGCTTTTTGCAGAGGTGTCTTTGGTTCCAACAAGGCCCCGCTGTGTCTCAGTGCACCCTGGCTTCCATGCGCATCTGGAGTATCACAAAGGCTCCTTGGTTGCACCAGGTCCTGCTGTGTCACAATGGATCCTGTGCTCCATGAGGCCCTCCAAAGTCATCATGGAGGCTTGCTTCCATGAGGTTCCATGATGTGCCAGTGGTCATCTTGCTTCCAGGAGTTTCCTTAGTGTCACAATGCTCTCCATGCTTCCATGATTCCCCACAATGTCCCAATGCTCTCCATGCTTCCATTAGGCCCTGCTTTGCCACAATGGTGCCCTCGTTTCCATGAGGCCCCGCTGTGTCACAATGGACGTATGGTTCCATGATGCTCCGTGGTGTCACCATGGTCTTCTTGAATCCGCAGTGTAACAATGAACCATTGGTTCCATGCGGCCTGGCCGTGTCACAATGGGCTCCTTGAGTCCATGATTCCCCACGGTGTCACAATGGAGCCTTGTTTCTAGGAGGTTCTGTACTGTCACAATTGTCTCCTTGATGCCATCAGCCCCTGCAGTGTCACAAAGGCTCCTTGGTTCCATGAGGAACACAAAAGCTTTGCAGAAACATTGAGCCACAGCTGCTGAACACAGCTGGCAACATCTGCTGCATCAAAAGAGGGCTTCAAGCTGAGAATGGCACCAGCAGCTTCCATCTGCAACAGAGACCCAGGGAAAGGACAGGCTGTGCCGGTCTGGACAAATGTGGAGGAAAATTCCTCTGGTAGAAGGCAGGTTACACCCAGCCCTCCCCCACCAGGTTCGGGAAAAAAGAATTTTCCTCGGAAGAAAGTGAAAGAGATAGAAACTCTTTATTTAACAAACACACAGCAAAAGGATAACAATGCTAAATATTCAAACCTCTCGCTGTGGAGAGAAAGCTGGGATAATTGGAGAGTCCTTCCGTGTTTCAGTGGGGTCTCCTGAAACATCCCTAGACAGCGAGGCCCGTGGAAAGAAATAGGGAGCGATTCTTGAGAGAAGTTTCAGAGCTCTTTCTTCTCCAGCCACATGGGCGGGGCACTGCCAAAGAACTGAGCAATCCCAGGACAAGCAGGGCCCTCCTGGCACAGGGCAACACAAAATAACCAGTGCTGAACAGGATTAGGGCACATGTGAGCAGGGAGCAGGGAGACCCCGTGCCCAGGCCATGCCTCTACCCCAGGGTCCCCTCTCCCATGACCTCATGGCAGGGGGGAGGAACCCCAACACTTCTGGAGGTGTAGTCTCCCTCCTCCTCCTTGGAGCTGGCTCATGGGCCCACATTCAGGGCCCCCACCTCGGGCGAAAATTGTCCCAGTGTGGTCTGATGTTGAAACAGTCAAGAAGAGAAGAAGGGAAAAAAAACCCCCGAAGTCCCAGGAGAACAAAGTTCAACTCTCCATCTCCCTGCAGAGAAAAGGAGCTGAAAACTGGCTCAAAAGCAAGAAGGTTGCTTCCTCCACCCTTGCTGCAAGCAGGATGCAGAGGAGTGTGTATGTGTGTCCTTGAACAAACGCTCTGAGAAGTTTGTCCAGTTTTTTTTCCTCTCCCCCCTCTCAGGCTCAGTTGAAAGGCACAGAAATGCACAAAGTTAACTTCGGGGCATAGAGCAGCCATAGGGGATACACATCCTAAAGTCACCCCAAGACACAGGCACAGAGAATTCAGTGGAAAGACTCCGAGAATTCTGCTCCCAGAGATCATTCCTGCTCACACTGACCCTTGTAGAAAGGGGCCATCGTTCCAGGCAGCCTGTACTGAGCATGTGGCTCCTGAGCGGGGTTTGTTGTTTAGGAAACCTGCTCAGGCTTTTCCATTCTTTCCTTGCAAACAGGAAAACTTCTCCTGGGCCTGTGTGCAGGCAGAGCCCTGAGGAGAGCAGGTGGCACATGGTGCGCTGGGCTGGGACAGCCAGCTGCAGAGCTCAAGGGAAGAAGCCCAAAGTGGCACAATGGCTCCTTGCCTTCACATGCAACACCTGGGTCACAATGGTCTCCTTGATTCCATGAGGCCCCACTGTGTCACAATGGCTCCTTGGTTCCATGCGGTTCCGCAGTGTCACCATGGTCTCCTTTGATCCGCATTGTCATCATGGACAATTGGTTCCATGAGGCCCCGCAGTGTCACAATGGTCCCTTGGTTCCACAGGTTTGATGTTGTAACAATGGACTCCTTGCTTCTATGAGCTCGCCTGCTTTTTGCAGAGGTGTCTTTGGTTCCAACAAGGCCCCGCTGTGTCTCAGTGCACCCTGGCTTCCATGCGCATCTGGAGTATCACAAAGGCTCCTTGGTTGCACCAGGTCCTGCTGTGTCACAATGGATCCTGTGCTCCATGAGGCCCTCCAAAGTCATCATGGAGGCTTGCTTCCATGAGGTTCCATGATGTGCCAGTGGTCATCTTGCTTCCAGGAGTTTCCTTAGTGTCACAATGCTCTCCATGCTTCCATGATTCCCCACAATGTCCCAATGCTCTCCATGCTTCCATTAGGCCCTGCTTTGCCACAATGGTGCCCTCGTTTCCATGAGGCCCCGCTGTGTCACAATGGACGTATGGTTCCATGATGCTCCGTGGTGTCACCATGGTCTTCTTGAATCCGCAGTGTAACAATGAACCATTGGTTCCATGCGGCCTGGCCGTGTCACAATGGGCTCCTTGAGTCCATGATTCCCCACGGTGTCACAATGGAGCCTTGTTTCTAGGAGGTTCTGTACTGTCACAATTGTCTCCTTGATGCCATCAGCCCCTGCAGTGTCACATAGGCTCCTTGGTTCCATGAGGAACACAAAAGCTTTGCAGAAACATTGAGCCACAGCTGCTGAACACAGCTGGCAACATCTGCTGCATCAAAAGAGGGCTTCAAGCTGAGAATGGCACCAGCAGCTTCCATCTGCAACAGAGCCCCAGGGAAAGGACAGGCTGTGCCGGTCTGGACAAATCTGGAGGAAAATATCCTCTGGTTGAAGGCAGGTTACACCCAGCCCTCCCCCACCAGGTTCGGGAAAAAAGAATTTTCCTTGGAAGAAAGTGAAACAGATAGAAACTCTTTATTTAACAAACACACAGCAAAAGGATAACAATGCTAAATATTCAAACCTCTCGCTGTGGAGAGAAAGCTGGGATAATTGGAGAGTCCTTCCGTGTTTCAGTGGGGTCTCCTGAAACATCCCTAGACAGCGAGGCCCGTGGAAAGAAATAGGGAGCGATTCTTGAGAGAAGTTTCAGAGCTCTTTCTTCTCCAGCCACATGGGCGGGGCACTGCCAAAGAACTGAGCAATCCCGGGACAAGCAGGGCCCTCCTGGCACAGGGCAACACAAAATAACCAGTGCTGAACAGGATTAGGGCACATGTGAGCAGGGAGCAGGGAGACCCTGTGCCCAGGCCATGCCTCTACCCCAGGGTCCCCTCTCCCATGACCTCATGGCAGGGGGGAGGAACCCCAACACTTCTGGAGGTGTAGTCTCCCTCCTCCTCCTTGGAGCTGGCTCATGGGCCCACATTCAGGGCCCCCACCTCGGGCGAAAATTGTCCCAGTGTGGTCTGATGTTGAAACAGTCAAGAAGAGAAGAAGGGAAAAAAACCCCCAAAGTCCCAGGAGAACAAAGTTCAACTCTCCATCTCCCTGCAGAGAAAAGGAGCTGAAAACTGGCTCAAAAGCAAGAAGGTTGCTTCCTCCACCCTTGCTGCAAGCAGGATGCAGAGGAGTGTGTATGTGTGTCCTTGAACAAACGCTCTGAGAAGTTTGTCCGGTTTTTTTTCCTCTCCCCCCTCTCAGGCTCAGTTGAAAGGCACAGAAATGCACCAAGTTAACTTCTGGGCATAGAGCAGCCATAGGGGATACACATCCTAAAGTCACCCCAAGACACAGGCACAGAGAATTCAGTGGAAAGACTCTGAGAATTCTGCTCCCAGAGATCATTCCTGCTCACACTGACCCTTGTAGAA
Organism: Aphelocoma coerulescens; assembly: GCF_041296385.1. Taxonomy (NCBI): domain Eukaryota; kingdom Metazoa; phylum Chordata; class Aves; order Passeriformes; family Corvidae; genus Aphelocoma; species Aphelocoma coerulescens. The sequence continues at coordinate 3,380,159 of NW_027183804.1, read as the reverse complement.
AGGGGCCATCGTTCCAGGCAGCCTGTACTGAGCATGTGGCTCCTGAGCGGGGTTTGTTGTTTAGGAAACCTGCTCAGGCTTTTCCATTCTTTCCTTGCAAACAGGAAAACTTCTCCTGGGGCTGTGTGCAGGCAGAGCCCTGAGGAGAGCAGGTGGCACATGGTGCGCAGGGCTGGGACAGCCAGCTGCAGAGCTCAAGGGAAGAAGCCCAAAGAGTCACAATGGCTCCTTGCCTTCACATGCAACACCTGGGTCACAATGGTCTCCTTGATTCCATGAGGCCCCACTGTGTCACAATGGCTCCTTGGTTCCATGCGGTTCCGCAGTGTCACCATGGTCTCCTTTGATCCGCATTGTCATCATGGACAATTGGTTCCATGAGGCCCCGCAGTGTCACAATGGTCCCTTGGTTCCACAGGTTTGATGTTGTAACAATGGACTCCTTGCTTCTATGAGCTCGCCTGCTTTTTGCAGAGGTGTCTTTGGTTCCAACAAGGCCCCGCTGTGTCTCAGTGCACCCTGGCTTCCATGCGCATCTGGAGTATCACAAAGGCTCCTTGGTTGCACCAGGTCCTGCTGTGTCACAATGGATCCTGTGCTCCATGAGGCCCTCCAAAGTCATCATGGAGGCTTGCTTCCATGAGGTTCCATGATGTGCCAGTGGTCATCTTGCTTCCAGGAGTTTCCTTAGTGTCACAATGCTCTCCATGCTTCCATGATTCCCCACAATGTCCCAATGCTCTCCATGCTTCCATTAGGCCCTGCTTTGCCACAATGGTGCCCTCGTTTCCATGAGGCCCCGCTGTGTCACAATGGACGTATGGTTCCATGATGCTCCGTGGTGTCACCATGGTCTTCTTGAATCCGCAGTGTAACAATGAACCATTGGTTCCATGCGGCCTGGCCGTGTCACAATGGGCTCCTTGAGTCCATGATTCCCCACGGTGTCACAATGGAGCCTTGTTTCTAGGAGGTTCTGTACTGTCACAATTGTCTCCTTGATGCCATCAGCCCCTGCAGTGTCACAAAGGCTCCTTGGTTCCATGAGGAACACAAAAGCTTTGCAGAAACATTGAGCCACAGCTGCTGAACACAGCTGGCAACATCTGCTGCATCAAAAGAGGGCTTCAAGCTGAGAATGGCACCAGCAGCTTCCATCTGCAACAGAGACCCAGGGAAAGGACAGGCTGTGCCGGTCTGGACAAATGTGGAGGAAAATTCCTCTGGTAGAAGGCAGGTTACACCCAGCCCTCCCCCACCAGGTTCGGGAAAAAAGAATTTTCCTCGGAAGAAAGTGAAAGAGATAGAAACTCTTTATTTAACAAACACACAGCAAAAGGATAACAATGCTAAATATTCAAACCTCTCGCTGTGGAGAGAAAGCTGGGATAATTGGAGAGTCCTTCCGTGTTTCAGTGGGGTCTCCTGAAACATCCCTAGACAGCGAGGCCCGTGGAAAGAAATAGGGAGCGATTCTTGAGAGAAGTTTCAGAGCTCTTTCTTCTCCAGCCACATGGGCGGGGCACTGCCAAAGAACTGAGCAATCCCAGGACAAGCAGGGCCCTCCTGGCACAGGGCAACACAAAATAACCAGTGCTGAACAGGATTAGGGCACATGTGAGCAGGGAGCAGGGAGACCCCGTGCCCAGGCCATGCCTCTACCCCAGGGTCCCCTCTCCCATGACCTCATGGCAGGGGGGAGGAACCCCAACACTTCTGGAGGTGTAGTCTCCCTCCTCCTCCTTGGAGCTGGCTCATGGGCCCACATTCAGGGCCCCCACCTCGGGCGAAAATTGTCCCAGTGTGGTCTGATGTTGAAACAGTCAAGAAGAGAAGAAGGGAAAAAAAACCCCCGAAGTCCCAGGAGAACAAAGTTCAACTCTCCATCTCCCTGCAGAGAAAAGGAGCTGAAAACTGGCTCAAAAGCAAGAAGGTTGCTTCCTCCACCCTTGCTGCAAGCAGGATGCAGAGGAGTGTGTATGTGTGTCCTTGAACAAACGCTCTGAGAAGTTTGTCCAGTTTTTTTTCCTCTCCCCCCTCTCAGGCTCAGTTGAAAGGCACAGAAATGCACAAAGTTAACTTCGGGGCATAGAGCAGCCATAGGGGATACACATCCTAAAGTCACCCCAAGACACAGGCACAGAGAATTCAGTGGAAAGACTCCGAGAATTCTGCTCCCAGAGATCATTCCTGCTCACACTGACCCTTGTAGAAAGGGGCCATCGTTCCAGGCAGCCTGTACTGAGCATGTGGCTCCTGAGCGGGGTTTGTTGTTTAGGAAACCTGCTCAGGCTTTTCCATTCTTTCCTTGCAAACAGGAAAACTTCTCCTGGGCCTGTGTGCAGGCAGAGCCCTGAGGAGAGCAGGTGGCACATGGTGCGCTGGGCTGGGACAGCCAGCTGCAGAGCTCAAGGGAAGAAGCCCAAAGTGGCACAATGGCTCCTTGCCTTCACATGCAACACCTGGGTCACAATGGTCTCCTTGATTCCATGAGGCCCCACTGTGTCACAATGGCTCCTTGGTTCCATGCGGTTCCGCAGTGTCACCATGGTCTCCTTTGATCCGCATTGTCATCATGGACAATTGGTTCCATGAGGCCCCGCAGTGTCACAATGGTCCCTTGGTTCCACAGGTTTGATGTTGTAACAATGGACTCCTTGCTTCTATGAGCTCGCCTGCTTTTTGCAGAGGTGTCTTTGGTTCCAACAAGGCCCCGCTGTGTCTCAGTGCACCCTGGCTTCCATGCGCATCTGGAGTATCACAAAGGCTCCTTGGTTGCACCAGGTCCTGCTGTGTCACAATGGATCCTGTGCTCCATGAGGCCCTCCAAAGTCATCATGGAGGCTTGCTTCCATGAGGTTCCATGATGTGCCAGTGGTCATCTTGCTTCCAGGAGTTTCCTTAGTGTCACAATGCTCTCCATGCTTCCATGATTCCCCACAATGTCCCAATGCTCTCCATGCTTCCATTAGGCCCTGCTTTGCCACAATGGTGCCCTTGTTTCCATGAGGCCCCGCTGTGTCACAATGGACTATGGTTCCGTGATGCTCCGTGGTGTCACCATGGTCTTCTTGAATCCGCCGTGTAACAATGGACCATTGGTTCCATGCGGCCTGGCCGTGTCACAATGGGCTCCTTGAGTCCATGATTCCCCACGGTGTCACAATGGAGCCTTGTTTCTAGGAGGTTCTGTACTGTCACAATTGTCTCCTTGATGCCATCAGCCCCTGCAGTGTCACATAGGCTCCTTGGTTCCATGAGGAACACAAAAGCTTTGCAGAAACATTGAGCCACAGCTGCTGAACACAGCTGGCAACATCTGCTGCATCAAAAGAGGGCTTCAAGCTGAGAATGGCACCAGCAGCTTCCATCTGCAACAGAGCCCCAGGGAAAGGACAGGCTGTGCCGGTCTGGACAAATCTGGAGGAAAATATCCTCTGGTTGAAGGCAGGTTACACCCAGCCCTCCCCCACCAGGTTCGGGAAAAAAGAATTTTCCTCGGAAGAAAGTGAAAGAGATAGAAACTCTTTATTTAACAAACACACAGCAAAAGGATAACAATGCTAAATATTCAAACCTCTCGCTGTGGAGAGAAAGCTGGGATAATTGGAGAGTCCTTCCGTGTTTCAGTGGGGTCTCCTGAAACATCCCTAGACAGCGAGGCCCGTGGAAAGAAATAGGGAGCGATTCTTGAGAGAAGTTTCAGAGCTCTTTCTTCTCCAGCCACATGGGCGGGGCACTGCCAAAGAACTGAGCAATCCCGGGACAAGCAGGGCCCTCCTGGCACAGGGCAACACAAAATAACCAGTGCTGAACAGGATTAGGGCACATGTGAGCAGGGAGCAGGGAGACCCCGTGCCCAGGCCATGCCTCTACCCCAGGGTCCCCTCTCCCATGACCTCATGGCAGGGGGGAGGAACCCCAACACTTCTGGAGGTGTAGTCTCCCTCCTCCTCCTTGGAGCTGGCTCATGGGCCCACATTCAGGGCCCCCACCTCGGGCGAAAATTGTCCCAGTGTGGTCTGATGTTGAAACAGTCAAGAAGAGAAGAAGGGAAAAAAAACCCCCGAAGTCCCAGGAGAACAAAGTTCAACTCTCCATCTCCCTGCAGAGAAAAGGAGCTGAAAACTGGCTCAAAAGCAAGAAGGTTGCTTCCTGCACTCTTGCTGCAAGCAGGATGCAGAGGAGTGTGTATGTGTGTCCTTGAACAAACGCTCTGAGAAGTTTGTCCAGTTTTTTTTCCTCTCCCCCCTCTCAGGCTCAGTTGAAAGGCACAGAAATGCACCAAGTTAACTTCTGGGCATAGAGCAGCCATAGGGGATACACATCCTAAAGTCACCCCAAGACACAGGCACAGAGAATTCAGTGGAAAGACTCCGAGAATTCTGCTCCCAGAGATCATTCCTGCTCACACTGACCCTTGTAGAAAGGGGCCATCGTTCCAGGCAGCCTGTACTGAGCATGTGGCTCCTGAGCGGGGTTTGTTGTTTAGGAAACCTGCTCAGGCTTTTCCATTCTTTCCTTGCAAACAGGAAAACTTCTCCTGGGCCTGTGTGCAGGCAGAGGCCTGAGGAGAGCAGGTGGCACATGGTGCGCTGGGCTGGGACAGCCAGCTGCAGAGCTCAAGGGAAGAAGCCCAAAGTGGCACAATGGCTCCTTGCCTTCACATGCAACACCTGGGTCACAATGGTCTCCTTGATTCCATGAGGCCCCACTGTGTCACAATGGCTCCTTGGTTCCATGCGGTTCCGCAGTGTCACCATGGTCTCCTTTGATCCGCATTGTCATCATGGACAATTGGTTCCATGAGGCCCCGCAGTGTCACAATGGTCCCTTGGTTCCACAGGTTTTATGTTGTAACAATGGACTCCTTGCTTCTATGAGCTCGCCTGCTTTTTGCAGAGGTGTCTTTGGTTCCAACAAGGCCCCGCTGTGTCTCAGTGCACCCTGGCTTCCATGCGCATCTGGAGTATCACAAAGACTCCTTGGTTGCACCAGGTCCTGCTGTGTCACAATGGATCCTGTGCTCCATGAGGCCCTCCAAAGTCATCATGGAGGCTTGCTTCCATGAGGTTCCATGATGTGCCAGTGGTCATCTTGGTTCCAGGAGTTTCCTTAGTGTCACAATGCTCTCCATGCTTCCATGATTCCCCACAATGTCCCAATGCTCTCCATGCTTCCATTAGGCCCTGCTTTGCCACAATGGTGCCCTCGTTTCCATGAGGCCCCGCTGTGTCACAATGGACTATGGTTCCGTGATGCTCCGTGGTGTCACCATGGTCTTCTTGAATCCGCCGTGTAACAATGGACCATTGGTTCCATGCGGCCTGGCCGTGTCACAATGGGCTCCTTGAGTCCATGATTCCCCACGGTGTCACAATGGAGCCTTGTTTCTAGGAGGTTCTGTACTGTCACAATTGTCTCCTTGATGCCATCAGCCCCTGCAGTGTCACATAGGCTCCTTGGTTCCATGAGGAACACAAAAGCTTTGCAGAAACATTGAGCCACAGCTGCTGAACACAGCTGGCAACATCTGCTGCATCAAAAGAGGGCTTCAAGCTGAGAATGGCACCAGCAGCTTCCATCTGCAACAGAGCCCCAGGGAAAGGACAGGCTGTGCCGGTCTGGACAAATCTGGAGGAAAATATCCTCTGGTTGAAGGCAGGTTACACCCAGCCCTCCCCCACCAGGTTCGGGAAAAAAGAATTTTCCTTGGAAGAAAGTGAAACAGATAGAAACTCTTTATTTAACAAACACACAGGAAAAGGATAACAATGCTAAATATTGAAACCTCTCGCTGTGGAGAGAAAGCTGGGATAATTGGAGAGTCCTTCCGTGTTTCAGTGGGGTCTCCTGAAACATCCCTAGACAGCGAGGCCCGTGGAAAGAAATAGGGAGCGATTCTTGAGAGAAGTTTCAGAGCTCTCTCTTCTCCAGCCACATGGGCGGGGCACTGCCAAAGAACTGAGCAATCCCGGGACAAGCAGGGCCCTCCTGGCACAGGGCAACACAAAATAACCAGTGCTGAACAGGATTAGGGCACATGTGAGCAGGGAGCAGGGAGACCCCGTGCCCAGGCCATGCCTCTACCCCAGGGTCCCCTCTCCCATGACCTCATGGCAGGGGGGAGGAACCCCAACACTTCTGGAGGTGTAGTCTCCCTCCTCCTCCTTGGAGCTGGCTCATGGGCCCACATTCAGGGCCCCCACCTCGGGCGAAAATTGTCCCAGTGTGGTCTGATGTTGAAACAGTCAAGAAGAGAAGAAGGGAAAAAAAACCCCCGAAGTCCCAGGAGAACAAAGTTCAACTCTCCATCTCCCTGCAGAGAAAAGGAGCTGAAAACTGGCTCAAAAGCAAGAAGGTTGCTTCCTCCACCCTTGCTGCAAGCAGGATGCAGAGGAGTGTGTATGTGTGTCCTTGAACAAACGCTCTGAGAAGTTTGTCCAGTTTTTTTTCCTCTCCCCCCTCTCAGGCTCAGTTGAAAGGCACAGAAATGCACAAAGTTAACTTCGGGGCATAGAGCAGCCATAGGGGATACACATCCTAAAGTCACCCCAAGACACAGGCACAGAGAATTCAGTGGAAAGACTCCGAGAATTCTGCTCCCAGAGATCATTCCTGCTCACACTGACCCTTGTAGAAAGGGGCCATCGTTCCAGGCAGCCTGTACTGAGCATGTGGCTCCTGAGCGGGGTTTGTTGTTTAGGAAACCTGCTCAGGCTTTTCCATTCTTTCCTTGCAAACAGGAAAACTTCTCCTGGGCCTGTGTGCAGGCAGAGGCCTGAGGAGAGCAGGTGGCACATGGTGCGCTGGGCTGGGACAGCCAGCTGCAGAGCTCAAGGGAAGAAGCCCAAAGTGGCACAATGGCTCCTTGCCTTCACATGCAACACCTGGGTCACAATGGTCTCCTTGATTCCATGAGGCCCCACTGTGTCACAATGGCTCCTTGGTTCCATGCGGTTCCGCAGTGTCACCATGGTCTCCTTTGATCCGCATTGTCATCATGGACAATTGGTTCCATGAGGCCCCGCAGTGTCACAATGGTCCCTTGGTTCCACAGGTTTTATGTTGTAACAATGGACTCCTTGCTTCTATGAGCTCGCCTGCTTTTTGCAGAGGTGTCTTTGGTTCCAACAAGGCCCCGCTGTGTCTCAGTGCACCCTGGCTTCCATGTGCATCTGGAGTATCACAAAGGCTCCTTGGTTGCACCAGGTCCTGCTGTGTCACAATGGATCCTGTGCTCCATGAGGCCCTCCAAAGTCATCATGGAGGCTTGCTTCCATGAGGTTCCATGATGTGCCAGTGGTCATCTTGCTTCCAGGAGTTTCCTTAGTGTCACAATGCTCTCCATGCTTCCATTAGGCCCTGCTTTGCCACAATGGTGCCCTTGTTTCCATGAGGCCCCGCTGTGTCACAATGGACGTATGGTTCCATGATGCTCCGTGGTGTCACCATGGTCTTCTTGAATCCGCAGTGTAACAATGAACCATTGGTTCCATGCAGCCTGGCCGTGTCACAATGGGCTCCTTGAGTCCATGATTCCCCACGGTGTCACAATGGAGCCTTGTTTCTAGGAGGTTATGTACTGTCACAATTGTCTCCTTGATGCCATCAGCCCCTGCAGTGTCACAAAGGCTCCTTGGTTCCATGAGGAACACAAAAGCTTTGCAGAAACATTGAGCCACAGCTGCTGAACACAGCTGGCAACATCTGCTGCATCAAAAGAGGGCTTCAAGCTGAGAATGGCACCAGCAGCTTCCATCTGCAACAGCGACCCAGGGAAAGGACAGGCTGTGCCGGTCTGGACAAATCTGGAGGAAAATATCCTCTGGTAGAAGGCAGGTTACACCCAGCCCTCCCCCACTAGGTTCGGGAAAAAAGAATTTTCCTCGGAAGAAAGTGAAAGAGATAGAAACTCTTTATTTAACAAACACACAGCAAAAGGATAACAATGCTAAATATTCAAACCTCTCGCTGTGGAGAGAAAGCTGGGATAATTGGAGAGTCCTTCCGTGTTTCAGTGGGGTCTCCTGAAACATCCCTAGACAGCGAGGCCCATGGAAAGAAATAGGGAGCGATTCTTGAGAGAAGTTTCAGAGCTCTTTCTTCTCCAGCCACATGGGCGGGGCACTGCCAAAGAACTGAGCAATCCCGGGACAAGCAGGGCCCTCCTGGCACAGGGCAACACAAAATAACCAGTGCTGAACAGGATTAGGGCACATGTGAGCAGGGAGCAGGGAGACCCCGTGCCCAGGCCATGCCTCTACCCCAGGGTCCCCTCTCCCATGACCTCATGGCAGGGGGGAGGAACCCCAACACTTCTGGAGGTGTAGTCTCCCTCCTCCTCCTTGGAGCTGGCTCATGGGCCCACATTCAGGGCCCCCACCTCGGGCGAAAATTGTCCCAGTGTGGTCTGATGTTGAAACAGTCAAGAAGAGAAGAAGGGAAAAAAACCCCCAAAGTCCCAGGAGAACAAAGTTCAACTCTCCATCTCCCTGCAGAGAAAAGGAGCTGAAAACTGGCTCAAAAGCAAGAAGGTTGCTTCCTCCACCCTTGCTGCAAGCAGGATGCAGAGGAGTGTGTATGTGTGTCCTTGAACAAACGCTCTGAGAAGTTTGTCCAGTTTTTTTTCCTCTCCCCCCTCTCAGGCTCAGTTGAAAGGCACAGAAATGCACCAAGTTAACTTCTGGGCATAGAGCAGCCATAGGGGATACACATCCTAAAGTCACCCCAAGACACAGGCACAGAGAATTCAGTGGAAAGACTCTGAGAATTCTGCTCCCAGAGATCATTCCTGCTCACACTGACCTTTGTAGAAAGGGGCCATCGTTCCAGGCAGCCTGTACTGAGCATGTGGCTCCTGAGCGGGCTTTGTTGTTTAGGAAACCTGCTCAGGCTTTTCCATTCTTTCCTTGCAAACAGGAAAACTTCTCCTGGGCCTGTGTGCAGGCAGAGGCCTGAGGAGAGCAGGTGGCACATGGTGCGCTGGGCTGGGACAGCCAGCTGCAGAGCTCAAGGGAAGAAGCCCAAAGTGGCATAATGGCTCCTTGCCTTCACATGCAACACCTGGGTCACAATGGTCTCCTTGATTCCATGAGGCCCCACTGTGTCACAATGGCTCCTTGGTTCCATGCGGTTCCACAGTGTCACCATGGTCTCCTTTGATCCGCATTGTCATCATGGACAATTGGTTCCATGAGGCCCCGCAGTGTCACAATGGTCCCTTGGTTCCACAGGTTTGATGTTGTAACAATGGACTCCTTGCTTCTATGAGCTCGCCTGCTTTTTGCAGAGGTGTCTTTGGTTCCAACAAGGCCCCGCTGTGTCTCAGTGCACCCTGGCTTCCATGCGGATCTGGAGTATCACAAAGGCTCCTTGGTTGCACCAGGTCCTGCTGTGTCACAATGGATCCTGTGCTCCATGAGGCCCTCCAAAGTCATCATGGAGGCTTGCTTCCATGAGGTTCCATGATGTGCCAGTGGTCATCTTGCTTCCAGGAGTTTCCTTAGTGTCACAATGCTCTCCATGCTTCCATTAGGCCCTGCTTTGCCACAATGGTGCCCTTGTTTCCATGAGGCCCCGCTGTGTCACAATGGACGTATGGTTCCGTGATGCTCCGTGGTGTCACCATGGTCTTCTTGAATCCGCAGTGTAACAATGGACCATTGGTTCCATGCGGCCTGGCCGTGTCACAATGGGCTCCTTGAGTCCATGATTCCCCACGGTGTCACAATGGAGCCTTGTTTCTAGGAGGTTCTGTACTGTCACAATTGTCTCCTTGATGCCATCAGCCCCTGCAGTGTCACAAAGGCTCCTTGGTTCCATGAGGAACACAAAAGCTTTGCAGAAACATTGAGCCACAGCTGCTGAACACAGCTGGCAACATCTGCTGCATCAAAAGAGGGCTTCAAGCTGAGAATGGCACCAGCAGCTTCCATCTGCAACAGAGCCCCAGGGAAAGGACAGGCTGTGCCGGTCTGGACAAATCTGGAGGAAAATATCCTCTGGTTGAAGGCAGGTTACACCCAGCCCTCCCCCACCAGGTTCGGGAAAAAAGAATTTTCCTCGGAAGAAAGTGAAAGAGATAGAAACTCTTTATTTAACAAACACACAGCAAAAGGATAACAATGCTAAATATTCAAACCTCTCGCTGTGGAGAGAAAGCTGGGATAATTGGAGAGTCCTTCCGTGTTTCAGTGGGGTCTCCTGAAACATCCCTAGACAGCGAGGCCCGTGGAAAGAAATAGGGAGCGATTCTTGAGAGAAGTTTCAGAGCTCTTTCTTCTCCAGCCACATGGGCGGGGCACTGCCAAAGAACTGAGCAATCCCGGGACAAGCAGGGCCCTCCTGGCACAGGGCAACACAAAATAACCAGTGCTGAACAGGATTAGGGCACATGTGAGCAGGGAGCAGGGAGACCCCGTGCCCAGGCCATGCCTCTACCCCAGGGTCCCCTCTCCCATGACCTCATGGCAGGGGGGAGGAACCCCAACACTTCTGGAGGTGTAGTCTCCCTCCTCCTCCTTGGAGCTGGCTCATGGGCCCACATTCAGGGCCCCCACCTCGGGAGAAAATTGTCCCAGTGTGGTCTGATGTTGAAACAGTCAAGAAGAGAAGAAGGGAAAAAAAACCCCCGAAGTCCCAGGAGAACAAAGTTCAACTCTCCATCTCCCTGCAGAGAAAAGGAGCTGAAAACTGGCTCAAAAGCAAGAAGGTTGCTTCCTGCACTCTTGCTGCAAGCAGGATGCAGAGGAGTGTGTATGTGTGTCCTTGAACAAACGCTCTGAGAAGTTTGTCCAGTTTTTTTTCCTCTCCCCCCTCTCAGGCTCAGTTGAAAGGCACAGAAATGCACCAAGTTAACTTCTGGGCATAGAGCAGCCATAGGGGATACACATCCTAAAGTCACCCCAAGACACAGGCACAGAGAATTCAGTGGAAAGACTCCGAGAATTCTGCTCCCAGAGATCATTCCTGCTCACACTGACCCTTGTAGAAAGGGGCCATCGTTCCAGGCAGCCTGTACTGAGCATGTGGCTCCTGAGCGGGGTTTGTTGTTTAGGAAACCTGCTCAGGCTTTTCCATTCTTTCCTTGCAAACAGGAAAACTTCTCCTGGGCCTGTGTGCAGGCAGAGGCCTGAGGAGAGCAGGTGGCACATGGTGCGCTGGGCTGGGACAGCCAGCTGCAGAGCTCAAGGGAAGAAGCCCAAAGTGGCACAATGGCTACTTGCCTTCACATGCAACACCTGGGTCACAATGGTCTCCTTGATTCCATGAGGCCCCACTGTGTCACAATGGCTCCTTGGTTCCATGCGGTTCCGCAGTGTCACCATGGTCTCCTTTGATCCGCATTGTCATCATGGACAATTGGTTCCATGAGGCCCCGCAGTGTCACAATGGTCCCTTGGTTCCACAGGTTTTATGTTGTAACAATGGACTCCTTGCTTCTATGAGCTCGCCTGCTTTTTGCAGAGGTGTCTTTGGTTCCAACAAGGCCCCGCTGTGTCTCAGTGCACCCTGGCTTCCATGCGGATCTGGAGTATCACAAAGACTCCTTGGTTGCACCAGGTCCTGCTGTGTCACAATGGATCCTGTGCTCCATGAGGCCCTCCAAAGTCATCATGGAGGCTTGCTTCCATGAGGTTCCATGATGTGCCAGTGGTCATCTTGGTTCCAGGAGTTTCCTTAGTGTCACAATGCTCTCCATGCTTCCATGATTCCCCACAATGTCCCAATGCTCTCCATGCTTCCATTAGGCCCTGCTTTGCCACAATGGTGCCCTCGTTTCCATGAGGCCCCGCTGTGTCACAATGGACTATGGTTCCGTGATGCTCCGTGGTGTCACCATGGTCTTCTTGAATCCGCCGTGTAACAATGGACCATTGGTTCCATGCGGCCTGGCCGTGTCACAATGGGCTCCTTGAGTCCATGATTCCCCACGGTGTCACAATGGAGCCTTGTTTCTAGGAGGTTCTGTACTGTCACAATTGTCTCCTTGATGCCATCAGCCCCTGCAGTGTCACATAGGCTCCTTGGTTCCATGAGGAACACAAAAGCTTTGCAGAAACATTGAGCCACAGCTGCTGAACACAGCTGGCAACATCTGCTGCATCAAAAGAGGGCTTCAAGCTGAGAATGGCACCAGCAGCTTCCATCTGCAACAGAGCCCCAGGGAAAGGACAGGCTGTGCCGGTCTGGACAAATCTGGAGGAAAATATCCTCTGGTTGAAGGCAGGTTACACCCAGCCCTCCCCCACCAGGTTCGGGAAAAAAGAATTTTCCTTGGAAGAAAGTGAAACAGATAGAAACTCTTTATTTAACAAACACACAGGAAAAGGATAACAATGCTAAATATTCAAACCTCTCGCTGTGGAGAGAAAGCTGGGATAATTGGAGAGTCCTTCCGTGTTTCAGTGGGGTCTCCTGAAACATCCCTAGACAGCGAGGCCCGTGGAAAGAAATAGGGAGCGATTCTTGAGAGAAGTTTCAGAGCTCTCTCTTCTCCAGCCACATGGGCGGGGCACTGCCAAAGAACTGAGCAATCCCGGGACAAGCAGGGCCCTCCTGGCACAGGGCAACACAAAATAACCAGTGCTGAACAGGATTAGGGCACATGTGAGCAGGGAGCAGGGAGATCCTGTGCCCAGGCCATGCCTCTACCCCAGGGTCCCCTCTCCCATGACCTCATGGCAGGGGGGAGGAACCCCAACACTTCTGGAGGTGTAGTCTCCCTCCTCCTCCTTGGAGCTGGCTCATGGGCCCACATTCAGGGCCCCCACCTCGGGCGAAAATTGTCCCAGTGTGGTCTGATGTTGAAACAGTCAAGAAGAGAAGAAGGGAAAAAAACCCCCAAAGTCCCAGGAGAACAAAGTTCAACTCTCCATCTCCCTGCAGAGAAAAGGAGCTGAAAACTGGCTCAAAAGCAAGAAGGTTGCTTCCTCCACCCTTGCTGCAAGCAGGATGCAGAGGAGTGTGTATGTGTGTCCTTGAACAAACGCTCTGAGAAGTTTGTCCGGTTTTTTTTCCTCTCCCCCCTCTCAGGCTCAGTTGAAAGGCACAGAAATGCACCAAGTTAACTTCTGGGCATAGAGCAGCCATAGGGGATACACATCCTAAAGTCACCCCAAGACACAGGCACAGAGAATTCAGTGGAAAGACTCTGAGAATTCTGCTCCCAGAGATCATTCCTGCTCACACTGACCCTTGTAGAAAGGGGCCATCGTTCCAGGCAGCCTGTACTGAGCATGTGGCTCCTGAGCGGGGTTTGTTGTTTAGGAAACCTGCTCAGGCTTTTCCATTCTTTCCTTGCAAACAGGAAAACTTCTCCTGGGCCTGTGTGCAGGCAGAGGCCTGAGGAGAGCAGGTGGCACATGGTGCGCTGGGCTGGGACAGCCAGCTGCAGAGCTCAAGGGAAGAAGCCCAAAGAGTCACAATGGCTCCTTGCCTTCACATGCAACACCTGGGTCACAATGGTCTCCTTGATTCCATGAGGCCCCACTGTGTCACAATGGCTCCTTGGTTCCATGCGGTTCCGCAGTGTCACCATGGTCTCCTTTGATCCGCATTGTCATCATGGACAATTGGTTCCATGAGGCCCCGCAGTGTCACAATGGTCCCTTGGTTCCACAGGTTTGATGTTGTAACAATGGACTCCTTGCTTCTATGAGCTCGCCTGCTTTTTGCAGAGGTGTCTTTGGTTCCAACAAGGCCCCGCTGTGTCTCAGTGCACCCTGGCTTCCATGCGGATCTGGAGTATCACAAAGGCTCCTTGGTTGCACCAGGTCCTGCTGTGTCACAATGGATCCTGTGCTCCATGAGGCCCTCCAAAGTCATCATGGAGGCTTGCTTCCATGAGGTTCCATGATGTGCCAGTGGTCATCTTGCTTCCAGGAGTTTCCTTAGTGTCACAATGCTCTCCATGCTTCCATTAGGCCCTGCTTTGCCACAATGGTGCCCTTGTTTCCATGAGGCCCCGCTGTGTCACAATGGACGTATGGTTCCATGATGCTCCGTGGTGTCACCATGGTCTTCTTGAATCCGCAGTGTAACAATGAACCATTGGTTCCATGCAGCCTGGCCGTGTCACAATGGGCTCCTTGAGTCCATGATTCCCCACGGTGTCACAATGGAGCCTTGTTTCTAGGAGGTTATGTACTGTCACAATTGTCTCCTTGATGCCATCAGCCCCTGCAGTGTCACAAAGGCTCCTTGGTTCCATGAGGAACACAAAAGCTTTGCAGAAACATTGAGCCACAGCTGCTGAACACAGCTGGCAACATCTGCTGCATCAAAAGAGGGCTTCAAGCTGAGAATGGCACCAGCAGCTTCCATCTGCAACAGCGACCCAGGGAAAGGACAGGCTGTGCCGGTCTGGACAAATCTGGAGGAAAATATCCTCTGGTAGAAGGCAGGTTACACCCAGCCCTCCCCCACTAGGTTCGGGAAAAAAGAATTTTCCTCGGAAGAAAGTGAAAGAGATAGAAACTCTTTATTTAACAAACACACAGCAAAAGGATAACAATGCTAAATATTCAAACCTCTCGCTGTGGAGAGAAAGCTGGGATAATTGGAGAGTCCTTCCGTGTTTCAGTGGGGTCTCCTGAAACATCCCTAGACAGCGAGGCCCATGGAAAGAAATAGGGAGCGATTCTTGAGAGAAGTTTCAGAGCTCTTTCTTCTCCAGCCACATGGGCGGGGCACTGCCAAAGAACTGAGCAATCCCGGGACAAGCAGGGCCCTCCTGGCACAGGGCAACACAAAATAACCAGTGCTGAACAGGATTAGGGCACATGTGAGCAGGGAGCAGGGAGACCCCGTGCCCAGGCCATGCCTCTACCCCAGGGTCCCCTCTCCCATGACCTCATGGCAGGGGGGAGGAACCCCAACACTTCTGGAGGTGTAGTCTCCCTCCTCCTCCTTGGAGCTGGCTCATGGGCCCACATTCAGGGCCCCCACCTCGGGCGAAAATTGTCCCAGTGTGGTCTGATGTTGAAACAGTCAAGAAGAGAAGAAGGGAAAAAAACCCCCAAAGTCCCAGGAGAACAAAGTTCAACTCTCCATCTCCCTGCAGAGAAAAGGAGCTGAAAACTGGCTCAAAAGCAAGAAGGTTGCTTCCTCCACCCTTGCTGCAAGCAGGATGCAGAGGAGTGTGTATGTGTGTCCTTGAACAAACGCTCTGAGAAGTTTGTCCAGTTTTTTTTCCTCTCCCCCCTCTCAGGCTCAGTTGAAAGGCACAGAAATGCACCAAGTTAACTTCTGGGCATAGAGCAGCCATAGGGGATACACATCCTAAAGTCACCCCAAGACACAGGCACAGAGAATTCAGTGGAAAGACTCTGAGAATTCTGCTCCCAGAGATCATTCCTGCTCACACTGACCTTTGTAGAAGGGGGCCATCGTTCCAGGCAGCCTGTACTGAGCATGTGGCTCCTGAGCGGGGTTTGTTGTTTAGGAAACCTGCTCAGGCTTTTCCATTCTTTCCTTGCAAACAGGAAAACTTCTCCTGGGCCTGTGTGCAGGCAGAGGCCTGAGGAGAGCAGGTGGCACATGGTGCGCTGGGCTGGGACAGCCAGCTGCAGAGCTCAAGGGAAGAAGCCCAAAGTGGCACAATGGCTCCTTGCCTTCACATGCAACACCTGGGTCACAATGGTCTCCTTGATTCCATGAGGCCCCACTGTGTCACAATGGCTCCTTGGTTCCATGCGGTTCCGCAGTGTCACCATGGTCTCCTTTGATCCGCATTGTCATCATGGACAATTGGTTCCATGAGGCCCCGCAGTGTCACAATGGTCCCTTGGTTCCACAGGTTTGATGTTGTAACAATGGACTCCTTGCTTCTATGAGCTCGCCTGCTTTTTGCAGAGGTGTCTTTGGTTCCAACAAGGCCCCGCTGTGTCTCAGTGCACCCTGGCTTCCATGCGCATCTGGAGTATCACAAAGGCTCCTTGGTTGCACCAGGTCCTGCTGTGTCACAATGGATCCTGTGCTCCATGAGGCCCTCCAAAGTCATCATGGAGGCTTGCTTCCATGAGGTTCCATGATGTGCCAGTGGTCATCTTGCTTCCAGGAGTTTCCTTAGTGTCACAATGCTCTCCATGCTTCCATTAGGCCCTGCTTTGCCACAATGGTGCCCTTGTTTCCATGAGGCCCCGCTGTGTCACAATGGACGTATGGTTCCGTGATGCTCCGTGGTGTCACCATGGTCTTCTTGAATCCGCAGTGTAACAATGGACCATTGGTTCCATGCGGCCTGGCCGTGTCACAATGGGCTCCTTGAGTCCATGATTCCCCACGGTGTCACAATGGAGCCTTGTTTCTAGGAGGTTCTGTACTGTCACAATTGTCTCCTTGATGCCATCAGCCCCTGCAGTGTCACAAAGGCTCCTTGGTTCCATGAGGAACACAAAAGCTTTGCAGAAACATTGAGCCACAGCTGCTGAACACAGCTGGCAACATCTGCTGCATCAAAAGAGGGCTTCAAGCTGAGAATGGCACCAGCAGCTTCCATCTGCAACAGAGCCCCAGGGAAAGGACAGGCTGTGCCGGTCTGGACAAATCTGGAGGAAAATATCCTCTGGTTGAAGGCAGGTCACACCCAGCCCTCCCACACCATGTTCGGGAAAAAAGAATTTTCCTTGGAAGAAAGTGAAACAGATAGAAACTCTTTATTTAACAAACACCCAGGAAAAGGATAACAATGCTAAATATTCAAACCTCTCGCTGTGGAGAGAAAGCTGGGATAATTGGAGAGTCCTTCCGTGTTTCAGTGGGGTCTCCTGAAACATCCCTAGACAGCGAGGCCCGTGGAAAGAAATAGGGAGCGATTCTTGAGAGAAGTTTCAGAGCTCTTTCTTCTCCAGCCACATGGGCGGGGCACTGCCAAAGAACTGAGCAATCCCGGGACAAGCAGGGCCCTCCTGGCACAGGGCAACACAAAATAACCAGTGCTGAACAGGATTAGGGCACATGTGAGCAGGGAGCAGGGAGACCCCGTGCCCAGGCCATGCCTCTACCCCAGGGTCCCCTCTCCCATGACCTCATGGCAGGGGGGAGGAACCCCAACACTTCTGGAGGTGTAGTCTCCCTCCTCCTCCTTGGAGCTGGCTCATGGGCCCACATTCAGGGCCCCCACCTCGGGCGAAAATTGTCCCAGTGTGGTCTGATGTTGAAACAGTCAAGAAGAGAAGAAGGGAAAAAAAACCCCCGAAGTCCCAGGAGAACAAAGTTCAACTCTCCATCTCCCTGCAGAGAAAAGGAGCTGAAAACTGGCTCAAAAGCAAGAAGGTTGCTTCCTGCACTCTTGCTGCAAGCAGGATGCAGAGGAGTGTGTATGTGTGTCCTTGAACAAACGCTCTGAGAAGTTTGTCCAGTTTTTTTTCCTCTCCCCCCTCTCAGGCTCAGTTGAAAGGCACAGAAATGCACCAAGTTAACTTCTGGGCATAGAGCAGCCATAGGGGATACACATCCTAAAGTCACCCCAAGACACAGGCACAGAGAATTCAGTGGAAAGACTCCGAGAATTCTGCTCCCAGAGATCATTCCTGCTCACACTGACCCTTGTAGAAAGGGGCCATCGTTCCAGGCAGCCTGTACTGAGCATGTGGCTCCTGAGCGGGCTTTGTTGTTTAGGAAACCTGCTCAGGCTTTTCCATTCTTTCCTTGCAAACAGGAAAACTTCTCCTGGGCCTGTGTGCAGGCAGAGGCCTGAGGAGAGCAGGTGGCACATGGTGCGCTGGGCTGGGACAGCCAGCTGCAGAGCTCAAGGGAAGAAGCCCAAAGTGGCATAATGGCTCCTTGCCTTCACATGCAACACCTGGGTCACAATGGTCTCCTTGATTCCATGAGGCCCCACTGTGTCACAATGGCTCCTTGGTTCCATGCGGTTCCGCAGTGTCACCATGGTCTCCTTTGATCCGCATTGTCATCATGGACAATTGGTTCCATGAGGCCCCGCAGTGTCACAATGGTCCCTTGGTTCCACAGGTTTGATGTTGTAACAATGGACTCCTTGCTTCTATGAGCTCGCCTGCTTTTTGCAGAGGTGTCTCTGGTTCCAACAAGGCCCCGCTGTGTCTCAGTGCACCCTGGCTTCCATGCGGATCTGGAGTATCACAAAGGCTCCTTGGTTGCACCAGGTCCTGCTGTGTCACAATGGATCCTGTGCTCCATGAGGCCCTCCAAAGTCATCATGGAGGCTTGCTTCCATGAGGTTCCATGATGTGCCAGTGGTCATCTTGCTTCCAGGAGTTTCCTTAGTGTCACAATGCTCTCCATGCTTCCATTAGGCCCTGCTTTGCCACAATGGTGCCCTTGTTTCCATGAGGCCCCGCTGTGTCACAATGGACGTATGGTTCCATGATGCTCCGTGGTGTCACCATGGTCTTCTTGAATCCGCAGTGTAACAATGAACCATTGGTTCCATGCAGCCTGGCCGTGTCACAATGGGCTCCTTGAGTCCATGATTCCCCACGGTGTCACAATGGAGCCTTGTTTCTAGGAGGTTATGTACTGTCACAATTGTCTCCTTGATGCCATCAGCCCCTGCAGTGTCACAAAGGCTCCTTGGTTCCATGAGGAACACAAAAGCTTTGCAGAAACATTGAGCCACAGCTGCTGAACACAGCTGGCAACATCTGCTGCATCAAAAGAGGGCTTCAAGCTGAGAATGGCACCAGCAGCTTCCATCTGCAACAGCGACCCAGGGAAAGGACAGGCTGTGCCGGTCTGGACAAATCTGGAGGAAAATATCCTCTGGTAGAAGGCAGGTTACACCCAGCCCTCCCCCACTAGGTTCGGGAAAAAAGAATTTTCCTCGGAAGAAAGTGAAAGAGATAGAAACTCTTTATTTAACAAACACACAGCAAAAGGATAACAATGCTAAATATTCAAACCTCTCGCTGTGGAGAGAAAGCTGGGATAATTGGAGAGTCCTTCCGTGTTTCAGTGGGGTCTCCTGAAACATCCCTAGACAGCGAGGCCCATGGAAAGAAATAGGGAGCGATTCTTGAGAGAAGTTTCAGAGCTCTTTCTTCTCCAGCCACATGGGCGGGGCACTGCCAAAGAACTGAGCAATCCCGGGACAAGCAGGGCCCTCCTGGCACAGGGCAACACAAAATAACCAGTGCTGAACAGGATTAGGGCACATGTGAGCAGGGAGCAGGGAGACCCCGTGCCCAGGCCATGCCTCTACCCCAGGGTCCCCTCTCCCATGACCTCATGGCAGGGGGGAGGAACCCCAACACTTCTGGAGGTGTAGTCTCCCTCCTCCTCCTTGGAGCTGGCTCATGGGCCCACATTCAGGGCCCCCACCTCGGGCGAAAATTGTCCCAGTGTGGTCTGATGTTGAAACAGTCAAGAAGAGAAGAAGGGAAAAAAACCCCCAAAGTCCCAGGAGAACAAAGTTCAACTCTCCATCTCCCTGCAGAGAAAAGGAGCTGAAAACTGGCTCAAAAGCAAGAAGGTTGCTTCCTCCACCCTTGCTGCAAGCAGGATGCAGAGGAGTGTGTATGTGTGTCCTTGAACAAACGCTCTGAGAAGTTTGTCCAGTTTTTTTTCCTCTCCCCCCTCTCAGGCTCAGTTGAAAGGCACAGAAATGCACCAAGTTAACTTCTGGGCATAGAGCAGCCATAGGGGATACACATCCTAAAGTCACCCCAAGACACAGGCACAGAGAATTCAGTGGAAAGACTCTGAGAATTCTGCTCCCAGAGATCATTCCTGCTCACACTGACCTTTGTAGAAAGGGGCCATCGTTCCAGGCAGCCTGTACTGAGCATGTGGCTCCTGAGCGGGCTTTGTTGTTTAGGAAACCTGCTCAGGCTTTTCCATTCTTTCCTTGCAAACAGGAAAACTTCTCCTGGGCCTGTGTGCAGGCAGAGGCCTGAGGAGAGCAGGTGGCACATGGTGCGCTGGGCTGGGACAGCCAGCTGCAGAGCTCAAGGGAAGAAGCCCAAAGTGGCATAATGGCTCCTTGCCTTCACATGCAACACCTGGGTCACAATGGTCTCCTTGATTCCATGAGGCCCCACTGTGTCACAATGGCTCCTTGGTTCCATGCGGTTCCACAGTGTCACCATGGTCTCCTTTGATCCGCATTGTCATCATGGACAATTGGTTCCATGAGGCCCCGCAGTGTCACAATGGTCCCTTGGTTCCACAGGTTTGATGTTGTAACAATGGACTCCTTGCTTCTATGAGCTCGCCTGCTTTTTGCAGAGGTGTCTTTGGTTCCAACAAGGCCCCGCTGTGTCTCAGTGCACCCTGGCTTCCATGCGGATCTGGAGTATCACAAAGGCTCCTTGGTTGCACCAGGTCCTGCTGTGTCACAATGGATCCTGTGCTCCATGAGGCCCTCCAAAGTCATCATGGAGGCTTGCTTCCATGAGGTTCCATGATGTGCCAGTGGTCATCTTGCTTCCAGGAGTTTCCTTAGTGTCACAATGCTCTCCATGCTTCCATTAGGCCCTGCTTTGCCACAATGGTGCCCTTGTTTCCATGAGGCCCCGCTGTGTCACAATGGACGTATGGTTCCGTGATGCTCCGTGGTGTCACCATGGTCTTCTTGAATCCGCAGTGTAACAATGGACCATTGGTTCCATGCGGCCTGGCCGTGTCACAATGGGCTCCTTGAGTCCATGATTCCCCACGGTGTCACAATGGAGCCTTGTTTCTAGGAGGTTCTGTACTGTCACAATTGTCTCCTTGATGCCATCAGCCCCTGCAGTGTCACAAAGGCTCCTTGGTTCCATGAGGAACACAAAAGCTTTGCAGAAACATTGAGCCACAGCTGCTGAACACAGCTGGCAACATCTGCTGCATCAAAAGAGGGCTTCAAGCTGAGAATGGCACCAGCAGCTTCCATCTGCAACAGAGCCCCAGGGAAAGGACAGGCTGTGCCGGTCTGGACAAATCTGGAGGAAAATATCCTCTGGTTGAAGGCAGGTTACACCCAGCCCTCCCCCACCAGGTTCGGGAAAAAAGAATTTTCCTCGGAAGAAAGTGAAAGAGATAGAAACTCTTTATTTAACAAACACACAGCAAAAGGATAACAATGCTAAATATTCAAACCTCTCGCTGTGGAGAGAAAGCTGGGATAATTGGAGAGTCCTTCCGTGTTTCAGTGGGGTCTCCTGAAACATCCCTAGACAGCGAGGCCCGTGGAAAGAAATAGGGAGCGATTCTTGAGAGAAGTTTCAGAGCTCTTTCTTCTCCAGCCACATGGGCGGGGCACTGCCAAAGAACTGAGCAATCCCGGGACAAGCAGGGCCCTCCTGGCACAGGGCAACACAAAATAACCAGTGCTGAACAGGATTAGGGCACATGTGAGCAGGGAGCAGGGAGACCCCGTGCCCAGGCCATGCCTCTACCCCAGGGTCCCCTCTCCCATGACCTCATGGCAGGGGGGAGGAACCCCAACACTTCTGGAGGTGTAGTCTCCCTCCTCCTCCTTGGAGCTGGCTCATGGGCCCACATTCAGGGCCCCCACCTCGGGAGAAAATTGTCCCAGTGTGGTCTGATGTTGAAACAGTCAAGAAGAGAAGAAGGGAAAAAAAACCCCCGAAGTCCCAGGAGAACAAAGTTCAACTCTCCATCTCCCTGCAGAGAAAAGGAGCTGAAAACTGGCTCAAAAGCAAGAAGGTTGCTTCCTGCACTCTTGCTGCAAGCAGGATGCAGAGGAGTGTGTATGTGTGTCCTTGAACAAACGCTCTGAGAAGTTTGTCCAGTTTTTTTTCCTCTCCCCCCTCTCAGGCTCAGTTGAAAGGCACAGAAATGCACCAAGTTAACTTCTGGGCATAGAGCAGCCATAGGGGATACACATCCTAAAGTCACCCCAAGACACAGGCACAGAGAATTCAGTGGAAAGACTCCGAGAATTCTGCTCCCAGAGATCATTCCTGCTCACACTGACCCTTGTAGAAAGGGGCCATCGTTCCAGGCAGCCTGTACTGAGCATGTGGCTCCTGAGCGGGGTTTGTTGTTTAGGAAACCTGCTCAGGCTTTTCCATTCTTTCCTTGCAAACAGGAAAACTTCTCCTGGGCCTGTGTGCAGGCAGAGGCCTGAGGAGAGCAGGTGGCACATGGTGCGCTGGGCTGGGACAGCCAGCTGCAGAGCTCAAGGGAAGAAGCCCAAAGTGGCACAATGGCTACTTGCCTTCACATGCAACACCTGGGTCACAATGGTCTCCTTGATTCCATGAGGCCCCACTGTGTCACAATGGCTCCTTGGTTCCATGCGGTTCCGCAGTGTCACCATGGTCTCCTTTGATCCGCATTGTCATCATGGACAATTGGTTCCATGAGGCCCCGCAGTGTCACAATGGTCCCTTGGTTCCACAGGTTTTATGTTGTAACAATGGACTCCTTGCTTCTATGAGCTCGCCTGCTTTTTGCAGAGGTGTCTTTGGTTCCAACAAGGCCCCGCTGTGTCTCAGTGCACCCTGGCTTCCATGCGGATCTGGAGTATCACAAAGACTCCTTGGTTGCACCAGGTCCTGCTGTGTCACAATGGATCCTGTGCTCCATGAGGCCCTCCAAAGTCATCATGGAGGCTTGCTTCCATGAGGTTCCATGATGTGCCAGTGGTCATCTTGGTTCCAGGAGTTTCCTTAGTGTCACAATGCTCTCCATGCTTCCATGATTCCCCACAATGTCCCAATGCTCTCCATGCTTCCATTAGGCCCTGCTTTGCCACAATGGTGCCCTCGTTTCCATGAGGCCCCGCTGTGTCACAATGGACTATGGTTCCGTGATGCTCCGTGGTGTCACCATGGTCTTCTTGAATCCGCCGTGTAACAATGGACCATTGGTTCCATGCGGCCTGGCCGTGTCACAATGGGCTCCTTGAGTCCATGATTCCCCACGGTGTCACAATGGAGCCTTGTTTCTAGGAGGTTCTGTACTGTCACAATTGTCTCCTTGATGCCATCAGCCCCTGCAGTGTCACATAGGCTCCTTGGTTCCATGAGGAACACAAAAGCTTTGCAGAAACATTGAGCCACAGCTGCTGAACACAGCTGGCAACATCTGCTGCATCAAAAGAGGGCTTCAAGCTGAGAATGGCACCAGCAGCTTCCATCTGCAACAGAGCCCCAGGGAAAGGACAGGCTGTGCCGGTCTGGACAAATCTGGAGGAAAATATCCTCTGGTTGAAGGCAGGTTACACCCAGCCCTCCCCCACCAGGTTCGGGAAAAAAGAATTTTCCTTGGAAGAAAGTGAAACAGATAGAAACTCTTTATTTAACAAACACACAGGAAAAGGATAACAATGCTAAATATTCAAACCTCTCGCTGTGGAGAGAAAGCTGGGATAATTGGAGAGTCCTTCCGTGTTTCAGTGGGGTCTCCTGAAACATCCCTAGACAGCGAGGCCCGTGGAAAGAAATAGGGAGCGATTCTTGAGAGAAGTTTCAGAGCTCTCTCTTCTCCAGCCACATGGGCGGGGCACTGCCAAAGAACTGAGCAATCCCGGGACAAGCAGGGCCCTCCTGGCACAGGGCAACACAAAATAACCAGTGCTGAACAGGATTAGGGCACATGTGAGCAGGGAGCAGGGAGATCCTGTGCCCAGGCCATGCCTCTACCCCAGGGTCCCCTCTCCCATGACCTCATGGCAGGGGGGAGGAACCCCAACACTTCTGGAGGTGTAGTCTCCCTCCTCCTCCTTGGAGCTGGCTCATGGGCCCACATTCAGGGCCCCCACCTCGGGCGAAAATTGTCCCAGTGTGGTCTGATGTTGAAACAGTCAAGAAGAGAAGAAGGGAAAAAAACCCCCAAAGTCCCAGGAGAACAAAGTTCAACTCTCCATCTCCCTGCAGAGAAAAGGAGCTGAAAACTGGCTCAAAAGCAAGAAGGTTGCTTCCTCCACCCTTGCTGCAAGCAGGATGCAGAGGAGTGTGTATGTGTGTCCTTGAACAAACGCTCTGAGAAGTTTGTCCGGTTTTTTTTCCTCTCCCCCCTCTCAGGCTCAGTTGAAAGGCACAGAAATGCACCAAGTTAACTTCTGGGCATAGAGCAGCCATAGGGGATACACATCCTAAAGTCACCCCAAGACACAGGCACAGAGAATTCAGTGGAAAGACTCTGAGAATTCTGCTCCCAGAGATCATTCCTGCTCACACTGACCCTTGTAGAAAGGGGCCATCGTTCCAGGCAGCCTGTACTGAGCATGTGGCTCCTGAGCGGGGTTTGTTGTTTAGGAAACCTGCTCAGGCTTTTCCATTCTTTCCTTGCAAACAGGAAAACTTCTCCTGGGCCTGTGTGCAGGCAGAGGCCTGAGGAGAGCAGGTGGCACATGGTGCGCTGGGCTGGGACAGCCAGCTGCAGAGCTCAAGGGAAGAAGCCCAAAGAGTCACAATGGCTCCTTGCCTTCACATGCAACACCTGGGTCACAATGGTCTCCTTGATTCCATGAGGCCCCACTGTGTCACAATGGCTCCTTGGTTCCATGCGGTTCCGCAGTGTCACCATGGTCTCCTTTGATCCGCATTGTCATCATGGACAATTGGTTCCATGAGGCCCCGCAGTGTCACAATGGTCCCTTGGTTCCACAGGTTTGATGTTGTAACAATGGACTCCTTGCTTCTATGAGCTCGCCTGCTTTTTGCAGAGGTGTCTTTGGTTCCAACAAGGCCCCGCTGTGTCTCAGTGCACCCTGGCTTCCATGCGGATCTGGAGTATCACAAAGGCTCCTTGGTTGCACCAGGTCCTGCTGTGTCACAATGGATCCTGTGCTCCATGAGGCCCTCCAAAGTCATCATGGAGGCTTGCTTCCATGAGGTTCCATGATGTGCCAGTGGTCATCTTGCTTCCAGGAGTTTCCTTAGTGTCACAATGCTCTCCATGCTTCCATTAGGCCCTGCTTTGCCACAATGGTGCCCTTGTTTCCATGAGGCCCCGCTGTGTCACAATGGACGTATGGTTCCATGATGCTCCGTGGTGTCACCATGGTCTTCTTGAATCCGCAGTGTAACAATGAACCATTGGTTCCATGCAGCCTGGCCGTGTCACAATGGGCTCCTTGAGTCCATGATTCCCCACGGTGTCACAATGGAGCCTTGTTTCTAGGAGGTTATGTACTGTCACAATTGTCTCCTTGATGCCATCAGCCCCTGCAGTGTCACAAAGGCTCCTTGGTTCCATGAGGAACACAAAAGCTTTGCAGAAACATTGAGCCACAGCTGCTGAACACAGCTGGCAACATCTGCTGCATCAAAAGAGGGCTTCAAGCTGAGAATGGCACCAGCAGCTTCCATCTGCAACAGCGACCCAGGGAAAGGACAGGCTGTGCCGGTCTGGACAAATCTGGAGGAAAATATCCTCTGGTAGAAGGCAGGTTACACCCAGCCCTCCCCCACTAGGTTCGGGAAAAAAGAATTTTCCTCGGAAGAAAGTGAAAGAGATAGAAACTCTTTATTTAACAAACACACAGCAAAAGGATAACAATGCTAAATATTCAAACCTCTCGCTGTGGAGAGAAAGCTGGGATAATTGGAGAGTCCTTCCGTGTTTCAGTGGGGTCTCCTGAAACATCCCTAGACAGCGAGGCCCATGGAAAGAAATAGGGAGCGATTCTTGAGAGAAGTTTCAGAGCTCTTTCTTCTCCAGCCACATGGGCGGGGCACTGCCAAAGAACTGAGCAATCCCGGGACAAGCAGGGCCCTCCTGGCACAGGGCAACACAAAATAACCAGTGCTGAACAGGATTAGGGCACATGTGAGCAGGGAGCAGGGAGACCCCGTGCCCAGGCCATGCCTCTACCCCAGGGTCCCCTCTCCCATGACCTCATGGCAGGGGGGAGGAACCCCAACACTTCTGGAGGTGTAGTCTCCCTCCTCCTCCTTGGAGCTGGCTCATGGGCCCACATTCAGGGCCCCCACCTCGGGCGAAAATTGTCCCAGTGTGGTCTGATGTTGAAACAGTCAAGAAGAGAAGAAGGGAAAAAAACCCCCAAAGTCCCAGGAGAACAAAGTTCAACTCTCCATCTCCCTGCAGAGAAAAGGAGCTGAAAACTGGCTCAAAAGCAAGAAGGTTGCTTCCTCCACCCTTGCTGCAAGCAGGATGCAGAGGAGTGTGTATGTGTGTCCTTGAACAAACGCTCTGAGAAGTTTGTCCAGTTTTTTTTCCTCTCCCCCCTCTCAGGCTCAGTTGAAAGGCACAGAAATGCACCAAGTTAACTTCTGGGCATAGAGCAGCCATAGGGGATACACATCCTAAAGTCACCCCAAGACACAGGCACAGAGAATTCAGTGGAAAGACTCTGAGAATTCTGCTCCCAGAGATCATTCCTGCTCACACTGACCTTTGTAGAAGGGGGCCATCGTTCCAGGCAGCCTGTACTGAGCATGTGGCTCCTGAGCGGGGTTTGTTGTTTAGGAAACCTGCTCAGGCTTTTCCATTCTTTCCTTGCAAACAGGAAAACTTCTCCTGGGCCTGTGTGCAGGCAGAGGCCTGAGGAGAGCAGGTGGCACATGGTGCGCTGGGCTGGGACAGCCAGCTGCAGAGCTCAAGGGAAGAAGCCCAAAGTGGCACAATGGCTCCTTGCCTTCACATGCAACACCTGGGTCACAATGGTCTCCTTGATTCCATGAGGCCCCACTGTGTCACAATGGCTCCTTGGTTCCATGCGGTTCCGCAGTGTCACCATGGTCTCCTTTGATCCGCATTGTCATCATGGACAATTGGTTCCATGAGGCCCCGCAGTGTCACAATGGTCCCTTGGTTCCACAGGTTTGATGTTGTAACAATGGACTCCTTGCTTCTATGAGCTCGCCTGCTTTTTGCAGAGGTGTCTTTGGTTCCAACAAGGCCCCGCTGTGTCTCAGTGCACCCTGGCTTCCATGCGCATCTGGAGTATCACAAAGGCTCCTTGGTTGCACCAGGTCCTGCTGTGTCACAATGGATCCTGTGCTCCATGAGGCCCTCCAAAGTCATCATGGAGGCTTGCTTCCATGAGGTTCCATGATGTGCCAGTGGTCATCTTGCTTCCAGGAGTTTCCTTAGTGTCACAATGCTCTCCATGCTTCCATTAGGCCCTGCTTTGCCACAATGGTGCCCTTGTTTCCATGAGGCCCCGCTGTGTCACAATGGACGTATGGTTCCGTGATGCTCCGTGGTGTCACCATGGTCTTCTTGAATCCGCAGTGTAACAATGGACCATTGGTTCCATGCGGCCTGGCCGTGTCACAATGGGCTCCTTGAGTCCATGATTCCCCACGGTGTCACAATGGAGCCTTGTTTCTAGGAGGTTCTGTACTGTCACAATTGTCTCCTTGATGCCATCAGCCCCTGCAGTGTCACAAAGGCTCCTTGGTTCCATGAGGAACACAAAAGCTTTGCAGAAACATTGAGCCACAGCTGCTGAACACAGCTGGCAACATCTGCTGCATCAAAAGAGGGCTTCAAGCTGAGAATGGCACCAGCAGCTTCCATCTGCAACAGAGCCCCAGGGAAAGGACAGGCTGTGCCGGTCTGGACAAATCTGGAGGAAAATATCCTCTGGTTGAAGGCAGGTCACACCCAGCCCTCCCACACCATGTTCGGGAAAAAAGAATTTTCCTTGGAAGAAAGTGAAACAGATAGAAACTCTTTATTTAACAAACACCCAGGAAAAGGATAACAATGCTAAATATTCAAACCTCTCGCTGTGGAGAGAAAGCTGGGATAATTGGAGAGTCCTTCCGTGTTTCAGTGGGGTCTCCTGAAACATCCCTAGACAGCGAGGCCCGTGGAAAGAAATAGGGAGCGATTCTTGAGAGAAGTTTCAGAGCTCTTTCTTCTCCAGCCACATGGGCGGGGCACTGCCAAAGAACTGAGCAATCCCGGGACAAGCAGGGCCCTCCTGGCACAGGGCAACACAAAATAACCAGTGCTGAACAGGATTAGGGCACATGTGAGCAGGGAGCAGGGAGACCCCGTGCCCAGGCCATGCCTCTACCCCAGGGTCCCCTCTCCCATGACCTCATGGCAGGGGGGAGGAACCCCAACACTTCTGGAGGTGTAGTCTCCCTCCTCCTCCTTGGAGCTGGCTCATGGGCCCACATTCAGGGCCCCCACCTCGGGCGAAAATTGTCCCAGTGTGGTCTGATGTTGAAACAGTCAAGAAGAGAAGAAGGGAAAAAAAACCCCCGAAGTCCCAGGAGAACAAAGTTCAACTCTCCATCTCCCTGCAGAGAAAAGGAGCTGAAAACTGGCTCAAAAGCAAGAAGGTTGCTTCCTGCACTCTTGCTGCAAGCAGGATGCAGAGGAGTGTGTATGTGTGTCCTTGAACAAACGCTCTGAGAAGTTTGTCCAGTTTTTTTTCCTCTCCCCCCTCTCAGGCTCAGTTGAAAGGCACAGAAATGCACCAAGTTAACTTCTGGGCATAGAGCAGCCATAGGGGATACACATCCTAAAGTCACCCCAAGACACAGGCACAGAGAATTCAGTGGAAAGACTCCGAGAATTCTGCTCCCAGAGATCATTCCTGCTCACACTGACCCTTGTAGAAAGGGGCCATCGTTCCAGGCAGCCTGTACTGAGCATGTGGCTCCTGAGCGGGCTTTGTTGTTTAGGAAACCTGCTCAGGCTTTTCCATTCTTTCCTTGCAAACAGGAAAACTTCTCCTGGGCCTGTGTGCAGGCAGAGGCCTGAGGAGAGCAGGTGGCACATGGTGCGCTGGGCTGGGACAGCCAGCTGCAGAGCTCAAGGGAAGAAGCCCAAAGTGGCATAATGGCTCCTTGCCTTCACATGCAACACCTGGGTCACAATGGTCTCCTTGATTCCATGAGGCCCCACTGTGTCACAATGGCTCCTTGGTTCCATGCGGTTCCGCAGTGTCACCATGGTCTCCTTTGATCCGCATTGTCATCATGGACAATTGGTTCCATGAGGCCCCGCAGTGTCACAATGGTCCCTTGGTTCCACAGGTTTGATGTTGTAACAATGGACTCCTTGCTTCTATGAGCTCGCCTGCTTTTTGCAGAGGTGTCTCTGGTTCCAACAAGGCCCCGCTGTGTCTCAGTGCACCCTGGCTTCCATGCGGATCTGGAGTATCACAAAGGCTCCTTGGTTGCACCAGGTCCTGCTGTGTCACAATGGATCCTGTGCTCCATGAGGCCCTCCAAAGTCATCATGGAGGCTTGCTTCCATGAGGTTCCATGATGTGCCAGTGGTCATCTTGCTTCCAGGAGTTTCCTTAGTGTCACAATGCTCTCCATGCTTCCATGATTCCCCACAATGTCCCAATGCTCTCCATGCTTCCATTAGGCCCTGCTTTGCCACAATGGTGCCCTCGTTTCCATGAGGCCCCGCTGTGTCACAATGGACTATGGTTCCGTGATGCTCCGTGGTGTCACCATGGTCTTCTTGAATCCGCCGTGTAACAATGGACCATTGGTTCCATGCGGCCTGGCCGTGTCACAATGGGCTCCTTGAGTCCATGATTCCCCACGGTGTCACAATGGAGCCTTGTTTCTAGGAGGTTCTGTACTGTCACAATTGTCTCCTTGATGCCATCAGCCCCTGCAGTGTCACAAAGGCTCCTTGGTTCCATGAGGAACACAAAAGCTTTGCAGAAACATTGAGCCACAGCTGCTGAACACAGCTGGCAACATCTGCTGCATCAAAAGAGGGCTTCAAGCTGAGAATGGCACCAGCAGCTTCCATCTGCAACAGAGCCCCAGGGAAAGGACAGGCTGTGCCGGTCTGGACAAATCTGGAGGAAAATATCCTCTGGTTGAAGGCAGGTTACACCCAGCCCTCCCCCACCAGGTTCGGGAAAAAAGAATTTTCCTTGGAAGAAAGTGAAACAGATAGAAACTCTTTATTTAACAAACACACAGGAAAAGGATAACAATGCTAAATATTCAAACCTCTCGCTGTGGAGAGAAAGCTGGGATAATTGGAGAGTCCTTCCGTGTTTCAGTGGGGTCTCCTGAAACATCCCTAGACAGCGAGGCCCGTGGAAAGAAATAGGGAGCGATTCTTGAGAGAAGTTTCAGAGCTCTTTCTTCTCCAGCCACATGGGCGGGGCACTGCCAAAGAACTGAGCAATCCCGGGACAAGCAGGGCCCTCCTGGCACAGGGCAACACAAAATAACCAGTGCTGAACAGGATTAGGGCACATGTGAGCAGGGAGCAGGGAGACCCCGTGCCCAGGCCATGCCTCTCCCCCAGGGTCCCCTCTCCCATGACCTCATGGCAGGGGGGAGGAACCCCAACACTTCTGGAGGTATAGTCTCCCTCCTCCTCCTTGGAGCTGGCTCATGGGCCCACATTCAGGGCCCCCACCTCGGGCGAAAATTGTCCCAGTGTGGTCTGATGTTGAAACAGTCAAGAAGAGAAGAAGGGAAAAAAAACCCCCGAAGTCCCAGGAGAACAAAGTTCAACTCTCCATCTCCCTGCAGAGAAAAGGAGCTGAAAACTGGCTCAAAAGCAAGAAGGTTGCTTCCTGCACTCTTGCTGCAAGCAGGATGCAGAGGAGTGTGTATGTGTGTCCTTGAACAAACGCTCTGAGAAGTTTGTCCAGTTTTTTTTCCTCTCCCCCCTCTCAGGCTCAGTTGAAAGGCACAGAAATGCACAAAGTTAACTTCGGGGCATAGAGCAGCCATAGGGGATACACATCCTAAAGTCACCCCAAGACACAGGCACAGAGAATTCAGTGGAAAGACTCCGAGAATTCTGCTCCCAGAGATCATTCCTGCTCACACTGACCCTTGTAGAAAGGGGCCATCGTTCCAGGCAGCCTGTACTGAGCATGTGGCTCCTGAGCGGGGTTTGTTGTTTAGGAAACCTGCTCAGGCTTTTCCATTCTTTCCTTGCAAACAGGAAAACTTCTCCTGGGCCTGTGTGCAGGCAGAGGCCTGAGGAGAGCAGGTGGCACATGGTGCGCTGGGCTGGGACAGCCAGCTGCAGAGCTCAAGGGAAGAAGCCCAAAGTGGCACAATGGCTCCTTGCCTTCACATGCAACACCTGGGTCACAATGGTCTCCTTGATTCCATGAGGCCCCACTGTGTCACAATGGCTCCTTGGTTCCATGCGGTTCCGCAGTGTCACCATGGTCTCCTTTGATCCGCATTGTCATCATGGACAATTGGTTCCATGAGGCCCCGCAGTGTCACAATGGTCCCTTGGTTCCACAGGTTTGATGTTGTAACAATGGACTCCTTGCTTCTATGAGCTCGCCTGCTTTTTGCAGAGGTGTCTTTGGTTCCAACAAGGCCCCGCTGTGTCTCAGTGCACCCTGGCTTCCATGCGGATCTGGAGTATCACAAAGGCTCCTTGGTTGCACCAGGTCCTGCTGTGTCACAATGGATCCTGTGCTCCATGAGGCCCTCCAAAGTCATCATGGAGGCTTGCTTCCATGAGGTTCCATGATGTGCCAGTGGTCATCTTGCTTCCAGGAGTTTCCTTAGTGTCACAATGCTCTCCATGCTTCCATGATTCCCCACAATGTCCCAATGCTCTCCATGCTTCCATTAGGCCCTGCTTTGCCACAATGGTGCCCTCGTTTCCATGAGGCCCCGCTGTGTCACAATGGACTATGGTTCCGTGATGCTCCGTGGTGTCACCATGGTCTTCTTGAATCCGCCGTGTAACAATGGACCATTGGTTCCATGCGGCCTGGCCGTGTCACAATGGGCTCCTTGAGTCCATGATTCCCCACGGTGTCACAATGGAGCCTTGTTTCTAGGAGGTTCTGTACTGTCACAATTGTCTCCTTGATGCCATCAGCCCCTGCAGTGTCACATAGGCTCCTTGGTTCCATGAGGAACACAAAAGCTTTGCAGAAACATTGAGCCACAGCTGCTGAACACAGCTGGCAACATCTGCTGCATCAAAAGAGGGCTTCAAGCTGAGAATGGCACCAGCAGCTTCCATCTGCAACAGAGCCCCAGGGAAAGGACAGGCTGTGCCGGTCTGGACAAATCTGGAGGAAAATATCCTCTGGTTGAAGGCAGGTTACACCCAGCCCTCCCCCACCAGGTTCGGGAAAAAAGAATTTTCCTTGGAAGAAAGTGAAACAGATAGAAACTCTTTATTTAACAAACACACAGGAAAAGGATAACAATGCTAAATATTGAAACCTCTCGCTGTGGAGAGAAAGCTGGGATAATTGGAGAGTCCTTCCGTGTTTCAGTGGGGTCTCCTGAAACATCCCTAGACAGCGAGGCCCGTGGAAAGAAATAGGGAGCGATTCTTGAGAGAAGTTTCAGAGCTCTTTCTTCTCCAGCCACATGGGCGGGGCACTGCCAAAGAACTGAGCAATCCCGGGACAAGCAGGGCCCTCCTGGCACAGGGCAACACAAAATAACCAGTGCTGAACAGGATTAGGGCACATGTGAGCAGGGAGCAGGGAGACCCTGTGCCCAGGCCATGCCTCTACCCCAGGGTCCCCTCTCCCATGACCTCATGGCAGGGGGGAGGAACCCCAACACTTCTGGAGGTGTAGTCTCCCTCCTCCTCCTTGGAGCTGGCTCATGGGCCCACATTCAGGGCCCCCACCTCGGGCGAAAATTGTCCCAGTGTGGTCTGATGTTGAAACAGTCAAGAAGAGAAGAAGGGAAAAAAACCCCCAAAGTCCCAGGAGAACAAAGTTCAACTCTCCAT
This sequence comes from Aphelocoma coerulescens, assembly GCF_041296385.1. NCBI lineage: Eukaryota > Metazoa > Chordata > Aves > Passeriformes > Corvidae > Aphelocoma > Aphelocoma coerulescens. The sequence goes on along the minus strand of NW_027183804.1, from coordinate 3,347,579 downwards.
CTCCCTGCAGAGAAAAGGAGCTGAAAACTGGCTCAAAAGCAAGAAGGTGTCTTCCTCCACCCTTGCTGCAAGCAGGATGCAGAGGAGTGTGTATGTGTGTCCTTGAACAAACGCTCTGAGAAGTTTGTCCGGTTTTTTTTCCTCTCCCCCCTCTCAGGCTCAGTTGAAAGGCACAGAAATGCACCAAGTTAACTTCTGGGCATAGAGCAGCCATAGGGGATACACATCCTAAAGTCACCCCAAGACACAGGCACAGAGAATTCAGTGGAAAGACTCTGAGAATTCTGCTCCCAGAGATCATTCCTGCTCACACTGACCCTTGTAGAAAGGGGCCATCGTTCCAGGCAGCCTGTACTGAGCATGTGGCTCCTGAGCGGGGTTTGTTGTTTAGGAAACCTGCTCAGGCTTTTCCATTCTTTCCTTGCAAACAGGAAAACTTCTCCTGGGGCTGTGTGCAGGCAGAGCCCTGAGGAGAGCAGGTGGCACATGGTGCGCAGGGCTGGGACAGCCAGCTGCAGAGCTCAAGGGAAGAAGCCCAAAGTGGCACAATGGCTCCTTGCCTTCACATGCAACACCTGGGTCACAATGGTCTCCTTGATTCCATGAGGCCCCACTGTGTCACAATGGCTCCTTGGTTCCATGCGGTTCCGCAGTGTCACCATGGTCTCCTTTGATCCGCATTGTCATCATGGACAATTGGTTCCATGAGGCCCCGCAGTGTCACAATGGTCCCTTGGTTCCACAGGTTTGATGTTGTAACAATGGACTCCTTGCTTCTATGAGCTCGCCTGCTTTTTGCAGAGGTGTCTTTGGTTCCAACAAGGCCCCGCTGTGTCTCAGTGCACCCTGGCTTCCATGCGCATCTGGAGTTTCACAAAGGCTCCTTGGTTGCACCAGGTCCTGCTGTGTCACAATGGATCCTGTGCTCCATGAGGCCCTCCAAAGTCATCATGGAGGCTTGCTTCCATGAGGTTCCATGATGTGCCAGTGGTCATCTTGCTTCCAGGAGTTTCCTTAGTGTCACAATGCTCTCCATGCTTCCATGATTCCCCACAATGTCCCAATGCTCTCCATGCTTCCATTAGGCCCTGCTTTGCCACAATGGTGCCCTCGTTTCCATGAGGCCCCGCTGTGTCACAATGGACGTATGGTTCCATGATGCTCCGTGGTGTCACCATGGTCTTCTTGAATCCGCCGTGTAACAATGGACCATTGGTTCCATGCGGCCTGGCCGTGTCACAATGGGCTCCTTGAGTCCATGATTCCCCACGGTGTCACAATGGAGCCTTGTTTCTAGGAGGTTCTGTACTGTCACAATTGTCTCCTTGATGCCATCAGCCCCTGCAGTGTCACAAAGGCTCCTTGGTTCCATGAGGAACACAAAAGCTTTGCAGAAACATTGAGCCACAGCTGCTGAACACAGCTGGCAACATCTGCTGCATCAAAAGAGGGCTTCAAGCTGAGAATGGCACCAGCAGCTTCCATCTGCAACAGAGCCCCAGGGAAAGGACAGGCTGTGCCGGTCTGGACAAATGTGGAGGAAAATATCCTCTGGTTGAAGGCAGGTTACACCCAGCCCTCCCCCACCAGGTTCGGGAAAAAAGAATTTTCCTTGGAAGAAAGTGAAACAGATAGAAACTCTTTATTTAACAAACACACAGGAAAAGGATAACAATGCTAAATATTCAAACCTCTCGCTGTGGAGAGAAAGCTGGGATAATTGGAGAGTCCTTCCGTGTTTCAGTGGGGTCTCCTGAAACATCCCTAGACAGCGAGGCCCGTGGAAAGAAATAGGGAGCGATTCTTGAGAGAAGTTTCAGAGCTCTTTCTTCTCCAGCCACATGGGCGGGGCACTGCCAAAGAACTGAGCAATCCCGGGACAAGCAGGGCCCTCCTGGCACAGGGCAACACAAAATAACCAGTGCTGAACAGGATTAGGGCACATGTGAGCAGGGAGCAGGGAGACCCCGTGCCCAGGCCATGCCTCTACCCCAGGGTCCCCTCTCCCATGACCTCATGGCAGGGGGGAGGAACCCCAACACTTCTGGAGGTGTAGTCTCCCTCCTCCTCCTTGGAGCTGGCTCATGGGCCCACATTCAGGGCCCCCACCTCGGGCGAAAATTGTCCCAGTGTGGTCTGATGTTGAAACAGTCAAGAAGAGAAGAAGGGAAAAAAAACCCCCGAAGTCCCAGGAGAACAAAGTTCAACTCTCCATCTCCCTGCAGAGAAAAGGAGCTGAAAACTGGCTCAAAAGCAAGAAGGTTGCTTCCTGCACTCTTGCTGCAAGCAGGATGCAGAGGAGTGTGTATGTGTGTCCTTGAACAAACGCTCTGAGAAGTTTGTCCAGTTTTTTTTCCTCTCCCCCCTCTCAGGCTCAGTTGAAAGGCACAGAAATGCACCAAGTTAACTTCTGGGCATAGAGCAGCCATAGGGGATACACATCCTAAAGTCACCCCAAGACACAGGCACAGAGAATTCAGTGGAAAGACTCCGAGAATTCTGCTCCCAGAGATCATTCCTGCTCACACTGACCCTTGTAGAAAGGGGCCATCGTTCCAGGCAGCCTGTACTGAGCATGTGGCTCCTGAGCGGGGTTTGTTGTTTAGGAAACCTGCTCAGGCTTTTCCATTCTTTCCTTGCAAACAGGAAAACTTCTCCTGGGCCTGTGTGCAGGCAGAGGCCTGAGGAGAGCAGGTGGCACATGGTGCGCTGGGCTGGGACAGCCAGCTGCAGAGCTCAAGGGAAGAAGCCCAAAGTGGCACAATGGCTCCTTGCCTTCACATGCAACACCTGGGTCACAATGGTCTCCTTGATTCCATGAGGCCCCACTGTGTCACAATGGCTCCTTGGTTCCATGCGGTTCCGCAGTGTCACCATGGTCTCCTTTGATCCGCATTGTCATCATGGACAATTGGTTCCATGAGGCCCCGCAGTGTCACAATGGTCCCTTGGTTCCACAGGTTTGATGTTGTAACAATGGACTCCTTGCTTCTATGAGCTCGCCTGCTTTTTGCAGAGGTGTCTTTGGTTCCAACAAGGCCCCGCTGTGTCTCAGTGCACCCTGGCTTCCATGCGGATCTGGAGTATCACAAAGACTCCTTGGTTGCACCAGGTCCTGCTGTGTCACAATGGATCCTGTGCTCCATGAGGCCCTCCAAAGTCATCATGGAGGCTTGCTTCCATGAGGTTCCATGATGTGCCAGTGGTCATCTTGCTTCCAGGAGTTTCCTTAGTGTCACAATGCTCTCCATGCTTCCATGATTCCCCACAATGTCCCAATGCTCTCCATGCTTCCATTAGGCCCTGCTTTGCCACAATGGTGCCCTCGTTTCCATGAGGCCCCGCTGTGTCACAATGGACTATGGTTCCGTGATGCTCCGTGGTGTCACCATGGTCTTCTTGAATCCGCCGTGTAACAATGGACCATTGGTTCCATGCGGCCTGGCCGTGTCACAATGGGCTCCTTGAGTCCATGATTCCCCACGGTGTCACAATGGAGCCTTGTTTCTAGGAGGTTCTGTACTGTCACAATTGTCTCCTTGATGCCATCAGCCCCTGCAGTGTCACATAGGCTCCTTGGTTCCATGAGGAACACAAAAGCTTTGCAGAAACATTGAGCCACAGCTGCTGAACACAGCTGGCAACATCTGCTGCATCAAAAGAGGGCTTCAAGCTGAGAATGGCACCAGCAGCTTCCATCTGCAACAGAGCCCCAGGGAAAGGACAGGCTGTGCCGGTCTGGACAAATCTGGAGGAAAATATCCTCTGGTTGAAGGCAGGTTACACCCAGCCCTCCCCCACCAGGTTCGGGAAAAAAGAATTTTCCTTGGAAGAAAGTGAAACAGATAGAAACTCTTTATTTAACAAACACACAGGAAAAGGATAACAATGCTAAATATTGAAACCTCTCGCTGTGGAGAGAAAGCTGGGATAATTGGAGAGTCCTTCCGTGTTTCAGTGGGGTCTCCTGAAACATCCCTAGACAGCGAGGCCCGTGGAAAGAAATAGGGAGCGATTCTTGAGAGAAGTTTCAGAGCTCTTTCTTCTCCAGCCACATGGGCGGGGCACTGCCAAAGAACTGAGCAATCCCGGGACAAGCAGGGCCCTCCTGGCACAGGGCAACACAAAATAACCAGTGCTGAACAGGATTAGGGCACATGTGAGCAGGGAGCAGGGAGACCCTGTGCCCAGGCCATGCCTCTACCCCAGGGTCCCCTCTCCCATGACCTCATGGCAGGGGGGAGGAACCCCAACACTTCTGGAGGTGTAGTCTCCCTCCTCCTCCTTGGAGCTGGCTCATGGGCCCACATTCAGGGCCCCCACCTCGGGCGAAAATTGTCCCAGTGTAGTCTGATGTTGAAACAGTCAAGAAGAGAAGAAGGGAAAAAAACCCCCAAAGTCCCAGGAGAACAAAGTTCAACTCTCCATCTCCCTGCAGAGAAAAGGAGCTGAAAACTGGCTCAAAAGCAAGAAGGTGTCTTCCTCCACCCTTGCTGCAAGCAGGATGCAGAGGAGTGTGTATGTGTGTCCTTGAACAAACGCTCTGAGAAGTTTGTCCGGTTTTTTTTCCTCTCCCCCCTCTCAGGCTCAGTTGAAAGGCACAGAAATGCACCAAGTTAACTTCTGGGCATAGAGCAGCCATAGGGGATACACATCCTAAAGTCACCCCAAGACACAGGCACAGAGAATTCAGTGGAAAGACTCTGAGAATTCTGCTCCCAGAGATCATTCCTGCTCACACTGACCCTTGTAGAAAGGGGCCATCGTTCCAGGCAGCCTGTACTGAGCATGTGGCTCCTGAGCGGGGTTTGTTGTTTAGGAAACCTGCTCAGGCTTTTCCATTCTTTCCTTGCAAACAGGAAAACTTCTCCTGGGGCTGTGTGCAGGCAGAGCCCTGAGGAGAGCAGGTGGCACATGGTGCGCAGGGCTGGGACAGCCAGCTGCAGAGCTCAAGGGAAGAAGCCCAAAGTGGCACAATGGCTCCTTGCCTTCACATGCAACACCTGGGTCACAATGGTCTCCTTGATTCCATGAGGCCCCACTGTGTCACAATGGCTCCTTGGTTCCATGCGGTTCCGCAGTGTCACCATGGTCTCCTTTGATCCGCATTGTCATCATGGACAATTGGTTCCATGAGGCCCCGCAGTGTCACAATGGTCCCTTGGTTCCACAGGTTTGATGTTGTAACAATGGACTCCTTGCTTCTATGAGCTCGCCTGCTTTTTGCAGAGGTGTCTTTGGTTCCAACAAGGCCCCGCTGTGTCTCAGTGCACCCTGGCTTCCATGCGCATCTGGAGTTTCACAAAGGCTCCTTGGTTGCACCAGGTCCTGCTGTGTCACAATGGATCCTGTGCTCCATGAGGCCCTCCAAAGTCATCATGGAGGCTTGCTTCCATGAGGTTCCATGATGTGCCAGTGGTCATCTTGCTTCCAGGAGTTTCCTTAGTGTCACAATGCTCTCCATGCTTCCATGATTCCCCACAATGTCCCAATGCTCTCCATGCTTCCATTAGGCCCTGCTTTGCCACAATGGTGCCCTCGTTTCCATGAGGCCCCGCTGTGTCACAATGGACGTATGGTTCCATGATGCTCCGTGGTGTCACCATGGTCTTCTTGAATCCGCAGTGTAACAATGAACCATTGGTTCCATGCGGCCTGGCCGTGTCACAATGGGCTCCTTGAGTCCATGATTCCCCACGGTGTCACAATGGAGCCTTGTTTCTAGGAGGTTCTGTACTGTCACAATTGTCTCCTTGATGCCATCAGCCCCTGCAGTGTCACATAGGCTCCTTGGTTCCATGAGGAACACAAAAGCTTTGCAGAAACATTGAGCCACAGCTGCTGAACACAGCTGGCAACATCTGCTGCATCAAAAGAGGGCTTCAAGCTGAGAATGGCACCAGTAGCTTCCATCTGCAACAGAGACCCAGGGAAAGGACAGGCTGTGCCGGTCTGGACAAATGTGGAGGAAAATATCCTCTGGTAGAAGGCAGGTTACACCCAGCCCTCCCCCACCAGGTTCGGGAAAAAAGAATTTTCCTTGGAAGAAAGTGAAACAGATAGAAACTCTTTATTTAACAAACACACAGCAAAAGGATAACAATGCTAAATATTCAAACCTCTCGCTGTGGAGAGAAAGCTGGGATAATTGGAGAGTCCTTCCGTGTTTCAGTGGGGTCTCCTGAAACATCCCTAGACAGCGAGGCCCGTGGAAAGAAATAGGGAGCGATTCTTGAGAGAAGTTTCAGAGCTCTTTCTTCTCCAGCCACATGGGCGGGGCACTGCCAAAGAACTGAGCAATCCCGGGACAAGCAGGGCCCTCCTGGCACAGGGCAACACAAAATAACCAGTGCTGAACAGGATTAGGGCACATGTGAGCAGGGAGCAGGGAGACCCTGTGCCCAGGCCATGCCTCTACCCCAGGGTCCCCTCTCCCATGACCTCATGGCAGGGGGGAGGAACCCCAACACTTCTGGAGGTGTAGTCTCCCTCCTCCTCCTTGGAGCTGGCTCATGGGCCCACATTCAGGGCCCCCACCTCGGGAGAAAATTGTCCCAGTGTGGTCTGATGTTGAAACAGTCAAGAAGAGAAGAAGGGAAAAAAAACCCCCGAAGTCCCAGGAGAACAAAGTTCAACTCTCCATCTCCCTGCAGAGAAAAGGAGCTGAAAACTGGCTCAAAAGCAAGAAGGTTGCTTCCTGCACTCTTGCTGCAAGCAGGATGCAGAGGAGTGTGTATGTGTGTCCTTGAACAAACGCTCTGAGAAGTTTGTCCAGTTTTTTTTCCTCTCCCCCCTCTCAGGCTCAGTTGAAAGGCACAGAAATGCACCAAGTTAACTTCTGGGCATAGAGCAGCCATAGGGGATACACATCCTAAAGTCACCCCAAGACACAGGCACAGAGAATTCAGTGGAAAGACTCTGAGAATTCTGCTCCCAGAGATCATTCCTGCTCACACTGACCCTTGTAGAAAGGGGCCATCGTTCCAGGCAGCCTGTACTGAGCATGTGGCTCCTGAGCGGGGTTTGTTGTTTAGGAAACCTGCTCAGGCTTTTCCATTCTTTCCTTGCAAACAGGAAAACTTCTCCTGGGGCTGTGTGCAGGCAGAGCCCTGAGGAGAGCAGGTGGCACATGGTGCGCTGGGCTGGGACAGCCAGCTGCAGAGCTCAAGGGAAGAAGCCCAAAGTGGCATAATGGCTCCTTGCCTTCACATGCAACACCTGGGTCACAATGGTCTCCTTGATTCCATGAGGCCCCACTGTGTCACAATGGCTCCTTGGTTCCATGCGGTTCCGCAGTGTCACCATGGTCTCCTTTGATCCGCATTGTCATCATGGACAATTGGTTCCATGAGGCCCCGCAGTGTCACAATGGTCCCTTGGTTCCACAGGTTTGATGTTGTAACAATGGACTCCTTGCTTCTATGAGCTCGCCTGCTTTTTGCAGAGGTGTCTTTGGTTCCAACAAGGCCCCGCTGTGTCTCAGTGCACCCTGGCTTCCATGCGCATCTGGAGTATCACAAAGGCTCCTTGGTTGCACCAGGTCCTGCTGTGTCACAATGGATCCTGTGCTCCATGAGGCCCTCCAAAGTCATCATGGAGGCTTGCTTCCATGAGGTTCCATGATGTGCCAGTGGTCATCTTGCTTCCAGGAGTTTCCTTAGTGTCACAATGCTCTCCATGCTTCCATGATTCCCCACAATGTCCCAATGCTCTCCATGCTTCCATTAGGCCCTGCTTTGCCACAATGGTGCCCTCGTTTCCATGAGGCCCCGCTGTGTCACAATGGACTATGGTTCCGTGATGCTCCGTGGTGTCACCATGGTCTTCTTGAATCCGCCGTGTAACAATGGACCATTGGTTCCATGCGGCCTGGCCGTGTCACAATGGGCTCCTTGAGTCCATGATTCCCCACGGTGTCACAATGGAGCCTTGTTTCTAGGAGGTTCTGTACTGTCACAATTGTCTCCTTCATGCCATCAGCCCCTGCAGTGTCACAAAGGCTCCTTGGTTCCATGAGGAACACAAAAGCTTTGCAGAAACATTGAGCCACAGCTGCTGAACACAGCTGGCAACATCTGCTGCATCAAAAGAGGGCTTCAAGCTGAGAATGGCACCAGCAGCTTCCATCTGCAACAGAGCCCCAGGGAAAGGACAGGCTGTGCCGGTCTGGACAAATGTGGAGGAAAATATCCTCTGGTTGAAGGCAGGTTACACCCAGCCCTCCCCCACCAGGTTCGGGAAAAAAGAATTTTCCTTGGAAGAAAGTGAAACAGATAGAAACTCTTTATTTAACAAACACACAGGAAAAGGATAACAATGCTAAATATTGAAACCTCTCGCTGTGGAGAGAAAGCTGGGATAATTGGAGAGTCCTTCCGTGTTTCAGTGGGGTCTCCTGAAACATCCCTAGACAGCGAGGCCCGTGGAAAGAAATAGGGAGCGATTCTTGAGAGAAGTTTCAGAGCTCTTTCTTCTCCAGCCACATGGGCGGGGCACTGCCAAAGAACTGAGCAATCCCGGGACAAGCAGGGCCCTCCTGGCACAGGGCAACACAAAATAACCAGTGCTGAACAGGATTAGGGCACATGTGAGCAGGGAGCAGGGAGACCCCGCGCCCAGGCCATGCCTCTCCCCCAGGGTCCCCTCTCCCATGACCTCATGGCAGGGGGGAGGAACCCCAACACTTCTGGAGGTGTAGTCTCCCTCCTCCTCCTTGGAGCTGGCTCATGGGCCCACATTCAGGGCCCCCACCTCGGGCGAAAATTGTCCCAGTGTGGTCTGATGTTGAAACAGTCAAGAAGAGAAGAAGGGAAAAAAAACCCCCGAAGTCCCAGGAGAACAAAGTTCAACTCTCCATCTCCCTGCAGAGAAAAGGAGCTGAAAACTGGCTCAAAAGCAAGAAGGTTGCTTCCTGCACTCTTGCTGCAAGCAGGATGCAGAGGAGTGTGTATGTGTGTCCTTGAACAAACGCTCTGAGAAGTTTGTCCAGTTTTTTTTCCTCTCCCCCCTCTCAGGCTCAGTTGAAAGGCACAGAAATGCACCAAGTTAACTTCTGGGCATAGAGCAGCCATAGGGGATACACATCCTAAAGTCACCCCAAGACACAGGCACAGAGAATTCAGTGGAAAGACTCTGAGAATTCTGCTCCCAGAGATCATTCCTGCTCACACTGACCCTTGTAGAAAGGGGCCATCGTTCCAGGCAGCCTGTACTGAGCATGTGGCTCCTGAGCGGGGTTTGTTGTTTAGGAAACCTGCTCAGGCTTTTCCATTCTTTCCTTGCAAACAGGAAAACTTCTCCTGGGCCTGTGTGCAGGCAGAGGCCTGAGGAGAGCAGGTGGCACATGGTGCGCTGGGCTGGGACAGCCAGCTGCAGAGCTCAAGGGAAGAAGCCCAAAGTGGCACAATGGCTCCTTGCCTTCACATGCAACACCTGGGTCACAATGGTCTCCTTGATTCCATGAGGCCCCACTGTGTCACAATGGCTCCTTGGTTCCATGCGGTTCCGCAGTGTCACCATGGTCTCCTTTGATCCGCATTGTCATCATGGACAATTGGTTCCATGAGGCCCCGCAGTGTCACAATGGTCCCTTGGTTCCACAGGTTTGATGTTGTAACAATGGACTCCTTGCTTCTATGAGCTCGCCTGCTTTTTGCAGAGGTGTCTTTGGTTCCAACAAGGCCCCGCTGTGTCTCAGTGCACCCTGGCTTCCATGCGGATCTGGAGTATCACAAAGACTCCTTGGTTGCACCAGGTCCTGCTGTGTCACAATGGATCCTGTGCTCCATGAGGCCCTCCAAAGTCATCATGGAGGCTTGCTTCCATGAGGTTCCATGATGTGCCAGTGGTCATCTTGGTTCCAGGAGTTTCCTTAGTGTCACAATGCTCTCCATGCTTCCATGATTCCCCACAATGTCCCAATGCTCTCCATGCTTCCATTAGGCCCTGCTTTGCCACAATGGTGCCCTCGTTTCCATGAGGCCCCGCTGTGTCACAATGGACTATGGTTCCGTGATGCTCCGTGGTGTCACCATGGTCTTCTTGAATCCGCCGTGTAACAATGGACCATTGGTTCCATGCGGCCTGGCCGTGTCACAATGGGCTCCTTGAGTCCATGATTCCCCACGGTGTCACAATGGAGCCTTGTTTCTAGGAGGTTCTGTACTGTCACAATTGTCTCCTTGATGCCATCAGCCCCTGCAGTGTCACATAGGCTCCTTGGTTCCATGAGGAACACAAAAGCTTTGCAGAAACATTGAGCCACAGCTGCTGAACACAGCTGGCAACATCTGCTGCATCAAAAGAGGGCTTCAAGCTGAGAATGGCACCAGCAGCTTCCATCTGCAACAGAGCCCCAGGGAAAGGACAGGCTGTGCCGGTCTGGACAAATCTGGAGGAAAATATCCTCTGGTTGAAGGCAGGTTACACCCAGCCCTCCCCCACCAGGTTCGGGAAAAAAGAATTTTCCTTGGAAGAAAGTGAAACAGATAGAAACTCTTTATTTAACAAACACACAGGAAAAGGATAACAATGCTAAATATTCAAACCTCTCGCTGTGGAGAGAAAGCTGGGATAATTGGAGAGTCCTTCCGTGTTTCAGTGGGGTCTCCTGAAACATCCCTAGACAGCGAGGCCCGTGGAAAGAAATAGGGAGCGATTCTTGAGAGAAGTTTCAGAGCTCTTTCTTCTCCAGCCACATGGGCGGGGCACTGCCAAAGAACTGAGCAATCCCGGGACAAGCAGGGCCCTCCTGGCACAGGGCAACACAAAATAACCAGTGCTGAACAGGATTAGGGCACATGTAAGCAGGGAGCAGGGAGACCCCGTGCCCAGGCCATGCCTCTACCCCAGGGTCCCCTCTCCCATGACCTCATGGCAGGGGGGAGGAACCCCAACACTTCTGGAGGTGTAGTCTCCCTCCTCCTCCTTGGAGCTGGCTCATGGGCCCACATTCAGGGCCCCCACCTCGGGCGAAAATTGTCCCAGTGTGGTCTGATGTTGAAACAGTCAAGAAGAGAAGAAGGGAAAAAAACCCCCAAAGTCCCAGGAGAACAAAGTTCAACTCTCCATCTCCCTGCAGAGAAAAGGAGCTGAAAACTGGCTCAAAAGCAAGAAGGTTGCTTCCTCCACCCTTGCTGCAAGCAGGATGCAGAGGAGTGTGTATGTGTGTCCTTGAACAAACGCTCTGAGAAGTTTGTCCGGTTTTTTTTCCTCTCCCCCCTCTCAGGCTCAGTTGAAAGGCACAGAAATGCACCAAGTTAACTTCTGGGCATAGAGCAGCCATAGGGGATACACATCCTAAAGTCACCCCAAGACACAGGCACAGAGAATTCAGTGGAAAGACTCTGAGAATTCTGCTCCCAGAGATCATTCCTGCTCACACTGACCCTTGTAGAAAGGGGCCATCGTTCCAGGCAGCCTGTACTGAGCATGTGGCTCCTGAGCGGGGTTTGTTGTTTAGGAAACCTGCTCAGGCTTTTCCATTCTTTCCTTGCAAACAGGAAAACTTCTCCTGGGGCTGTGTGCAGGCAGAGCCCTGAGGAGAGCAGGTGGCACATGGTGCGCAGGGCTGGGACAGCCAGCTGCAGAGCTCAAGGGAAGAAGCCCAAAGTGGCACAATGGCTCCTTGCCTTCACATGCAACACCTGGGTCACAATGGTCTCCTTGATTCCATGAGGCCCCACTGTGTCACAATGGCTCCTTGGTTCCATGCGGTTCCGCAGTGTCACCATGGTCTCCTTTGATCCGCATTGTCATCATGGACAATTGGTTCCATGAGGCCCCGCAGTGTCACAATGGTCCCTTGGTTCCACAGGTTTGATGTTGTAACAATGGACTCCTTGCTTCTATGAGCTCGCCTGCTTTTTGCAGAGGTGTCTTTGGTTCCAACAAGGCCCCGCTGTGTCTCAGTGCACCCTGGCTTCCATGCGCATCTGGAGTATCACAAAGGCTCCTTGGTTGCACCAGGTCCTGCTGTGTCACAATGGATCCTGTGCTCCATGAGGCCCTCCAAAGTCATCATGGAGGCTTGCTTCCATGAGGTTCCATGATGTGCCAGTGGTCATCTTGCTTCCAGGAGTTTCCTTAGTGTCACAATGCTCTCCATGCTTCCATGATTCCCCACAATGTCCCAATGCTCTCCATGCTTCCATTAGGCCCTGCTTTGCCACAATGGTGCCCTCGTTTCCATGAGGCCCCGCTGTGTCACAATGGACTATGGTTCCGTGATGCTCCGTGGTGTCACCATGGTCTTCTTGAATCCGCCGTGTAACAATGGACCATTGGTTCCATGCGGCCTGGCCGTGTCACAATGGGCTCCTTGAGTCCATGATTCCCCACGGTGTCACAATGGAGCCTTGTTTCTAGGAGGTTCTGTACTGTCACAATTGTCTCCTTGATGCCATCAGCCCCTGCAGTGTCACATAGGCTCCTTGGTTCCATGAGGAACACAAAAGCTTTGCAGAAACATTGAGCCACAGCTGCTGAACACAGCTGGCAACATCTGCTGCATCAAAAGAGGGCTTCAAGCTGAGAATGGCACCAGCAGCTTCCATCTGCAACAGAGCCCCAGGGAAAGGACAGGCTGTGCCGGTCTGGACAAATCTGGAGGAAAATATCCTCTGGTTGAAGGCAGGTTACACCCAGCCCTCCCCCACCAGGTTCGGGAAAAAAGAATTTTCCTTGGAAGAAAGTGAAACAGATAGAAACTCTTTATTTAACAAACACACAGGAAAAGGATAACAATGCTAAATATTCAAACCTCTCGCTGTGGAGAGAAAGCTGGGATAATTGGAGAGTCCTTCCGTGTTTCAGTGGGGTCTCCTGAAACATCCCTAGACAGCGAGGCCCGTGGAAAGAAATAGGGAGCGATTCTTGAGAGAAGTTTCAGAGCTCTTTCTTCTCCAGCCACATGGGCGGGGCACTGCCAAAGAACTGAGCAATCCCGGGACAAGCAGGGCCCTCCTGGCACAGGGCAACACAAAATAACCAGTGCTGAACAGGATTAGGGCACATGTGAGCAGGGAGCAGGGAGACCCCGTGCCCAGGCCATGCCTCTACCCCAGGGTCCCCTCTCCCATGACCTCATGGCAGGGGGGAGGAACCCCAACACTTCTGGAGGTGTAGTCTCCCTCCTCCTCCTTGGAGCTGGCTCATGGGCCCACATTCAGGGCCCCCACCTCGGGCGAAAATTGTCCCAGTGTGGTCTGATGTTGAAACAGTCAAGAAGAGAAGAAGGGAAAAAAAAACCCCGAAGTCCCAGGAGAACAAAGTTCAACTCTCCATCTCCCTGCAGAGAAAAGGAGCTGAAAACTGGCTCAAAAGCAAGAAGGTTGCTTCCTGCACTCTTGCTGCAAGCAGGATGCAGAGGAGTGTGTATGTGTGTCCTTGAACAAACGCTCTGAGAAGTTTGTCCAGTTTTTTTTCCTCTCCCCCCTCTCAGGCTCAGTTGAAAGGCACAGAAATGCACCAAGTTAACTTCTGGGCATAGAGCAGCCATAGGGGATACACATCCTAAAGTCACCCCAAGACACAGGCACAGAGAATTCAGTGGAAAGACTCCGAGAATTCTGCTCCCAGAGATCATTCCTGCTCACACTGACCCTTGTAGAAAGGGGCCATCGTTCCAGGCAGCCTGTACTGAGCATGTGGCTCCTGAGCGGGCTTTGTTGTTTAGGAAACCTGCTCAGGCTTTTCCATTCTTTCCTTGCAAACAGGAAAACTTCTCCTGGGCCTGTGTGCAGGCAGAGGCCTGAGGAGAGCAGGTGGCACATGGTGCGCTGGGCTGGGACAGCCAGCTGCAGAGCTCAAGGGAAGAAGCCCAAAGTGGCACAATGGCTCCTTGCCTTCACATGCAACACCTGGGTCACAATGGTCTCCTTGATTCCATGAGGCCCCACTGTGTCACAATGGCTCCTTGGTTCCATGCGGTTCCGCAGTGTCACCATGGTCTCCTTTGATCCGCATTGTCATCATGGACAATTGGTTCCATGAGGCCCCGCAGTGTCACAATGGTCCCTTGGTTCCACAGGTTTGATGTTGTAACAATGGACTCCTTGCTTCTATGAGCTCGCCTGCTTTTTGCAGAGGTGTCTTTGGTTCCAACAAGGCCCCGCTGTGTCTCAGTGCACCCTGGCTTCCATGCGGATCTGGAGTATCACAAAGACTCCTTGGTTGCACCAGGTCCTGCTGTGTCACAATGGATCCTGTGCTCCATGAGGCCCTCCAAAGTCATCATGGAGGCTTGCTTCCATGAGGTTCCATGATGTGCCAGTGGTCATCTTGCTTCCAGGAGTTTCCTTAGTGTCACAATGCTCTCCATGCTTCCATGATTCCCCACAATGTCCCAATGCTCTCCATGCTTCCATTAGGCCCTGCTTTGCCACAATGGTGCCCTCGTTTCCATGAGGCCCCGCTGTGTCACAATGGACTATGGTTCCGTGATGCTCCGTGGTGTCACCATGGTCTTCTTGAATCCGCCGTGTAACAATGGACCATTGGTTCCATGCGGCCTGGCCGTGTCACAATGGGCTCCTTGAGTCCATGATTCCCCACGGTGTCACAATGGAGCCTTGTTTCTAGGAGGTTCTGTACTGTCACAATTGTCTCCTTGATGCCATCAGCCCCTGCAGTGTCACATAGGCTCCTTGGTTCCATGAGGAACACAAAAGCTTTGCAGAAACATTGAGCCACAGCTGCTGAACACAGCTGGCAACATCTGCTGCATCAAAAGAGGGCTTCAAGCTGAGAATGGCACCAGCAGCTTCCATCTGCAACAGAGCCCCAGGGAAAGGACAGGCTGTGCCGGTCTGGACAAATCTGGAGGAAAATATCCTCTGGTTGAAGGCAGGTTACACCCAGCCCTCCCCCACCAGGTTCGGGAAAAAAGAATTTTCCTTGGAAGAAAGTGAAACAGATAGAAACTCTTTATTTAACAAACACACAGGAAAAGGATAACAATGCTAAATATTCAAACCTCTCGCTGTGGAGAGAAAGCTGGGATAATTGGAGAGTCCTTCCGTGTTTCAGTGGGCTCTCCTGAAACATCCCTAGACAGCGAGGCCCGTGGAAAGAAATAGGGAGCGATTCTTGAGAGAAGTTTCAGAGCTCTTTCTTCTCCAGCCACATGGGCGGGGCACTGCCAAAGAACTGAGCAATCCCGGGACAAGCAGGGCCCTCCTGGCACAGGGCAACACAAAATAACCAGTGCTGAACAGGATTAGGGCACATGTGAGCAGGGAGCAGGGAGACCCTGTGCCCAGGCCATGCCTCTACCCCAGGGTCCCCTCTCCCATGACCTCATGGCAGGGGGGAGGAACCCCAACACTTCTGGAGGTGTAGTCTCCCTCCTCCTCCTTGGAGCTGGCTCATGGGCCCACATTCAGGGCCCCCACCTCGGGCGAAAATTGTCCCAGTGTGGTCTGATGTTGAAACAGTCAAGAAGAGAAGAAGGGAAAAAAACCCCCAAAGTCCCAGGAGAACAAAGTTCAACTCTCCATCTCCCTGCAGAGAAAAGGAGCTGAAAACTGGCTCAAAAGCAAGAAGGTGTCTTCCTCCACCCTTGCTGCAAGCAGGATGCAGAGGAGTGTGTATGTGTGTCCTTGAACAAACGCTCTGAGAAGTTTGTCCGGTTTTTTTTCCTCTCCCCCCTCTCAGGCTCAGTTGAAAGGCACAGAAATGCACCAAGTTAACTTCTGGGCATAGAGCAGCCATAGGGGATACACATCCTAAAGTCACCCCAAGACACAGGCACAGAGAATTCAGTGGAAAGACTCTGAGAATTCTGCTCCCAGAGATCATTCCTGCTCACACTGACCCTTGTAGAAAGGGGCCATCGTTCCAGGCAGCCTGTACTGAGCATGTGGCTCCTGAGCGGGGTTTGTTGTTTAGGAAACCTGCTCAGGCTTTTCCATTCTTTCCTTGCAAACAGGAAAACTTCTCCTGGGCCTGTGTGCAGGCAGAGCCCTGAGGAGAGCAGGTGGCACATGGTGCGCAGGGCTGGGACAGCCAGCTGCAGAGCTCAAGGGAAGAAGCCCAAAGAGTCACAATGGCTCCTTGCCTTCACATGCAACACCTGGGTCACAATGGTCTCCTTGATTCCATGAGGCCCCACTGTGTCACAATGGCTCCTTGGTTCCATGCGGTTCCGCAGTGTCACCATGGTCTCCTTTGATCCGCATTGTCATCATGGACAATTGGTTCCATGAGGCCCCGCAGTGTCACAATGGTCCCTTGGTTCCACAGGTTTGATGTTGTAACAATGGACTCCTTGCTTCTATGAGCTCGCCTGCTTTTTGCAGAGGTGTCTTTGGTTCCAACAAGGCCCCGCTGTGTCTCAGTGCACCCTGGCTTCCATGCGCATCTGGAGTTTCACAAAGGCTCCTTGGTTGCACCAGGTCCTGCTGTGTCACAATGGATCCTGTGCTCCATGAGGCCCTCCAAAGTCATCATGGAGGCTTGCTTCCATGAGGTTCCATGATGTGCCAGTGGTCATCTTGCTTCCAGGAGTTTCCTTAGTGTCACAATGCTCTCCATGCTTCCATGATTCCCCACAATGTCCCAATGCTCTCCATGCTTCCATTAGGCCCTGCTTTGCCACAATGGTGCCCTCGTTTCCATGAGGCCCCGCTGTGTCACAATGGACGTATGGTTCCATGATGCTCCGTGGTGTCACCATGGTCTTCTTGAATCCGCAGTGTAACAATGAACCATTGGTTCCATGCGGCCTGGCCGTGTCACAATGGGCTCCTTGAGTCCATGATTCCCCACGGTGTCACAATGGAGCCTTGTTTCTAGGAGGTTCTGTACTGTCACAATTGTCTCCTTGATGCCATCAGCCCCTGCAGTGTCACATAGGCTCCTTGGTTCCATGAGGAACACAAAAGCTTTGCAGAAACATTGAGCCACAGCTGCTGAACACAGCTGGCAACATCTGCTGCATCAAAAGAGGGCTTCAAGCTGACAATGGCACCAGTAGCTTCCATCTGCAACAGAGACCCAGGGAAAGGACAGGCTGTGCCGGTCTGGACAAATGTGGAGGAAAATATCCTCTGGTAGAAGGCAGGTTACACCCAGCCCTCCCCCAGCAGGTTCGGGAAAAAAGAATTTTCCTCGGAAGAAAGTGAAAGAGATAGAAACTCTTTATTTAACAAACACACAGCAAAAGGATAACAATGCTAAATATTCAAACCTCTCGCTGTGGAGAGAAAGCTGGGATAATTGGAGAGTCCTTCCGTGTTTCAGTGGGGTCTCCTGAAACATCCCTAGACAGCGAGGCCCGTGGAAAGAAATAGGGAGCGATTCTTGAGAGAAGTTTCAGAGCTCTTTCTTCTCCAGCCACATGGGCGGGGCACTGCCAAAGAACTGAGCAATCCCGGGACAAGCAGGGCCCTCCTGGCACAGGGCAACACAAAATAACCAGTGCTGAACAGGATTAGGGCACATGTGAGCAGGGAGCAGGGAGACCCTGTGCCCAGGCCATGCCTCTACCCCAGGGTCCCCTCTCCCATGACCTCATGGCAGGGGGGAGGAACCCCAACACTTCTGGAGGTGTAGTCTCCCTCCTCCTCCTTGGAGCTGGCTCATGGGCCCACATTCAGGGCCCCCACCTCGGGAGAAAATTGTCCCAGTGTGGTCTGATGTTGAAACAGTCAAGAAGAGAAGAAGGGAAAAAAAACCCCCGAAGTCCCAGGAGAACAAAGTTCAACTCTCCATCTCCCTGCAGAGAAAAGGAGCTGAAAACTGGCTCAAAAGCAAGAAGGTTGCTTCCTGCACTCTTGCTGCAAGCAGGATGCAGAGGAGTGTGTATGTGTGTCCTTGAACAAACGCTCTGAGAAGTTTGTCCAGTTTTTTTTCCTCTCCCCCCTCTCAGGCTCAGTTGAAAGGCACAGAAATGCACCAAGTTAACTTCTGGGCATAGAGCAGCCATAGGGGATACACATCCTAAAGTCACCCCAAGACACAGGCACAGAGAATTCAGTGGAAAGACTCTGAGAATTCTGCTCCCAGAGATCATTCCTGCTCACACTGACCCTTGTAGAAAGGGGCCATCGTTCCAGGCAGCCTGTACTGAGCATGTGGCTCCTGAGCGGGGTTTGTTGTTTAGGAAACCTGCTCAGGCTTTTCCATTCTTTCCTTGCAAACAGGAAAACTTCTCCTGGGCCTGTGTGCAGGCAGAGCCCTGAGGAGAGCAGGTGGCACATGGTGCGCTGGGCTGGGACAGCCAGCTGCAGAGCTCAAGGGAAGAAGCCCAAAGTGGCATAATGGCTCCTTGCCTTCACATGCAACACCTGGGTCACAATGGTCTCCTTGATTCCATGAGGCCCCACTGTGTCACAATGGCTCCTTGGTTCCATGCGGTTCCGCAGTGTCACCATGGTCTCCTTTGATCCGCATTGTCATCATGGACAATTGGTTCCATGAGGCCCCGCAGTGTCACAATGGTCCCTTGGTTCCACAGGTTTGATGTTGTAACAATGGACTCCTTGCTTCTATGAGCTCGCCTGCTTTTTGCAGAGGTGTCTTTGGTTCCAACAAGGCCCCGCTGTGTCTCAGTGCACCCTGGCTTCCATGCGCATCTGGAGTATCACAAAGGCTCCTTGGTTGCACCAGGTCCTGCTGTGTCACAATGGATCCTGTGCTCCATGAGGCCCTCCAAAGTCATCATGGAGGCTTGCTTCCATGAGGTTCCATGATGTGCCAGTGGTCATCTTGCTTCCAGGAGTTTCCTTAGTGTCACAATGCTCTCCATGCTTCCATGATTCCCCACAATGTCCCAATGCTCTCCATGCTTCCATTAGGCCCTGCTTTGCCACAATGGTGCCCTCGTTTCCATGAGGCCCCGCTGTGTCACAATGGACTATGGTTCCGTGATGCTCCGTGGTGTCACCATGGTCTTCTTGAATCCGCCGTGTAACAATGGACCATTGGTTCCATGCGGCCTGGCCGTGTCACAATGGGCTCCTTGAGTCCATGATTCCCCACGGTGTCACAATGGAGCCTTGTTTCTAGGAGGTTCTGTACTGTCACAATTGTCTCCTTGATGCCATCAGCCCCTGCAGTGTCACATAGGCTCCTTGGTTCCATGAGGAACACAAAAGCTTTGCAGAAACATTGAGCCACAGCTGCTGAACACAGCTGGCAACATCTGCTGCATCAAAAGAGGGCTTCAAGCTGAGAATGGCACCAGCAGCTTCCATCTGCAACAGAGCCCCAGGGAAAGGACAGGCTGTGCCGGTCTGGACAAATCTGGAGGAAAATATCCTCTGGTTGAAGGCAGGTTACACCCAGCCCTCCCCCAGCAGGTTCGGGAAAAAAGAATTTTCCTCGGAAGAAAGTGAAAGAGATAGAAACTCTTTATTTAACAAACACACAGCAAAAGGATAACAATGCTAAATATTCAAACCTCTCGCTGTGGAGAGAAAGCTGGGATAATTGGAGAGTCCTTCCGTGTTTCAGTGGGGTCTCCTGAAACATCCCTAGACAGCGAGGCCCGTGGAAAGAAATAGGGAGCGATTCTTGAGAGAAGTTTCAGAGCTCTTTCTTCTCCAGCCACATGGGCGGGGCACTGCCAAAGAACTGAGCAATCCCGGGACAAGCAGGGCCCTCCTGGCACAGGGCAACACAAAATAACCAGTGCTGAACAGGATTAGGGCACATGTGAGCAGGGAGCAGGGAGACCCTGTGCCCAGGCCATGCCTCTACCCCAGGGTCCCCTCTCCCATGACCTCATGGCAGGGGGGAGGAACCCCAACACTTCTGGAGGTGTAGTCT
This sequence comes from Aphelocoma coerulescens, assembly GCF_041296385.1. Classification (NCBI taxonomy): domain Eukaryota; kingdom Metazoa; phylum Chordata; class Aves; order Passeriformes; family Corvidae; genus Aphelocoma; species Aphelocoma coerulescens. The sequence continues at coordinate 3,327,809 of NW_027183804.1, read as the reverse complement.
CCCTCCTCCTCCTTGGAGCTGGCTCATGGGCCCACATTCAGGGCCCCCACCTCGGGCGAAAATTGTCCCAGTGTGGTCTGATGTTGAAACAGTCAAGAAGAGAAGAAGGGAAAAAAACCCCCAAAGTCCCAGGAGAACAAAGTTCAACTCTCCATCTCCCTGCAGAGAAAAGGAGCTGAAAACTGGCTCAAAAGCAAGAAGGTTGCTTCCTCCACCCTTGCTGCAAGCAGGATGCAGAGGAGTGTGTATGTGTGTCCTTGAACAAACGCTCTGAGAAGTTTGTCCGGTTTTTTTTCCTCTCCCCCCTCTCAGGCTCAGTTGAAAGGCACAGAAATGCACCAAGTTAACTTCTGGGCATAGAGCAGCCATAGGGGATACACATCCTAAAGTCACCCCAAGACACAGGCACAGAGAATTCAGTGGAAAGACTCTGAGAATTCTGCTCCCAGAGATCATTCCTGCTCACACTGACCCTTGTAGAAAGGGGCCATCGTTCCAGGCAGCCTGTACTGAGCATGTGGCTCCTGAGCGGGGTTTGTTGTTTAGGAAACCTGCTCAGGCTTTTCCATTCTTTCCTTGCAAACAGGAAAACTTCTCCTGGGGCTGTGTGCAGGCAGAGCCCTGAGGAGAGCAGGTGGCACATGGTGCGCAGGGCTGGGACAGCCAGCTGCAGAGCTCAAGGGAAGAAGCCCAAAGAGTCACAATGGCTCCTTGCCTTCACATGCAACACCTGGGTCACAATGGTCTCCTTGATTCCATGAGGCCCCACTGTGTCACAATGGCTCCTTGGTTCCATGCGGTTCCACAGTGTCACCATGGTCTCCTTTGATCCGCATTGTCATCATGGACAATTGGTTCCATGAGGCCCCGCAGTGTCACAATGGTCCCTTGGTTCCACAGGTTTGATGTTGTAACAATGGACTCCTTGCTTCTATGAGCTCGCCTGCTTTTTGCAGAGGTGTCTTTGGTTCCAACAAGGCCCCGCTGTGTCTCAGTGCACCCTGGCTTCCATGCGCATCTGGAGTATCACAAAGGCTCCTTGGTTGCACCAGGTCCTGCTGTGTCACAATGGATCCTGTGCTCCATGAGGCCCTCCAAAGTCATCATGGAGGCTTGCTTCCATGAGGTTCCATGATGTGCCAGTGGTCATCTTGCTTCCAGGAGTTTCCTTAGTGTCACAATGCTCTCCATGCTTCCATGATTCCCCACAATGTCCCAATGCTCTCCATGCTTCCATTAGGCCCTGCTTTGCCACAATGGTGCCCTCGTTTCCATGAGGCCCCGCTGTGTCACAATGGACGTATGGTTCCATGATGCTCCGTGGTGTCACCATGGTCTTCTTGAATCCGCAGTGTAACAATGAACCATTGGTTCCATGCGGCCTGGCCGTGTCACAATGGGCTCCTTGAGTCCATGATTCCCCACGGTGTCACAATGGAGCCTTGTTTCTAGGAGGTTCTGTACTGTCACAATTGTCTCCTTGATGCCATCAGCCCCTGCAGTGTCACATAGGCTCCTTGGTTCCATGAGGAACACAAAAGCTTTGCAGAAACATTGAGCCACAGCTGCTGAACACAGCTGGCAACATCTGCTGCATCAAAAGAGGGCTTCAAGCTGAGAATGGCACCAGTAGCTTCCATCTGCAACAGAGACCCAGGGAAAGGACAGGCTGTGCCGGTCTGGACAAATGTGGAGGAAAATATCCTCTGGTAGAAGGCAGGTTACACCCAGCCCTCCCCCAGCAGGTTCGGGAAAAAAGAATTTTCCTCGGAAGAAAGTGAAAGAGATAGAAACTCTTTATTTAACAAACACACAGCAAAAGGATAACAATGCTAAATATTCAAACCTCTCGCTGTGGAGAGAAAGCTGGGATAATTGGAGAGTCCTTCCGTGTTTCAGTGGGGTCTCCTGAAACATCCCTAGACAGCGAGGCCCGTGGAAAGAAATAGGGAGCGATTCTTGAGAGAAGTTTCAGAGCTCTTTCTTCTCCAGCCACATGGGTGGGGCACTGCCAAAGAACTGAGCAATCCCGGGACAAGCAGGGCCCTCCTGGCACAGGGCAACACAAAATAACCAGTGCTGAACAGGATTAGGGCACATGTGAGCAGGGAGCAGGGAGACCCTGTGCCCAGGCCATGCCTCTACCCCAGGGTCCCCTCTCCCATGACCTCATGGCAGGGGGGAGGAACCCCAACACTTCTGGAGGTGTAGTCTCCCTCCTCCTCCTTGGAGCTGGCTCATGGGCCCACATTCAGGGCCCCCACCTCGGGCGAAAATTGTCCCAGTGTGGTCTGATGTTGAAACAGTCAAGAAGAGAAGAAGGGAAAAAAAACCCCCGAAGTCCCAGGAGAACAAAGTTCAACTCTCCATCTCCCTGCAGAGAAAAGGAGCTGAAAACTGGCTCAAAAGCAAGAAGGTTGCTTCCTGCACTCTTGCTGCAAGCAGGATGCAGAGGAGTGTGTATGTGTGTCCTTGAACAAACGCTCTGAGAAGTTTGTCCAGTTTTTTTTCCTCTCCCCCCTCTCAGGCTCAGTTGAAAGGCACAGAAATGCACAAAGTTAACTTCGGGGCATAGAGCAGCCATAGGGGATACACATCCTAAAGTCACCCCAAGACACAGGCACAGAGAATTCAGTGGAAAGACTCCGAGAATTCTGCTCCCAGAGATCATTCCTGCTCACACTGACCCTTGTAGAAAGGGGCCATCGTTCCAGGCAGCCTGTACTGAGCATGTGGCTCCTGAGCGGGCTTTGTTGTTTAGGAAACCTGCTCAGGCTTTTCCATTCTTTCCTTGCAAACAGGAAAACTTCTCCTGGGCCTGTGTGCAGGCAGAGGCCTGAGGAGAGCAGGTGGCACATGGTGCGCTGGGCTGGGACAGCCAGCTGCAGAGCTCAAGGGAAGAAGCCCAAAGTGGCACAATGGCTCCTTGCCTTCACATGCAACACCTGGGTCACAATGGTCTCCTTGATTCCATGAGGCCCCACTGTGTCACAATGGCTCCTTGGTTCCATGCGGTTCCGCAGTGTCACCATGGTCTCCTTTGATCCGCATTGTCATCATGGACAATTGGTTCCATGAGGCCCCGCAGTGTCACAATGGTCCCTTGGTTCCACAGCTTTTATGTTGTAACAATGGACTCCTTGCTTCTATGAGCTCGCCTGCTTTTTGCAGAGGTGTCTTTGGTTCCAACAAGGCCCCGCTGTGTCTCAGTGCACCCTGGCTTCCATGCGCATCTGGAGTATCACAAAGGCTCCTTGGTTGCACCAGGTCCTGCTGTGTCACAATGGATCCTGTGCTCCATGAGGCCCTCCAAAGTCATCATGGAGGCTTGCTTCCATGAGGTTCCATGATGTGCCAGTGGTCATCTTGGTTCCAGGAGTTTCCTTAGTGTCACAATGCTCTCCATGCTTCCATGATTCCCCACAATGTCCCAATGCTCTCCATGCTTCCATTAGGCCCTGCTTTGCCACAATGGTGCCCTCGTTTCCATGAGGCCCCGCTGTGTCACAATGGACTATGGTTCCGTGATGCTCCGTGGTGTCACCATGGTCTTCTTGAATCCGCCGTGTAACAATGGACCATTGGTTCCATGCGGCCTGGCCGTGTCACAATGGGCTCCTTGAGTCCATGATTCCCCACGGTGTCACAATGGAGCCTTGTTTCTAGGAGGTTCTGTACTGTCACAATTGTCTCCTTGATGCCATCAGCCCCTGCAGTGTCACATAGGCTCCTTGGTTCCATGAGGAACACAAAAGCTTTGCAGAAACATTGAGCCACAGCTGCTGAACACAGCTGGCAACATCTGCTGCATCAAAAGAGGGCTTCAAGCTGAGAATGGCACCAGCAGCTTCCATCTGCAACAGAGCCCCAGGGAAAGGACAGGCTGTGCCGGTCTGGACAAATGTGGAGGAAAATATCCTCTGGTTGAAGGCAGGTTACACCCAGCCCTCCCCCACCAGGTTCGGGAAAAAAGAATTTTCCTTGGAAGAAAGTGAAACAGATAGAAACTCTTTATTTAACAAACACACAGGAAAAGGATAACAATGCTAAATATTCAAACCTCTCGCTGTGGAGAGAAAGCTGGGATAATTGGAGAGTCCTTCCGTGTTTCAGTGGGGTCTCCTGAAACATCCCTAGACAGCGAGGCCCGTGGAAAGAAATAGGGAGCGATTCTTGAGAGAAGTTTCAGAGCTCTTTCTTCTCCAGCCACATGGGCGGGGCACTGCCAAAGAACTGAGCAATCCCGGGACAAGCAGGGCCCTCCTGGCACAGGGCAACACAAAATAACCAGTGCTGAACAGGATTAGGGCACATGTGAGCAGGGAGCAGGGAGACCCCGTGCCCAGGCCATGCCTCTACCCCAGGGTCCCCTCTCCCATGACCTCATGGCAGGGGGGAGGAACCCCAACACTTCTGGAGGTGTAGTCTCCCTCCTCCTCCTTGGAGCTGGCTCATGGGCCCACATTCAGGGCCCCCACCTCGGGCGAAAATTGTCCCAGTGTGGTCTGATGTTGAAACAGTCAAGAAGAGAAGAAGGGAAAAAAAACCCCCGAAGTCCCAGGAGAACAAAGTTCAACTCTCCATCTCCCTGCAGAGAAAAGGAGCTGAAAACTGGCTCAAAAGCAAGAAGGTTGCTTCCTGCACTCTTGCTGCAAGCAGGATGCAGAGGAGTGTGTATGTGTGTCCTTGAACAAACGCTCTGAGAAGTTTGTCCAGTTTTTTTTCCTCTCCCCCCTCTCAGGCTCAGTTGAAAGGCACAGAAATGCACCAAGTTAACTTCTGGGCATAGAGCAGCCATAGGGGATACACATCCTAAAGTCACCCCAAGACACAGGCACAGAGAATTCAGTGGAAAGACTCCGAGAATTCTGCTCCCAGAGATCATTCCTGCTCACACTGACCCTTGTAGAAAGGGGCCATCGTTCCAGGCAGCCTGTACTGAGCATGTGGCTCCTGAGCGGGGTTTGTTGTTTAGGAAACCTGCTCAGGCTTTTCCATTCTTTCCTTGCAAACAGGAAAACTTCTCCTGGGCCTGTGTGCAGGCAGAGCCCTGAGGAGAGCAGGTGGCACATGGTGCGCTGGGCTGGGACAGCCAGCTGCAGAGCTCAAGGGAAGAAGCCCAAAGTGGCACAATGGCTCCTTGCCTTCACATGCAACACCTGGGTCACAATGGTCTCCTTGATTCCATGAGGCCCCACTGTGTCACAATGGCTCCTTGGTTCCATGCGGTTCCGCAGTGTCACCATGGTCTCCTTTGATCCGCATTGTCATCATGGACAATTGGTTCCATGAGGCCCCGCAGTGTCACAATGGTCCCTTGGTTCCACAGGTTTTATGTTGTAACAATGGACTCCTTGCTTCTATGAGCTCGCCTGCTTTTTGCAGAGGTGTCTTTGGTTCCAACAAGGCCCCGCTGTGTCTCAGTGCACCCTGGCTTCCATGCGCATCTGGAGTATCACAAAGACTCCTTGGTTGCACCAGGTCCTGCTGTGTCACAATGGATCCTGTGCTCCATGAGGCCCTCCAAAGTCATCATGGAGGCTTGCTTCCATGAGGTTCCATGATGTGCCAGTGGTCATCTTGCTTCCAGGAGTTTCCTTAGTGTCACAATGCTCTCCATGCTTCCATGATTCCCCACAATGTCCCAATGCTCTCCATGCTTCCATTAGGCCCTGCTTTGCCACAATGGTGCCCTCGTTTCCATGAGGCCCCGCTGTGTCACAATGGACTATGGTTCCGTGATGCTCCGTGGTGTCACCATGGTCTTCTTGAATCCGCCGTGTAACAATGGACCATTGGTTCCATGCGGCCTGGCCGTGTCACAATGGGCTCCTTGAGTCCATGATTCCCCACGGTGTCACAATGGAGCCTTGTTTCTAGGAGGTTCTGTACTGTCACAATTGTCTCCTTGATGCCATCAGCCCCTGCAGTGTCACATAGGCTCCTTGGTTCCATGAGGAACACAAAAGCTTTGCAGAAACATTGAGCCACAGCTGCTGAACACAGCTGGCAACATCTGCTGCATCAAAAGAGGGCTTCAAGCTGAGAATGGCACCAGCAGCTTCCATCTGCAACAGAGCCCCAGGGAAAGGACAGGCTGTGCCGGTCTGGACAAATGTGGAGGAAAATATCCTCTGGTTGAAGGCAGGTTACACCCAGCCCTCCCCCACCAGGTTCGGGAAAAAAGAATTTTCCTTGGAAGAAAGTGAAACAGATAGAAACTCTTTATTTAACAAACACACAGGAAAAGGATAACAATGCTAAATATTCAAACCTCTCGCTGTGGAGAGAAAGCTGGGATAATTGGAGAGTCCTTCCGTGTTTCAGTGGGGTCTCCTGAAACATCCCTAGACAGCGAGGCCCGTGGAAAGAAATAGGGAGCGATTCTTGAGAGAAGTTTCAGAGCTCTTTCTTCTCCAGCCACATGGGCGGGGCACTGCCAAAGAACTGAGCAATCCCGGGACAAGCAGGGCCCTCCTGGCACAGGGCAACACAAAATAACCAGTGCTGAACAGGATTAGGGCACATGTGAGCAGGGAGCAGGGAGACCCTGTGCCCAGGCCATGCCTCTACCCCAGGGTCCCCTCTCCCATGACCTCATGGCAGGGGGGAGGAACCCCAACACTTCTGGAGGTGTAGTCTCCCTCCTCCTCCTTGGAGCTGGCTCATGGGCCCACATTCAGGGCCCCCACCTCGGGCGAAAATTGTCCCAGTGTGGTCTGATGTTGAAACAGTCAAGAAGAGAAGAAGGGAAAAAAACCCCCAAAGTCCCAGGAGAACAAAGTTCAACTCTCCATCTCCCTGCAGAGAAAAGGAGCTGAAAACTGGCTCAAAAGCAAGAAGGTTGCTTCCTCCACCCTTGCTGCAAGCAGGATGCAGAGGAGTGTGTATGTGTGTCCTTGAACAAACGCTCTGAGAAGTTTGTCCGGTTTTTTTTCCTCTCCCCCCTCTCAGGCTCAGTTGAAAGGCACAGAAATGCACCAAGTTAACTTCTGGGCATAGAGCAGCCATAGGGGATACACATCCTAAAGTCACCCCAAGACACAGGCACAGAGAATTCAGTGGAAAGACTCTGAGAATTCTGCTCCCAGAGATCATTCCTGCTCACACTGACCCTTGTAGAAAGGGGCCATTGTTCCAGGCAGCCTGTACTGAGCATGTGGCTCCTGAGCGGGGTTTGTTGTTTAGGAAACCTGCTCAGGCTTTTCCATTCTTTCCTTGCAAACAGGAAAACTTCTCCTGGGGCTGTGTGCAGGCAGAGCCCTGAGGAGAGCAGGTGGCACATGGTGCGCAGGGCTGGGACAGCCAGCTGCAGAGCTCAAGGGAAGAAGCCCAAAGAGTCACAATGGCTCCTTGCCTTCACATGCAACACCTGGGTCACAATGGTCTCCTTGATTCCATGAGGCCCCACTGTGTCACAATGGCTCCTTGGTTCCATGCGGTTCCACAGTGTCACCATGGTCTCCTTTGATCCGCATTGTCATCATGGACAATTGGTTCCATGAGGCCCCGCAGTGTCACAATGGTCCCTTGGTTCCACAGGTTTGATGTTGTAACAATGGACTCCTTGCTTCTATGAGCTCGCCTGCTTTTTGCAGAGGTGTCTTTGGTTCCAACAAGGCCCCGCTGTGTCTCAGTGCACCCTGGCTTCCATGCGGATCTGGAGTATCACAAAGGCTCCTTGGTTGCACCAGGTCCTGCTGTGTCACAATGGATCCTGTGCTCCATGAGGCCCTCCAAAGTCATCATGGAGGCTTGCTTCCATGAGGTTCCATGATGTGCCAGTGGTCATCTTGCTTCCAGGAGTTTCCTTAGTGTCACAATGCTCTCCATGCTTCCATGATTCCCCACAATGTCCCAATGCTCTCCATGCTTCCATTAGGCCCTGCTTTGCCACAATGGTGCCCTCGTTTCCATGAGGCCCCGCTGTGTCACAATGGACGTATGGTTCCATGATGCTCCGTGGTGTCACCATGGTCTTCTTGAATCCGCAGTGTAACAATGAACCATTGGTTCCATGCGGCCTGGCCGTGTCACAATGGGCTCCTTGAGTCCATGATTCCCCACGGTGTCACAATGGAGCCTTGTTTCTAGGAGGTTCTGTACTGTCACAATTGTCTCCTTGATGCCATCAGCCCCTGCAGTGTCACATAGGCTCCTTGGTTCCATGAGGAACACAAAAGCTTTGCAGAAACATTGAGCCACAGCTGCTGAACACAGCTGGCAACATCTGCTGCATCAAAAGAGGGCTTCAAGCTGAGAATGGCACCAGCAGCTTCCATCTGCAACAGAGCCCCAGGGAAAGGACAGGCTGTGCCGGTCTGGACAAATGTGGAGGAAAATATCCTCTGGTAGAAGGCAGGTTACACCCAGCCCTCCCCCACCAGGTTCGGGAAAAAAGAATTTTCCTCGGAAGAAAGTGAAAGAGATAGAAACTCTTTATTTAACAAACACACAGCAAAAGGATAACAATGCTAAATATTCAAACCTCTCGCTGTGGAGAGAAAGCTGGGATAATTGGAGAGTCCTTCCGTGTTTCAGTGGGGTCTCCTGAAACATCCCTAGACAGCGAGGCCCGTGGAAAGAAATAGGGAGCGATTCTTGAGAGAAGTTTCAGAGCTCTTTCTTCTCCAGCCACATGGGCGGGGCACTGCCAAAGAACTGAGCAATCCCGGGACAAGCAGGGCCCTCCTGGCACAGGGCAACACAAAATAACCAGTGCTGAACAGGATTAGGGCACATGTGAGCAGGGAGCAGGGAGACCCTGTGCCCAGGCCATGCCTCTACCCCAGGGTCCCCTCTCCCATGACCTCATGGCAGGGGGGAGGAACCCCAACACTTCTGGAGGTGTAGTCTCCCTCCTCCTCCTTGGAGCTGGCTCATGGGCCCACATTCAGGGCCCCCACCTCGGGCGAAAATTGTCCCAGTGTGGTCTGATGTTGAAACAGTCAAGAAGAGAAGAAGGGAAAAAAAACCCCCGAAGTCCCAGGAGAACAAAGTTCAACTCTCCATCTCCCTGCAGAGAAAAGGAGCTGAAAACTGGCTCAAAAGCAAGAAGGTTGCTTCCTGCACTCTTGCTGCAAGCAGGATGCAGAGGAGTGTGTATGTGTGTCCTTGAACAAACGCTCTGAGAAGTTTGTCCAGTTTTTTTTCCTCTCCCCCCTCTCAGGCTCAGTTGAAAGGCACAGAAATGCACAAAGTTAACTTCGGGGCATAGAGCAGCCATAGGGGATACACATCCTAAAGTCACCCCAAGACACAGGCACAGAGAATTCAGTGGAAAGACTCCGAGAATTCTGCTCCCAGAGATCATTCCTGCTCACACTGACCCTTGTAGAAAGGGGCCATCGTTCCAGGCAGCCTGTACTGAGCATGTGGCTCCTGAGCGGGCTTTGTTGTTTAGGAAACCTGCTCAGGCTTTTCCATTCTTTCCTTGCAAACAGGAAAACTTCTCCTGGGCCTGTGTGCAGGCAGAGGCCTGAGGAGAGCAGGTGGCACATGGTGCGCTGGGCTGGGACAGCCAGCTGCAGAGCTCAAGGGAAGAAGCCCAAAGTGGCACAATGGCTCCTTGCCTTCACATGCAACACCTGGGTCACAATGGTCTCCTTGATTCCATGAGGCCCCACTGTGTCACAATGGCTCCTTGGTTCCATGCGGTTCCGCAGTGTCACCATGGTCTCCTTTGATCCGCATTGTCATCATGGACAATTGGTTCCATGAGGCCCCGCAGTGTCACAATGGTCCCTTGGTTCCACAGCTTTTATGTTGTAACAATGGACTCCTTGCTTCTATGAGCTCGCCTGCTTTTTGCAGAGGTGTCTTTGGTTCCAACAAGGCCCCGCTGTGTCTCAGTGCACCCTGGCTTCCATGCGCATCTGGAGTATCACAAAGGCTCCTTGGTTGCACCAGGTCCTGCTGTGTCACAATGGATCCTGTGCTCCATGAGGCCCTCCAAAGTCATCATGGAGGCTTGCTTCCATGAGGTTCCATGATGTGCCAGTGGTCATCTTGCTTCCAGGAGTTTCCTTAGTGTCACAATGCTCTCCATGCTTCCATGATTCCCCACAATGTCCCAATGCTCTCCATGCTTCCATTAGGCCCTGCTTTGCCACAATGGTGCCCTCGTTTCCATGAGGCCCCGCTGTGTCACAATGGACTATGGTTCCGTGATGCTCCGTGGTGTCACCATGGTCTTCTTGAATCCGCCGTGTAACAATGGACCATTGGTTCCATGCGGCCTGGCCGTGTCACAATGGGCTCCTTGAGTCCATGATTCCCCACGGTGTCACAATGGAGCCTTGTTTCTAGGAGGTTCTGTACTGTCACAATTGTCTCCTTGATGCCATCAGCCCCTGCAGTGTCACATAGGCTCCTTGGTTCCATGAGGAACACAAAAGCTTTGCAGAAACATTGAGCCACAGCTGCTGAACACAGCTGGCAACATCTGCTGCATCAAAAGAGGGCTTCAAGCTGAGAATGGCACCAGCAGCTTCCATCTGCAACAGAGCCCCAGGGAAAGGACAGGCTGTGCCGGTCTGGACAAATGTGGAGGAAAATATCCTCTGGTTGAAGGCAGGTTACACCCAGCCCTCCCCCACCAGGTTCGGGAAAAAAGAATTTTCCTTGGAAGAAAGTGAAACAGATAGAAACTCTTTATTTAACAAACACACAGGAAAAGGATAACAATGCTAAATATTCAAACCTCTCGCTGTGGAGAGAAAGCTGGGATAATTGGAGAGTCCTTCCGTGTTTCAGTGGGGTCTCCTGAAACATCCCTAGACAGCGAGGCCCGTGGAAAGAAATAGGGAGCGATTCTTGAGAGAAGTTTCAGAGCTCTTTCTTCTCCAGCCACATGGGCGGGGCACTGCCAAAGAACTGAGCAATCCCGGGACAAGCAGGGCCCTCCTGGCACAGGGCAACACAAAATAACCAGTGCTGAACAGGATTAGGGCACATGTGAGCAGGGAGCAGGGAGACCCCGTGCCCAGGCCATGCCTCTACCCCAGGGTCCCCTCTCCCATGACCTCATGGCAGGGGGGAGGAACCCCAACACTTCTGGAGGTGTAGTCTCCCTCCTCCTCCTTGGAGCTGGCTCATGGGCCCACATTCAGGGCCCCCACCTCGGGCGAAAATTGTCCCAGTGTGGTCTGATGTTGAAACAGTCAAGAAGAGAAGAAGGGAAAAAAAACCCCCGAAGTCCCAGGAGAACAAAGTTCAACTCTCCATCTCCCTGCAGAGAAAAGGAGCTGAAAACTGGCTCAAAAGCAAGAAGGTTGCTTCCTGCACTCTTGCTGCAAGCAGGATGCAGAGGAGTGTGTATGTGTGTCCTTGAACAAACGCTCTGAGAAGTTTGTCCAGTTTTTTTTCCTCTCCCCCCTCTCAGGCTCAGTTGAAAGGCACAGAAATGCACCAAGTTAACTTCTGGGCATAGAGCAGCCATAGGGGATACACATCCTAAAGTCACCCCAAGACACAGGCACAGAGAATTCAGTGGAAAGACTCCGAGAATTCTGCTCCCAGAGATCATTCCTGCTCACACTGACCCTTGTAGAAAGGGGCCATCGTTCCAGGCAGCCTGTACTGAGCATGTGGCTCCTGAGCGGGGTTTGTTGTTTAGGAAACCTGCTCAGGCTTTTCCATTCTTTCCTTGCAAACAGGAAAACTTCTCCTGGGCCTGTGTGCAGGCAGAGCCCTGAGGAGAGCAGGTGGCACATGGTGCGCTGGGCTGGGACAGCCAGCTGCAGAGCTCAAGGGAAGAAGCCCAAAGTGGCACAATGGCTCCTTGCCTTCACATGCAACACCTGGGTCACAATGGTCTCCTTGATTCCATGAGGCCCCACTGTGTCACAATGGCTCCTTGGTTCCATGCGGTTCCGCAGTGTCACCATGGTCTCCTTTGATCCGCATTGTCATCATGGACAATTGGTTCCATGAGGCCCCGCAGTGTCACAATGGTCCCTTGGTTCCACAGGTTTGATGTTGTAACAATGGACTCCTTGCTTCTATGAGCTCGCCTGCTTTTTGCAGAGGTGTCTTTGGTTCCAACAAGGCCCCGCTGTGTCTCAGTGCACCCTGGCTTCCATGCGCATCTGGAGTATCACAAAGACTCCTTGGTTGCACCAGGTCCTGCTGTGTCACAATGGATCCTGTGCTCCATGAGGCCCTCCAAAGTCATCATGGAGGCTTGCTTCCATGAGGTTCCATGATGTGCCAGTGGTCATCTTGCTTCCAGGAGTTTCCTTAGTGTCACAATGCTCTCCATGCTTCCATGATTCCCCACAATGTCCCAATGCTCTCCATGCTTCCATTAGGCCCTGCTTTGCCACAATGGTGCCCTCGTTTCCATGAGGCCCCGCTGTGTCACAATGGACTATGGTTCCGTGATGCTCCGTGGTGTCACCATGGTCTTCTTGAATCCGCCGTGTAACAATGGACCATTGGTTCCATGCGGCCTGGCCGTGTCACAATGGGCTCCTTGAGTCCATGATTCCCCACGGTGTCACAATGGAGCCTTGTTTCTAGGAGGTTCTGTACTGTCACAATTGTCTCCTTGATGCCATCAGCCCCTGCAGTGTCACATAGGCTCCTTGGTTCCATGAGGAACACAAAAGCTTTGCAGAAACATTGAGCCACAGCTGCTGAACACAGCTGGCAACATCTGCTGCATCAAAAGAGGGCTTCAAGCTGAGAATGGCACCAGCAGCTTCCATCTGCAACAGAGCCCCAGGGAAAGGACAGGCTGTGCCGGTCTGGACAAATGTGGAGGAAAATATCCTCTGGTTGAAGGCAGGTTACACCCAGCCCTCCCCCACCAGGTTCGGGAAAAAAGAATTTTCCTTGGAAGAAAGTGAAACAGATAGAAACTCTTTATTTAACAAACACACAGGAAAAGGATAACAATGCTAAATATTCAAACCTCTCGCTGTGGAGAGAAAGCTGGGATAATTGGAGAGTCCTTCCGTGTTTCAGTGGGGTCTCCTGAAACATCCCTAGACAGCGAGGCCCGTGGAAAGAAATAGGGAGCGATTCTTGAGAGAAGTTTCAGAGCTCTTTCTTCTCCAGCCACATGGGCGGGGCACTGCCAAAGAACTGAGCAATCCCGGGACAAGCAGGGCCCTCCTGGCACAGGGCAACACAAAATAACCAGTGCTGAACAGGATTAGGGCACATGTGAGCAGGGAGCAGGGAGACCCTGTGCCCAGGCCATGCCTCTACCCCAGGGTCCCCTCTCCCATGACCTCATGGCAGGGGGGAGGAACCCCAACACTTCTGGAGGTGTAGTCTCCCTCCTCCTCCTTGGAGCTGGCTCATGGGCCCACATTCAGGGCCCCCACCTCGGGCGAAAATTGTCCCAGTGTGGTCTGATGTTGAAACAGTCAAGAAGAGAAGAAGGGAAAAAAACCCCCAAAGTCCCAGGAGAACAAAGTTCAACTCTCCATCTCCCTGCAGAGAAAAGGAGCTGAAAACTGGCTCAAAAGCAAGAAGGTTGCTTCCTCCACCCTTGCTGCAAGCAGGATGCAGAGGAGTGTGTATGTGTGTCCTTGAACAAACGCTCTGAGAAGTTTGTCCGGTTTTTTTTCCTCTCCCCCCTCTCAGGCTCAGTTGAAAGGCACAGAAATGCACCAAGTTAACTTCTGGGCATAGAGCAGCCATAGGGGATACACATCCTAAAGTCACCCCAAGACACAGGCACAGAGAATTCAGTGGAAAGACTCTGAGAATTCTGCTCCCAGAGATCATTCCTGCTCACACTGACCCTTGTAGAAAGGGGCCATTGTTCCAGGCAGCCTGTACTGAGCATGTGGCTCCTGAGCGGGGTTTGTTGTTTAGGAAACCTGCTCAGGCTTTTCCATTCTTTCCTTGCAAACAGGAAAACTTCTCCTGGGGCTGTGTGCAGGCAGAGCCCTGAGGAGAGCAGGTGGCACATGGTGCGCAGGGCTGGGACAGCCAGCTGCAGAGCTCAAGGGAAGAAGCCCAAAGAGTCACAATGGCTCCTTGCCTTCACATGCAACACCTGGGTCACAATGGTCTCCTTGATTCCATGAGGCCCCACTGTGTCACAATGGCTCCTTGGTTCCATGCGGTTCCACAGTGTCACCATGGTCTCCTTTGATCCGCATTGTCATCATGGACAATTGGTTCCATGAGGCCCCGCAGTGTCACAATGGTCCCTTGGTTCCACAGGTTTGATGTTGTAACAATGGACTCCTTGCTTCTATGAGCTCGCCTGCTTTTTGCAGAGGTGTCTTTGGTTCCAACAAGGCCCCGCTGTGTCTCAGTGCACCCTGGCTTCCATGCGGATCTGGAGTATCACAAAGGCTCCTTGGTTGCACCAGGTCCTGCTGTGTCACAATGGATCCTGTGCTCCATGAGGCCCTCCAAAGTCATCATGGAGGCTTGCTTCCATGAGGTTCCATGATGTGCCAGTGGTCATCTTGCTTCCAGGAGTTTCCTTAGTGTCACAATGCTCTCCATGCTTCCATGATTCCCCACAATGTCCCAATGCTCTCCATGCTTCCATTAGGCCCTGCTTTGCCACAATGGTGCCCTCGTTTCCATGAGGCCCCGCTGTGTCACAATGGACGTATGGTTCCATGATGCTCCGTGGTGTCACCATGGTCTTCTTGAATCCGCAGTGTAACAATGAACCATTGGTTCCATGCGGCCTGGCCGTGTCACAATGGGCTCCTTGAGTCCATGATTCCCCACGGTGTCACAATGGAGCCTTGTTTCTAGGAGGTTCTGTACTGTCACAATTGTCTCCTTGATGCCATCAGCCCCTGCAGTGTCACATAGGCTCCTTGGTTCCATGAGGAACACAAAAGCTTTGCAGAAACATTGAGCCACAGCTGCTGAACACAGCTGGCAACATCTGCTGCATCAAAAGAGGGCTTCAAGCTGAGAATGGCACCAGCAGCTTCCATCTGCAACAGAGCCCCAGGGAAAGGACAGGCTGTGCCGGTCTGGACAAATGTGGAGGAAAATATCCTCTGGTTGAAGGCAGGTTACACCCAGCCCTCCCCCACCAGGTTCGGGAAAAAAGAATTTTCCTCGGAAGAAAGTGAAAGAGATAGAAACTCTTTATTTAACAAACACACAGGAAAAGGATAACAATGCTAAATATTCAAACCTCTCGCTGTGGAGAGAAAGCTGGGATAATTGGAGAGTCCTTCCGTGTTTCAGTGGGGTCTCCTGAAACATCCCTAGACAGCGAGGCCCGTGGAAAGAAATAGGGAGCGATTCTTGAGAGAAGTTTCAGAGCTCTTTCTTCTCCAGCCACATGGGCGGGGCACTGCCAAAGAACTGAGCAATCCCGGGACAAGCAGGGCCCTCCTGGCACAGGGCAACACAAAATAACCAGTGCTGAACAGGATTAGGGCACATGTGAGCAGGGAGCAGGGAGACCCTGTGCCCAGGCCATGCCTCTACCCCAGGGTCCCCTCTCCCATGACCTCATGGCCGGGGGGAGGAACCCCAACACTTCTGGAGGTGTAGTCTCCCTCCTCCTCCTTGGAGCTGGCTCATGGGCCCACATTCAGGGCCCCCACCTCGGGCGAAAATTGTCCCAGTGTGGTCTGATGTTGAAACAGTCAAGAAGAGAAGAAGGGAAAAAAAACCCCCGAAGTCCCAGGAGAACAAAGTTCAACTCTCCATCTCCCTGCAGAGAAAAGGAGCTGAAAACTGGCTCAAAAGCAAGAAGGTTGCTTCCTGCACTCTTGCTGCAAGCAGGATGCAGAGGAGTGTGTATGTGTGTCCTTGAACAAACGCTCTGAGAAGTTTGTCCAGTTTTTTTTCCTCTCCCCCCTCTCAGGCTCAGTTGAAAGGCACAGAAATGCACCAAGTTAACTTCTGGGCATAGAGCAGCCATAGGGGATACACATCCTAAAGTCACCCCAAGACACAGGCACAGAGAATTCAGTGGAAAGACTCCGAGAATTCTGCTCCCAGAGATCATTCCTGCTCACACTGACCCTTGTAGAAAGGGGCCATCGTTCCAGGCAGCCTGTACTGAGCATGTGGCTCCTGAGCGGGGTTTGTTGTTTAGGAAACCTGCTCAGGCTTTTCCATTCTTTCCTTGCAAACAGGAAAACTTCTCCTGGGCCTGTGTGCAGGCAGAGGCCTGAGGAGAGCAGGTGGCACATGGTGCGCTGGGCTGGGACAGCCAGCTGCAGAGCTCAAGGGAAGAAGCCCAAAGTGGCACAATGGCTCCTTGCCTTCACATGCAACACCTGGGTCACAATGGTCTCCTTGATTCCATGAGGCCCCACTGTGTCACAATGGCTCCTTGGTTCCATGCGGTTCCGCAGTGTCACCATGGTCTCCTTTGATCCGCATTGTCATCATGGACAATTGGTTCCATGAGGCCCCGCAGTGTCACAATGGTCCCTTGGTTCCACAGGTTTGATGTTGTAACAATGGACTCCTTGCTTCTATGAGCTCGCCTGCTTTTTGCAGAGGTGTCTTTGGTTCCAACAAGGCCCCGCTGTGTCTCAGTGCACCCTGGCTTCCATGCGCATCTGGAGTATCACAAAGGCTCCTTGGTTGCACCAGGTCCTGCTGTGTCACAATGGATCCTGTGCTCCATGAGGCCCTCCAAAGTCATCATGGAGGCTTGCTTCCATGAGGTTCCATGATGTGCCAGTGGTCATCTTGCTTCCAGGAGTTTCCTTAGTGTCACAATGCTCTCCATGCTTCCATGATTCCCCACAATGTCCCAATGCTCTCCATGCTTCCATTAGGCCCTGCTTTGCCACAATGGTGCCCTCGTTTCCATGAGGCCCCGCTGTGTCACAATGGACTATGGTTCCGTGATGCTCCGTGGTGTCACCATGGTCTTCTTGAATCCGCCGTGTAACAATGGACCATTGGTTCCATGCGGCCTGGCCGTGTCACAATGGGCTCCTTGAGTCCATGATTCCCCACGGTGTCACAATGGAGCCTTGTTTCTAGGAGGTTCTGTACTGTCACAATTGTCTCCTTGATGCCATCAGCCCCTGCAGTGTCACATAGGCTCCTTGGTTCCATGAGGAACACAAAAGCTTTGCAGAAACATTGAGCCACAGCTGCTGAACACAGCTGGCAACATCTGCTGCATCAAAAGAGGGCTTCAAGCTGAGAATGGCACCAGCAGCTTCCATCTGCAACAGAGCCCCAGGGAAAGGACAGGCTGTGCCGGTCTGGACAAATGTGGAGGAAAATATCCTCTGGTTGAAGGCAGGTTACACCCAGCCCTCCCCCACCAGGTTCGGGAAAAAAGAATTTTCCTCGGAAGAAAGTGAAACAGATAGAAACTCTTTATTTAACAAACACACAGCAAAAGGATAACAATGCTAAATATTCAAACCTCTCGCTGTGGAGAGAAAGCTGGGATAATTGGAGAGTCCTTCCGTGTTTCAGTGGGGTCTCCTGAAACATCCCTAGACAGCGAGGCCCGTGGAAAGAAATAGGGAGCGATTCTTGAGAGAAGTTTCAGAGCTCTTTCTTCTCCAGCCACATGGGCGGGGCACTGCCAAAGAACTGAGCAATCCCGGGACAAGCAGGGCCCTCCTGGCACAGGGCAACACAAAATAACCAGTGCTGAACAGGATTAGGGCACATGTGAGCAGGGAGCAGGGAGACCCCGTGCCCAGGCCATGCCTCTACCCCAGGGTCCCCTCTCCCATGACCTCATGGCAGGGGGGAGGAACCCCAACACTTCTGGAGGTGTAGTCTCCCTCCTCCTCCTTGGAGCTGGCTCATGGGCCCACATTCAGGGCCCCCACCTCGGGCGAAAATTGTCCCAGTGTGGTCTGATGTTGAAACAGTCAAGAAGAGAAGAAGGGAAAAAAAACCCCCGAAGTCCCAGGAGAACAAAGTTCAACTCTCCATCTCCCTGCAGAGAAAAGGAGCTGAAAACTGGCTCAAAAGCAAGAAGGTTGCTTCCTGCACTCTTGCTGCAAGCAGGATGCAGAGGAGTGTGTATGTGTGTCCTTGAACAAACGCTCTGAGAAGTTTGTCCAGTTTTTTTTCCTCTCCCCCCTCTCAGGCTCAGTTGAAAGGCACAGAAATGCACCAAGTTAACTTCTGGGCATAGAGCAGCCATAGGGGATACACATCCTAAAGTCACCCCAAGACACAGGCACAGAGAATTCAGTGGAAAGACTCTGAGAATTCTGCTCCCAGAGATCATTCCTGCTCACACTGACCCTTGTAGAAAGGGGCCATCGTTCCAGGCAGCCTGTACTGAGCATGTGGCTCCTGAGCGGGGTTTGTTGTTTAGGAAACCTGCTCAGGCTTTTCCATTCTTTCCTTGCAAACAGGAAAACTTCTCCTGGGCCTGTGTGCAGGCAGAGCCCTGAGGAGAGCAGGTGGCACATGGTGCGCAGGGCTGGGACAGCCAGCTGCAGAGCTCAAGGGAAGAAGCCCAAAGAGTCACAATGGCTCCTTGCCTTCACATGCAACACCTGGGTCACAATGGTCTCCTTGATTCCATGAGGCCCCACTGTGTCACAATGGCTCCTTGGTTCCATGCGGTTCCGCAGTGTCACCATGGTCTCCTTTGATCCGCATTGTCATCATGGACAATTGGTTCCATGAGGCCCCGCAGTGTCACAATGGTCCCTTGGTTCCACAGGTTTGATGTTGTAACAATGGACTCCTTGCTTCTATGAGCTCGCCTGCTTTTTGCAGAGGTGTCTTTGGTTCCAACAAGGCCCCGCTGTGTCTCAGTGCACCCTGGCTTCCATGCGCATCTGGAGTATCACAAAGGCTCCTTGGTTGCACCAGGTCCTGCTGTGTCACAATGGATCCTGTGCTCCATGAGGCCCTCCAAAGTCATCATGGAGCCTTGCTTCCATGAGGTTCCATGATGTGCCAGTGGTCATCTTGCTTCCAGGAGTTTCCTTAGTGTCACAATGCTCTCCATGCTTCCATGATTCCCCACAATGTCCCAATGCTCTCCATGCTTCCATTAGGCCCTGCTTTGCCACAATGGTGCCCTCGTTTCCATGAGGCCCCGCTGTGTCACAATGGACGTATGGTTCCATGATGCTCCGTGGTGTCACCATGGTCTTCTTGAATCCGCAGTGTAACAATGAACCATTGGTTCCATGCGGCCTGGCCGTGTCACAATGGGCTCCTTGAGTCCATGATTCCCCACGGTGTCACAATGGAGCCTTGTTTCTAGGAGGTTCTGTACTGTCACAATTGTCTCCTTGATGCCATCAGCCCCTGCAGTGTCACATAGGCTCCTTGGTTCCATGAGGAACACAAAAGCTTTGCAGAAACATTGAGCCACAGCTGCTGAACACAGCTGGCAACATCTGCTGCATCAAAAGAGGGCTTCAAGCTGAGAATGGCACCAGCAGCTTCCATCTGCAACAGAGACCCAGGGAAAGGACAGGCTGTGCCGGTCTGGACAAATGTGGAGGAAAATATCCTTTGGTAGAAGGCAGGTTACACCCAGCCCTCCCCCACCAGGTTCGGGAAAAAAGAATTTTCCTCGGAAGAAAGTGAAAGAGATAGAAACTCTTTATTTAACAAACACACAGCAAAAGGATAACAATGCTAAATATTCAAACCTCTCGCTGTGGAGAGAAAGCTGGGATAATTGGAGAGTCCTTCCGTGTTTCAGTGGGGTCTCCTGAAACATCCCTAGACAGCGAGGCCCGTGGAAAGAAATAGGGAGCGATTCTTGAGAGAAGTTTCAGAGCTCTTTCTTCTCCAGCCACATGGGCGGGGCACTGCCAAAGAACTGAGCAATCCCGGGACAAGCAGGGCCCTCCTGGCACAGGGCAACACAAAATAACCAGTGCTGAACAGGATTAGGGCACATGTGAGCAGGGAGCAGGGAGACCCTGTGCCCAGGCCATGCCTCTACCCCAGGGTCCCCTCTCCCATGACCTCATGGCAGGGGGGAGGAACCCCAACACTTCTGGAGGTGTAGTCTCCCTCCTCCTCCTTGGAGCTGGCTCATGGGCCCACATTCAGGGCCCCCACCTCGGGCGAAAATTGTCCCAGTGTGGTCTGATGTTGAAACAGTCAAGAAGAGAAGAAGGGAAAAAAAACCCCCGAAGTCCCAGGAGAACAAAGTTCAACTCTCCATCTCCCTGCAGAGAAAAGGAGCTGAAAACTGGCTCAAAAGCAAGAAGGTTGCTTCCTGCACTCTTGCTGCAAGCAGGATGCAGAGGAGTGTGTATGTGTGTCCTTGAACAAACGCTCTGAGAAGTTTGTCCAGTTTTTTTTCCTCTCCCCCCTCTCAGGCTCAGTTGAAAGGCACAGAAATGCACCAAGTTAACTTCTGGGCATAGAGCAGCCATAGGGGATACACATCCTAAAGTCACCCCAAGACACAGGCACAGAGAATTCAGTGGAAAGACTCCGAGAATTCTGCTCCCAGAGATCATTCCTGCTCACACTGACCCTTGTAGAAAGGGGCCATCGTTCCAGGCAGCCTGTACTGAGCATGTGGCTCCTGAGCGGGGTTTGTTGTTTAGGAAACCTGCTCAGGCTTTTCCATTCTTTCCTTGCAAACAGGAAAACTTCTCCTGGGCCTGTGTGCAGGCAGAGGCCTGAGGAGAGCAGGTGGCACATGGTGCGCTGGGCTGGGACAGCCAGCTGCAGAGCTCAAGGGAAGAAGCCCAAAGTGGCACAATGGCTCCTTGCCTTCACATGCAACACCTGGGTCACAATGGTCTCCTTGATTCCATGAGGCCCCACTGTGTCACAATGGCTCCTTGGTTCCATGCGGTTCCGCAGTGTCACCATGGTCTCCTTTGATCCGCATTGTCATCATGGACAATTGGTTCCATGAGGCCCCGCAGTGTCACAATGGTCCCTTGGTTCCACAGGTTTGATGTTGTAACAATGGACTCCTTGCTTCTATGAGCTCGCCTGCTTTTTGCAGAGGTGTCTTTGGTTCCAACAAGGCCCCGCTGTGTCTCAGTGCACCCTGGCTTCCATGCGCATCTGGAGTATCACAAAGGCTCCTTGGTTGCACCAGGTCCTGCTGTGTCACAATGGATCCTGTGCTCCATGAGGCCCTCCAAAGTCATCATGGAGGCTTGCTTCCATGAGGTTCCATGATGTGCCAGTGGTCATCTTGGTTCCAGGAGTTTCCTTAGTGTCACAATGCTCTCCATGCTTCCATGATTCCCCACAATGTCCCAATGCTCTCCATGCTTCCATTAGGCCCTGCTTTGCCACAATGGTGCCCTCGTTTCCATGAGGCCCCGCTGTGTCACAATGGACTATGGTTCCGTGATGCTCCGTGGTGTCACCATGGTCTTCTTGAATCCGCCGTGTAACAATGGACCATTGGTTCCATGCGGCCTGGCCGTGTCACAATGGGCTCCTTGAGTCCATGATTCCCCACGGTGTCACAATGGAGCCTTGTTTCTAGGAGGTTCTGTACTGTCACAATTGTCTCCTTGATGCCATCAGCCCCTGCAGTGTCACATAGGCTCCTTGGTTCCATGAGGAACACAAAAGCTTTGCAGAAACATTGAGCCACAGCTGCTGAACACAGCTGGCAACATCTGCTGCATCAAAAGAGGGCTTCAAGCTGAGAATGGCACCAGCAGCTTCCATCTGCAACAGAGCCCCAGGGAAAGGACAGGCTGTGCCGGTCTGGACAAATCTGGAGGAAAATATCCTCTGGTTGAAGGCAGGTTACACCCAGCCCTCCCCCACCAGGTTCGGGAAAAAAGAATTTTCCTCGGAAGAAAGTGAAACAGATAGAAACTCTTTATTTAACAAACACACAGGAAAAGGATAACAATGCTAAATATTCAAACCTCTCGCTGTGGAGAGAAAGCTGGGATAATTGGAGAGTCCTTCCGTGTTTCAGTGGGGTCTCCTGAAACATCCCTAGACAGCGAGGCCCGTGGAAAGAAATAGGGAGCGATTCTTGAGAGAAGTTTCAGAGCTCTTTCTTCTCCAGCCACATGGGCGGGGCACTGCCAAAGAACTGAGCAATCCCGGGACAAGCAGGGCCCTCCTGGCACAGGGCAACACAAAATAACCAGTGCTGAACAGGATTAGGGCACATGTGAGCAGGGAGCAGGGAGACCCTGTGCCCAGGCCATGCCTCTACCCCAGGGTCCCCTCTCCCATGACCTCATGGCCGGGGGGAGGAACCCCAACACTTCTGGAGGTGTAGTCTCCCTCCTCCTCCTTGGAGCTGGCTCATGGGCCCACATTCAGGGCCCCCACCTCGGGCGAAAATTCTCCCAGTGTGGTCTGATGTTGAAACAGTCAAGAAGAGAAGAAGGGAAAAAAAACCCCCGAAGTCCCAGGAGAACAAAGTTCAACTCTCCATCTCCCTGCAGAGAAAAGGAGCTGAAAACTGGCTCAAAAGCAAGAAGGTTGCTTCCTGCACTCTTGCTGCAAGCAGGATGCAGAGGAGTGTGTATGTGTGTCCTTGAACAAACGCTCTGAGAAGTTTGTCCAGTTTTTTTTCCTCTCCCCCCTCTCAGGCTCAGTTGAAAGGCACAGAAATGCACCAAGTTAACTTCTGGGCATAGAGCAGCCATAGGGGATACACATCCTAAAGTCACCCCAAGACACAGGCACAGAGAATTCAGTGGAAAGACTCCGAGAATTCTGCTCCCAGAGATCATTCCTGCTCACACTGACCCTTGTAGAAAGGGGCCATCGTTCCAGGCAGCCTGTACTGAGCATGTGGCTCCTGAGCGGGGTTTGTTGTTTAGGAAACCTGCTCAGGCTTTTCCATTCTTTCCTTGCAAACAGGAAAACTTCTCCTGGGGCTGTGTGCAGGCAGAGCCCTGAGGAGAGCAGGTGGCACATGGTGCGCAGGGCTGGGACAGCCAGCTGCAGAGCTCAAGGGAAGAAGCCCAAAGAGTCACAATGGCTCCTTGCCTTCACATGCAACACCTGGGTCACAATGGTCTCCTTGATTCCATGAGGCCCCACTGTGTCACAATGGCTCCTTGGTTCCATGCGGTTCCGCAGTGTCACCATGGTCTCCTTTGATCCGCATTGTCATCATGGACAATTGGTTCCATGAGGCCCCGCAGTGTCACAATGGTCCCTTGGTTCCACAGGTTTGATGTTGTAACAATGGACTCCTTGCTTCTATGAGCTCGCCTGCTTTTTGCAGAGGTGTCTTTGGTTCCAACAAGGCCCCGCTGTGTCTCAGTGCACCCTGGCTTCCATGCGGATCTGGAGTATCACAAAGACTCCTTGGTTGCACCAGGTCCTGCTGTGTCACAATGGATCCTGTGCTCCATGAGGCCCTCCAAAGTCATCATGGAGGCTTGCTTCCATGAGGTTCCATGATGTGCCAGTGGTCATCTTGCTTCCAGGAGTTTCCTTAGTGTCACAATGCTCTCCATGCTTCCATGATTCCCCACAATGTCCCAATGCTCTCCATGCTTCCATTAGGCCCTGTTTTGCCACAATGGTGCCCTCGTTTCCATGAGGCCCCGCTGTGTCACAATGGACTATGGTTCCGTGATGCTCCGTGGTGTCACCATGGTCTTCTTGAATCCGCCGTGTAACAATGGACCATTGGTTCCATGCGGCCTGGCCGTGTCACAATGGGCTCCTTGAGTCCATGATTCCCCACGGTGTCACAATGGAGCCTTGTTTCTAGGAGGTTCTGTACTGTCACAATTGTCTCCTTGATGCCATCAGCCCCTGCAGTGTCACATAGGCTCCTTGGTTCCATGAGGAACACAAAAGCTTTGCAGAAACATTGAGCCACAGCTGCTGAACACAGCTGGCAACATCTGCTGCATCAAAAGAGGGCTTCAAGCTGAGAATGGCACCAGCAGCTTCCATCTGCAACAGAGCCCCAGGGAAAGGACAGGCTGTGCCGGTCTGGACAAATCTGGAGGAAAATATCCTCTGGTTGAAGGCAGGTTACACCCAGCCCTCCCCCACCAGGTTCGGGAAAAAAGAATTTTCCTTGGAAGAAAGTGAAAGAGATAGAAACTCTTTATTTAACAAACACACAGGAAAAGGATAACAATGCTAAATATTCAAACCTCTCGCTGTGGAGAGAAAGCTGGGATAATTGGAGAGTCCTTCCGTGTTTCAGTGGGGTCTCCTGAAACATCCCTAGACAGCGAGGCCCGTGGAAAGAAATAGGGAGCGATTCTTGAGAGAAGTTTCAGAGCTCTTTCTTCTCCAGCCACATGGGCGGGGCACTGCCAAAGAACTGAGCAATCCCGGGACAAGCAGGGCCCTCCTGGCACAGGGCAACACAAAATAACCAGTGCTGAACAGGATTAGGGCACATGTGAGCAGGGAGCAGGGAGACCCTGTGCCCAGGCCATGCCTCTACCCCAGGGTCCCCTCTCCCATGACCTCATGGCCGGGGGGAGGAACCCCAACACTTCTGGAGGTGTAGTCTCCCTCCTCCTCCTTGGAGCTGGCTCATGGGCCCACATTCAGGGCCCCCACCTCGGGCGAAAATTGTCCCAGTGTGGTCTGATGTTGAAACAGTCAAGAAGAGAAGAAGGGAAAAAAAACCCCCGAAGTCCCAGGAGAACAAAGTTCAACTCTCCATCTCCCTGCAGAGAAAAGGAGCTGAAAACTGGCTCAAAAGCAAGAAGGTTGCTTCCTGCACTCTTGCTGCAAGCAGGATGCAGAGGAGTGTGTATGTGTGTCCTTGAACAAACGCTCTGAGAAGTTTGTCCAGTTTTTTTTCCTCTCCCCCCTCTCAGGCTCAGTTGAAAGGCACAGAAATGCACCAAGTTAACTTCTGGGCATAGAGCAGCCATAGGGGATACACATCCTAAAGTCACCCCAAGACACAGGCACAGAGAATTCAGTGGAAAGACTCTGAGAATTCTGCTCCCAGAGATCATTCCTGCTCACACTGACCCTTGTAGAAAGGGGCCATCGTTCCAGGCAGCCTGTACTGAGCATGTGGCTCCTGAGCGGGGTTTGTTGTTTAGGAAACCTGCTCAGGCTTTTCCATTCTTTCCTTGCAAACAGGAAAACTTCTCCTGGGGCTGTGTGCAGGCAGAGCCCTGAGGAGAGCAGGTGGCACATGGTGCGCTGGGCTGGGACAGCCAGCTGCAGAGCTCAAGGGAAGAAGCCCAAAGAGTCACAATGGCTCCTTGCCTTCACATGCAACACCTGGGTCACAATGGTCTCCTTGATTCCATGAGGCCCCACTGTGTCACAATGGCTCCTTGGTTCCATGCGGTTCCGCAGTGTCACCATGGTCTCCTTTGATCCGCATTGTCATCATGGACAATTGGTTCCATGAGGCCCCGCAGTGTCACAATGGTCCCTTGGTTCCACAGGTTTGATGTTGTAACAATGGACTCCTTGCTTCTATGAGCTCGCCTGCTTTTTGCAGAGGTGTCTTTGGTTCCAACAAGGCCCCGCTGTGTCTCAGTGCACCCTGGCTTCCATGCGGATCTGGAGTATCACAAAGACTCCTTGGTTGCACCAGGTCCTGCTGTGTCACAATGGATCCTGTGCTCCATGAGGCCCTCCAAAGTCATCATGGAGGCTTGCTTCCATGAGGTTCCATGATGTGCCAGTGGTCATCTTGGTTCCAGGAGTTTCCTTAGTGTCACAATGCTCTCCATGCTTCCATGATTCCCCACAATGTCCCAATGCTCTCCATGCTTCCATTAGGCCCTGCTTTGCCACAATGGTGCCCTCGTTTCCATGAGGCCCCGCTGTGTCACAATGGACTATGGTTCCGTGATGCTCCGTGGTGTCACCATGGTCTTCTTGAATCCGCCGTGTAACAATGGACCATTGGTTCCATGCGGCCTGGCCGTGTCACAATGGGCTCCTTGAGTCCATGATTCCCCACGGTGTCACAATGGAGCCTTGTTTCTAGGAGGTTCTGTACTGTCACAATTGTCTCCTTGATGCCATCAGCCCCTGCAGTGTCACATAGGCTCCTTGGTTCCATGAGGAACACAAAAGCTTTGCAGAAACATTGAGCCACAGCTGCTGAACACAGCTGGCAACATCTGCTGCATCAAAAGAGGGCTTCAAGCTGAGAATGGCACCAGCAGCTTCCATCTGCAACAGAGCCCCAGGGAAAGGACAGGCTGTGCCGGTCTGGACAAATCTGGAGGAAAATATCCTCTGGTTGAAGGCAGGTTACACCCAGCCCTCCCCCACCAGGTTCGGGAAAAAAGAATTTTCCTCGGAAGAAAGTGAAACAGATAGAAACTCTTTATTTAACAAACACACAGCAAAAGGATAACAATGCTAAATATTCAAACCTCTCGCTGTGGAGAGAAAGCTGGGATAATTGGAGAGTCCTTCCGTGTTTCAGTGGGGTCTCCTGAAACATCCCTAGACAGCGAGGCCCGTGGAAAGAAATAGGGAGCGATTCTTGAGAGAAGTTTCAGAGCTCTTTCTTCTCCAGCCACATGGGCGGGGCACTGCCAAAGAACTGAGCAATCCCGGGACAAGCAGGGCCCTCCTGGCACAGGGCAACACAAAATAACCAGTGCTGAACAGGATTAGGGCACATGTGAGCAGGGAGCAGGGAGACCCTGTGCCCAGGCCATGCCTCTACCCCAGGGTCCCCTCTCCCATGACCTCATGGCCGGGGGGAGGAACCCCAACACTTCTGGAGGTGTAGTCTCCCTCCTCCTCCTTGGAGCTGGCTCATGGGCCCACATTCAGGGCCCCCACCTCGGGCGAAAATTGTCCCAGTGTGGTCTGATGTTGAAACAGTCAAGAAGAGAAGAAGGGAAAAAAACCCCCAAAGTCCCAGGAGAACAAAGTTCAACTCTCCATCTCCCTGCAGAGAAAAGGAGCTGAAAACTGGCTCAAAAGCAAGAAGGTTGCTTCCTCCACCCTTGCTGCAAGCAGGATGCAGAGGAGTGTGTATGTGTGTCCTTGAACAAACGCTCTGAGAAGTTTGTCCAGTTTTTTTTCCTCTCCCCCCTCTCAGGCTCAGTTGAAAGGCACAGAAATGCACCAAGTTAACTTCTGGGCATAGAGCAGCCATAGGGGATACACATCCTAAAGTCACCCCAAGACACAGGCACAGAGAATTCAGTGGAAAGACTCTGAGAATTCTGCTCCCAGAGATCATTCCTGCTCACACTGACCCTTGTAGAAAGGGGCCATCGTTCCAGGCAGCCTGTACTGAGCATGTGGCTCCTGAGCGGGGTTTGTTGTTTAGGAAACCTGCTCAGGCTTTTCCATTCTTTCCTTGCAAACAGGAAAACTTCTCCTGGGGCTGTGTGCAGGCAGAGGCCTGAGGAGAGCAGGTGGCACATGGTGCGCAGGGCTGGGACAGCCAGCTGCAGAGCTCAAGGGAAGAAGCCCAAAGAGTCACAATGGCTCCTTGCCTTCACATGCAACACCTGGGTCACAATGGTCTCCTTGATTCCATGAGGCCCCACTGTGTCACAATGGCTCCTTGGTTCCATGCGGTTCCACAGTGTCACCATGGTCTCCTTTGATCCGCATTGTCATCATGGACAATTGGTTCCATGAGGCCCCGCAGTGTCACAATGGTCCCTTGGTTCCACAGGTTTGATGTTGTAACAATGGACTCCTTGCTTCTATGAGCTCGCCTGCTTTTTGCAGAGGTGTCTTTGGTTCCAACAAGGCCCCGCTGTGTCTCAGTGCACCCTGGCTTCCATGCGCATCTGGAGTATCACAAAGGCTCCTTGGTTGCACCAGGTCCTGCTGTGTCACAATGGATCCTGTGCTCCATGAGGCCCTCCAAAGTCATCATGGAGGCTTGCTTCCATGAGGTTCCATGATGTGCCAGTGGTCATCTTGCTTCCAGGAGTTTCCTTAGTGTCACAATGCTCTCCATGCTTCCATGATTCCCCACAATGTCCCAATGCTCTCCATGCTTCCATTAGGCCCTGCTTTGCCACAATGGTGCCCTCGTTTCCATGAGGCCCCGCTGTGTCACAATGGACGTATGGTTCCATGATGCTCCGTGGTGTCACCATGGTCTTCTTGAATCCGCAGTGTAACAATGAACCATTGGTTCCATGCGGCCTGGCCGTGTCACAATGGGCTCCTTGAGTCCATGATTCCCCACGGTGTCAATGGAGCCTTGTTTCTAGGAGGTTCTGTACTGTCACAATTGTCTCCTTGATGCCATCAGCCCCTGCAGTGTCACATAGGCTCCTTGGTTCCATGAGGAACACAAAAGCTTTGCAGAAACATTGAGCCACAGCTGCTGAACACAGCTGGCAACATCTGCTGCATCAAAAGAGGGCTTCAAGCTGAGAATGGCACCAGCAGCTTCCATCTGCAACAGAGCCCCAGGGAAAGGACAGGCTGTGCCGGTCTGGACAAATGTGGAGGAAAATATCCTCTGGTAGAAGGCAGGTTACACCCAGCCCTCCCCCACCAGGTTCGGGAAAAAAGAATTTTCCTCGGAAGAAAGTGAAAGAGATAGAAACTCTTTATTTAACAAACACACAGCAAAAGGATAACAATGCTAAATATTCAAACCTCTCGCTGTGGAGAGAAAGCTGGGATAATTGGAGAGTCCTTCCGTGTTTCAGTGGGCTCTCCTGAAACATCCCTAGACAGCGAGGCCCGTGGAAAGAAATAGGGAGCGATTCTTGAGAGAAGTTTCAGAGCTCTTTCTTCTCCAGCCACATGGGCGGGGCACTGCCAAAGAACTGAGCAATCCCGGGACAAGCAGGGCCCTCCTGGCACAGGGCAACACAAAATAACCAGTGCTGAACAGGATTAGGGCACATGTGAGCAGGGAGCAGGGAGACCCTG
The DNA here is from genome assembly GCF_041296385.1 of Aphelocoma coerulescens. NCBI lineage: Eukaryota > Metazoa > Chordata > Aves > Passeriformes > Corvidae > Aphelocoma > Aphelocoma coerulescens. Next base: position 3,299,117 of record NW_027183804.1, on the reverse strand, counting down.
TGCCCAGGCCATGCCTCTACCCCAGGGTCCCCTCTCCCATGACCTCATGGCAGGGGGGAGGAACCCCAACACTTCTGGAGGTGTAGTCTCCCTCCTCCTCCTTGGAGCTGGCTCATGGGCCCACATTCAGGGCCCCCACCTCGGGCGAAAATTGTCCCAGTGTGGTCTGATGTTGAAACAGTCAAGAAGAGAAGAAGGGAAAAAAAACCCCCGAAGTCCCAGGAGAACAAAGTTCAACTCTCCATCTCCCTGCAGAGAAAAGGAGCTGAAAACTGGCTCAAAAGCAAGAAGGTTGCTTCCTGCACTCTTGCTGCAAGCAGGATGCAGAGGAGTGTGTATGTGTGTCCTTGAACAAACGCTCTGAGAAGTTTGTCCAGTTTTTTTTCCTCTCCCCCCTCTCAGGCTCAGTTGAAAGGCACAGAAATGCACCAAGTTAACTTCTGGGCATAGAGCAGCCATAGGGGATACACATCCTAAAGTCACCCCAAGACACAGGCACAGAGAATTCAGTGGAAAGACTCCGAGAATTCTGCTCCCAGAGATCATTCCTGCTCACACTGACCCTTGTAGAAAGGGGCCATCGTTCCAGGCAGCCTGTACTGAGCATGTGGCTCCTGAGCGGGGTTTGTTGTTTAGGAAACCTGCTCAGGCTTTTCCATTCTTTCCTTGCAAACAGGAAAACTTCTCCTGGGCCTGTGTGCAGGCAGAGGCCTGAGGAGAGCAGGTGGCACATGGTGCGCTGGGCTGGGACAGCCAGCTGCAGAGCTCAAGGGAAGAAGCCCAAAGTGGCACAATGGCTCCTTGCCTTCACATGCAACACCTGGGTCACAATGGTCTCCTTGATTCCATGAGGCCCCACTGTGTCACAATGGCTCCTTGGTTCCATGCGGTTCCGCAGTGTCACCATGGTCTCCTTTGATCCGCATTGTCATCATGGACAATTGGTTCCATGAGGCCCCGCAGTGTCACAATGGTCCCTTGGTTCCACAGGTTTGATGTTGTAACAATGGACTCCTTGCTTCTATGAGCTCGCCTGCTTTTTGCAGAGGTGTCTTTGGTTCCAACAAGGCCCCGCTGTGTCTCAGTGCACCCTGGCTTCCATGCGGATCTGGAGTATCACAAAGACTCCTTGGTTGCACCAGGTCCTGCTGTGTCACAATGGATCCTGTGCTCCATGAGGCCCTCCAAAGTCATCATGGAGGCTTGCTTCCATGAGGTTCCATGATGTGCCAGTGGTCATCTTGGTTCCAGGAGTTTCCTTAGTGTCACAATGCTCTCCATGCTTCCATGATTCCCCACAATGTCCCAATGCTCTCCATGCTTCCATTAGGCACTGCTTTGCCACAATGGTGCCCTCGTTTCCATGAGGCCCCGCTGTGTCACAATGGACTATGGTTCCGTGATGCTCCGTGGTGTCACCATGGTCTTCTTGAATCCGCCGTGTAACAATGGACCATTGGTTCCATGCGGCCTGGCCGTGTCACAATGGGCTCCTTGAGTCCATGATTCCCCACGGTGTCACAATGGAGCCTTGTTTCTAGGAGGTTCTGTACTGTCACAATTGTCTCCTTGATGCCATCAGCCCCTGCAGTGTCACATAGGCTCCTTGGTTCCATGAGGAACACAAAAGCTTTGCAGAAACATTGAGCCACAGCTGCTGAACACAGCTGGCAACATCTGCTGCATCAAAAGAGGGCTTCAAGCTGAGAATGGCACCAGCAGCTTCCATCTGCAACAGAGCCCCAGGGAAAGGACAGGCTGTGCCGGTCTGGACAAATCTGGAGGAAAATATCCTCTGGTTGAAGGCAGGTCACACCCAGCCCTCCCCCACCAGGTTCGGGAAAAAAGAATTTTCCTTGGAAGAAAGTGAAACAGATAGAAACTCTTTATTTAACAAACACACAGGAAAAGGATAACAATGCTAAATATTCAAACCTCTCGCTGTGGAGAGAAAGCTGGGATAATTGGAGAGTCCTTCCGTGTTTCAGTGGGCTCTCCTGAAACATCCCTAGACAGCGAGGCCCGTGGAAAGAAATAGGGAGCGATTCTTGAGAGAAGTTTCAGAGCTCTTTCTTCTCCAGCCACATGGGCGGGGCACTGCCAAAGAACTGAGCAATCCCGGGACAAGCAGGGCCCTCCTGGCACAGGGCAACACAAAATAACCAGTGCTGAACAGGATTAGGGCACATGTGAGCAGGGAGCAGGGAGACCCTGTGCCCAGGCCATGCCTCTACCCCAGGGTCCCCTCTCCCATGACCTCATGGCAGGGGGGAGGAACCCCAACACTTCTGGAGGTGTAGTCTCCCTCCTCCTCCTTGGAGCTGGCTCATGGGCCCACATTCAGGGCCCCCACCTCGGGCGAAAATTGTCCCAGTGTGGTCTGATGTTGAAACAGTCAAGAAGAGAAGAAGGGAAAAAAAACCCCCGAAGTCCCAGGAGAACAAAGTTCAACTCTCCATCTCCCTGCAGAGAAAAGGAGCTGAAAACTGGCTCAAAAGCAAGAAGGTTGCTTCCTGCACTCTTGCTGCAAGCAGGATGCAGAGGAGTGTGTATGTGTGTCCTTGAACAAACGCTCTGAGAAGTTTGTCCAGTTTTTTTTCCTCTCCCCCCTCTCAGGCTCAGTTGAAAGGCACAGAAATGCACAAAGTTAACTTCGGGGCATAGAGCAGCCATAGGGGATACACATCCTAAAGTCACCCCAAGACACAGGCACAGAGAATTCAGTGGAAAGACTCCGAGAATTCTGCTCCCAGAGATCATTCCTGCTCACACTGACCCTTGTAGAAAGGGGCCATCGTTCCAGGCAGCCTGTACTGAGCATGTGGCTCCTGAGCGGGGTTTGTTGTTTAGGAAACCTGCTCAGGCTTTTCCATTCTTTCCTTGCAAACAGGAAAACTTCTCCTGGGCCTGTGTGCAGGCAGAGGCCTGAGGAGAGCAGGTGGCACATGGTGCGCTGGGCTGGGACAGCCAGCTGCAGAGCTCAAGGGAAGAAGCCCAAAGTGGCACAATGGCTCCTTGCCTTCACATGCAACACCTGGGTCACAATGGTCTCCTTGATTCCATGAGGCCCCACTGTGTCACAATGGCTCCTTGGTTCCATGCGGTTCCGCAGTGTCACCATGGTCTCCTTTGATCCGCATTGTCATCATGGACAATTGGTTCCATGAGGCCCCGCAGTGTCACAATGGTCCCTTGGTTCCACAGGTTTGATGTTGTAACAATGGACTCCTTGCTTCTATGAGCTCGCCTGCTTTTTGCAGAGGTGTCTTTGGTTCCAACAAGGCCCCGCTGTGTCTCAGTGCACCCTGGCTTCCATGCGCATCTGGAGTATCACAAAGGCTCCTTGGTTGCACCAGGTCCTGCTGTGTCACAATGGATCCTGTGCTCCATGAGGCCCTCCAAAGTCATCATGGAGGCTTGCTTCCATGAGGTTCCATGATGTGCCAGTGCTCATCTTGGTTCCAGGAGTTTCCTTAGTGTCACAATGCTCTCCATGCTTCCATGATTCCACACAATGTCCCAATGCTCTCCATGCTTCCATTAGGCCCTGCTTTGCCACAATGGTGCCCTCGTTTCCATGAGGCCCCGCTGTGTCACAATGGACTATGGTTCCGTGATGCTCCGTGGTGTCACCATGGTCTTCTTGAATCCGCCGTGTAACAATGGACCATTGGTTCCATGCGGCCTGGCCGTGTCACAATGGGCTCCTTGAGTCCATGATTCCCCACGGTGTCACAATGGAGCCTTGTTTCTAGGAGGTTCTGTACTGTCACAATTGTCTCCTTGATGCCATCAGCCCCTGCAGTGTCACATAGGCTCCTTGGTTCCATGAGGAACACAAAAGCTTTGCAGAAACATTGAGCCACAGCTGCTGAACACAGCTGGCAACATCTGCTGCATCAAAAGAGGGCTTCAAGCTGAGAATGGCACCAGCAGCTTCCATCTGCAACAGAGCCCCAGGGAAAGGACAGGCTGTGCCGGTCTGGACAAATCTGGAGGAAAATATCCTCTGGTTGAAGGCAGGTTACACCCAGCCCTCCCCCACCAGGTTCGGGAAAAAAGAATTTTCCTTGGAAGAAAGTGAAACAGATAGAAACTTTTTATTTAACAAACACACAGGAAAAGGATAACAATGCTAAATATTCAAACCTCTCGCTGTGGAGAGAAAGCTGGGATAATTGGAGAGTCCTTCCGTGTTTCAGTGGGGTCTCCTGAAACATCCCTAGACAGCGAGGCCCGTGGAAAGAAATAGGGAGCGATTCTTGAGAGAAGTTTCAGAGCTCTTTCTTCTCCAGCCACATGGGCGGGGCACTGCCAAAGAACTGAGCAATCCCGGGACAAGCAGGGCCCTCCTGGCACAGGGCAACACAAAATAACCAGTGCTGAACAGGATTAGGGCACATGTGAGCAGGGAGCAGGGAGACCCTGTGCCCAGGCCATGCCTCTACCCCAGGGTCCCCTCTCCCATGACCTCATGGCAGGGGGGAGGAACCCCAACACTTCTGGAGGTGTAGTCTCCCTCCTCCTCCTTGGAGCTGGCTCATGGGCCCACATTCAGGGCCCCCACCTCGGGCGAAAATTGTCCCAGTGTGGTCTGATGTTGAAACAGTCAAGAAGAGAAGAAGGGAAAAAAACCCCCAAAGTCCCAGGAGAACAAAGTTCAACTCTCCATCTCCCTGCAGAGAAAAGGAGCTGAAAACTGGCTCAAAAGCAAGAAGGTTGCTTCCTGCACTCTTGCTGCAAGCAGGATGCAGAGGAGTGTGTATGTGTGTCCTTGAACAAACGCTCTGAGAAGTTTGTCCAGTTTTTTTTCCTCTCCCCCCTCTCAGGCTCAGTTGAAAGGCACAGAAATGCACAAAGTTAACTTCGGGGCATAGAGCAGCCATAGGGGATACACATCCTAAAGTCACCCCAAGACACAGGCACAGAGAATTCAGTGGAAAGACTCCGAGAATTCTGCTCCCAGAGATCATTCCTGCTCACACTGACCCTTGTAGAAAGGGGCCATCGTTCCAGGCAGCCTGTACTGAGCATGTGGCTCCTGAGCGGGGTTTGTTGTTTAGGAAACCTGCTCAGGCTTTTCCATTCTTTCCTTGCAAACAGGAAAACTTCTCCTGGGCCTGTGTGCAGGCAGAGGCCTGAGGAGAGCAGGTGGCACATGGTGCGCTGGGCTGGGACAGCCAGCTGCAGAGCTCAAGGGAAGAAGCCCAAAGTGGCACAATGGCTCCTTGCCTTCACATGCAACACCTGGGTCACAATGGTCTCCTTGATTCCATGAGGCCCCACTGTGTCACAATGGCTCCTTGGTTCCATGCGGTTCCGCAGTGTCACCATGGTCTCCTTTGATCCGCATTGTCATCATGGACAATTGGTTCCATGAGGCCCCGCAGTGTCACAATGGTCCCTTGGTTCCACAGGTTTGATGTTGTAACAATGGACTCCTTGCTTCTATGAGCTCGCCTGCTTTTTGCAGAGGTGTCTTTGGTTCCAACAAGGCCCCGCTGTGTCTCAGTGCACCCTGGCTTCCATGCGCATCTGGAGTATCACAAAGGCTCCTTGGTTGCACCAGGTCCTGCTGTGTCACAATGGATCCTGTGCTCCATGAGGCCCTCCAAAGTCATCATGGAGGCTTGCTTCCATGAGGTTCCATGATGTGCCAGTGGTCATCTTGGTTCCAGGAGTTTCCTTAGTGTCACAATGCTCTCCATGCTTCCATGATTCCCCACAATGTCCCAATGCTCTCCATGCTTCCATTAGGCCCTGCTTTGCCACAATGGTGCCCTCGTTTCCATGAGGCCCCGCTGTGTCACAATGGACTATGGTTCCGTGATGCTCCGTGGTGTCACCATGGTCTTCTTGAATCCGCCGTGTAACAATGGACCATTGGTTCCATGCGGCCTGGCCGTGTCACAATGGGCTCCTTGAGTCCATGATTCCCCACGGTGTCACAATGGAGCCTTGTTTCTAGGAGGTTCTGTACTGTCACAATTGTCTCCTTGATGCCATCAGCCCCTGCAGTGTCACATAGGCTCCTTGGTTCCATGAGGAACACAAAAGCTTTGCAGAAACATTGAGCCACAGCTGCTGAACACAGCTGGCAACATCTGCTGCATCAAAAGAGGGCTTCAAGCTGAGAATGGCACCAGCAGCTTCCATCTGCAACAGAGCCCCAGGGAAAGGACAGGCTGTGCCGGTCTGGACAAATCTGGAGGAAAATATCCTCTGGTTGAAGGCAGGTTACACCCAGCCCTCCCCCACCAGGTTCGGGAAAAAAGAATTTTCCTCGGAAGAAAGTGAAACAGATAGAAACTCTTTATTTAACAAACACACAGCAAAAGGATAACAATGCTAAATATTCAAACCTCTCGCTGTGGAGAGAAAGCTGGGATAATTGGAGAGTCCTTCCGTGTTTCAGTGGGGTCTCCTGAAACATCCCTAGACAGCGAGGCCCGTGGAAAGAAATAGGGAGCGATTCTTGAGAGAAGTTTCAGAGCTCTTTCTTCTCCAGCCACATGGGCGGGGCACTGCCAAAGAACTGAGCAATCCCGGGACAAGCAGGGCCCTCCTGGCACAGGGCAACACAAAATAACCAGTGCTGAACAGGATTAGGGCACATGTGAGCAGGGAGCAGGGAGACCCTGTGCCCAGGCCATGCCTCTACCCCAGGGTCCCCTCTCCCATGACCTCATGGCAGGGGGGAGGAACCCCAACACTTCTGGAGGTGTAGTCTCCCTCCTCCTCCTTGGAGCTGGCTCATGGGCCCACATTCAGGGCCCCCACCTCGGGCGAAAATTGTCCCAGTGTGGTCTGATGTTGAAACAGTCAAGAAGAGAAGAAGGGAAAAAAACCCCCAAAGTCCCAGGAGAACAAAGTTCAACTCTCCATCTCCCTGCAGAGAAAAGGAGCTGAAAACTGGCTCAAAAGCAAGAAGGTTGCTTCCTGCACTCTTGCTGCAAGCAGGATGCAGAGGAGTGTGTATGTGTGTCCTTGAACAAACGCTCTGAGAAGTTTGTCCAGTTTTTTTTCCTCTCCCCCCTCTCAGGCTCAGTTGAAAGGCACAGAAATGCACAAAGTTAACTTCGGGGCATAGAGCAGCCATAGGGGATACACATCCTAAAGTCACCCCAAGACACAGGCACAGAGAATTCAGTGGAAAGACTCCGAGAATTCTGCTCCCAGAGATCATTCCTGCTCACACTGACCCTTGTAGAAAGGGGCCATCGTTCCAGGCAGCCTGTACTGAGCATGTGGCTCCTGAGCGGGGTTTGTTGTTTAGGAAACCTGCTCAGGCTTTTCCATTCTTTCCTTGCAAACAGGAAAACTTCTCCTGGGCCTGTGTGCAGGCAGAGGCCTGAGGAGAGCAGGTGGCACATGGTGCGCTGGGCTGGGACAGCCAGCTGCAGAGCTCAAGGGAAGAAGCCCAAAGTGGCACAATGGCTCCTTGCCTTCACATGCAACACCTGGGTCACAATGGTCTCCTTGATTCCATGAGGCCCCACTGTGTCACAATGGCTCCTTGGTTCCATGCGGTTCCGCAGTGTCACCATGGTCTCCTTTGATCCGCATTGTCATCATGGACAATTGGTTCCATGAGGCCCCGCAGTGTCACAATGGTCCCTTGGTTCCACAGGTTTGATGTTGTAACAATGGACTCCTTGCTTCTATGAGCTCGCCTGCTTTTTGCAGAGGTGTCTTTGGTTCCAACAAGGCCCCGCTGTGTCTCAGTGCACCCTGGCTTCCATGCGCATCTGGAGTATCACAAAGGCTCCTTGGTTGCACCAGGTCCTGCTGTGTCACAATGGATCCTGTGCTCCATGAGGCCCTCCAAAGTCATCATGGAGCCTTGCTTCCATGAGGTTCCATGATGTGCCAGTGGTCATCTTGGTTCCAGGAGTTTCCTTAGTGTCACAATGCTCTCCATGCTTCCATGATTCCCCACAATGTCCCAATGCTCTCCATGCTTCCATTAGGCCCTGCTTTGCCACAATGGTGCCCTCGTTTCCATGAGGCCCCGCTGTGTCACAATGGACTATGGTTCCGTGATGCTCCGTGGTGTCACCATGGTCTTCTTGAATCCGCCGTGTAACAATGGACCATTGGTTCCATGCGGCCTGGCCGTGTCACAATGGGCTCCTTGAGTCCATGATTCCCCACGGTGTCACAATGGAGCCTTGTTTCTAGGAGGTTCTGTACTGTCACAATTGTCTCCTTGATGCCATCAGCCCCTGCAGTGTCACATAGGCTCCTTGGTTCCATGAGGAACACAAAAGCTTTGCAGAAACATTGAGCCACAGCTGCTGAACACAGCTGGCAACATCTGCTGCATCAAAAGAGGGCTTCAAGCTGAGAATGGCACCAGCAGCTTCCATCTGCAACAGAGCCCCAGGGAAAGGACAGGCTGTGCCGGTCTGGACAAATCTGGAGGAAAATATCCTCTGGTTGAAGGCAGGTTACACCCAGCCCTCCCCCACCAGGTTCGGGAAAAAAGAATTTTCCTCGGAAGAAAGTGAAACAGATAGAAACTCTTTATTTAACAAACACACAGCAAAAGGATAACAATGCTAAATATTCAAACCTCTCGCTGTGGAGAGAAAGCTGGGATAATTGGAGAGTCCTTCCGTGTTTCAGTGGGGTCTCCTGAAACATCCCTAGACAGCGAGGCCCGTGGAAAGAAATAGGGAGCGATTCTTGAGAGAAGTTTCAGAGCTCTTTCTTCTCCAGCCACATGGGCGGGGCACTGCCAAAGAACTGAGCAATCCCGGGACAAGCAGGGCCCTCCTGGCACAGGGCAACACAAAATAACCAGTGCTGAACAGGATTAGGGCACATGTGAGCAGGGAGCAGGGAGACCCCATGCCCAGGCCATGCCTCTACCCCAGGGTCCCCTCTCCCATGACCTCATGGCAGGGGGGAGGAACCCCAACACTTCTGGAGGTGTAGTCTCCCTCCTCCTCCTTGGAGCTGGCTCATGGGCCCACATTCAGGGCCCCCACCTCGGGCGAAAATTGTCCCAGTGTGGTCTGATGTTGAAACAGTCAAGAAGAGAAGAAGGGAAAAAAAACCCCCGAAGTCCCAGGAGAACAAAGTTCAACTCTCCATCTCCCTGCAGAGAAAAGGAGCTGAAAACTGGCTCAAAAGCAAGAAGGTTGCTTCCTGCACTCTTGCTGCAAGCAGGATGCAGAGGAGTGTGTATGTGTGTCCTTGAACAAACGCTCTGAGAAGTTTGTCCAGTTTTTTTTCCTCTCCCCCCTCTCAGGCTCAGTTGAAAGGCACAGAAATGCACCAAGTTAACTTCTGGGCATAGAGCAGCCATAGGGGATACACATCCTAAAGTCACCCCAAGACACAGGCACAGAGAATTCAGTGGAAAGACTCCGAGAATTCTGCTCCCAGAGATCATTCCTGCTCACACTGACCCTTGTAGAAAGGGGCCATCGTTCCAGGCAGCCTGTACTGAGCATGTGGCTCCTGAGCGGGGTTTGTTGTTTAGGAAACCTGCTCAGGCTTTTCCATTCTTTCCTTGCAAACAGGAAAACTTCTCCTGGGCCTGTGTGCAGGCAGAGGCCTGAGGAGAGCAGGTGGCACATGGTGCGCTGGGCTGGGACAGCCAGCTGCAGAGCTCAAGGGAAGAAGCCCAAAGTGGCACAATGGCTCCTTGCCTTCACATGCAACACCTGGGTCACAATGGTCTCCTTGATTCCATGAGGCCCCACTGTGTCACAATGGCTCCTTGGTTCCATGCGGTTCCGCAGTGTCACCATGGTCTCCTTTGATCCGCATTGTCATCATGGACAATTGGTTCCATGAGGCCCCGCAGTGTCACAATGGTCCCTTGGTTCCACAGGTTTTATGTTGTAACAATGGACTCCTTGCTTCTATGAGCTCGCCTGCTTTTTGCAGAGGTGTCTTTGGTTCCAACAAGGCCCCGCTGTGTCTCAGTGCACCCTGGCTTCCATGCGCATCTGGAGTATCACAAAGGCTCCTTGGTTGCACCAGGTCCTGCTGTGTCACAATGGATCCTGTGCTCCATGAGGCCCTCCAAAGTCATCATGGAGGCTTGCTTCCATGAGGTTCCATGATGTGCCAGTGGTCATCTTGGTTCCAGGAGTTTCCTTAGTGTCACAATGCTCTCCATGCTTCCATTAGGCCCTGCTTTGCCACAATGGTGCCCTTGTTTCCATGAGGCCCCGCTGTGTCACAATGGACGTATGGTTCCGTGATGCTCCGTGGTGTCACCATGGTCTTCTTGAATCCGCAGTGTAACAATGGACCATTGGTTCCATGCGGCCTGGCCGTGTCACAATGGGCTCCTTGAGTCCATGATTCCCCACGGTGTCACAATGGAGCCTTGTTTCTAGGAGGTTCTGTACTGTCACAATTGTCTCCTTGATGCCATCAGCCCCTGCAGTGTCACAAAGGCTCCTTGGTTCCATGAGGAACACAAAAGCTTTGCAGAAACATTGAGCCACAGCTGCTGAACACAGCTGGCAACATCTGCTGCATCAAAAGAGGGCTTCAAGCTGACAATGGCACCAGCAGCTTCCATCTGCAACAGAGCCCCAGGGAAAGGACAGGCTGTGCCGGTCTGGACAAATCTGGAGGAAAATATCCTCTGGTTGAAGGCAGGTTACACCCAGCCCTCCCCCACCAGGTTCGGGAAAAAAGAATTTTCCTCGGAAGAAAGTGAAACAGATAGAAACTCTTTATTTAACAAACACACAGCAAAAGGATAACAATGCTAAATATTCAAACCTCTCGCTGTGGAGAGAAAGCTGGGATAACTGGAGAGTCCTTCCGTGTTTCAGTGGGCTCTCCTGAAACATCCCTAGACAGCCAGGCCCATGGAAAGAAATAGGGAGCGATTCTTGAGAGAAGTTTCAGAGCTCTTTCTTCTCCAGCCACATGGGCGGGGCACTGCCAAAGAACTGAGCAATCCCGGGACAAGCAGGGCCCTCCTGGCACAGGGCAACACAAAATAACCAGTGCTGAACAGGATTAGGGCACATATGAGCAGGGAGCAGGGAGACCCTGTGCCCAGGCCGTGCCTCTACCCCAGGGTCCCCTCTCCCATGACCTCATGGCAGGGGGGAGGAACCCCAACACTTCTGGAGGTGTAGTCTCCCTCCTCCTCCTTGGAGCTGGCTCATGGGCCCACATTCAGGGCCCCCACCTCGGGCGAAAATTGTCCCAGTGTGGTCTGATGTTGAAACAGTCAAGAAGAGAAGAAGGGAAAAAAAACCCCCGAAGTCCCAGGAGAACAAAGTTCAACTCTCCATCTCCCTGCAGAGAAAAGGAGCTGAAAACTGGCTCAAAAGCAAGAAGGTTGCTTCCTGCACTCTTGCTGCAAGCAGGATGCAGAGGAGTGTGTATGTGTGTCCTTGAACAAACGCTCTGAGAAGTTTGTCCAGTTTTTTTTCCTCTCCCCCCTCTCAGGCTCAGTTGAAAGGCACAGAAATGCACCAAGTTAACTTCTGGGCATAGAGCAGCCATAGGGGATACACATCCTAAAGTCACCCCAAGACACAGGCACAGAGAATTCAGTGGAAAGACTCCGAGAATTCTGCTCCCAGAGATCATTCCTGCTCACACTGACCCTTGTAGAAAGGGGCCATCGTTCCAGGCAGCCTGTACTGAGCATGTGGCTCCTGAGCGGGGTTTGTTGTTTAGGAAACCTGCTCAGGCTTTTCCATTCTTTCCTTGCAAACAGGAAAACTTCTCCTGGGCCTGTGTGCAGGCAGAGGCCTGAGGAGAGCAGGTGGCACATGGTGCGCTGGGCTGGGACAGCCAGCTGCAGAGCTCAAGGGAAGAAGCCCAAAGTGGCACAATGGCTCCTTGCCTTCACATGCAACACCTGGGTCACAATGGTCTCCTTGATTCCATGAGGCCCCACTGTGTCACAATGGCTCCTTGGTTCCATGCGGTTTTTGCAGTGTCACCATGGTCTCCTTTGATCCGCATTGTCATCATGGACAATTGGTTCCATGAGGCCCCGCAGTGTCACAATGGTCCCTTGGTTCCACAGGTTTTATGTTGTAACAATGGACTCCTTGCTTCTATGAGCTCGCCTGCTTTTTGCAGAGGTGTCTTTGGTTCCAACAAGGCCCCGCTGTGTCTCAGTGCACCCTGGCTTCCATGCGCATCTGGAGTATCACAAAGGCTCCTTGGTTGCACCAGGTCCTGCTGTGTCACAATGGATCCTGTGCTCCATGAGGCCCTCCAAAGTCATCATGGAGGCTTGCTTCCATGAGGTTCCATGATGTGCCAGTGGTCATCTTGCTTCCAGGAGTTTCCTTAGTGTCACAATGCTCTCCATGCTTCCATTAGGCCCTGCTTTGCCACAATGGTGCCCTTGTTTCCATGAGGCCCCGCTGTGTCACAATGGACGTATGGTTCCATGATGCTCCGTGGTGTCACCATGGTCTTCTTGAATCCGCAGTGTAACAATGAACCATTGGTTCCATGCAGCCTGGCCGTGTCACAATGGGCTCCTTGAGTCCATGATTCCCCACGGTGTCACAATGGAGCCTTGTTTCTAGGAGGTTATGTACTGTCACAATTGTCTCCTTGATGCCATCAGCCCCTGCAGTGTCACAAAGGCTCCTTGGTTCCATGAGGAACACAAAAGCTTTGCAGAAACATTGAGGCACAGCTGCTGAACACAGCTGGCAACATCTGCTTGCATCAAAAGAGGGCTTCAAGCTGAGAATGGCACCAGCAGCTTCCATCTGCAACAGCGACCCAGGGAAAGGACAGGCTGTGCCGGTCTGGACAAATGTGGAGGAAAATATCCTCTGGTAGAAGGCAGGTTACACCCAGCCCTCCCCCACCAGGTTCGGGAAAAAAGAATTTTCCTCGGAAGAAAGTGAAAGAGATAGAAACTCTTTATTTAACAAACACACAGCAAAAGGATAACAATGCTAAATATTCAAACCTCTCGCTGTGGAGAGAAAGCTGGGATAATTGGAGAGTCCTTCCGTGTTTCAGTGGGGTCTCCTGAAACATCCCTAGACAGCCAGGCCCATGGAAAGAAATAGGGAGCGATTCTTGAGAGAAGTTTCAGAGCTCTTTCTTCTCCAGCCACATGGGCGGGGCACTGCCAAAGAACTGAGCAATCCCGGGACAAGCAGGGCCCTCCTGGCACAGGGCAACACAAAATAACCAGTGCTGAACAGGATTAGGGCACATGTGAGCAGGGAGCAGGGAGACCCCGTGCCCAGGCCATGCCTCTACCCCAGGGTCCCCTCTCCCATGACCTCATGGCCGGGGGGAGGAACCCCAACACTTCTGGAGGTGTAGTCTCCCTCCTCCTCCTTGGAGCTGGCTCATGGGCCCACATTCAGGGCCCCCACCTCGGGAGAAAATTCTCCCGGTGTGGTCTGATGTTGAAACAGTCAAGAAGAGAAGAAGGGAAAAAAACCCCCAAAGTCCCAGGAGAACAAAGTTCAACTCTCCATCTCCCTGCAGAGAAAAGGAGCTGAAAACTGGCTCAAAAGCAAGAAGGTTGCTTCCTCCACCCTTGCTGCAAGCAGGATGCAGAGGAGTGTGTATGTGTGTCCTTGAACAAACGCTCTGAGAAGTTTGTCCAGTTTTTTTTCCTCTCCCCCCTCTCAGGCTCAGTTGAAAGGCACAGAAATGCACCAAGTTAACTTCTGGGCATAGAGCAGCCATAGGGGATACACATCCTAAAGTCACCCCAAGACACAGGCACAGAGAATTCAGTGGAAAGACTCCGAGAATTCTGCTCCCAGAGATCATTCCTGCTCACACTGACCCTTGTAGAAAGGGGCCATCGTTCCAGGCAGCCTGTACTGAGCATGTGGCTCCTGAGCGGGCTTTGTTGTTTAGGAAACCTGCTCAGGCTTTTCCATTCTTTCCTTGCAAACAGGAAAACTTCTCCTGGGCCTGTGTGCAGGCAGAGCCCTGAGGAGAGCAGGTGGCACATGGTGCGCTGGGCTGGGACAGCCAGCTGCAGAGCTCAAGGGAAGAAGCCCAAAGAGTCACAATGGCTCCTTGCCTTCACATGCAACACCTGGGTCACAATGGTCTCCTTGATTCCATGAGGCCCCACTGTGTCACAATGGCTCCTTGGTTCCATGCGGTTCCGCAGTGTCACCATGGTCTCCTTTGATCCGCATTGTCATCATGGACAATTGGTTCCATGAGGCCCCGCAGTGTCACAATGGTCCCTTGGTTCCACAGGTTTTATGTTGTAACAATGGACTCCTTGCTTCTATGAGCTCGCCTGCTTTTTGCAGAGGTGTCTTTGGTTCCAACAAGGCCCCGCTGTGTCTCAGTGCACCCTGGCTTCCATGCGCATCTGGAGTATCACAAAGGCTCCTTGGTTGCACCAGGTCCTGCTGTGTCACAATGGATCCTGTGCTCCATGAGGCCCTCCAAAGTCATCATGGAGGCTTGCTTCCATGAGGTTCCATGATGTGCCAGTGGTCATCTTGGTTCCAGGAGTTTCCTTAGTGTCACAATGCTCTCCATGCTTCCATGATTCCACACAATGTCCCAATGCTCTCCATGCTTCCATTAGGCCCTGCTTTGCCACAATGGTGCCCTTGTTTCCATGAGGCCCCGCTGTGTCACAATGGACTATGGTTCCATGATGCTCCGTGGTGTCACCATGGTCTTCTTGAATCCGCAGTGTAACCATGGACCATTGGTTCCATGCGGCCTGGCCGTGTCACAATGGGCTCCTTGATTCCATGATTCCCCACGGTGTCACAATGGAGCCTTGTTTCTAGGAGGTTCTGTACTGTCACAATTGTCTCCTTGATGCCATCAGCCCCTGCAGTGTCACAAAGGCTCCTTGGTTCCATGAGGAACACAAAAGCTTTGCAGAAACATTGAGCCACAGCTGCTGAACACAGCTGGCAACATCTGCTTGCATCAAAAGAGGGCTTCAAGCTGACAATGGCACCAGCAGCTTCCATCTGCAACAGAGACCCAGGGAAAGGACAGGCTGTGCCGGTCTGGACAAATGTGGAGGAAAATATCCTCTGGTAGAAGGCAGGTTACACCCAGCCCTCCCCCAGCAGGTTCGGGAAAAAAGAATTTTCCTCGGAAGAAAGTGAAAGAGATAGAAACTATTTATTTAACAAACACACAGCAAAAAGATAACAATGCTAAATATTCAAACCTCTCGCTGTGGAGAGAAAGCTGGGATAATTGGAGAGTCCTTCCGTGTTTCAATGGGCTCTCCTGAAACATCCCTAGACAGCCAGGCCCATGGAAAGAAATAGGGAGTGATTCTTGAGAGAAGTTTCAGAGCTCTTTCTTCTCCAGCCACATGGGCGGGGCACTGCCAAAGAACTGAGCAATCACGGGACAAGCAGGGCCCTCCTGGCACAGGGCAACGCAAAATAACCAGTGCTGAACAGGATTAGGGCACATGTGAGCAGGGAGCAGGGAGACCCTGTGCCCAGGCCATGCCTCTACGCCAGGGTCCCCTCTCCCATGACCTCATGGCAGGGGGGAGGAACCCCAACACTTCTGTAGGTGTAGTCTCCCTCCTCCTCCTTGGAGCTGGCTCATGGGCCCACATTCAGGGCCCCCACCTCGGGCGAAAATTCTCCCGGTGTGGTCTGATGTTGAAACAGTCAAGAAGAGAAGAAGTGAAAGAAACCCCCGAAGTCCCAGGAGAACAAAGTTCAACTCTCCATCTCCCTGCAGAGAAAAGGAGCTGAAAACTGGCTCAAAAGCAAGAAGGTTGCTTCCTCCACCCTTGCTGCAAGCAGGATGCAGAGGAGTGTGTATGTGTGTCCTTGAACAAACGCTCTGAGAAGTTTGTCCGGTTTTTTTTCCTCTCCCTCCTCTCAAGCTCAGTTGAAAGGCACAGAAATGCACAAAGTTAACTTCGGGGCATAGAGCAGCGATAGGGGATACACATCCTAAAGTCACCCCAAGACACAGGCACAGAGAATTCAGTGGAAAGACTCCGAGAATTCTGCTCCCAGAGATCATTCCTGCTCACACTGACCCTTGTAGAAAGGGGCCATCGTTCCAGGCAGCCTGTACTCAGCATGTGGCTCCTGAGCGGGCTTTGTTGTTTAGGAAACCTGCTCAGGCTTTTCCATTCTTTCCTTGCAAACAGGAAAACTTCTCCTGGGCCTGTGTGCAGGCAGAGCCCTGAGGAGAGCAGGTGGCACATGGTGCGCTGGGCTGGGACAGCCAGCTGCAGAGCTCAAGGGAAGAAGCCCAAAGAGTCACAATGGCTCCTTGCCTTCACATGCAACACCTGGGTCACAATGGTCTCCTTGATTCCATGAGGCCCCACTGTGTCACAATGGCTCCTTGGTTCCATGCGGTTCCGCAGTGTCACCATGGTCTCCTTTGATCCGCATTGTCATCATGGACAATTGGTTCCATGAGGCCCCGCAGTGTCACAATGGTCCCTTGGTTCCACAGGTTTTATGTTGTAACAATGGACTCCTTGCTTCTATGAGCTCGCCTGCTTTTTGCAGAGGTGTCTTTGGTTCCAACAAGGCCCCGCTGTGTCTCAGTGCACCCTGGCTTCCATGCGCATCTGGAGTATCACAAAGGCTCCTTGGTTGCACCAGGTCCTGCTGTGTCACAATGGATCCTGTGCTCCATGAGGCCCTCCAAAGTCATCATGGAGGCTTGCTTCCATGAGGTTCCATGATGTGCCAGTGCTCATCTTGGTTCCAGGAGTTTCCTTAGTGTCACAATGCTCTCCATGCTTCCATGATTCCCCACAATGTCCCAATGCTCTCCATGCTTCCATTAGGCCCTGCTTTGCCACAATGGTGCCCTTGTTTCCATGAGGCCCCGCTGTGTCACAATGGACTATGGTTCCATGATGCTCCGTGGTGTCACCATGGTCTTCTTGAATCCGCAGTGTAACCATGGACCATTGGTTCCATGCGGCCTGGCCGTGTCACAATGGGCTCCTTGATTCCATGATTCCCCACGGTGTCACAATGGAGCCTTGTTTCTAGGAGGTTCTGTACTGTCACAATTGTCTCCTTGATGCCATCAGCCCCTGCAGTGTCACAAAGGCTCCTTGGTTCCATGAGGAACACAAAAGCTTTGCAGAAACATTGAGCCACAGCTGCTGAACACAGCTGGCAACATCTGCTTGCATCAAAAGAGGGCTTCAAGCTGACAATGGCACCAGCAGCTTCCATCTGCAACAGAGACCCAGGGAAAGGACAGGCTGTGCCGGTCTGGACAAATGTGGAGGAAAATATCCTCTGGTAGAAGGCAGGTTACACCCAGCCCTCCCCCAGCAGGTTCGGGAAAAAAGAATTTTCCTCGGAAGAAAGTGAAAGAGATAGAAACTATTTATTTAACAAACACACAGCAAAAAGATAACAATGCTAAATATTCAAACCTCTCGCTGTGGAGAGAAAGCTGGGATAATTGGAGAGTCCTTCCGTGTTTCAGTGGGCTCTCCTGAAACATCCCTAGACAGCCAGGCCCATGGAAAGAAATAGGGAGTGATTCTTGAGAGAAGTTTCAGAGCTCTTTCTTCTCCAGCCACATGGGCGGGGCACTGCCAAAGAACTGAGCAATCACGGGACAAGCAGGGCCCTCCTGGCACAGGGCAACGCAAAATAACCAGTGCTGAACAGGATTAGGGCACATGTGAGCAGGGAGCAGGGAGACCCCGTGCCCAGGCCATGCCTCTACCCCAGGGTCCCCTCTCCCATGACCTCATGGCAGGGGGGAGGAACCCCAACACTTCTGTAGGTGTAGTCTCCCTCCTCCTCCTTGGAGCTGGCTCATGGGCCCACATTCAGGGCCCCCACCTCGGTAGAAAATTCTCCCGGTGTGGTCTGATGTTGAAACAGTCAAGAAGACAAGAAGTGAAAGAAACCCCCGAAGTCCCAGGAGAACAAAGTTCAACTCTCCATCTCCCTGCAGAGAAAAGGAGCTGAAAACTGGCTCAAAAGCAAGAAGGTTGCTTCCTCCACCCTTGCTGCAAGCAGGATGCAGAGGAGTGTGTATGTGTGTCCTTGAACAAACGCTCTGAGAAGTTTGTCCGGTTTTTTTTTCCTCTCCCTCCTCTCAAGCTCAGTTGAAAGGCATAGAAATGCACAAAGTTAACTTCGGGGCATAGAGCAGCGATAGGGGATACACATCCTAAAGTCACCCCAAGACACAGGCACAGAGAATTCAGTGGAAAGACTCCGAGAATTCTGCTCCCAGAGATCATTCCTGCTCACACTGACCCTTGTAGAAAGGGGCCATCGTTCCAGGCAGCCTGTACTCAGCATGTGGCTCCTGAGCGGGCTTTGTTGTTTAGGAAACCTGCTCAGGCTTTTCCATTCTTTCCTTGCAAACAGGAAAACTTCTCCTGGGGCTGTGTGCAGGCAGAGCCCTGAGGAGAGCAGGTGGCACATGGTGCGCTGGGCTGGGACAGCCAGCTGCAGAGCTCAAGGGAAGAAGCCCAAAGAGTCACAATGGCTCCTTGCCTTCACATGCAACACCTGGGTCACAATGGTCTCCTTGATTCCATGAGGCCCCGCAGTGTCACAATGGCTCCTTGGTTCCATGCGGTTCCGCAGTGTCACCATGGTCTCCTTTGATGCGCATTGTCATCATGGACAATTGGTTCCATGAGGCCCCGCAGTGTCACAATGGTCCCTTGGTTCCACAGGTTTTATGTTGTAACAATGGACTCCTTGCTTCTATGAGCTCGCCTGTTTTTTGCAGAGGTGTCTTTGGTTCCAACAAGGCCCCGCTGTGTCTCAGTGCACCCTGGCTTCCATGCGCATCTGGAGTATCACAAAGGCTCCTTGGTTGCACCAGGTCCTGCTGTGTCACAATGGATCCTGTGCTCCATGAGGCCCTCCAAAGTCATCATGGAGCCTTGCTTCCATGAGGTTCCATGATGTGCCAGTGGTCATCTTGGTTCCAGGAGTTTCCTTAGTGTCACAATGCTCTCCATGCTTCCATGATTCCCCACAATGTCCCAATGCTCTCCATGCTTCCATTAGGCCCTGCTTTGCCACAATGGTGCCCTGGTTTCCATGAGGCCCCGCTGTGTCACAATGGACCTATGGTTCCATGATGCTCCGTGGTGTCACCATGGCCTTCTTGAATCCGCAGTGTAACCATGGACCATTGGTTCCATGCGGCCTGGCCGTGTCACAATGGGCTCCTTGATTCCATGATTCCCCACGGTGTCACAATGGAGCCTTGTTTCTAGGAGGTTCTGTACTGTCACAATTGTCTCCTTGATGCCATCAGCCCCTGCAGTGTCACAAAGGCTCCTTGGTTCCATGAGGAACACAAAAGCTTTGCAGAAACATTGAGCCACAGCTGCTGAACACAGCTGGCAACATTTGCTTGCATCAAAAGAGGGCTTCAAGCTGACAATGGCACCAGCAGCTTCCATCTGCAACAGAGACGCAGGGAAAGGAAGGCTGTGCCGGTCTGGACAAATGTGGAGGAAAATATCCTCTGGTAGAAGGCAGGTTACACCCAGCCCTCCCCCAGCAGGTTCGGGAAAAAAGAATTTTCCTGGGAAGAAAGTGAAAGAGATAGAAACTATTTATTTAACAAACACACAGCAAAAGGATAACAATGCTAAATATTCAAACCTCTCGCTGTGGAGAGAAAGCTGGGATAATTGGAGAGTCCTTCCGTGTTTCAGTGGGGTCTCCTGAAACATCCCTAGACAGCGAGGCCCGTGGAAAGAAATAGGGAGCGATTCTTGAGAGAAGTTTCAGAGCTCTTTCTTCTCCAGCCACATGGGCGGGGCACTGCCAAAGAACTGAGCAATCCCGGGACAAGCAGGGCCCTCCTGGCACAGGGCAACACAAAATAACCAGTGCTGAACAGGATTAGGGCACATGTGAGCAGGGAGCAGGGAGACCCCGTGCCCTGGCCATGCCTCTACCCCAGGGTCCCCTCTCCCATGACCTCATGGCAGGGGGGAGGAACCCCAACACTTCTGGAGGTGTAGTCTCCCTCCTCCTCCTTGGAGCTGGCTCATGGGCCCACATTCAGGGCCCCCACCTCGGGCGAAAATTCTCCCGGTGTGGTCTGATGTTGAAACAGTCAAGAAGAGAAGAAGGGAAAAACCCCCCCAAAGTCCCAGGAAAACAAAGTTCAACTCTCCATCTCCCTGCAGAGAAAAGGAGCTGAAAACTGGCTCAAAAGCAAGAAGGTTGCTTCCTGCGCTCTTGCTGCAAGCAGGATGCAGAGGAGTGTGTATGTGTGTCCTTGAACAAACGCTCTGAGAAGTTTGTCCGGTTTTTTTTTCCTCTCCCTCCTCTCAAGCTCAGTTGAAAGGCATAGAAATGCACAAAGTTAACTTCGGGGCATAGAGCAGCGATAGGGGATACACATCCTAAAGTCACCCCAAGACACAGGCACAGAGAATTCAGTGGAAAGACTCCGAGAATTCTGCTCCCAGAGATCATTCCTGCTCACACTGACCCTTGTAGAAAGGGGCCATCGTTCCAGGCAGCCTGTACTGAGCATGTGGCTCCTGAGCGGGGTTTGTTGTTTAGGAAACCTGCTCAGGCTTTTCCATTCTTTCCTTGCAAACAGGAAAACTTCTCCTGGGCCTGTGTGCAGGCAGAGCCCTGAGGAGAGCAGGTGGCCCATGGTGCGCTGGGCTGGGACAGCCAGCTGCAGAGCTCAAGGGAAGAAGCCCAAAGAGTCACAATGGCTCCTTGCCTTCACATGCAACACCTGGGTCACAATGGTCTCCTTGATTCCATGAGGCCCCGCAGTGTCACAATGGCTCCTTGGTTCCATGCGGTTCCGCAGTGTCACCATGGTCTCCTTTGATGCGCATTGTCATCATGGACAATTGGTTCCATGAGGCCCCGCAGTGTCACAATGGTCCCTTGGTTCCACAGCTTTTATGTTGTAACAATGGACTCCTTGCTTCTATGCGCTCGCCTGCTTTTTGCAGAGGTGTCTTTGGTTCCAACAAGGCCCCGCTGTGTCTCAGTGCACCCTGGCTTCCATGCGCATCTGGAGTATCACAAAGGCTCCTTGGTTGCACCAGGTCCTGCTGTGTCACAATGGATCCTGTGCTCCATGAGGCCCTCCAAAGTCATCATGGAGGCTTGCTTCCATGAGGTTCCATGATGTGCCAGTGGTCATCTTGGTTCCAGGAGTTTCCTTAGTGTCACAATGCTCTCCATGCTTCCATGATTCCCCACAATGTCCCAATGCTCTCCATGCTTCCATTAGGCCCTGCTTTGCCACAATGGTGCCCTGGTTTCCATGAGGCCCCGCTGTGTCACAATGGACTATGGTTCCATGATGCTCCGTGGTGTCACCATGGTCTTCTTGAATCCGCAGTGTAACCATGGACCATTGGTTCCATGCGGCCTGGCCGTGTCACAATGGGCTCCTTGATTCCATGATTCCCCACGGTGTCACAATGGAGCCTTGTTTCTAGGAGGTTCTGTACTGTCACAATTGTCTCCTTGATGCCATCAGCCCCTGCAGTGTCACAAAGGCTCCTTGGTTCCATGAGGAACACAAAAGCTTTGCAGAAACATTGAGCCACAGCTGCTGAACACAGCTGGCAACATCTGCTTGCATCAAAAGAGGGCTTCAAGCTGACAATGGCACCAGCAGCTTCCATCTGCAACAGAGACCCAGGGAAAGGACAGGCTGTGCCGGTCTGGACAAATGTGGAGGAAAATATCCTCTGGTAGAAGGCAGGTTACACCCAGCCCTCCCCCAGCAGGTTCGGGAAAAAAGAATTTTCCTGGGAAGAAAGTGAAAGAGATAGAAACTATTTATTTAACAAACACACAGCAAAAAGATAACAATGCTAAATATTCAAACCTCTCGCTGTGGAGAGAAAGCTGGGATAATTGGAGAGTCCTTCCGTGTTTCAATGGGCTCTCCTGAAACATCCCTAGACAGCCAGGCCCATGGAAAGAAATAGGGAGTGATTCTTGAGAGAAGTTTCAGAGCTCTTTCTTCTCCAGCCACATGGGCGGGGCACTGCCAAAGAACTGAGCAATCACGGGACAAGCAGGGCCCTCCCGGCACAGGGCAACGCAAAATAACCAGTGCTGAACAGGATTAGGGCACATGTGAGCAGGGAGCAGGGAGACCCTGTGCCCAGGCCATGCCTCTACGCCAGGGTCCCCTCTCCCATGACCTCATGGCAGGGGGGAGGAACCCCAACACTTCTGTAGGTGTAGTCTCCCTCCTCCTCCTTGGAGCTGGCTCATGGGCCCACATTCAGGGCCCCCACCTCGGGAGAAAATTCTCCCGGTGTGGTCTGATGTTGAAACAGTCAAGAAGAGAAGAAGTGAAAGAAACCCCCGAAGTCCCAGGAGAACAAAGTTCAACTCTCCATCTCCCTGCAGAGAAAAGGAGCTGAAAACTGGCTCAAAAGCAAGAAGGTTGCTTCCTCCACCCTTGCTGCAAGCAGGATGCAGAGGAGTGTGTATGTGTGTCCTTGAACAAACGCTCTGAGAAGTTTGTCCGGTTTTTTTTCCTCTCCCTCCTCTCAAGCTCAGTTGAAAGGCACAGAAATGCACAAAGTTAACTTCGGGGCATAGAGCAGCGATAGGGGATACACATCCTAAAGTCACCCCAAGACACAGGCACAGAGAATTCAGTGGAAAGACTCCGAGAATTCTGCTCCCAGAGATCATTCCTGCTCACACTGACCCTTGTAGAAAGGGGCCATCGTTCCAGGCAGCCTGTACTCAGCATGTGGCTCCTGAGCGGGCTTTGTTGTTTAGGAAACCTGCTCAGGCTTTTCCATTCTTTCCTTGCAAACAGGAAAACTTCTCCTGGGCCTGTGTGCAGGCAGAGCCCTGAGGAGAGCAGGTGGCACATGGTGCGCTGGGCTGGGACAGCCAGCTGCAGAGCTCAAGGGAAGAAGCCCAAAGAGTCACAATGGCTCCTTGCCTTCACATGCAACACCTGGGTCACAATGGTCTCCTTGATTCCATGAGGCCCCACTGTGTCACAATGGCTCCTTGGTTCCATGCGGTTCCGCAGTGTCACCATGGTCTCCTTTGATCCGCATTGTCATCATGGACAATTGGTTCCATGAGGCCCCGCAGTGTCACAATGGTCCCTTGGTTCCACAGGTTTTATGTTGTAACAATGGACTCCTTGCTTCTATGAGCTCGCCTGCTTTTTGCAGAGGTGTCTTTGGTTCCAACAAGGCCCCGCTGTGTCTCAGTGCACCCTGGCTTCCATGCGCATCTGGAGTATCACAAAGGCTCCTTGGTTGCACCAGGTCCTGCTGTGTCACAATGGATCCTGTGCTCCATGAGGCCCTCCAAAGTCATCATGGAGGCTTGCTTCCATGAGGTTCCATGATGTGCCAGTGCTCATCTTGGTTCCAGGAGTTTCCTTAGTGTCACAATGCTCTCCATGCTTCCATGATTCCCCACAATGTCCCAATGCTCTCCATGCTTCCATTAGGCCCTGCTTTGCCACAATGGTGCCCTTGTTTCCATGAGGCCCCGCTGTGTCACAATGGACTATGGTTCCATGATGCTCCGTGGTGTCACCATGGTCTTCTTGAATCCGCAGTGTAACCATGGACCATTGGTTCCATGCGGCCTGGCCGTGTCACAATGGGCTCCTTGAGTCCATGATTCCCCACGGTGTCACAATGGAGCCTTGTTTCTAGGAGGTTCTGTACTGTCACAATTGTCTCCTTGATGCCATCAGCCCCTGCAGTGTCACAAAGGCTCCTTGGTTCCATGAGGAACACAAAAGCTTTGCAGAAACATTGAGCCACAGCTGCTGAACACAGCTGGCAACATCTGCTTGCATCAAAAGAGGGCTTCAAGCTGACAATGGCACCAGCAGCTTCCATCTGCAACAGAGACCCAGGGAAAGGACAGGCTGTGCCGGTCTGGACAAATGTGGAGGAAAATATCCTCTGGTAGAAGGCAGGTTACACCCAGCCCTCCCCCAGCAGGTTCGGGAAAAAAGAATTTTCCTCGGAAGAAAGTGAAAGAGATAGAAACTATTTATTTAACAAACACACAGCAAAAAGATAACAATGCTAAATATTCAAACCTCTCGCTGTGGAGAGAAAGCTGGGATAATTGGAGAGTCCTTCCGTGTTTCAATGGGCTCTCCTGAAACATCCCTAGACAGCCAGGCCCATGGAAAGAAATAGGGAGTGATTCTTGAGAGAAGTTTCAGAGCTCTTTCTTCTCCAGCCACATGGGCGGGGCACTGCCAAAGAACTGAGCAATCACGGGACAAGCAGGGCCCTCCTGGCACAGGGCAACGCAAAATAACCAGTGCTGAACAGGATTAGGGCACATGTGAGCAGGGAGCAGGGAGACCCCGTGCCCAGGCCATGCCTCTACCCCAGGGTCCCCTCTCCCATGACCTCATGGCAGGGGGGAGGAACCCCAACACTTCTGGAGGTGTAGTCTCCCTCCTCCTCCTTGGAGCTGGCTCATGGGCCCACATTCAGGGCCCCCACCTCGGTAGAAAATTCTCCCGGTGTGGTCTG
The DNA here is from genome assembly GCF_041296385.1 of Aphelocoma coerulescens. NCBI lineage: Eukaryota > Metazoa > Chordata > Aves > Passeriformes > Corvidae > Aphelocoma > Aphelocoma coerulescens. Next base: position 3,274,666 of record NW_027183804.1, on the reverse strand, counting down.
ATGTTGAAACAGTCAAGAAGACAAGAAGTGAAAGAAACCCCCGAAGTCCCAGGAGAACAAAGTTCAACTCTCCATCTCCCTGCAGAGAAAAGGAGCTGAAAACTGGCTCAAAAGCAAGAAGGTTGCTTCCTCCACCCTTGCTGCAAGCAGGATGCAGAGGAGTGTGTATGTGTGTCCTTGAACAAACGCTCTGAGAAGTTTGTCCGGTTTTTTTTTCCTCTCCCTCCTCTCAAGCTCAGTTGAAAGGCATAGAAATGCACAAAGTTAACTTCGGGGCATAGAGCAGCGATAGGGGATACACATCCTAAAGTCACCCCAAGACACAGGCACAGAGAATTCAGTGGAAAGACTCCGAGAATTCTGCTCCCAGAGATCATTCCTGCTCACACTGACCTTTGTAGAAAGGGGCCATCGTTCCAGGCAGCCTGTACTCAGCATGTGGCTCCTGAGCGGGCTTTGTTGTTTAGGAAACCTGCTCAGGCTTTTCCATTCTTTCCTTGCAAACAGGAAAACTTCTCCTGGGCCTGTGTGCAGGCAGAGCCCTGAGGAGAGCAGGTGGCACATGGTGCGCTGGGCTGGGACAGCCAGCTGCAGAGCTCAAGGGAAGAAGCCCAAAGAGTCACAATGGCTCCTTGCCTTCACATGCAACACCTGGGTCACAATGGTCTCCTTGATTCCATGAGGCCCCACTGTGTCACAATGGCTCCTTGGTTCCATGCGGTTCCGCAGTGTCACCATGGTCTCCTTTGATCCGCATTGTCATCATGGACAATTGGTTCCATGAGGCCCCGCAGTGTCACAATGGTCCCTTGGTTCCACAGGTTTTATGTTGTAACAATGGACTCCTTGCTTCTATGAGCTCGCCTGCTTTTTGCAGAGGTGTCTTTGGTTCCAACAAGGCCCCGCTGTGTCTCAGTGCACCCTGGCTTCCATGCGCATCTGGAGTATCACAAAGGCTCCTTGGTTGCACCAGGTCCTGCTGTGTCACAATGGATCCTGTGCTCCATGAGGCCCTCCAAAGTCATCATGGAGGCTTGCTTCCATGAGGTTCCATGATGTGCCAGTGCTCATCTTGGTTCCAGGAGTTTCCTTAGTGTCACAATGCTCTCCATGCTTCCATGATTCCCCACAATGTCCCAATGCTCTCCATGCTTCCATTAGGCCCTGCTTTGCCACAATGGTGCCCTTGTTTCCATGAGGCCCCGCTGTGTCACAATGGACTATGGTTCCGTGATGCTCCGTGGTGTCACCATGGTCTTCTTGAATCCGCAGTGTAACCATGGACCATTGGTTCCATGCGGCCTGGCCGTGTCACAATGGGCTCCTTGATTCCATGATTCCCCACGGTGTCACAATGGAGCCTTGTTTCTAGGAGGTTCTGTACTGTCACAATTGTCTCCTTGATGCCATCAGCCCCTGCAGTGTCACAAAGGCTCCTTGGTTCCATGAGGAACACAAAAGCTTTGCAGAAACATTGAGCCACAGCTGCTGAACACAGCTGGCAACATCTGCTTGCATCAAAAGAGGGCTTCAAGCTGACAATGGCACCAGCAGCTTCCATCTGCAACAGACACCCAGGGAAAGGACAGGCTGTGCCGGTCTGGACAAATGTGGAGGAAAATATCCTCTGGTAGAAGGCAGGTTACACCCAGCCCTCCCCCAGCAGGTTCGGGAAAAAAGAATTTTCCTCGGAAGAAAGTGAAAGAGATAGAAACTATTTATTTAACAAACACACAGCAAAAAGATAACAATGCTAAATATTGAAACCTCTCGCTGTGGAGAGAAAGCTGGGATAATTGGAGAGTCCTTCCGTGTTTCAGTGGGCTCTCCTGAAACATCCCTAGACAGCCAGGCCCATGGAAAGAAATAGGGAGTGATTCTTGAGAGAAGTTTCAGAGCTCTTTCTTCTCCAGCCACATGGGCGGGGCACTGCCAAAGAACTGAGCAATCACGGGACAAGCAGGGCCCTCCTGGCACAGGGCAACACAAAATAACCAGTGCTGAACAGGATTAGGGCACATGTGAGCAGGGAGCAGGGAGACCCCGTGCCCAGGCCATGCCTCTACCCCAGGGTCCCCTCTCCCATGACCTCATGGCAGGGGGGAGGAACCCCAACACTTCTGGAGGTGTAGTCTCCCTCCTCCTCCTTGGAGCTGGCTCATGGGCCCACATTCAGGGCCCCCACCTCGGGAGAAAATTCTCCCGGTGTGGTCTGATGTTGAAACAGTCAAGAAGACAAGAAGTGAAAGAAACCCCCGAAGTCCCAGGAGAACAAAGTTCAACTCTCCATCTCCCTGCAGAGAAAAGGAGCTGAAAACTGGCTCAAAAGCAAGAAGGTTGCTTCCTCCACCCTTGCTGCAAGCAGGATGCAGAGGAGTGTGTATGTGTGTCCTTGAACAAACGCTCTGAGAAGTTTGTCCGGTTTTTTTTTCCTCTCCCTCCTCTCAAGCTCAGTTGAAAGGCATAGAAATGCACAAAGTTAACTTCGGGGCATAGAGCAGCGATAGGGGATACACATCCTAAAGTCACCCCAAGACACAGGCACAGAGAATTCAGTGGAAAGACTCCGAGAATTCTGCTCCCAGAGATCATTCCTGCTCACACTGACCTTTGTAGAAAGGGGCCATCGTTCCAGGCAGCCTGTACTCAGCATGTGGCTCCTGAGCGGGCTTTGTTGTTTAGGAAACCTGCTCAGGCTTTTCCATTCTTTCCTTGCAAACAGGAAAACTTCTCCTGGGCCTGTGTGCAGGCAGAGGCCTGAGGAGAGCAGGTGGCACATGGTGCGCTGGGCTGGGACAGCCAGCTGCAGAGCTCAAGGGAAGAAGCCCAAAGAGTCACAATGGCTCCTTGCCTTCACATGCAACACCTGGGTCACAATGGTCTCCTTGATTCCATGAGGCCCCACTGTGTCACAATGGCTCCTTGGTTCCATGCGGTTCCGCAGTGTCACCATGGTCTCCTTTGATCCGCATTGTCATCATGGACAATTGGTTCCATGAGGCCCCGCAGTGTCACAATGGTCCCTTGGTTCCACAGGTTTTATGTTGTAACAATGGACTCCTTGCTTCTATGAGCTCGCCTGCTTTTTGCAGAGGTGTCTTTGGTTCCAACAAGGCCCCGCTGTGTCTCAGTGCACCCTGGCTTCCATGCGCATCTGGAGTATCACAAAGGCTCCTTGGTTGCACCAGGTCCTGCTGTGTCACAATGGATCCTGTGCTCCATGAGGCCCTCCAAAGTCATCATGGAGGCTTGCTTCCATGAGGTTCCATGATGTGCCAGTGCTCATCTTGGTTCCAGGAGTTTCCTTAGTGTCACAATGCTCTCCATGCTTCCATGATTCCCCACAATGTCCCAATGCTCTCCATGCTTCCATTAGGCCCTGCTTTGCCACAATGGTGCCCTTGTTTCCATGAGGCCCCGCTGTGTCACAATGGACTATGGTTCCGTGATGCTCCGTGGTGCCACCATGGTCTTCTTGAATCCGCAGTGTAACCATGGACCATTGGTTCCATGCGGCCTGGCCGTGTCACAATGGGCTCCTTGATTCCATGATTCCCCACGGTGTCACAATGGAGCCTTGTTTCTAGGAGGTTCTGTACTGTCACAATTGTCTCCTTGATGCCATCAGCCCCTGCAGTGTCACAAAGGCTCCTTGGTTCCATGAGGAACACAAAAGCTTTGCAGAAACATTGAGCCACAGCTGCTGAACACAGCTGGCAACATCTGCTTAACACAGCTGGCAACATCTGCTTGCATCAAAAGAGGGCTTCAAGCTGACAATGGCACCAGCAGCTTCCATCTGCAACAGAGACCCAGGGAAAGGACAGGCTGTGCCGGTCTGGACAAATGTGGAGGAAAATATCCTCTGGTAGAAGGCAGGTTACACCCAGCCCTCCCCCACCAGGTTCGGGAAAAAAGAATTTTCCTCGGAAGAAAGTGAAAGAGATAGAAACTATTTATTTAACAAACACACAGCAAAAAGATAACAATGCTAAATATTCAAACCTCTCGCTGTGGAGAGAAAGCTGGGATAATTGGAGAGTCCTTCCGTGTTTCAATGGGCTCTCCTGAAACATCCCTAGACAGCCAGGCCCATGGAAAGAAATAGGGAGTGATTCTTGAGAGAAGTTTCAGAGCTCTTTCTTCTCCAGCCACATGGGCGGGGCACTGCCAAAGAACTGAGCAATCACGGGACAAGCAGGGCCCTCCTGGCACAGGGCAACGCAAAATAACCAGTGCTGAACAGGATTAGGGCACATGTGAGCAGGGAGCAGGGAGACCCCGTGCCCAGGCCATGCCTCTACCCCAGGGTCCCCTCTCCCATGACCTCATGGCAGGGGGGAGGAACCCCAACACTTCTGGAGGTGTAGTCTCCCTCCTCCTCCTTGGAGCTGGCTCATGGGCCCACATTCAGGGCCCCCACCTCGGGCGAAAATTCTCCCGGTGTGGTCTGATGTTGAAACAGTCAAGAAGACAAGAAGTGAAAGAAACCCCCGAAGTCCCAGGAGAACAAAGTTCAACTCTCCATCTCCCTGCAGAGAAAAGGAGCTGAAAACTGGCTCAAAAGCAAGAAGGTTGCTTCCTCCACCCTTGCTGCAAGCAGGATGCAGAGGAGTGTGTATGTGTGTCCTTGAACAAACGCTCTGAGAAGTTTGTCCGGTTTTTTTTTCCTCTCCCTCCTCTCAAGCTCAGTTGAAAGGCATAGAAATGCACAAAGTTAACTTCGGGGCATAGAGCAGCGATAGGGGATACACATCCTAAAGTCACCCCAAGACACAGGCACAGAGAATTCAGTGGAAAGACTCCGAGAATTCTGCTCCCAGAGATCATTCCTGCTCACACTGACCTTTGTAGAAAGGGGCCATCGTTCCAGGCAGCCTGTACTCAGCATGTGGCTCCTGAGCGGGCTTTGTTGTTTAGGAAACCTGCTCAGGCTTTTCCATTCTTTCCTTGCAAACAGGAAAACTTCTCCTGGGCCTGTGTGCAGGCAGAGCCCTGAGGAGAGCAGGTGGCACATGGTGCGCTGGGCTGGGACAGCCAGCTGCAGAGCTCAAGGGAAGAAGCCCAAAGAGTCACAATGGCTCCTTGCCTTCACATGCAACACCTGGGTCACAATGGTCTCCTTGATTCCATGAGGCCCCACTGTGTCACAATGGCTCCTTGGTTCCATGCGGTTCCGCAGTGTCACCATGGTCTCCTTTGATCCGCATTGTCATCATGGACAATTGGTTCCATGAGGCCCCGCAGTGTCACAATGGTCCCTTGGTTCCACAGGTTTGATGTTGTAACAATGGACTCCTTGCTTCTATGAGCTCGCCTGCTTTTTGCAGAGGTGTCTTTGGTTCCAACAAGGCCCCGCTGTGTCTCAGTGCACCCTGGCTTCCATGTGCATCTGGAGTATCACAAAGGCTCCTTGGTTGCACCAGGTCCTGCTGTGTCACAATGGATCCTGTGCTCCATGAGGCCCTCCAAAGTCATCATGGAGGCTTGCTTCCATGAGGTTCCATGATGTGCCAGTGCTCATCTTGGTTCCAGGAGTTTCCTTAGTGTCACAATGCTCTCCATGCTTCCATGATTCCCCACAATGTCCCAATGCTCTCCATGCTTCCATTAGGCCCTGCTTTGCCACAATGGTGCCCTTGTTTCCATGAGGCCCCGCTGTGTCACAATGGACTATGGTTCCGTGATGCTCCGTGGTGTCACCATGGTCTTCTTGAATCCGCAGTGTAACCATGGACCATTGGTTCCATGCGGCCTGGCCGTGTCACAATGGGCTCCTTGATTCCATGATTCCCCACGGTGTCACAATGGAGCCTTGTTTCTAGGAGGTTCTGTACTGTCACAATTGTCTCCTTGATGCCATCAGCCCCTGCAGTGTCACAAAGGCTCCTTGGTTCCATGAGGAACACAAAAGCTTTGCAGAAACATTGAGCCACAGCTGCTGAACACAGCTGGCAACATCTGCTTGCATCAAAAGAGGGCTTCAAGCTGACAATGGCACCAGCAGCTTCCATCTGCAACAGAGACCCAGGGAAAGGACAGGCTGTGCCGGTCTGGACAAATGTGGAGGAAAATATCCTCTGGTAGAAGGCAGGTTACACCCAGCCCTCCCCCAGCAGGTTCGGGAAAAAAGAATTTTCCTCGGAAGAAAGTGAAAGAGATAGAAACTATTTATTTAACAAACACACAGCAAAAAGATAACAATGCTAAATATTCAAACCTCTCGCTGTGGAGAGAAAGCTGGGATAATTGGAGAGTCCTTCCGTGTTTCAGTGGGCTCTCCTGAAACATCCCTAGACAGCCAGGCCCATGGAAAGAAATAGGGAGTGATTCTTGAGAGAAGTTTCAGAGCTCTTTCTTCTCCAGCCACATGGGCGGGGCACTGCCAAAGAACTGAGCAATCACGGGACAAGCAGGGCCCTCCTGGCACAGGGCAACACAAAATAACCAGTGCTGAACAGGATTAGGGGACATGTGAGCAGGGAGCAGGGAGACCCCGTGCCCAGGCCATGCCTCTACCCCAGGGTCCCCTCTCCCATGACCTCATGGCAGGGGGGAGGAACCCCAACACTTCTGGAGGTGTAGTCTCCCTCCTCCTCCTTGGAGCTGGCTCATGGGCCCACATTCAGGGCCCCCACCTCGGGAGAAAATTCTCCCGGTGTGGTCTGATGTTGAAACAGTCAAGAAGACAAGAAGTGAAAGAAACCCCCGAAGTCCCAGGAGAACAAAGTTCAACTCTCCATCTCCCTGCAGAGAAAAGGAGCTGAAAACTGGCTCAAAAGCAAGAAGGTTGCTTCCTCCACCCTTGCTGCAAGCAGGATGCAGAGGAGTGTGTATGTGTGTCCTTGAACAAACGCTCTGAGAAGTTTGTCCGGTTTTTTTTTCCTCTCCCTCCTCTCAAGCTCAGTTGAAAGGCATAGAAATGCACAAAGTTAACTTCGGGGCATAGAGCAGCGATAGGGGATACACATCCTAAAGTCACCCCAAGACACAGGCACAGAGAATTCAGTGGAAAGACTCCGAGAATTCTGCTCCCAGAGATCATTCCTGCTCACACTGACCTTTGTAGAAAGGGGCCATCGTTCCAGGCAGCCTGTACTCAGCATGTGGCTCCTGAGCGGGCTTTGTTGTTTAGGAAACCTGCTCAGGCTTTTCCATTCTTTCCTTGCAAACAGGAAAACTTCTCCTGGGCCTGTGTGCAGGCAGAGCCCTGAGGAGAGCAGGTGGCACATGGTGCGCTGGGCTGGGACAGCCAGCTGCAGAGCTCAAGGGAAGAAGCCCAAAGAGTCACAATGGCTCCTTGCCTTCACATGCAACACCTGGGTCACAATGGTCTCCTTGATTCCATGAGGCCCCACTGTGTCACAATGGCTCCTTGGTTCCATGCGGTTCCGCAGTGTCACCATGGTCTCCTTTGATCCGCATTGTCATCATGGACAATTGGTTCCATGAGGCCCCGCAGTGTCACAATGGTCCCTTGGTTCCACAGGTTTTATGTTGTAACAATGGACTCCTTGCTTCTATGAGCTCGCCTGCTTTTTGCAGAGGTGTCTTTGGTTCCAACAAGGCCCCGCTGTGTCTCAGTGCACCCTGGCTTCCATGTGCATCTGGAGTATCACAAAGGCTCCTTGGTTGCACCAGGTCCTGCTGTGTCACAATGGATCCTGTGCTCCATGAGGCCCTCCAAAGTCATCATGGAGGCTTGCTTCCATGAGGTTCCATGATGTGCCAGTGCTCATCTTGGTTCCAGGAGTTTCCTTAGTGTCACAATGCTCTCCATGCTTCCATGATTCCCCACAATGTCCCAATGCTCTCCATGCTTCCATTAGGCCCTGCTTTGCCACAATGGTGCCCTTGTTTCCATGAGGCCCCGCTGTGTCACAATGGACTATGGTTCCGTGATGCTCCGTGGTGTCACCATGGTCTTCTTGAATCCGCAGTGTAACCATGGACCATTGGTTCCATGCGGCCTGGCCGTGTCACAATGGGCTCCTTGATTCCATGATTCCCCACGGTGTCACAATGGAGCCTTGTTTCTAGGAGGTTCTGTACTGTCACAATTGTCTCCTTGATGCCATCAGCCCCTGCAGTGTCACAAAGGCTCCTTGGTTCCATGAGGAACACAAAAGCTTTGCAGAAACATTGAGCCACAGCTGCTGAACACAGCTGGCAACATCTGCTTGCATCAAAAGAGGGCTTCAAGCTGACAATGGCACCAGCAGCTTCCATCTGCAACAGACACCCAGGGAAAGGACAGGCTGTGCCGGTCTGGACAAATGTGGAGGAAAATATCCTCTGGTAGAAGGCAGGTTACACCCAGCCCTCCCCCAGCAGGTTCGGGAAAAAAGAATTTTCCTCGGAAGAAAGTGAAAGAGATAGAAACTATTTATTTAACAAACACACAGCAAAAAGATAACAATGCTAAATATTCAAACCTCTCGCTGTGGAGAGAAAGCTGGGATAATTGGAGAGTCCTTCCGTGTTTCAGTGGGCTCTCCTGAAACATCCCTAGACAGCCAGGCCCATGGAAAGAAATAGGGAGTGATTCTTGAGAGAAGTTTCAGAGCTCTTTCTTCTCCAGCCACATGGGCGGGGCACTGCCAAAGAACTGAGCAATCACGGGACAAGCAGGGCCCTCCTGGCACAGGGCAACACAAAATAACCAGTGCTGAACAGGATTAGGGGACATGTGAGCAGGGAGCAGGGAGACCCCGTGCCCAGGCCATGCCTCTACCCCAGGGTCCCCTCTCCCATGACCTCATGGCAGGGGGGAGGAACCCCAACACTTCTGGAGGTGTAGTCTCCCTCCTCCTCCTTGGAGCTGGCTCATGGGCCCACATTCAGGGCCCCCACCTCGGGAGAAAATTCTCCCGGTGTGGTCTGATGTTGAAACAGTCAAGAAGACAAGAAGTGAAAGAAACCCCCGAAGTCCCAGGAGAACAAAGTTCAACTCTCCATCTCCCTGCAGAGAAAAGGAGCTGAAAACTGGCTCAAAAGCAAGAAGGTTGCTTCCTCCACCCTTGCTGCAAGCAGGATGCAGAGGAGTGTGTATGTGTGTCCTTGAACAAACGCTCTGAGAAGTTTGTCCGGTTTTTTTTTCCTCTCCCTCCTCTCAAGCTCAGTTGAAAGGCATAGAAATGCACAAAGTTAACTTCGGGGCATAGAGCAGCGATAGGGGATACACATCCTAAAGTCACCCCAAGACACAGGCACAGAGAATTCAGTGGAAAGACTCCGAGAATTCTGCTCCCAGAGATCATTCCTGCTCACACTGACCTTTGTAGAAAGGGGCCATCGTTCCAGGCAGCCTGTACTCAGCATGTGGCTCCTGAGCGGGCTTTGTTGTTTAGGAAACCTGCTCAGGCTTTTCCATTCTTTCCTTGCAAACAGGAAAACTTCTCCTGGGCCTGTGTGCAGGCAGAGCCCTGAGGAGAGCAGGTGGCACATGGTGCGCTGGGCTGGGACAGCCAGCTGCAGAGCTCAAGGGAAGAAGCCCAAAGAGTCACAATGGCTCCTTGCCTTCACATGCAACACCTGGGTCACAATGGTCTCCTTGATTCCATGAGGCCCCACTGTGTCACAATGGCTCCTTGGTTCCATGCGGTTCCGCAGTGTCACTATGGTCTCCTTTGATCCGCATTGTCATCATGGACAATTGGTTCCATGAGGCCCCGCAGTGTCACAATGGTCCCTTGGTTCCACAGGTTTTATGTTGTAACAATGGACTCCTTGCTTCTATGAGCTCGCCTGCTTTTTGCAGAGGTGTCTTTGGTTCCAACAAGGCCCCGCTGTGTCTCAGTGCACCCTGGCTTCCATGCGCATCTGGAGTATCACAAAGGCTCCTTGGTTGCACCAGGTCCTGCTGTGTCACAATGGATCCTGTGCTCCATGAGGCCCTCCAAAGTCATCATGGAGGCTTGCTTCCATGAGGTTCCATGATGTGCCAGTGCTCATCTTGGTTCCAGGAGTTTCCTTAGTGTCACAATGCTCTCCATGCTTCCATGATTCCCCACAATGTCCCAATGCTCTCCATGCTTCCATTAGGCCCTGCTTTGCCACAATGGTGCCCTTGTTTCCATGAGGCCCCGCTGTGTCACAATGGACTATGGTTCCGTGATGCTCCGTGGTGTCACCATGGTCTTCTTGAATCCGCAGTGTAACCATGGACCATTGGTTCCATGCGGCCTGGCCGTGTCACAATGGGCTCCTTGATTCCATGATTCCCCACGGTGTCACAATGGAGCCTTGTTTCTAGGAGGTTCTGTACTGTCACAATTGTCTCCTTGATGCCATCAGCCCCTGCAGTGTCACAAAGGCTCCTTGGTTCCATGAGGAACACAAAAGCTTTGCAGAAACATTGAGCCACAGCTGCTGAACACAGCTGGCAACATCTGCTTGCATCAAAAGAGGGCTTCAAGCTGACAATGGCACCAGCAGCTTCCATCTGCAACAGAGCCCCAGGGAAAGGACAGGCTGTGCCGGTCTGGACAAATGTGGAGGAAAATATCCTCTGGTAGAAGGCAGGTTACACCCAGCCCTCCCCCACCCGGCTCAGGAAAAAAGAATTTTCCTCGGAAGAAAGTGAAAGAGATAGAAACTATTTATTTAACAAACACACAGCAAAAAGATAACAATGCTAAATATTGAAACCTCTCGCTGTGGAGAGAAAGCTGGGATAATTGGAGAGTCCTTCCGTGTTTCAGTGGGCTCTCCTGAAACATCCCTAGACAGCCAGGCCCATGGAAAGAAATAGGGAGTGATTCTTGAGAGAAGTTTCAGAGCTCTTTCTTCTCCAGCCACATGGGCGGGGCACTGCCAAAGAACTGAGCAATCACGGGACAAGCAGGGCCCTCCTGGCACAGGGCAACGCAAAATAACCAGTGCTGAACAGGATTAGGGCACATGTGAGCAGGGAGCAGGGAGACCCCGTGCCCAGGCCATGCCTCTACCCCAGGGTCCCCTCTCCCATGACCTCATGGCAGGGGGGAGGAACCCCAACACTTCTGGAGGTGTAGTCTCCCTCCTCCTCCTTGGAGCTGGCTCATGGGCCCACATTCAGGGCCCCCACCTCGGGAGAAAATTCTCCCGGTGTGGTCTGATGTTGAAACAGTCAAGAAGACAAGAAGTGAAAGAAACCCCCGAAGTCCCAGGAGAACAAAGTTCAACTCTCCATCTCCCTGCAGAGAAAAGGAGCTGAAAACTGGCTCAAAAGCAAGAAGGTTGCTTCCTCCACCCTTGCTGCAAGCAGGATGCAGAGGAGTGTGTATGTGTGTCCTTGAACAAACGCTCTGAGAAGTTTGTCCGGTTTTTTTTTCCTCTCCCTCCTCTCAAGCTCAGTTGAAAGGCATAGAAATGCACAAAGTTAACTTCGGGGCATAGAGCAGCGATAGGGGATACACATCCTAAAGTCACCCCAAGACACAGGCACAGAGAATTCAGTGGAAAGACTCCGAGAATTCTGCTCCCAGAGATCATTCCTGCTCACACTGACCTTTGTAGAAAGGGGCCATCGTTCCAGGCAGCCTGTACTCAGCATGTGGCTCCTGAGCGGGCTTTGTTGTTTAGGAAACCTGCTCAGGCTTTTCCATTCTTTCCTTGCAAACAGGAAAACTTCTCCTGGGCCTGTGTGCAGGCAGAGCCCTGAGGAGAGCAGGTGGCACATGGTGCGCTGGGCTGGGACAGCCAGCTGCAGAGCTCAAGGGAAGAAGCCCAAAGAGTCACAATGGCTCCTTGCCTTCACATGCAACACCTGGGTCACAATGGTCTCCTTGATTCCATGAGGCCCCACTGTGTCACAATGGCTCCTTGGTTCCATGCGGTTCCGCAGTGTCACCATGGTCTCCTTTGATCCGCATTGTCATCATGGACAATTGGTTCCATGAGGCCCCGCAGTGTCACAATGGTCCCTTGGTTCCACAGGTTTGATGTTGTAACAATGGACTCCTTGCTTCTATGAGCTCGCCTGCTTTTTGCAGAGGTGTCTTTGGTTCCAACAAGGCCCCGCTGTGTCTCAGTGCACCCTGGCTTCCATGCGCATCTGGAGTATCACAAAGGCTCCTTGGTTGCACCAGGTCCTGCTGTGTCACAATGGATCCTGTGCTCCATGAGGCCCTCCAAAGTCATCATGGAGGCTTGCTTCCATGAGGTTCCATGATGTGCCAGTGCTCATCTTGGTTCCAGGAGTTTCCTTAGTGTCACAATGCTCTCCATGCTTCCATGATTCCCCACAATGTCCCAATGCTCTCCATGCTTCCATTAGGCCCTGCTTTGCCACAATGGTGCCCTTGTTTCCATGAGGCCCCGCTGTGTCACAATGGACTATGGTTCCGTGATGCTCCGTGGTGTCACCATGGTCTTCTTGAATCCGCAGTGTAACCATGGACCATTGGTTCCATGCGGCCTGGCCGTGTCACAATGGGCTCCTTGATTCCATGATTCCCCACGGTGTCACAATGGAGCCTTGTTTCTAGGAGGTTCTGTACTGTCACAATTGTCTCCTTGATGCCATCAGCCCCTGCAGTGTCACAAAGGCTCCTTGGTTCCATGAGGAACACAAAAGCTTTGCAGAAACATTGAGCCACAGCTGCTGAACACAGCTGGCAACATCTGCTTGCATCAAAAGAGGGCTTCAAGCTGACAATGGCACCAGCAGCTTCCATCTGCAACAGAGATGCAGGGAAAGGACAGGCTGTGCCGGTCTGGACAAATGTGGAGGAAAATATCCTCTGGTAGAAGGCAGGTTACACCCAGCCCTCCCCCACCCGGCTCGGGAAAAAAGAATTTTCCTGGGAAGAAAGTGAAAGAGATAGAAACTATTTATTTAACAAACACACAGCAAAAAGATAACAATGCTAAATATTGAAACCTCTCGCTGTGGAGAGAAAGCTGGGATAATTGGAGAGTCCTTCCGTGTTTCAGTGGGCTCTCCTGAAACATCCCTAGACAGCCAGGCCCATGGAACGAAATAGGGAGCGATTCTTGAGAGAAGTTTCAGAGCTCTTTCTTCTCCAGCCACATGGGCGGGGCACTGCCAAAGAACTGAGCAATCCCGGGACAAGCAGGGCCCTCCTGGCACAGGGCAACACAAAATAACCAGTGCTGAACAGGATTAGGGGACATGTGAGCAGGGAGCAGGGAGACCCCGTGCCCAGGCCATGCCTCTACCCCAGGGTCCCCTCTCCCATGACCTCATGGCAGGGGGGAGGAACCCCAACACTTCTGGAGGTGTAGTCTCCCTCCTCCTCCTTGGAGCTGGCTCATGGGCCCACATTCAGGGCCCCCACCTCGGGAGAAAATTGTCCCAGTGTGGTCTGATGTTGAAACAGTCAAGAAGAGAAGAAGTGAAAGAAACCCCCGAAGTCCCAGGAGAACAAAGTTCAACTCTCCATCTCCCTGCAGAGAAAAGGAGCTGAAAACTGGCTCAAAAGCAAGAAGGTTGCTTCCTCCACCCTTGCTGCAAGCAGGATGCAGAGGAGTGTGTATGTGTGTCCTTGAACAAACGCTCTGAGAAGTTTGTCCGGTTTTTTTTCCTCTCCCTCCTCTCAAGCTCAGTTGAAAGGCACAGAAATGCACAAAGTTAACTTCGGGGCATAGAGCAGCGATAGGGGATACACATCCTAAAGTCACCCCAAGACACAGGCACAGAGAATTCAGTGGAAAGACTCCGAGAATTCTGCTCCCAGAGATCATTCCTGCTCACACTGACCCTTGTAGAAAGGGGACATCGTTCCAGGCAGCCTGTACTCAGCATGTGGCTCCTGAGCGGGCTTTGTTGTTTAGGAAACCTGCTCAGGCTTTTCCATTCTTTCCTTGCAAACAGGAAAACTTCTCCTGGGCCTGTGTGCAGGCAGAGCCCTGAGGAGAGCAGGTGGCACATGGTGCGCTGGGCTGGGACAGCCAGCTGCAGAGCTCAAGGGAAGAAGCCCAAAGAGTCACAATGGCTCCTTGCCTTCACATGCAACACCTGGGTCACAATGGTCTCCTTGATTCCATGAGGCCCCACTGTGTCACAATGGCTCCTTGGTTCCATGCGGTTCCGCAGTGTCACCATGGTCTCCTTTGATGCGCATTGTCATCATGGACAATTGGTTCCATGAGGCCCCGCAGTGTCACAATGGTCCCTTGGTTCCACAGGTTTTATGTTGTAACAATGGACTCCTTGCTTCTATGAGCTCGCCTGCTTTTTGCAGAGGTGTCTTTGGTTCCAACAAGGCCCCGCTGTGTCTCAGTGCACCCTGGCTTCCATGCGCATCTGGAGTATCACAAAGGCTCCTTGGTTGCACCAGGTCCTGCTGTGTCACAATGGATCCTGTGCTCCATGAGGCCCTCCAAAGTCATCATGGAGGCTTGCTTCCATGAGGTTCCATGATGTGCCAGTGCTCATCTTGCTTCCAGGAGTTTCCTTAGTGTCACAATGCTCTCCATGCTTCCATGATTCCCCACAATGTCCCAATGCTCTCCATGCTTCCATTAGGCCCTGCTTTGCCACAATGGTGCCCTTGTTTCCATGAGGCCCCGCTGTGTCACAATGGACTATGGTTCCATGATGCTCCGTGGTGTCACCATGGTCTTCTTGAATCCGCAGTGTAACCATGGACCATTGGTTCCATGCGGCCTGGCCGTGTCACAATGGGCTCCTTGATTCCATGATTCCCCACGGTGTCACAATGGAGCCTTGTTTCTAGGAGGTTCTGTACTGTCACAATTGTCTCCTTGATGCCATCAGCCCCTGCAGTGTCACAAAGGCTCCTTGGTTCCATGAGGAACACAAAAGCTTTGCAGAAACATTGAGCCACAGCTGCTGAACACAGCTGGCAACATCTGCTTGCATCAAAAGAGGGCTTCAAGCTGACAATGGCACCAGCAGCTTCCATCTGCAACAGAGACCCAGGGAAAGGACAGGCTGTGCCGGTCTGGACAAATGTGGAGGAAAATATCCTCTGGTAGAAGGCAGGTTACACCCAGCCCTCCCCCAGCAGGTTCGGGAAAAAAGAATTTTCCTCGGAAGAAAGTGAAAGAGATAGAAACTATTTATTTAACAAACACACAGCAAAAAGATAACAATGCTAAATATTCAAACCTCTCGCTGTGGAGAGAAAGCTGGGATAATTGGAGAGTCCTTCCGTGTTTCAGTGGGCTCTCCTGAAACATCCCTAGACAGCCAGGCCCATGGAAAGAAATAGGGAGTGATTCTTGAGAGAAGTTTCAGAGCTCTTTCTTCTCCAGCCACATGGGCGGGGCACTGCCAAAGAACTGAGCAATCCCGGGACAAGCAGGGCCCTCCTGGCACAGGGCAACGCAAAATAACCAGTGCTGAACAGGATTAGGGCACATGTGAGCAGGGAGCAGGGAGACCCCGTGCCCAGGCCATGCCTCTACCCCAGGGTCCCCTCTCCCATGACCTCATGGCAGGGGGGAGGAACCCCAACACTTCTGGAGGTGTAGTCTCCCTCCTCCTCCTTGGAGCTGGCTCATGGGCCCACATTCAGGGCCCCCACCTCGGTAGAAAATTCTCCCGGTGTGGTCTGATGTTGAAACAGTCAAGAAGACAAGAAGTGAAAGAAACCCCCGAAGTCCCAGGAGAACAAAGTTCAACTCTCCATCTCCCTGCAGAGAAAAGGAGCTGAAAACTGGCTCAAAAGCAAGAAGGTTGCTTCCTCCACCCTTGCTGCAAGCAGGATGCAGAGGAGTGTGTATGTGTGTCCTTGAACAAACGCTCTGAGAAGTTTGTCCGGTTTTTTTTTCCTCTCCCTCCTCTCAAGCTCAGTTGAAAGGCATAGAAATGCACAAAGTTAACTTCGGGGCATAGAGCAGCGATAGGGGATACACATCCTAAAGTCACCCCAAGACACAGGCACAGAGAATTCAGTGGAAAGACTCCGAGAATTCTGCTCCCAGAGATCATTCCTGCTCACACTGACCTTTGTAGAAAGGGGCCATCGTTCCAGGCAGCCTGTACTCAGCATGTGGCTCCTGAGCGGGCTTTGTTGTTTAGGAAACCTGCTCAGGCTTTTCCATTCTTTCCTTGCAAACAGGAAAACTTCTCCTGGGCCTGTGTGCAGGCAGAGCCCTGAGGAGAGCAGGTGGCACATGGTGCGCTGGGCTGGGACAGCCAGCTGCAGAGCTCAAGGGAAGAAGCCCAAAGAGTCACAATGGCTCCTTGCCTTCACATGCAACACCTGGGTCACAATGGTCTCCTTGATTCCATGAGGCCCCACTGTGTCACAATGGCTCCTTGGTTCCATGCGGTTCCGCAGTGTCACCATGGTCTCCTTTGATCCGCATTGTCATCATGGACAATTGGTTCCATGAGGCCCCGCAGTGTCACAATGGTCCCTTGGTTCCACAGGTTTTATGTTGTAACAATGGACTCCTTGCTTCTATGAGCTCGCCTGCTTTTTGCAGAGGTGTCTTTGGTTCCAACAAGGCCCCGCTGTGTCTCAGTGCACCCTGGCTTCCATGCGCATCTGGAGTATCACAAAGGCTCCTTGGTTGCACCAGGTCCTGCTGTGTCACAATGGATCCTGTGCTCCATGAGGCCCTCCAAAGTCATCATGGAGGCTTGCTTCCATGAGGTTCCATGATGTGCCAGTGCTCATCTTGGTTCCAGGAGTTTCCTTAGTGTCACAATGCTCTCCATGCTTCCATGATTCCCCACAATGTCCCAATGCTCTCCATGCTTCCATTAGGCCCTGCTTTGCCACAATGGTGCCCTTGTTTCCATGAGGCCCCGCTGTGTCACAATGGACTATGGTTCCGTGATGCTCCGTGGTGTCACCATGGTCTTCTTGAATCCGCAGTGTAACCATGGACCATTGGTTCCATGCGGCCTGGCCGTGTCACAATGGGCTCCTTGATTCCATGATTCCCCACGGTGTCACAATGGAGCCTTGTTTCTAGGAGGTTCTGTACTGTCACAATTGTCTCCTTGATGCCATCAGCCCCTGCAGTGTCACAAAGGCTCCTTGGTTCCATGAGGAACACAAAAGCTTTGCAGAAACATTGAGCCACAGCTGCTGAACACAGCTGGCAACATCTGCTTGCATCAAAAGAGGGCTTCAAGCTGACAATGGCACCAGCAGCTTCCATCTGCAACAGAGATGCAGGGAAAGGACAGGCTGTGCCGGTCTGGACAAATGTGGAGGAAAATATCCTCTGGTAGAAGGCAGGTTACACCCAGCCCTCCCCCAGCAGGTTCGGGAAAAAAGAATTTTCCTCGGAAGAAAGTGAAAGAGATAGAAACTATTTATTTAACAAACACACAGCAAAAAGATAACAATGCTAAATATTCAAACCTCTCGCTGTGGAGAGAAAGCTGGGATAATTGGAGAGTCCTTCCGTGTTTCAGTGGGCTCTCCTGAAACATCCCTAGACAGCCAGGCCCATGGAACGAAATAGGGAGCGATTCTTGAGAGAAGTTTCAGAGCTCTTTCTTCTCCAGCCACATGGGTGGGGCACTGCCAAAGAACTGAGCAATCACGGGACAAGCAGGGCCCTCCTGGCACAGGGCAACGCAAAATAACCAGTGCTGAACAGGATTAGGGCACATGTGAGCAGGGAGCAGGGAGACCCCGTGCCCAGGCCATGCCTCTACCCCAGGGTCCCCTCTCCCATGACCTCATGGCAGGGGGGAGGAACCCCAACACTTCTGTAGGTGTAGTCTCCCTCCTCCTCCTTGGAGCTGGCTCATGGGCCCACATTCAGGGCCCCCACCTCGGGAGAAAATTCTCCCGGTGTGGTCTGATGTTGAAACAGTCAAGAAGACAAGAAGTGAAAGAAACCCCCGAAGTCCCAGGAGAACAAAGTTCAACTCTCCATCTCCCTGCAGAGAAAAGGAGCTGAAAACTGGCTCAAAAGCAAGAAGGTTGCTTCCTCCACCCTTGCTGCAAGCAGGATGCAGAGGAGTGTGTATGTGTGTCCTTGAACAAACGCTCTGAGAAGTTTGTCCGGTTTTTTTTTCCTCTCCCTCCTCTCAAGCTCAGTTGAAAGGCATAGAAATGCACAAAGTTAACTTCGGGGCATAGAGCAGCGATAGGGGATACACATCCTAAAGTCACCCCAAGACACAGGCACAGAGAATTCAGTGGAAAGACTCCGAGAATTCTGCTCCCAGAGATCATTCCTGCTCACACTGACCTTTGTAGAAAGGGGCCATCGTTCCAGGCAGCCTGTACTCAGCATGTGGCTCCTGAGCGGGCTTTGTTGTTTAGGAAACCTGCTCAGGCTTTTCCATTCTTTCCTTGCAAACAGGAAAACTTCTCCTGGGCCTGTGTGCAGGCAGAGCCCTGAGGAGAGCAGGTGGCACATGGTGCGCTGGGCTGGGACAGCCAGCTGCAGAGCTCAAGGGAAGAAGCCCAAAGAGTCACAATGGCTCCTTGCCTTCACATGCAACACCTGGGTCACAATGGTCTCCTTGATTCCATGAGGCCCCACTGTGTCACAATGGCTCCTTGGTTCCATGCGGTTCCGCAGTGTCACCATGGTCTCCTTTGATCCGCATTGTCATCATGGACAATTGGTTCCATGAGGCCCCGCAGTGTCACAATGGTCCCTTGGTTCCACAGGTTTGATGTTGTAACAATGGACTCCTTGCTTCTATGAGCTCGCCTGCTTTTTGCAGAGGTGTCTTTGGTTCCAACAAGGCCCCGCTGTGTCTCAGTGCACCCTGGCTTCCATGCGCATCTGGAGTATCACAAAGGCTCCTTGGTTGCACCAGGTCCTGCTGTGTCACAATGGATCCTGTGCTCCATGAGGCCCTCCAAAGTCATCATGGAGGCTTGCTTCCATGAGGTTCCATGATGTGCCAGTGCTCATCTTGGTTCCAGGAGTTTCCTTAGTGTCACAATGCTCTCCATGCTTCCATGATTCCCCACAATGTCCCAATGCTCTCCATGCTTCCATTAGGCCCTGCTTTGCCACAATGGTGCCCTTGTTTCCATGAGGCCCCGCTGTGTCACAATGGACTATGGTTCCGTGATGCTCCGTGGTGTCACCATGGTCTTCTTGAATCCGCAGTGTAACCATGGACCATTGGTTCCATGCGGCCTGGCCGTGTCACAATGGGCTCCTTGATTCCATGATTCCCCACGGTGTCACAATGGAGCCTTGTTTCTAGGAGGTTCTGTACTGTCACAATTGTCTCCTTGATGCCATCAGCCCCTGCAGTGTCACAAAGGCTCCTTGGTTCCATGAGGAACACAAAAGCTTTGCAGAAACATTGAGCCACAGCTGCTGAACACAGCTGGCAACATCTGCTTGCATCAAAAGAGGGCTTCAAGCTGACAATGGCACCAGCAGCTTCCATCTGCAACAGAGACCCAGGGAAAGGACAGGCTGTGCCGGTCTGGACAAATGTGGAGGAAAATATCCTCTGGTAGAAGGCAGGTTACACCCAGCCCTCCCCCACCCGGCTCGGGAAAAAAGAATTTTCCTCGGAAGAAAGTGAAAGAGATAGAAACTATTTATTTAACAAACACACAGCAAAAAGATAACAATGCTAAATATTGAAACCTCTCGCTGTGGAGAGAAAGCTGGGATAATTGGAGAGTCCTTCCGTGTTTCAGTGGGCTCTCCTGAAACATCCCTAGACAGCCAGGCCCATGGAACGAAATAGGGAGCGATTCTTGAGAGAAGTTTCAGAGCTCTTTCTTCTCCAGCCACATGGGCGGGGCACTGCCAAAGAACTGAGCAATCCTGGGACAAGCAGGGCCCTCCTGGCACAGGGCAACACAAAATAACCAGTGCTGAACAGGATTAGGGCACATGTGAGCAGGGAGCAGGGAGACCCTGTGCCCAGGCCATGCCTCTACCCCAGGGTCCCCTCTCCCATGACCTCATGGCAGGGGGGAGGAACCCCAACACTTCTGGAGGTGTAGTCTCCCTCCTCCTCCTTGGAGCTGGCTCATGGGCCCACATTCAGGGCCCCCACCTCGGTAGAAAATTCTCCCGGTGTGGTCTGATGTTGAAACAGTCAAGAAGACAAGAAGTGAAAGAAACCCCCGAAGTCCCAGGAGAACAAAGTTCAACTCTCCATCTCCCTGCAGAGAAAAGGAGCTGAAAACTGGCTCAAAAGCAAGAAGGTTGCTTCCTCCACCCTTGCTGCAAGCAGGATGCAGAGGAGTGTGTATGTGTGTCCTTGAACAAACGCTCTGAGAAGTTTGTCCGGTTTTTTTTTCCTCTCCCTCCTCTCAAGCTCAGTTGAAAGGCACAGAAATGCACAAAGTTAACTTCGGGGCATAGAGCAGCGATAGGGGATACACATCCTAAAGTCACCCCAAGACACAGGCACAGAGAATTCAGTGGAAAGACTCCGAGAATTCTGCTCCCAGAGATCATTCCTGCTCACACTGACCCTTGTAGAAAGGGGACATCGTTCCAGGCAGCCTGTACTCAGCATGTGGCTCCTGAGCGGGCTTTGTTGTTTAGGAAACCTGCTCAGGCTTTTCCATTCTTTCCTTGCAAACAGGAAAACTTCTCCTGGGCCTGTGTGCAGGCAGAGCCCTGAGGAGAGCAGGTGGCACATGGTGCGCTGGGCTGGGACAGCCAGCTGCAGAGCTCACGGGAAGAAGCCCAAAGAGTCACAATGGCTCCTTGCCTTCACATGCAACACCTGGGTCACAATGGTCTCCTTGATTCCATGAGGCCCCACTGTGTCACAATGGCTCCTTGGTTCCATGCGGTTCCGCAGTGTCACCATGGTCTCCTTTGATCCGCATTGTCATCATGGACAATTGGTTCCATGAGGCCCCGCAGTGTCACAATGGTCCCTTGGTTCCACAGGTTTTATGTTGTAACAATGGACTCCTTGCTTCTATGAGCTCGCCTGCTTTTTGCAGAGGTGTCTTTGGTTCCAACAAGGCCCCGCTGTGTCTCAGTGCACCCTGGCTTCCATGCGCATCTGGAGTATCACAAAGGCTCCTTGGTTGCACCAGGTCCTGCTGTGTCACAATGGATCCTGTGCTCCATGAGGCCCTCCAAAGTCATCATGGAGCCTTGCTTCCATGAGGTTCCATGATGTGCCAGTGGTCATCTTGGTTCCAGGAGTTTCCTTAGTGTCACAATGCTCTCCATGCTTCCATGATTCCCCACAATGTCCCAATGCTCTCCATGCTTCCATTAGGCCCTGCTTTGCCACAATGGTGTCCTGGTTTCCATGAGGCCCCGCTGTGTCACAATGGACCTATGGTTCCATGATGCTCCGTGGTGTCACCATGGTCTTCTTGAATCCGCAGTGTAACCATGGACCATTGGTTCCATGCGGCCTGGCCGTGTCACAATGGGCTCCTTGATTCCATGATTCCCCACGGTGTCACAATGGAGCCTTGTTTCTAGGAGGTTCTGTACTGTCACAATTGTCTCCTTGATGCCATCAGCCCCTGCAGTGTCACAAAGGCTCCTTGGTTCCATGAGGAACACAAAAGCTTTGCAGAAACATTGAGCCACAGCTGCTGAACACAGCTGGCAACATCTGCTTGCATCAAAAGAGGGCTTCAAGCTGACAATGGCACCAGCAGCTTCCATCTGCAACAGAGACGCAGGGAAAGGACAGGCTGTGCCGGTCTGGACAAATCTGGAGGAAAATATCCTCTGGTAGAAGGCAGGTTACACCCAGCCCTCCCCCACCAGGTTCGGGAAAAAAGAATTTTCCTGGGAAGAAAGTGAAAGAGATAGAAACTATTTATTTAACAAACACACAGCAAAAAGATAACAATGCTAAATATTGAAACCTCTCGCTGTGGAGAGAAAGCTGGGATAATTGGAGAGTCCTTCCGTGTTTCAGTGGGCTCTCCTGAAACATCCCTAGACAGCCAGGCCCATGGAAAGAAATAGGGAGTGATTCTTGAGAGAAGTTTCAGAGCTCTTTCTTCTCCAGCCACATGGGCGGGGCACTGCCAAAGAACTGAGCAATCACGGGACAAGCAGGGCCCTCCTGGCACAGGGCAACGCAAAATAACCAGTGCTGAACAGGATTAGGGCACATGTGAGCAGGGAGCAGGGAGACCCTGTGCCCAGGCCATGCCTCTACCCCAGGGTCCCCTCTCCCATGACCTCATGGCAGGGGGGAGGAACCCCAACACTTCTGGAGGTGTAGTCTCCCTCCTCCTCCTTGGAGCTGGCTCATGGGCCCACATTCAGGGCCCCCACCTCGGTAGAAAATTCTCCCGGTGTGGTCTGATGTTGAAACAGTCAAGAAGACAAGAAGTGAAAGAAACCCCCGAAGTCCCAGGAGAACAAAGTTCAACTCTCCATCTCCCTGCAGAGAAAAGGAGCTGAAAACTGGCTCAAAAGCAAGAAGGTTGCTTCCTGCGCTCTTGCTGCAAGCAGGATGCAGAGGAGTGTGTATGTGTGTCCTTGAACAAACGCTCTGAGAAGTTTGTCCGGTTTTTTTTCCTCTCCCTCCTCTCAAGCTCAGTTGAAAGGCACAGAAATGCACAAAGTTAACTTCGGGGCATAGAGCAGCGATAGGGGATACACATCCTAAAGTCACCCCAAGACACAGGCACAGAGAATTCAGTGGAAAGACTCCGAGAATTCTGCTCCCAGAGATCATTCCTGCTCACACTGACCTTTGTAGAAAGGGGCCATCGTTCCAGGCAGCCTGTACTCAGCATGTGGCTCCTGAGCGGGCTTTGTTGTTTAGGAAACCTGCTCAGGCTTTTCCATTCTTTCCTTGCAAACAGGAAAACTTCTCCTGGGCCTGTGTGCAGGCAGAGCCCTGAGGAGAGCAGGTGGCACATGGTGCGCTGGGCTGGGACAGCCAGCTGCAGAGCTCAAGGGAAGAAGCCCAAAGAGTCACAATGGCTCCTTGCCTTCACATGCAACACCTGGGTCACAATGGTCTCCTTGATTCCATGAGGCCCCACTGTGTCACAATGGCTCCTTGGTTCCATGCGGTTCCGCAGTGTCACCATGGTCTCCTTTGATCCGCATTGTCATCATGGACAATTGGTTCCATGAGGCCCCGCAGTGTCACAATGGTCCCTTGGTTCCACAGGTTTTATGTTGTAACAATGGACTCCTTGCTTCTATGAGCTCGCCTGCTTTTTGCAGAGGTGTCTTTGGTTCCAACAAGGCCCCGCTGTGTCTCAGTGCACCCTGGCTTCCATGCGCATCTGGAGTATCACAAAGGCTCCTTGGTTGCACCAGGTCCTGCTGTGTCACAATGGATCCTGTGCTCCATGAGGCCCTCCAAAGTCATCATGGAGCCTTGCTTCCATGAGGTTCCATGATGTGCCAGTGCTCATCTTGGTTCCAGGAGTTTCCTTAGTGTCACAATGCTCTCCATGCTTCCATGATTCCCCACAATGTCCCAATGCTCTCCATGCTTCCATTAGGCCCTGCTTTGCCACAATGGTGCCCTGGTTTCCATGAGGCCCCGCTGTGTCACAATGGACTATGGTTCCATGATGCTCCGTGGTGTCACCATGGTCTTCTTGAATCCGCAGTGTAACCATGGACCATTGGTTCCATGCGGCCTGGCCGTGTCACAATGGGCTCCTTGATTCCATGATTCCCCACGGTGTCACAATGGAGCCTTGTTTCTAGGAGGTTCTGTACTGTCACAATTGTCTCCTTGATGCCATCAGCCCCTGCAGTGTCACAAAGGCTCCTTGGTTCCATGAGGAACACAAAAGCTTTGCAGAAACATTGAGCCACAGCTGCTGAACACAGCTGGCAACATCTGCTTGCATCAAAAGAGGGCTTCAAGCTGACAATGGCACCAGCAGCTTCCATCTGCAACAGAGACCCAGGGAAAGGACAGGCTGTGCCGGTCTGGACAAATGTGGAGGAAAATATCCTCTGGTAGAAGGCAGGTTACACCCAGCCCTCCCCCACCCGGCTCGGGAAAAAAGAATTTTCCTGGGAAGAAAGTGAAAGAGATAGAAACTATTTATTTAACAAACACACAGCAAAAAGATAACAATGCTAAATATTGAAACCTTTCGCTGTGGAGAGAAAGCTGGGATAATTGGAGAGTCCTTCCGTGTTTCAGTGGGCTCTCCTGAAACATCCTTAGACAGCCAGGCCCATGGAAAGAAATAGGGAGTGATTCTTGAGAGAAGTTTCAGAGCTCTTTCTTCTCCAGCCACATGGGCGGGGCACTGCCAAAGAACTGAGCAATCACGGGACAAGCAGGGCCCTCCTGGCACAGGGCAACGCAAAATAACCAGTGCTGAACAGGATTAGGGCACATGTGAGCAGGGAGCAGGGAGACCCCGTGCCCAGGCCATGCCTCTACCCCAGGGTCCCCTCTCCCATGACCTCATGGCAGGGGGGAGGAACCCCAACACTTCTGGAGGTGTAGTCTCCCTCCTCCTCCTTGGAGCTGGCTCATGGGCCCACATTCAGGGCCCCCACCTCGGGAGAAAATTCTCCCGGTGTGGTCTGATGTTGAAACAGTCAAGAAGACAAGAAGTGAAAGAAACCCCCGAAGTCCCAGGAGAACAAAGTTCAACTCTCCATCTCCCTGCAGAGAAAAGGAGCTGAAAACTGGCTCAAAAGCAAGAAGGTTGCTTCCTCCACCCTTGCTGCAAGCAGGATGCAGAGGAGTGTGTATGTGTGTCCTTGAACAAACGCTCTGAGAAGTTTGTCCGGTTTTTTTTTCCTCTCCCTCCTCTCAAGCTCAGTTGAAAGGCATAGAAATGCACAAAGTTAACTTCGGGGCATAGAGCAGCCATAGGGGATACACATCCTAAAGTCACCCCAAGACACAGGCACAGAGAATTCAGTGGAAAGACTCCGAGAATTCTGCTCCCAGAGATCATTCCTGCTCACACTGACCTTTGTAGAAAGGGGCCATCGTTCCAGGCAGCCTGTACTCAGCATGTGGCTCCTGAGCGGGCTTTGTTGTTTAGGAAACCTGCTCAGGCTTTTCCATTCTTTCCTTGCAAACAGGAAAACTTCTCCTGGGCCTGTGTGCAGGCGGAGCCCTGAGGAGAGCAGGTGGCACATGGTGCGCTGGGCTGGGACAGCCAGCTGCAGAGCTCAAGGGAAGAAGCCCAAAGAGTCACAATGGCTCCTTGCCTTCACATGCAACACCTGGGTCACAATGGTCTCCTTGATTCCATGAGGCCCCACTGTGTCACAATGGCTCCTTGGTTCCATGCGGTTCCGCAGTGTCACCATGGTCTCCTTTGATCCGCATTGTCATCATGGACAATTGGTTCCATGAGGCCCCGCAGTGTCACAATGGTCCCTTGGTTCCACAGGTTTTATGTTGTAACAATGGACTCCTTGCTTCTATGAGCTCGCCTGCTTTTTGCAGAGGTGTCTTTGGTTCCAACAAGGCCCCGCTGTGTCTCAGTGCACCCTGGCTTCCATGCGCATCTGGAGTATCACAAAGGCTCCTTGGTTGCACCAGGTCCTGCTGTGTCACAATGGATCCTGTGCTCCATGAGGCCCTCCAAAGTCATCATGGAGCCTTGCTTCCATGAGGTTCCATGATGTGCCAGTGCTCATCTTGGTTCCAGGAGTTTCCTTAGTGTCACAATGCTCTCCATGCTTCCATGATTCCCCACAATGTCCCAATGCTCTCCATGCTTCCATTAGGCCCTGCTTTGCCACAATGGTGCCCTTGTTTCCATGAGGCCCCGCTGTGTCACAATGGACTATGGTTCCGTGATGCTCCGTGGTGTCACCATGGTCTTCTTGAATCCGCAGTGTAACCATGGACCATTGGTTCCATGCGGCCTGGCCGTGTCACAATGGGCTCCTTGATTCCATGATTCCCCACGGTGTCACAATGGAGCCTTGTTTCTAGGAGGTTCTGTACTGTCACAATTGTCTCCTTGATGCCATCAGCCCCTGCAGTGTCACAAAGGCTCCTTGGTTCCATGAGGAACACAAAAGCTTTGCAGAAACATTGAGCCACAGCTGCTGAACACAGCTGGCAACATCTGCTTGCATCAAAAGAGGGCTTCAAGCTGACAATGGCACCAGCAGCTTCCATCTGCAACAGAGATGCAGGGAAAGGACAGGCTGTGCCGGTCTGGACAAATGTGGAGGAAAATATCCTCTGGTAGAAGGCAGGTTACACCCAGCCCTCCCCCACCAGGTTCGGGAAAAAAGAATTTTCCTGGGAAGAAAGTGAAAGAGATAGAAACTATTTATTTAACAAACACACAGCAAAAAGATAACAATGCTAAATATTGAAACCTTTCGCTGTGGAGAGAAAGCTGGGATAATTGGAGAGTCCTTCCGTGTTTCAGTGGGCTCTCCTGAAACATCCCTAGACAGCCAGGCCCATGGAAAGAAATAGGGAGTGATTCTTGAGAGAAGTTTCAGAGCTCTTTCTTCTCCAGCCACATGGGCGGGGCACTGCCAAAGAACTGAGCAATCACGGGACAAGCAGGGCCCTCCTGGCACAGGGCAACGCAAAATAACCAGTGCTGAACAGGATTAGGGCACATGTGAGCAGGGAGCAGGGAGACCCCGTGCCCAGGCCATGCCTCTACCCCAGGGTCCCCTCTCCCATGACCTCATGGCAGGGGGGAGGAACCCCAACACTTCTGGAGGTGTAGTCTCCCTCCTCCTCCTTGGAGCTGGCTCATGGGCCCACATTCAGGGCCCCCACCTCGGGAGAAAATTCTCCCGGTGTGGTCTGATGTTGAAACAGTCAAGAAGACAAGAAGTGAAAGAAACCCCCGAAGTCCCAGGAGAACAAAGTTCAACTCTCCATCTCCCTGCAGAGAAAAGGAGCTGAAAACTGGCTCAAAAGCAAGAAGGTTGCTTCCTCCACCCTTGCTGCAAGCAGGATGCAGAGGAGTGTGTATGTGTGTCCTTGAACAAACGCTCTGAGAAGTTTGTCCGGTTTTTTTTTCCTCTCCCTCCTCTCAAGCTCAGTTGAAAGGCATAGAAATGCACAAAGTTAACTTCGGGGCATAGAGCAGCCATAGGGGATACACATCCTAAAGTCACCCCAAGACACAGGCACAGAGAATTCAGTGGAAAGACTCCGAGAATTCTGCTCCCAGAGATCATTCCTGCTCACACTGACCTTTGTAGAAAGGGGCCATCGTTCCAGGCAGCCTGTACTCAGCATGTGGCTCCTGAGCGGGCTTTGTTGTTTAGGAAACCTGCTCAGGCTTTTCCATTCTTTCCTTGCAAACAGGAAAACTTCTCCTGGGCCTGTGTGCAGGCAGAGCCCTGAGGAGAGCAGGTGGCACATGGTGCGCTGGGCTGGGACAGCCAGCTGCAGAGCTCAAGGGAAGAAGCCCAAAGAGTCACAATGGCTCCTTGCCTTCACATGCAACACCTGGGTCACAATGGTCTCCTTGATTCCATGAGGCCCCACTGTGTCACAATGGCTCCTTGGTTCCATGCGGTTCCGCAGTGTCACCATGGTCTCCTTTGATCCGCATTGTCATCATGGACAATTGGTTCCATGAGGCCCCGCAGTGTCACAATGGTCCCTTGGTTCCACAGGTTTTATGTTGTAACAATGGACTCCTTGCTTCTATGAGCTCGCCTGCTTTTTGCAGAGGTGTCTTTGGTTCCAACAAGGCCCCGCTGTGTCTCAGTGCACCCTGGCTTCCATGCGCATCTGGAGTATCACAAAGGCTCCTTGGTTGCACCAGGTCCTGCTGTGTCACAATGGATCCTGTGCTCCATGAGGCCCTCCAAAGTCATCATGGAGCCTTGCTTCCATGAGGTTCCATGATGTGCCAGTGCTCATCTTGGTTCCAGGAGTTTCCTTAGTGTCACAATGCTCTCCATGCTTCCATGATTCCCCACAATGTCCCAATGCTCTCCATGCTTCCATTAGGCCCTGCTTTGCCACAATGGTGCCCTTGTTTCCATGAGGCCCCGCTGTGTCACAATGGACTATGGTTCCGTGATGCTCCGTGGTGTCACCATGGTCTTCTTGAATCCGCAGTGTAACCATGGACCATTGGTTCCATGCGGCCTGGCCGTGTCACAATGGGCTCCTTGATTCCATGATTCCCCACGGTGTCACAATGGAGCCTTGTTTCTAGGAGGTTCTGTACTGTCACAATTGTCTCCTTGATGCCATCAGCCCCTGCAGTGTCACAAAGGCTCCTTGGTTCCATGAGGAACACAAAAGCTTTGCAGAAACATTGAGCCACAGCTGCTGAACACAGCTGGCAACATCTGCTTGCATCAAAAGAGGGCTTCAAGCTGACAATGGCACCAGCAGCTTCCATCTGCAACAGAGATGCAGGGAAAGGACAGGCTGTGCCGGTCTGGACAAATGTGGAGGAAAATATCCTCTGGTAGAAGGCAGGTTACACCCAGCCCTCCCCCACCAGGTTCGGGAAAAAAGAATTTTCCTGGGAAGAAAGTGAAAGAGATAGAAACTATTTATTTAACAAACACACAGCAAAAAGATAACAATGCTAAATATTGAAACCTCTCGCTGTGGAGAGAAAGCTGGGATAATTGGAGAGTCCTTCCGTGTTTCAGTGGGCTCTCCTGAAACATCCCTAGACAGCCAGGCCCATGGAAAGAAATAGGGAGCGATTCTTGAGAGAAGTTTCAGAGCTCTTTCTTCTCCAGCCACATGGGCGGGGCACTGCCAAAGAACTGAGCAATCCCGGGACAAGCAGGGCCCTCCTGGCACAGGGCAACACAAAATAACCAGTGCTGAACAGGATTAGGGCACATGTGAGCAGGGAGCAGGGAGACCCCGTGCCCAGGCCATGCCTCTACCCCAGGGTCCCCTCTCCCATGACCTCATGGCAGGGGGGAGGAACCCCAACACTTCTGGAGGTGTAGTCTCCCTCCTCCTCCTTGGAGCTGGCTCATGGGCCCACATTCAGGGCCCCCACCTCGGGAGAAAATTCTCCCGGTGTGGTCTGATGTTGAAACAGTCAAGAAGACAAGAAGTGAAAGAAACCCCCGAAGTCCCAGGAGAACAAAGTTCAACTCTCCATCTCCCTGCAGAGAAAAGGAGCTGAAAACTGGCTCAAAAGCAAGAAGGTTGCTTCCTCCACCCTTGCTGCAAGCAGGATGCAGAGGAGTGTGTATGTGTGTCCTTGAACAAACGCTCTGAGAAGTTTGTCCGGTTTTTTTTTCCTCTCCCTCCTCTCAAGCTCAGTTGAAAGGCATAGAAATGCACAAAGTTAACTTCGGGGCATAGAGCAGCCATAGGGGATACACATCCTAAAGTCACCCCAAGACACAGGCACAGAGAATTCAGTGGAAAGACTCCGAGAATTCTGCTCCCAGAGATCATTCCTGCTCACACTGACCTTTGTAGAAAGGGGCCATCGTTCCAGGCAGCCTGTACTCAGCATGTGGCTCCTGAGCGGGCTTTGTTGTTTAGGAAACCTGCTCAGACTTTTCCATTCTTTCCTTGCAAACAGGAAAACTTCTCCTGGGCCTGTGTGCAGGCAGAGCCCTGAGGAGAGCAGGTGGCACATGGTGCGCTGGGCTGGGACAGCCAGCTGCAGAGCTCAAGGGAAGAAGCCCAAAGAGTCACAATGGCTCCTTGCCTTCACATGCAACACCTGGGTCACAATGGTCTCCTTGATTCCATGAGGCCCCACTGTGTCACAATGGCTCCTTGGTTCCATGCGGTTCCGCAGTGTCACCATGGTCTCCTTTGATCCGCATTGTCATCATGGACAATTGGTTCCATGAGGCCCCGCAGTGTCACAATGGTCCCTTGGTTCCACAGCTTTTATGTTGTAACAATGGACTCCTTGCTTCTATGAGCTCGCCTGCTTTTTGCAGAGGTGTCTTTGGTTCCAACAAGGCCCCGCTGTGTCTCAGTGCACCCTGGCTTCCATGCGCATCTGGAGTATCACAAAGGCTCCTTGGTTGCACCAGGTCCTGCTGTGTCACAATGGATCCTGTGCTCCATGAGGCCCTCCAAAGTCATCATGGAGCCTTGCTTCCATGAGGTTCCATGATGTGCCAGTGCTCATCTTGGTTCCAGGAGTTTCCTTAGTGTCACAATGCTCTCCATGCTTCCATGATTCCCCACAATGTCCCAATGCTCTCCATGCTTCCATTAGGCCCTGCTTTGCCACAATGGTGCCCTTGTTTCCATGAGGCCCCGCTGTGTCACAATGGACTATGGTTCCGTGATGCTCCGTGGTGTCACCATGGTCTTCTTGAATCCGCAGTGTAACCATGGACCATTGGTTCCATGCGGCCTGGCCGTGTCACAATGGGCTCCTTGATTCCATGATTCCCCACGGTGTCACAATGGAGCCTTGTTTCTAGGAGGTTCTGTACTGTCACAATTGTCTCCTTGATGCCATCAGCCCCTGCAGTGTCACAAAGGCTCCTTGGTTCCATGAGGAACACAAAAGCTTTGCAGAAACATTGAGCCACAGCTGCTGAACACAGCTGGCAACATCTGCTTGCATCAAAAGAGGGCTTCAAGCTGACAATGGCACCAGCAGCTTCCATCTGCAACAGACACCCAGGGAAAGGACAGGCTGTGCCGGTCTGGACAAATGTGGAGGAAAATATCCTCTGGTAGAAGGCAGGTTACACCCAGCCCTCCCCCACCAGGTTCGGGAAAAAAGAATTTTCCTGGGAAGAAAGTGAAAGAGATAGAAACTATTTATTTAACAAACACACAGCAAAAAGATAACAATGCTAAATATTGAAACCTTTCGCTGTGGAGAGAAAGCTGGGATAATTGGAGAGTCCTTCCGTGTTTCAGTGGGCTCTCCTGAAACATCCCTAGACAGCCAGGCCCATGGAAAGAAATAGGGAGCGATTCTTGAGAGAAGTTTCAGAGCTCTTTCTTCTCCAGCCACATGGGCGGGGCACTGCCAAAGAACTGAGCAATCCCGGGACAAGCAGGGCCCTCCTGGCACAGGGCAACGCAAAATAACCAGTGCTGAACAGGATTAGGGCACATGTGAGCAGGGAGCAGGGAGACCCCGTGCCCAGGCCATGCCTCTACCCCAGGGTCCCCTCTCCCATGACCTCATGGCAGGGGGGAGGAACCCCAACACTTCTGGAGGTGTAGTCTCCCTCCTCCTCCTTGGAGCTGGCTCATGGGCCCACATTCAGGGCCCCCACCTCGGGAGAAAATTCTCCCGGTGTGGTCTGATGTTGAAACAGTCAAGAAGACAAGAAGTGAAAGAAACCCCCGAAGTCCCAGGAGAACAAAGTTCAACTCTCCATCTCCCTGCAGAGAAAAGGAGCTGAAAACTGGCTCAAAAGCAAGAAGGTTGCTTCCTCCACCCTTGCTGCAAGCAGGATGCAGAGGAGTGTGTATGTGTGTCCTTGAACAAACGCTCTGAGAAGTTTGTCCGGTTTTTTTTTCCTCTCCCTCCTCTCAAGCTCAGTTGAAAGGCATAGAAATGCACAAAGTTAACTTCGGGGCATAGAGCAGCCATAGGGGATACACATCCTAAAGTCACCCCAAGACACAGGCACAGAGAATTCAGTGGAAAGACTCCGAGAATTCTGCTCCCAGAGATCATTCCTGCTCACACTGACCTTTGTAGAAAGGGGCCATCGTTCCAGGCAGCCTGTACTCAGCATGTGGCTCCTGAGCGGGCTTTGTTGTTTAGGAAACCTGCTCAGGCTTTTCCATTCTTTCCTTGCAAACAGGAAAACTTCTCCTGGGCCTGTGTGCAGGCAGAGCCCTGAGGAGAGCAGGTGGCACATGGTGCGCTGGGCTGGGACAGCCAGCTGCAGAGCTCAAGGGAAGAAGCCCAAAGAGTCACAATGGCTCCTTGCCTTCACATGCAACACCTGGGTCACAATGGTCTCCTTGATTCCATGAGGCCCCACTGTGTCACAATGGCTCCTTGGTTCCATGCGGTTCCGCAGTGTCACCATGGTCTCCTTTGATCCGCATTGTCATCATGGACAATTGGTTCCATGAGGCCCCGCAGTGTCACAATGGTCCCTTGGTTCCACAGGTTTTATGTTGTAACAATGGACTCCTTGCTTCTATGAGCTCGCCTGCTTTTTGCAGAGGTGTCTTTGGTTCCAACAAGGCCCCGCTGTGTCTCAGTGCACCCTGGCTTCCATGCGCATCTGGAGTATCACAAAGGCTCCTTGGTTGCACCAGGTCCTGCTGTGTCACAATGGATCCTGTGCTCCATGAGGCCCTCCAAAGTCATCATGGAGCCTTGCTTCCATGAGGTTCCATGATGTGCCAGTGCTCATCTTGGTTCCAGGAGTTTCCTTAGTGTCACAATGCTCTCCATGCTTCCATGATTCCCCACAATGTCCCAATGCTCTCCATGCTTCCATTAGGCCCTGCTTTGCCACAATGGTGCCCTTGTTTCCATGAGGCCCCGCTGTGTCACAATGGACTATGGTTCCGTGATGCTCCGTGGTGTCACCATGGTCTTCTTGAATCCGCAGTGTAACCATGGACCATTGGTTCCATGCGGCCTGGCCGTGTCACAATGGGCTCCTTGATTCCATGATTCCCCACGGTGTCACAATGGAGCCTTGTTTCTAGGAGGTTCTGTACTGTCACAATTGTCTCCTTGATGCCATCAGCCCCTGCAGTGTCACAAAGGCTCCTTGGTTCCATGAGGAACACAAAAGCTTTGCAGAAACATTGAGCCACAGCTGCTGAACACAGCTGGCAACATCTGCTTGCATCAAAAGAGGGCTTCAAGCTGACAATGGCACCAGCAGCTTCCATCTGCAACAGAGATGCAGGGAAAGGACAGGCTGTGCCGGTCTGGACAAATGTGGAGGAAAATATCCTCTGGTAGAAGGCAGGTTACACCCAGCCCTCCCCCACCAGGTTCGGGAAAAAAGAATTTTCCTGGGAAGAAAGTGAAAGAGATAGAAACTATTTATTTAACAAACACACAGCAAAAAGATAACAATGCTAAATATTGAAACCTCTCGCTGTGGAGAGAAAGCTGGGATAATTGGAGAGTCCTTCCGTGTTTCAGTGGGCTCTCCTGAAACATCCCTAGACAGCCAGGCCCATGGAAAGAAATAGGGAGCGATTCTTGAGAGAAGTTTCAGAGCTCTTTCTTCTCCAGCCACATGGGCGGGGCACTGCCAAAGAACTGAGCAATCCCGGGACAAGCAGGGCCCTCCTGGCACAGGGCAACACAAAATAACCAGTGCTGAACAGGATTAGGGCACATGTGAGCAGGGAGCAGGGAGACCCCGTGCCCAGGCCATGCCTCTACCCCAGGGTCCCCTCTCCCATGACCTCATGGCAGGGGGGAGGAACCCCAACACTTCTGGAGGTGTAGTCTCCCTCCTCCTCCTTGGAGCTGGCTCATGGGCCCACATTCAGGGCCCCCACCTCGGTAGAAAATTCTCCCGGTGTGGTCTGATGTTGAAACAGTCAAGAAGACAAGAAGTGAAAGAAACCCCCGAAGTCCCAGGAGAACAAAGTTCAACTCTCCATCTCCCTGCAGAGAAAAGGAGCTGAAAACTGGCTCAAAAGCAAGAAGGTTGCTTCCTCCACCCTTGCTGCAAGCAGGATGCAGAGGAGTGTGTATGTGTGTCCTTGAACAAACGCTCTGAGAAGTTTGTCCGGTTTTTTTTTCCTCTCCCTCCTCTCAAGCTCAGTTGAAAGGCATAGAAATGCACAAAGTTAACTTCGGGGCATAGAGCAGCCATAGGGGATACACATCCTAAAGTCACCCCAAGACACAGGCACAGAGAATTCAGTGGAAAGACTCCGAGAATTCTGCTCCCAGAGATCATTCCTGCTCACACTGACCTTTGTAGAAAGGGGCCATCGTTCCAGGCAGCCTGTACTCAGCATGTGGCTCCTGAGCGGGCTTTGTTGTTTAGGAAACCTGCTCAGACTTTTCCATTCTTTCCTTGCAAACAGGAAAACTTCTCCTGGGCCTGTGTGCAGGCAGAGCCCTGAGGAGAGCAGGTGGCACATGGTGCGCTGGGCTGGGACAGCCAGCTGCAGAGCTCAAGGGAAGAAGCCCAAAGAGTCACAATGGCTCCTTGCCTTCACATGCAACACCTGGGTCACAATGGTCTCCTTGATTCCATGAGGCCCCACTGTGTCACAATGGCTCCTTGGTTCCATGCGGTTCCGCAGTGTCACCATGGTCTCCTTTGATCCGCATTGTCATCATGGACAATTGGTTCCATGAGGCCCCGCAGTGTCACAATGGTCCCTTGGTTCCACAGCTTTTATGTTGTAACAATGGACTCCTTGCTTCTATGAGCTCGCCTGCTTTTTGCAGAGGTGTCTTTGGTTCCAACAAGGCCCCGCTGTGTCTCAGTGCACCCTGGCTTCCATGCGCATCTGGAGTATCACAAAGGCTCCTTGGTTGCACCAGGTCCTGCTGTGTCACAATGGATCCTGTGCTCCATGAGGCCCTCCAAAGTCATCATGGAGCCTTGCTTCCATGAGGTTCCATGATGTGCCAGTGCTCATCTTGGTTCCAGGAGTTTCCTTAGTGTCACAATGCTCTCCATGCTTCCATGATTCCCCACAATGTCCCAATGCTCTCCATGCTTCCATTAGGCCCTGCTTTGCCACAATGGTGCCCTTGTTTCCATGAGGCCCCGCTGTGTCACAATGGACTATGGTTCCGTGATGCTCCGTGGTGTCACCATGGTCTTCTTGAATCCGCAGTGTAACCATGGACCATTGGTTCCATGCGGCCTGGCCGTGTCACAATGGGCTCCTTGATTCCATGATTCCCCACGGTGTCACAATGGAGCCTTGTTTCTAGGAGGTTCTGTACTGTCACAATTGTCTCCTTGATGCCATCAGCCCCTGCAGTGTCACAAAGGCTCCTTGGTTCCATGAGGAACACAAAAGCTTTGCAGAAACATTGAGCCACAGCTGCTGAACACAGCTGGCAACATCTGCTTGCATCAAAAGAGGGCTTCAAGCTGACAATGGCACCAGCAGCTTCCATCTGCAACAGAGATGCAGGGAAAGGACAGGCTGTGCCGGTCTGGACAAATGTGGAGGAAAATATCCTCTGGTAGAAGGCAGGTTACACCCAGCCCTCCCCCACCAGGTTCGGGAAAAAAGAATTTTCCTGGGAAGAAAGTGAAAGAGATAGAAACTATTTATTTAACAAACACACAGCAAAAAGATAACAATGCTAAATATTGAAACCTCTCGCTGTGGAGAGAAAGCTGGGATAATTGGAGAGTCCTTCCGTGTTTCAGTGGGCTCTCCTGAAACATCCCTAGACAGCCAGGCCCATGGAAAGAAATAGGGAGCGATTCTTGAGAGAAGTTTCAGAGCTCTTTCTTCTCCAGCCACATGGGCGGGGCACTGCCAAAGAACTGAGCAATCCCGGGACAAGCAGGGCCCTCCTGGCACAGGGCAACACAAAATAACCAGTGCTGAACAGGATTAGGGCACATGTGAGCAGGGAGCAGGGAGACCCCGTGCCCAGGCCATGCCTCTACCCCAGGGTCCCCTCTCCCATGACCTCATGGCAGGGGGGAGGAACCCCAACACTTCTGGAGGTGTAGTCTCCCTCCTCCTCCTTGGAGCTGGCTCATGGGCCCACATTCAGGGCCCCCACCTCGGTAGAAAATTCTCCCGGTGTGGTCTGATGTTGAAACAGTCAAGAAGACAAGAAGTGAAAGAAACCCCCGAAGTCCCAGGAGAACAAAGTTCAACTCTCCATCTCCCTGCAGAGAAAAGGAGCTGAAAACTGGCTCAAAAGCAAGAAGGTTGCTTCCTCCACCCTTGCTGCAAGCAGGATGCAGAGGAGTGTGTATGTGTGTCCTTGAACAAACGCTCTGAGAAGTTTGTCCGGTTTTTTTTTCCTCTCCCTCCTCTCAAGCTCAGTTGAAAGGCATAGAAATGCACAAAGTTAACTTCGGGGCATAGAGCAGCCATAGGGGATACACATCCTAAAGTCACCCCAAGACACAGGCACAGAGAATTCAGTGGAAAGACTCCGAGAATTCTGCTCCCAGAGATCATTCCTGCTCACACTGACCTTTGTAGAAAGGGGCCATCGTTCCAGGCAGCCTGTACTCAGCATGTGGCTCCTGAGCGGGCTTTGTTGTTTAGGAAACCTGCTCAGGCTTTTCCATTCTTTCCTTGCAAACAGGAAAACTTCTCCTGGGCCTGTGTGCAGGCAGAGCCCTGAGGAGAGCAGGTGGCACATGGTGCGCTGGGCTGGGACAGCCAGCTGCAGAGCTCAAGGGAAGAAGCCCAAAGAGTCACAATGGCTCCTTGCCTTCACATGCAACACCTGGGTCACAATGGTCTCCTTGATTCCATGAGGCCCCACTGTGTCACAATGGCTCCTTGGTTCCATGCGGTTCCGCAGTGTCACCATGGTCTCCTTTGATCCGCATTGTCATCATGGACAATTGGTTCCATGAGGCCCCGCAGTGTCACAATGGTCCCTTGGTTCCACAGGTTTTATGTTGTAACAATGGACTCCTTGCTTCTATGAGCTCGCCTGCTTTTTGCAGAGGTGTCTTTGGTTCCAACAAGGCCCCGCTGTGTCTCAGTGCACCCTGGCTTCCATGCGCATCTGGAGTATCACAAAGGCTCCTTGGTTGCACCAGGTCCTGCTGTGTCACAATGGATCCTGTGCTCCATGAGGCCCTCCAAAGTCATCATGGAGCCTTGCTTCCATGAGGTTCCATGATGTGCCAGTGCTCATCTTGGTTCCAGGAGTTTCCTTAGTGTCACAATGCTCTCCATGCTTCCATGATTCCCCACAATGTCCCAATGCTCTCCATGCTTCCATTAGGCCCTGCTTTGCCACAATGGTGCCCTTGTTTCCATGAGGCCCCGCTGTGTCACAATGGACTATGGTTCCGTGATGCTCCGTGGTGTCACCATGGTCTTCTTGAATCCGCAGTGTAACCATGGACCATTGGTTCCATGCGGCCTGGCCGTGTCACAATGGGCTCCTTGATTCCATGATTCCCCACGGTGTCACAATGGAGCCTTGTTTCTAGGAGGTTCTGTACTGTCACAATTGTCTCCTTGATGCCATCAGCCCCTGCAGTGTCACAAAGGCTCCTTGGTTCCATGAGGAACACAAAAGCTTTGCAGAAACATTGAGCCACAGCTGCTGAACACAGCTGGCAACATCTGCTTGCATCAAAAGAGGGCTTCAAGCTGACAATGGCACCAGCAGCTTCCATCTGCAACAGAGACCCAGGGAAAGGACAGGCTGTGCCGGTCTGGACAAATGTGGAGGAAAATATCCTCTGGTAGAAGGCAGGTTACACCCAGCCCTCCCCCACCAGGTTCGGGAAAAAAGAATTTTCCTGGGAAGAAAGTGAAAGAGATAGAAACTATTTATTTAACAAACACACAGCAAAAAGATAACAATGCTAAATATTGAAACCTCTCGCTGTGGAGAGAAAGCTGGGATAATTGGAGAGTCCTTCCGTGTTTCAGTGGGCTCTCCTGAAACATCCCTAGACAGCCAGGCCCATGGAAAGAAATAGGGAGCGATTCTTGAGAGAAGTTTCAGAGCTCTTTCTTCTCCAGCCACATGGGCGGGGCACTGCCAAAGAACTGAGCAATCCCGGGACAAGCAGGGCCCTCCTGGCACAGGGCAACACAAAATAACCAGTGCTGAACAGGATTAGGGCACATGTGAGCAGGGAGCAGGGAGACCCCGTGCCCAGGCCATGCCTCTACCCCAGGGTCCCCTCTCCCATGACCTCATGGCAGGGGGGAGGAACCCCAACACTTCTGTAGGTGTAGTCTCCCTCCTCCTCCTTGGAGCTGGCTCATGGGCCCACATTCAGGGCCCCCACCTCGGTAGAAAATTCTCCCGGTGTGGTCTGATGTTGAAACAGTCAAGAAGAGAAGAAGTGAAAGAAACCCCCGAAGTCCCAGGAGAACAAAGTTCAACTCTCCATCTCCCTGCAGAGAAAAGGAGCTGAAAACTGGCTCAAAAGCAAGAAGGTTGCTTCCTCCACCCTTGCTGCAAGCAGGATGCAGAGGAGTGTGTATGTGTGTCCTTGAACAAACGCTCTGAGAAGTTTGTCCGGTTTTTTTTTCCTCTCCCTCCTCTCAAGCTCAGTTGAAAGGCACAGAAATGCACAAAGTTAACTTCGGGGCATAGAGCAGCCATAGGGGATACACATCCTAAAGTCACCCCAAGACACAGGCACAGAGAATTCAGTGGAAAGACTCCGAGAATTCTGCTCCCAGAGATCATTCCTGCTCACACTGACCCTTGTAGAAAGGGGACATCGTTCCAGGCAGCCTGTACTGAGCATGTGGCTCCTGAGCGGGCTTTGTTGTTTAGGAAACCTGCTCAGGCTTTTCCATTCTTTCCTTGCAAACAGGAAAACTTCTCCTGGGCCTGTGTGCAGGCAGAGCCCTGAGGAGAGCAGGTGGCACATGGTGCGCTGGGCTGGGACAGCCAGCTGCAGAGCTCACGGGAAGAAGCCCAAAGAGTCACAATGGCTCCTTGCCTTCACATGCAACACCTGGGTCACAATGGTCTCCTTGATTCCATGAGGCCCCGCAGTGTCACAATGGCTCCTTGGTTCCATGCGGTTCCGCAGTGTCACCATGGTCTCCTTTGATGCGCATTGTCATCATGGACAATTGGTTCCATGAGGCCCCGCAGTGTCACAATGGTCCCTTGGTTCCACAGCTTTTATGTTGTAACAATGGACTCCTTGCTTCTATGAGCTCGCCTGTTTTTTGCAGAGGTGTCTTTGGTTCCAACAAGGCCCCGCTGTGTCTCAGTGCACCCTGGCTTCCATGCGGATCTGGAGTATCACAAAGGCTCCTTGGTTGCACCAGGTCCTGCTGTGTCACAATGGATCCTGTGCTCCATGAGGCCCTCCAAAGTCATCAAGGAGGCTTGCTTCCATGAGGTTCCATGATGTGCCAGTGCTCATCTTGGTTCCAGGAGTTTCCTTAGTGTCACAATGCTCTCCATGCTTCCATGATTCCCCACAATGTCCCAATGCTCTCCATGCTTCCATTAGGCCCTGCTTTGCCACAATGGTGCCCTGGTTTCCATGAGGCCCCGCTGTGTCACAATGGACTATGGTTCCATGATGCTCCGTGGTGTCACCATGGTCTTCTTGAATCCGCAGTGTAACCATGGACCATTGGTTCCATGCGGCCTGGCCGTGTCACAATGGGCTCCTTGATTCCATGATTCCCCACGGTGTCACAATGGAGCCTTGTTTCTAGGAGGTTCTGTACTGTCACAATTGTCTCCTTGATGCCATCAGCCCCTGCAGTGTCAC
Organism: Aphelocoma coerulescens; assembly: GCF_041296385.1. Taxonomy (NCBI): domain Eukaryota; kingdom Metazoa; phylum Chordata; class Aves; order Passeriformes; family Corvidae; genus Aphelocoma; species Aphelocoma coerulescens. The sequence continues at coordinate 3,235,561 of NW_027183804.1, read as the reverse complement.
AAAGGCTCCTTGGTTCCATGAGGAACACAAAAGCTTTGCAGAAACATTGAGCCACAGCTGCTGAACACAGCTGGCAACATCTGCTTGCATCAAAAGAGGGCTTCAAGCTGACAATGGCACCAGCAGCTTCCATCTGCAACAGAGACCCAGGGAAAGGACAGGCTGTGCCGGTCTGGACAAATGTGGAGGAAAATATCCTCTGGTAGAAGGCAGGTTACACCCAGCCCTCCCCCACCAGGTTCGGGAAAAAAGAATTTTCCTGGGAAGAAAGTGAAAGAGATAGAAACTATTTATTTAACAAACACACAGCAAAAAGATAACAATGCTAAATATTGAAACCTCTCGCTGTGGAGAGAAAGCTGGGATAATTGGAGAGTCCTTCCGTGTTTCAGTGGGCTCTCCTGAAACATCCCTAGACAGCCAGGCCCATGGAAAGAAATAGGGAGCGATTCTTGAGAGAAGTTTCAGAGCTCTTTCTTCTCCAGCCACATGGGCGGGGCACTGCCAAAGAACTGAGCAATCCCGGGACAAGCAGGGCCCTCCTGGCACAGGGCAACGCAAAATAACCAGTGCTGAACAGGATTAGGGCACATGTGAGCAGGGAGCAGGGAGACCCTGTGCCCAGGCCATGCCTCTACGCCAGGGTCCCCTCTCCCATGACCTCATGGCAGGGGGGAGGAACCCCAACACTTCTGGAGGTGTAGTCTCCCTCCTCCTCCTTGGAGCTGGCTCATGGGCCCACATTCAGGGCCCCCACCTCGGTAGAAAATTCTCCCGGTGTGGTCTGATGTTGAAACAGTCAAGAAGACAAGAAGTGAAAGAAACCCCCGAAGTCCCAGGAGAACAAAGTTCAACTCTCCATCTCCCTGCAGAGAAAAGGAGCTGAAAACTGGCTCAAAAGCAAGAAGGTTGCTTCCTCCACCCTTGCTGCAAGCAGGATGCAGAGGAGTGTGTATGTGTGTCCTTGAACAAACGCTCTGAGAAGTTTGTCCGGTTTTTTTTCCTCTCCCTCCTCTCAAGCTCAGTTGAAAGGCACAGAAATGCACAAAGTTAACTTCGGGGCATAGAGCAGCGATAGGGGATACACATCCTAAAGTCACCCCAAGACACAGGCACAGAGAATTCAGTGGAAAGACTCCGAGAATTCTGCTCCCAGAGATCATTCCTGCTCACACTGACCTTTGTAGAAAGGGGCCATCGTTCCAGGCAGCCTGTACTCAGCATGTGGCTCCTGAGCGGGCTTTGTTGTTTAGGAAACCTGCTCAGGCTTTTCCATTCTTTCCTTGCAAACAGGAAAACTTGTCCTGGGCCTGTGTGCAGGCAGAGCCCTGAGGAGAGCAGGTGGCACATGGTGCGCTGGGCTGGGACAGCCAGCTGCAGAGCTCAAGGGAAGAAGCCCAAAGAGTCACAATGGCTCCTTGCCTTCACATGCAACACCTGGGTCACAATGGTCTCCTTGATTCCATGAGGCCCCACTGTGTCACAATGGCTCCTTGGTTCCATGCGGTTCCGCAGTGTCACCATGGTCTCCTTTGATCCGCATTGTCATCATGGACAATTGGTTCCATGAGGCCCCGCAGTGTCACAATGGTCCCTTGGTTCCACAGGTTTTATGTTGTAACAATGGACTCCTTGCTTCTATGAGCTCGCCTGCTTTTTGCAGAGGTGTCTTTGGTTCCAACAAGGCCCCGCTGTGTCTCAGTGCACCCTGGCTTCCATGCGCATCTGGAGTATCACAAAGGCTCCTTGGTTGCACCAGGTCCTGCTGTGTCACAATGGATCCTGTGCTCCATGAGGCCCTCCAAAGTCATCATGGAGGCTTGCTTCCATGAGGTTCCATGATGTGCCAGTGCTCATCTTGGTTCCAGGAGTTTCCTTAGTGTCACAATGCTCTCCATGCTTCCATGATTCCCCACAATGTCCCAATGCTCTCCATGCTTCCATTAGGCCCTGCTTTGCCACAATGGTGCCCTTGTTTCCATGAGGCCCCGCTGTGTCACAATGGACTATGGTTCCGTGATGCTCCGTGGTGTCACCATGGTCTTCTTGAATCCGCAGTGTAACCATGGACCATTGGTTCCATGCGGCCTGGCCGTGTCACAATGGGCTCCTTGATTCCATGATTCCCCACGGTGTCACAATGGAGCCTTGTTTCTAGGAGGTTCTGTACTGTCACAATTGTCTCCTTGATGCCATCAGCCCCTGCAGTGTCACAAAGGCTCCTTGGTTCCATGAGGAACACAAAAGCTTTGCAGAAACATTGAGCCACAGCTGCTGAACACAGCTGGCAACATCTGCTTGCATCAAAAGAGGGCTTCAAGCTGACAATGGCACCAGCAGCTTCCATCTGCAACAGAGATGCAGGGAAAGGACAGGCTGTGCCGGTCTGGACAAATGTGGAGGAAAATATCCTCTGGTAGAAGGCAGGTTACACCCAGCCCTCCCCCACCCGGCTCGGGAAAAAAGAATTTTCCTCGGAAGAAAGTGAAAGAGATAGAAACTATTTATTTAACAAACACACAGCAAAAAGATAACAATGCTAAATATTGAAACCTTTCGCTGTGGAGAGAAAGCTGGGATAATTGGAGAGTCCTTCCGTGTTTCAGTGGGCTCTCCTGAAACATCCCTAGACAGCCAGGCCCATGGAAAGAAATAGGGAGTGATTCTTGAGAGAAGTTTCAGAGCTCTTTCTTCTCCAGCCACATGGGCGGGGCACTGCCAAAGAACTGAGCAATCACGGGACAAGCAGGGCCCTCCTGGCACAGGGCAACGCAAAATAACCAGTGCTGAACAGGATTAGGGCACATGTGAGCAGGGAGCAGGGAGACCCCGTGCCCAGGCCATGCCTCTACCCCAGGGTCCCCTCTCCCATGACCTCATGGCAGGGGGGAGGAACCCCAACACTTCTGGAGGTGTAGTCTCCCTCCTCCTCCTTGGAGCTGGCTCATGGGCCCACATTCAGGGCCCCCACCTCGGGAGAAAATTCTCCCGGTGTGGTCTGATGTTGAAACAGTCAAGAAGACAAGAAGTGAAAGAAACCCCCGAAGTCCCAGGAGAACAAAGTTCAACTCTCCATCTCCCTGCAGAGAAAAGGAGCTGAAAACTGGCTCAAAAGCAAGAAGGTTGCTTCCTCCACCCTTGCTGCAAGCAGGATGCAGAGGAGTGTGTATGTGTGTCCTTGAACAAACGCTCTGAGAAGTTTGTCCGGTTTTTTTTTCCTCTCCCTCCTCTCAAGCTCAGTTGAAAGGCATAGAAATGCACAAAGTTAACTTCGGGGCATAGAGCAGCCATAGGGGATACACATCCTAAAGTCACCCCAAGACACAGGCACAGAGAATTCAGTGGAAAGACTCCGAGAATTCTGCTCCCAGAGATCATTCCTGCTCACACTGACCTTTGTAGAAAGGGGCCATCGTTCCAGGCAGCCTGTACTCAGCATGTGGCTCCTGAGCGGGCTTTGTTGTTTAGGAAACCTGCTCAGGCTTTTCCATTCTTTCCTTGCAAACAGGAAAACTTCTCCTGGGCCTGTGTGCAGGCAGAGCCCTGAGGAGAGCAGGTGGCACATGGTGCGCTGGGCTGGGACAGCCAGCTGCAGAGCTCAAGGGAAGAAGCCCAAAGAGTCACAATGGCTCCTTGCCTTCACATGCAACACCTGGGTCACAATGGTCTCCTTGATTCCATGAGGCCCCACTGTGTCACAATGGCTCCTTGGTTCCATGCGGTTCCGCAGTGTCACCATGGTCTCCTTTGATCCGCATTGTCATCATGGACAATTGGTTCCATGAGGCCCCGCAGTGTCACAATGGTCCCTTGGTTCCACAGGTTTTATGTTGTAACAATGGACTCCTTGCTTCTATGAGCTCGCCTGCTTTTTGCAGAGGTGTCTTTGGTTCCAACAAGGCCCCGCTGTGTCTCAGTGCACCCTGGCTTCCATGCGCATCTGGAGTATCACAAAGGCTCCTTGGTTGCACCAGGTCCTGCTGTGTCACAATGGATCCTGTGCTCCATGAGGCCCTCCAAAGTCATCATGGAGGCTTGCTTCCATGAGGTTCCATGATGTGCCAGTGCTCATCTTGGTTCCAGGAGTTTCCTTAGTGTCACAATGCTCTCCATGCTTCCATGATTCCCCACAATGTCCCAATGCTCTCCATGCTTCCATTAGGCCCTGCTTTGCCACAATGGTGCCCTTGTTTCCATGAGGCCCCGCTGTGTCACAATGGACTATGGTTCCGTGATGCTCCGTGGTGTCACCATGGTCTTCTTGAATCCGCAGTGTAACCATGGACCATTGGTTCCATGCGGCCTGGCCGTGTCACAATGGGCTCCTTGATTCCATGATTCCCCACGGTGTCACAATGGAGCCTTGTTTCTAGGAGGTTCTGTACTGTCACAATTGTCTCCTTGATGCCATCAGCCCCTGCAGTGTCACAAAGGCTCCTTGGTTCCATGAGGAACACAAAAGCTTTGCAGAAACATTGAGCCACAGCTGCTGAACACAGCTGGCAACATCTGCTTGCATCAAAAGAGGGCTTCAAGCTGACAATGGCACCAGCAGCTTCCATCTGCAACAGAGATGCAGGGAAAGGACAGGCTGTGCCGGTCTGGACAAATGTGGAGGAAAATATCCTCTGGTAGAAGGCAGGTTACACCCAGCCCTCCCCCACCCGGCTCGGGAAAAAAGAATTTTCCTCGGAAGAAAGTGAAAGAGATAGAAACTATTTATTTAACAAACACACAGCAAAAAGATAACAATGCTAAATATTGAAACCTTTCGCTGTGGAGAGAAAGCTGGGATAATTGGAGAGTCCTTCCGTGTTTCAGTGGGCTCTCCTGAAACATCCCTAGACAGCCAGGCCCATGGAAAGAAATAGGGAGTGATTCTTGAGAGAAGTTTCAGAGCTCTTTCTTCTCCAGCCACATGGGCGGGGCACTGCCAAAGAACTGAGCAATCACGGGACAAGCAGGGCCCTCCTGGCACAGGGCAACGCAAAATAACCAGTGCTGAACAGGATTAGGGCACATGTGAGCAGGGAGCAGGGAGACCCCGTGCCCAGGCCATGCCTCTACCCCAGGGTCCCCTCTCCCATGACCTCATGGCAGGGGGGAGGAACCCCAACACTTCTGGAGGTGTAGTCTCCCTCCTCCTCCTTGGAGCTGGCTCATGGGCCCACATTCAGGGCCCCCACCTCGGGAGAAAATTCTCCCGGTGTGGTCTGATGTTGAAACAGTCAAGAAGACAAGAAGTGAAAGAAACCCCCGAAGTCCCAGGAGAACAAAGTTCAACTCTCCATCTCCCTGCAGAGAAAAGGAGCTGAAAACTGGCTCAAAAGCAAGAAGGTTGCTTCCTCCACCCTTGCTGCAAGCAGGATGCAGAGGAGTGTGTATGTGTGTCCTTGAACAAACGCTCTGAGAAGTTTGTCCGGTTTTTTTTTCCTCTCCCTCCTCTCAAGCTCAGTTGAAAGGCATAGAAATGCACAAAGTTAACTTCGGGGCATAGAGCAGCCATAGGGGATACACATCCTAAAGTCACCCCAAGACACAGGCACAGAGAATTCAGTGGAAAGACTCCGAGAATTCTGCTCCCAGAGATCATTCCTGCTCACACTGACCTTTGTAGAAAGGGGCCATCGTTCCAGGCAGCCTGTACTCAGCATGTGGCTCCTGAGCGGGCTTTGTTGTTTAGGAAACCTGCTCAGGCTTTTCCATTCTTTCCTTGCAAACAGGAAAACTTCTCCTGGGCCTGTGTGCAGGCAGAGCCCTGAGGAGAGCAGGTGGCACATGGTGCGCTGGGCTGGGACAGCCAGCTGCAGAGCTCAAGGGAAGAAGCCCAAAGAGTCACAATGGCTCCTTGCCTTCACATGCAACACCTGGGTCACAATGGTCTCCTTGATTCCATGAGGCCCCACTGTGTCACAATGGCTCCTTGGTTCCATGCGGTTCCGCAGTGTCACCATGGTCTCCTTTGATCCGCATTGTCATCATGGACAATTGGTTCCATGAGGCCCCGCAGTGTCACAATGGTCCCTTGGTTCCACAGGTTTTATGTTGTAACAATGGACTCCTTGCTTCTATGAGCTCGCCTGCTTTTTGCAGAGGTGTCTTTGGTTCCAACAAGGCCCCGCTGTGTCTCAGTGCACCCTGGCTTCCATGCGCATCTGGAGTATCACAAAGGCTCCTTGGTTGCACCAGGTCCTGCTGTGTCACAATGGATCCTGTGCTCCATGAGGCCCTCCAAAGTCATCATGGAGCCTTGCTTCCATGAGGTTCCATGATGTGCCAGTGCTCATCTTGGTTCCAGGAGTTTCCTTAGTGTCACAATGCTCTCCATGCTTCCATGATTCCCCACAATGTCCCAATGCTCTCCATGCTTCCATTAGGCCCTGCTTTGCCACAATGGTGCCCTTGTTTCCATGAGGCCCCGCTGTGTCACAATGGACTATGGTTCCGTGATGCTCCGTGGTGTCACCATGGTCTTCTTGAATCCGCAGTGTAACCATGGACCATTGGTTCCATGCGGCCTGGCCGTGTCACAATGGGCTCCTTGAGTCCATGATTCCCCACGGTGTCACAATGGAGCCTTGTTTCTAGGAGGTTCTGTACTGTCACAATTGTCTCCTTGATGCCATCAGCCCCTGCAGTGTCACAAAGGCTCCTTGGTTCCATGAGGAACACAAAAGCTTTGCAGAAACATTGAGCCACAGCTGCTGAACACAGCTGGCAACATCTGCTTGCATCAAAAGAGGGCTTCAAGCTGACAATGGCACCAGCAGCTTCCATCTGCAACAGAGACCCAGGGAAAGGACAGGCTGTGCCGGTCTGGACAAATGTGGAGGAAAATATCCTCTGGTAGAAGGCAGGTTACACCCAGCCCTCCCCCACCAGGTTCGGGAAAAAAGAATTTTCCTGGGAAGAAAGTGAAAGAGATAGAAACTATTTATTTAACAAACACACAGCAAAAAGATAACAATGCTAAATATTGAAACCTCTCGCTGTGGAGAGAAAGCTGGGATAATTGGAGAGTCCTTCCGTGTTTCAGTGGGCTCTCCTGAAACATCCCTAGACAGCCAGGCCCATGGAAAGAAATAGGGAGCGATTCTTGAGAGAAGTTTCAGAGCTCTTTCTTCTCCAGCCACATGGGCGGGGCACTGCCAAAGAACTGAGCAATCCCGGGACAAGCAGGGCCCTCCTGGCACAGGGCAACACAAAATAACCAGTGCTGAACAGGATTAGGGCACATGTGAGCAGGGAGCAGGGAGACCCCGTGCCCAGGCCATGCCTCTACGCCAGGGTCCCCTCTCCCATGACCTCATGGCAGGGGGGAGGAACCCCAACACTTCTGTAGGTGTAGTCTCCCTCCTCCTCCTTGGAGCTGGCTCATGGGCCCACATTCAGGGCCCCCACCTCGGTAGAAAATTCTCCCGGTGTGGTCTGATGTTGAAACAGTCAAGAAGAGAAGAAGTGAAAGAAACCCCCGAAGTCCCAGGAGAACAAAGTTCAACTCTCCATCTCCCTGCAGAGAAAAGGAGCTGAAAACTGGCTCAAAAGCAAGAAGGTTGCTTCCTCCACCCTTGCTGCAAGCAGGATGCAGAGGAGTGTGTATGTGTGTCCTTGAACAAACGCTCTGAGAAGTTTGTCCGGTTTTTTTTTCCTCTCCCTCCTCTCAAGCTCAGTTGAAAGGCACAGAAATGCACAAAGTTAACTTCGGGGCATAGAGCAGCCATAGGGGATACACATCCTAAAGTCACCCCAAGACACAGGCACAGAGAATTCAGTGGAAAGACTCCGAGAATTCTGCTCCCAGAGATCATTCCTGCTCACACTGACCCTTGTAGAAAGGGGACATCGTTCCAGGCAGCCTGTACTCAGCATGTGGCTCCTGAGCGGGCTTTGTTGTTTAGGAAACCTGCTCAGGCTTTTCCATTCTTTCCTTGCAAACAGGAAAACTTCTCCTGGGCCTGTGTGCAGGCAGAGCCCTGAGGAGAGCAGGTGGCACATGGTGCGCTGGGCTGGGACAGCCAGCTGCAGAGCTCACGGGAAGAAGCCCAAAGAGTCACAATGGCTCCTTGCCTTCACATGCAACACCTGGGTCACAATGGTCTCCTTGATTCCATGAGGCCCCGCAGTGTCACAATGGCTCCTTGGTTCCATGCGGTTCCGCAGTGTCACCATGGTCTCCTTTGATGCGCATTGTCATCATGGACAATTGGTTCCATGAGGCCCCGCAGTGTCACAATGGTCCCTTGGTTCCACAGCTTTTATGTTGTAACAATGGACTCCTTGCTTCTATGAGCTCGCCTGTTTTTTGCAGAGGTGTCTTTGGTTCCAACAAGGCCCCGCTGTGTCTCAGTGCACCCTGGCTTCCATGCGGATCTGGAGTATCACAAAGGCTCCTTGGTTGCACCAGGTCCTGCTGTGTCACAATGGATCCTGTGCTCCATGAGGCCCTCCAAAGTCATCAAGGAGGCTTGCTTCCATGAGGTTCCATGATGTGCCAGTGCTCATCTTGGTTCCAGGAGTTTCCTTAGTGTCACAATGCTCTCCATGCTTCCATGATTCCCCACAATGTCCCAATGCTCTCCATGCTTCCATTAGGCCCTGCTTTGCCACAATGGTGCCCTGGTTTCCATGAGACCCCGCTGTGTCACAATGGACTATGGTTCCATGATGCTCCGTGGTGTCACCATGGTCTTCTTGAATCCGCAGTGTAACCATGGACCATTGGTTCCATGCGGCCTGGCCGTGTCACAATGGGCTCCTTGATTCCATGATTCCCCACGGTGTCACAATGGAGCCTTGTTTCTAGGAGGTTCTGTACTGTCACAATTGTCTCCTTGATGCCATCAGCCCCTGCAGTGTCACAAAGGCTCCTTGGTTCCATGAGGAACACAAAAGCTTTGCAGAAACATTGAGCCACAGCTGCTGAACACAGCTGGCAACATCTGCTTGCATCAAAAGAGGGCTTCAAGCTGACAATGGCACCAGCAGCTTCCATCTGCAACAGAGACCCAGGGAAAGGACAGGCTGTGCCGGTCTGGACAAATGTGGAGGAAAATATCCTCTGGTAGAAGGCAGGTTACACCCAGCCCTCCCCCACCAGGTTCGGGAAAAAAGAATTTTCCTGGGAAGAAAGTGAAAGAGATAGAAACTATTTATTTAACAAACACACAGCAAAAAGATAACAATGCTAAATATTGAAACCTCTCGCTGTGGAGAGAAAGCTGGGATAATTGGAGAGTCCTTCCGTGTTTCAGTGGGCTCTCCTGAAACATCCCTAGACAGCCAGGCCCATGGAAAGAAATAGGGAGCGATTCTTGAGAGAAGTTTCAGAGCTCTTTCTTCTCCAGCCACATGGGCGGGGCACTGCCAAAGAACTGAGCAATCCCGGGACAAGCAGGGCCCTCCTGGCACAGGGCAACGCAAAATAACCAGTGCTGAACAGGATTAGGGCACATGTGAGCAGGGAGCAGGGAGACCCTGTGCCCAGGCCATGCCTCTACGCCAGGGTCCCCTCTCCCATGACCTCATGGCAGGGGGGAGGAACCCCAACACTTCTGGAGGTGTAGTCTCCCTCCTCCTCCTTGGAGCTGGCTCATGGGCCCACATTCAGGGCCCCCACCTCGGGAGAAAATTCTCCCGGTGTGGTCTGATGTTGAAACAGTCAAGAAGACAAGAAGTGAAAGAAACCCCCGAAGTCCCAGGAGAACAAAGTTCAACTCTCCATCTCCCTGCAGAGAAAAGGAGCTGAAAACTGGCTCAAAAGCAAGAAGGTTGCTTCCTCCACCCTTGCTGCAAGCAGGATGCAGAGGAGTGTGTATGTGTGTCCTTGAACAAACGCTCTGAGAAGTTTGTCCGGTTTTTTTTCCTCTCCCTCCTCTCAAGCTCAGTTGAAAGGCACAGAAATGCACAAAGTTAACTTCGGGGCATAGAGCAGCGATAGGGGATACACATCCTAAAGTCACCCCAAGACACAGGCACAGAGAATTCAGTGGAAAGACTCCGAGAATTCTGCTCCCAGAGATCATTCCTGCTCACACTGACCTTTGTAGAAAGGGGCCATCGTTCCAGGCAGCCTGTACTCAGCATGTGGCTCCTGAGCGGGCTTTGTTGTTTAGGAAACCTGCTCAGGCTTTTCCATTCTTTCCTTGCAAACAGGAAAACTTGTCCTGGGCCTGTGTGCAGGCAGAGCCCTGAGGAGAGCAGGTGGCACATGGTGCGCTGGGCTGGGACAGCCAGCTGCAGAGCTCAAGGGAAGAAGCCCAAAGAGTCACAATGGCTCCTTGCCTTCACATGCAACACCTGGGTCACAATGGTCTCCTTGATTCCATGAGGCCCCACTGTGTCACAATGGCTCCTTGGTTCCATGCGGTTCCGCAGTGTCACCATGGTCTCCTTTGATCCGCATTGTCATCATGGACAATTGGTTCCATGAGGCCCCGCAGTGTCACAATGGTCCCTTGGTTCCACAGGTTTTATGTTGTAACAATGGACTCCTTGCTTCTATGAGCTCGCCTGCTTTTTGCAGAGGTGTCTTTGGTTCCAACAAGGCCCCGCTGTGTCTCAGTGCACCCTGGCTTCCATGCGCATCTGGAGTATCACAAAGGCTCCTTGGTTGCACCAGGTCCTGCTGTGTCACAATGGATCCTGTGCTCCATGAGGCCCTCCAAAGTCATCATGGAGGCTTGCTTCCATGAGGTTCCATGATGTGCCAGTGCTCATCTTGGTTCCAGGAGTTTCCTTAGTGTCACAATGCTCTCCATGCTTCCATGATTCCCCACAATGTCCCAATGCTCTCCATGCTTCCATTAGGCCCTGCTTTGCCACAATGGTGCCCTTGTTTCCATGAGGCCCCGCTGTGTCACAATGGACTATGGTTCCGTGATGCTCCGTGGTGTCACCATGGTCTTCTTGAATCCGCAGTGTAACCATGGACCATTGGTTCCATGCGGCCTGGCCGTGTCACAATGGGCTCCTTGATTCCATGATTCCCCACGGTGTCACAATGGAGCCTTGTTTCTAGGAGGTTCTGTACTGTCACAATTGTCTCCTTGATGCCATCAGCCCCTGCAGTGTCACAAAGGCTCCTTGGTTCCATGAGGAACACAAAAGCTTTGCAGAAACATTGAGCCACAGCTGCTGAACACAGCTGGCAACATCTGCTTGCATCAAAAGAGGGCTTCAAGCTGACAATGGCACCAGCAGCTTCCATCTGCAACAGAGCCCCAGGGAAAGGACAGGCTGTGCCGGTCTGGACAAATGTGGAGGAAAATATCCTCTGGTAGAAGGCAGGTTACACCCAGCCCTCCCCCACCAGGTTCGGGAAAAAAGAATTTTCCTGGGAAGAAAGTGAAAGAGATAGAAACTATTTATTTAACAAACACACAGCAAAAAGATAACAATGCTAAATATTGAAACCTCTCGCTGTGGAGAGAAAGCTGGGATAATTGGAGAGTCCTTCCGTGTTTCAGTGGGCTCTCCTGAAACATCCCTAGACAGCCAGGCCCATGGAAAGAAATAGGGAGCGATTCTTGAGAGAAGTTTCAGAGCTCTTTCTTCTCCAGCCACATGGGCGGGGCACTGCCAAAGAACTGAGCAATCCCGGGACAAGCAGGGCCCTCCTGGCACAGGGCAACACAAAATAACCAGTGCTGAACAGGATTAGGGCACATGTGAGCAGGGAGCAGGGAGACCCCGTGCCCAGGCCATGCCTCTACCCCAGGGTCCCCTCTCCCATGACCTCATGGCAGGGGGGAGGAACCCCAACACTTCTGTAGGTGTAGTCTCCCTCCTCCTCCTTGGAGCTGGCTCATGGGCCCACATTCAGGGCCCCCACCTCGGTAGAAAATTCTCCCGGTGTGGTCTGATGTTGAAACAGTCAAGAAGAGAAGAAGTGAAAGAAACCCCCGAAGTCCCAGGAGAACAAAGTTCAACTCTCCATCTCCCTGCAGAGAAAAGGAGCTGAAAACTGGCTCAAAAGCAAGAAGGTTGCTTCCTCCACCCTTGCTGCAAGCAGGATGCAGAGGAGTGTGTATGTGTGTCCTTGAACAAACGCTCTGAGAAGTTTGTCCGGTTTTTTTTTCCTCTCCCTCCTCTCAAGCTCAGTTGAAAGGCACAGAAATGCACAAAGTTAACTTCGGGGCATAGAGCAGCCATAGGGGATACACATCCTAAAGTCACCCCAAGACACAGGCACAGAGAATTCAGTGGAAAGACTCCGAGAATTCTGCTCCCAGAGATCATTCCTGCTCACACTGACCCTTGTAGAAAGGGGACATCGTTCCAGGCAGCCTGTACTCAGCATGTGGCTCCTGAGCGGGCTTTGTTGTTTAGGAAACCTGCTCAGGCTTTTCCATTCTTTCCTTGCAAACAGGAAAACTTCTCCTGGGCCTGTGTGCAGGCAGAGCCCTGAGGAGAGCAGGTGGCACATGGTGCGCTGGGCTGGGACAGCCAGCTGCAGAGCTCACGGGAAGAAGCCCAAAGAGTCACAATGGCTCCTTGCCTTCACATGCAACACCTGGGTCACAATGGTCTCCTTGATTCCATGAGGCCCCGCAGTGTCACAATGGCTCCTTGGTTCCATGCGGTTCCGCAGTGTCACCATGGTCTCCTTTGATGCGCATTGTCATAATGGACAATTGGTTCCATGAGGCCCCGCAGTGTCACAATGGTCCCTTGGTTCCACAGCTTTTATGTTGTAACAATGGACTCCTTGCTTCTATGAGCTCGCCTGTTTTTTGCAGAGGTGTCTTTGGTTCCAACAAGGCCCCGCTGTGTCTCAGTGCACCCTGGCTTCCATGCGCATCTGGAGTATCACAAAGGCTCCTTGGTTGCACCAGGTCCTGCTGTGTCACAATGGATCCTGTGCTCCATGAGGCCCTCCAAAGTCATCAAGGAGGCTTGCTTCCATGAGGTTCCATGATGTGCCAGTGCTCATCTTGGTTCCAGGAGTTTCCTTAGTGTCACAATGCTCTCCATGCTTCCATGATTCCCCACAATGTCCCAATGCTCTCCATGCTTCCATTAGGCCCTGCTTTGCCACAATGGTGCCCTGGTTTCCATGAGACCCCGCTGTGTCACAATGGACTATGGTTCCATGATGCTCCGTGGTGTCACCATGGTCTTCTTGAATCCGCAGTGTAACCATGGACCATTGGTTCCATGCGGCCTGGCCGTGTCACAATGGGCTCCTTGATTCCATGATTCCCCACGGTGTCACAATGGAGCCTTGTTTCTAGGAGGTTCTGTACTGTCACAATTGTCTCCTTGATGCCATCAGCCCCTGCAGTGTCACAAAGGCTCCTTGGTTCCATGAGGAACACAAAAGCTTTGCAGAAACATTGAGCCACAGCTGCTGAACACAGCTGGCAACATCTGCTTGCATCAAAAGAGGGCTTCAAGCTGACAATGGCACCAGCAGCTTCCATCTGCAACAGAGACCCAGGGAAAGGACAGGCTGTGCCGGTCTGGACAAATGTGGAGGAAAATATCCTCTGGTAGAAGGCAGGTTACACCCAGCCCTCCCCCACCAGGTTCGGGAAAAAAGAATTTTCCTGGGAAGAAAGTGAAAGAGATAGAAACTATTTATTTAACAAACACACAGCAAAAAGATAACAATGCTAAATATTGAAACCTCTCGCTGTGGAGAGAAAGCTGGGATAATTGGAGAGTCCTTCCGTGTTTCAGTGGGCTCTCCTGAAACATCCCTAGACAGCCAGGCCCATGGAAAGAAATAGGGAGCGATTCTTGAGAGAAGTTTCAGAGCTCTTTCTTCTCCAGCCACATGGGCGGGGCACTGCCAAAGAACTGAGCAATCCCGGGACAAGCAGGGCCCTCCTGGCACAGGGCAACGCAAAATAACCAGTGCTGAACAGGATTAGGGCACATGTGAGCAGGGAGCAGGGAGACCCTGTGCCCAGGCCATGCCTCTACGCCAGGGTCCCCTCTCCCATGACCTCATGGCAGGGGGGAGGAACCCCAACACTTCTGGAGGTGTAGTCTCCCTCCTCCTCCTTGGAGCTGGCTCATGGGCCCACATTCAGGGCCCCCACCTCGGGAGAAAATTCTCCCGGTGTGGTCTGATGTTGAAACAGTCAAGAAGACAAGAAGTGAAAGAAACCCCCGAAGTCCCAGGAGAACAAAGTTCAACTCTCCATCTCCCTGCAGAGAAAAGGAGCTGAAAACTGGCTCAAAAGCAAGAAGGTTGCTTCCTCCACCCTTGCTGCAAGCAGGATGCAGAGGAGTGTGTATGTGTGTCCTTGAACAAACGCTCTGAGAAGTTTGTCCGGTTTTTTTTCCTCTCCCTCTTCTCAAGCTCAGTTGAAAGGCACAGAAATGCACAAAGTTAACTTCGGGGCATAGAGCAGCGATAGGGGATACACATCCTAAAGTCACCCCAAGACACAGGCACAGAGAATTCAGTGGAAAGACTCCGAGAATTCTGCTCCCAGAGATCATTCCTGCTCACACTGACCTTTGTAGAAAGGGGCCATCGTTCCAGGCAGCCTGTACTCAGCATGTGGCTCCTGAGCGGGCTTTGTTGTTTAGGAAACCTGCTCAGGCTTTTCCATTCTTTCCTTGCAAACAGGAAAACTTGTCCTGGGCCTGTGTGCAGGCAGAGCCCTGAGGAGAGCAGGTGGCACATGGTGCGCTGGGCTGGGACAGCCAGCTGCAGAGCTCAAGGGAAGAAGCCCAAAGAGTCACAATGGCTCCTTGCCTTCACATGCAACACCTGGGTCACAATGGTCTCCTTGATTCCATGAGGCCCCACTGTGTCACAATGGCTCCTTGGTTCCATGCGGTTCCGCAGTGTCACCATGGTCTCCTTTGATCCGCATTGTCATCATGGACAATTGGTTCCATGAGGCCCCGCAGTGTCACAATGGTCCCTTGGTTCCACAGGTTTTATGTTGTAACAATGGACTCCTTGCTTCTATGAGCTCGCCTGCTTTTTGCAGAGGTGTCTTTGGTTCCAACAAGGCCCCGCTGTGTCTCAGTGCACCCTGGCTTCCATGCGCATCTGGAGTATCACAAAGGCTCCTTGGTTGCACCAGGTCCTGCTGTGTCACAATGGATCCTGTGCTCCATGAGGCCCTCCAAAGTCATCATGGAGGCTTGCTTCCATGAGGTTCCATGATGTGCCAGTGCTCATCTTGGTTCCAGGAGTTTCCTTAGTGTCACAATGCTCTCCATGCTTCCATGATTCCCCACAATGTCCCAATGCTCTCCATGCTTCCATTAGGCCCTGCTTTGCCACAATGGTGCCCTTGTTTCCATGAGGCCCCGCTGTGTCACAATGGACTATGGTTCCATGATGCTCCGTGGTGTCACCATGGTCTTCTTGAATCCGCAGTGTAACCATGGACCATTGGTTCCATGCGGCCTGGCCGTGTCACAATGGGCTCCTTGATTCCATGATTCCCCACGGTGTCACAATGGAGCCTTGTTTCTAGGAGGTTCTGTACTGTCACAATTGTCTCCTTGATGCCATCAGCCCCTGCAGTGTCACAAAGGCTCCTTGGTTCCATGAGGAACACAAAAGCTTTGCAGAAACATTGAGCCACAGCTGCTGAACACAGCTGGCAACATCTGCTTGCATCAAAAGAGGGCTTCAAGCTGACAATGGCACCAGCAGCTTCCATCTGCAACAGAGACGCAGGGAAAGGACAGGCTGTGCCGGTCTGGACAAATGTGGAGGAAAATATCCTCTGGTAGAAGGCAGGTTACACCCAGCCCTCCCCCAGCAGGTTCGGGAAAAAAGAATTTTCCTCGGAAGAAAGTGAAAGAGATAGAAACTATTTATTTAACAAACACACAGCAAAAAGATAACAATGCTAAATATTCAAACCTCTCGCTGTGGAGAGAAAGCTGGGATAATTGGAGAGTCCTTCCGTGTTTCAATGGGCTCTCCTGAAACATCCCTAGACAGCCAGGCCCATGGAAAGAAATAGGGAGTGATTCTTGAGAGAAGTTTCAGAGCTCTTTCTTCTCCAGCCACATGGGCGGGGCACTGCCAAAGAACTGAGCAATCACGGGACAAGCAGGGCCCTCCTGGCACAGGGCAACGCAAAATAACCAGTGCTGAACAGGATTAGGGCACATGTGAGCAGGGAGCAGGGAGACCCCGTGCCCAGGCCATGCCTCTACGCCAGGGTCCCCTCTCCCATGACCTCATGGCAGGGGGGAGGAACCCCAACACTTCTGGAGGTGTAGTCTCCCTCCTCCTCCTTGGAGCTGGCTCATGGGCCCACATTCAGGGCCCCCACCTCGGTAGAAAATTCTCCCGGTGTGGTCTGATGTTGAAACAGTCAAGAAGAGAAGAAGTGAAAGAAACCCCCAAAGTCCCAGGAGAACAAAGTTCAACTCTCCATCTCCCTGCAGAGAAAAGGAGCTGAAAACTGGCTCAAAAGCAAGAAGGTTGCTTCCTCCACCCTTGCTGCAAGCAGGATGCAGAGGAGTGTGTATGTGTGTCCTTGAACAAACGCTCTGAGAAGTTTGTCCGGTTTTTTTTCCTCTCCCTCCTCTCAAGCTCAGTTGAAAGGCACAGAAATGCACAAAGTTAACTTCGGGGCATAGAGCAGCGATAGGGGATACACATCCTAAAGTCACCCCAAGACACAGGCACAGAGAATTCAGTGGAAAGACTCCGAGAATTCTGCTCCCAGAGATCATTCCTGCTCACACTGACCCTTGTGGAAAGGGGCCATCGTTCCAGGCAGCCTGTACTCAGCATGTGGCTCCTGAGCGGGCTTTGTTGTTTAGGAAACCTGCTCAGGCTTTTCCATTCTTTCCTTGCAAACAGGAAAACTTCTCCTGGGCCTGTGTGCAGGCAGAGCCCTGAGGAGAGCAGGTGGCACATGGTGCGCTGGGCTGGGACAGCCAGCTGCAGAGCTCAAGGGAAGAAGCCCAAAGAGTCACAATGGCTCCTTGCCTTCACATGCAACACCTGGGTCACAATGGTCTCCTTGATTCCATGAGGCCCCACTGTGTCACAATGGCTCCTTGGTTCCATGCGGTTCCGCAGTGTCACCATGGTCTCCTTTGATCCGCATTGTCATCATGGACAATTGGTTCCATGAGGCCCCGCAGTGTCACAATGGTCCCTTGGTTCCACAGGTTTTATGTTGTAACAATGGACTCCTTGCTTCTATGAGCTCGCCTGCTTTTTGCAGAGGTGTCTTTGGTTCCAACAAGGCCCCGCTGTGTCTCAGTGCACCCTGGCTTCCATGCGCATCTGGAGTATCACAAAGGCTCCTTGGTTGCACCAGGTCCTGCTGTGTCACAATGGATCCTGTGCTCCATGAGGCCCTCCAAAGTCATCATGGAGCCTTGCTTCCATGAGGTTCCATGATGTGCCAGTGCTCATCTTGGTTCCAGGAGTTTCCTTAGTGTCACAATGCTCTCCATGCTTCCATGATTCCCCACAATGTCCCAATGCTCTCCATGCTTCCATTAGGCCCTGCTTTGCCACAATGGTGCCCTTGTTTCCATGAGGCCCCGCTGTGTCACAATGGACTATGGTTCCGTGATGCTCTGTGGTGTCACCATGGTCTTCTTGAATCCGCAGTGTAACCATGGACCATTGGTTCCATGCGGCCTGGCCGTGTCACAATGGGCTCCTTGATTCCATGATTCCCCACGGTGTCACAATGGAGCCTTGTTTCTAGGAGGTTCTGTACTGTCACAATTGTCTCCTTGATGCCATCAGCCCCTGCAGTGTCACAAAGGCTCCTTGGTTCCATGAGGAACACAAAAGCTTTGCAGAAACATTGAGCCACAGCTGCTGAACACAGCTGGCAACATCTGCTTGCATCAAAAGAGGGCTTCAAGCTGACAATGGCACCAGCAGCTTCCATCTGCAACAGAGATGCAGGGAAAGGACAGGCTGTGCCGGTCTGGACAAATGTGGAGGAAAATATCCTCTGGTAGAAGGCAGGTTACACCCAGCCCTCCCCCACCCGGCTCGGGAAAAAAGAATTTTCCTCGGAAGAAAGTGAAAGAGATAGAAACTATTTATTTAACAAACACACAGCAAAAAGATAACAATGCTAAATATTGAAACCTCTCGCTGTGGAGAGAAAGCTGGGATAATTGGAGAGTCCTTCCGTGTTTCAGTGGGCTCTCCTGAAACATCCCTAGACAGCCAGGCCCATGGAACGAAATAGGGAGCGATTCTTGAGAGAAGTTTCAGAGCTCTTTCTTCTCCAGCCACATGGGCGGGGCACTGCCAAAGAACTGAGCAATCCCGGGACAAGCAGGGCCCTCCTGGCACAGGGCAACACAAAATAACCAGTGCTGAACAGGATTAGGGCACATGTGAGCAGGGAGCAGGGAGACCCCGTGCCCAGGCCATGCCTCTACCCCAGGGTCCCCTCTCCCATGACCTCATGGCAGGGGGGAGGAACCCCAACACTTCTGTAGGTGTAGTCTCCCTCCTCCTCCTTGGAGCTGGCTCATGGGCCCACATTCAGGGCCCCCACCTCGGGAGAAAATTCTCCCGGTGTGGTCTGATGTTGAAACAGTCAAGAAGAGAAGAAGTGAAAGAAACCCCCGAAGTCCCAGGAGAACAAAGTTCAACTCTCCATCTCCCTGCAGAGAAAAGGAGCTGAAAACTGGCTCAAAAGCAAGAAGGTTGCTTCCTCCACCCTTGCTGCAAGCAGGATGCAGAGGAGTGTGTATGTGTGTCCTTGAACAAACGCTCTGAGAAGTTTGTCCGGTTTTTTTTCCTCTCCCTCCTCTCAAGCTCAGTTGAAAGGCACAGAAATGCACAAAGTTAACTTCGGGGCATAGAGCAGCGATAGGGGATACACATCCTAAAGTCACCCCAAGACACAGGCACAGAGAATTCAGTGGAAAGACTCCGAGAATTCTGCTCCCAGAGATCATTCCTGCTCACACTGACCCTTGTAGAAAGGGGACATCGTTCCAGGCAGCCTGTACTCAGCATGTGGCTCCTGAGCGGGCTTTGTTGTTTAGGAAACCTGCTCAGGCTTTTCCATTCTTTCCTTGCAAACAGGAAAACTTCTCCTGGGCCTGTGTGCAGGCAGAGCCCTGAGGAGAGCAGGTGGCACATGGTGCGCTGGGCTGGGACAGCCAGCTGCAGAGCTCACGGGAAGAAGCCCAAAGAGTCACAATGGCTCCTTGCCTTCACATGCAACACCTGGGTCACAATGGTCTCCTTGATTCCATGAGGCCCCGCAGTGTCACAATGGCTCCTTGGTTCCATGCGGTTCCGCAGTGTCACCATGGTCTCCTTTGATGCGCATTGTCATCATGGACAATTGGTTCCATGAGGCCCCGCAGTGTCACAATGGTCCCTTGGTTCCACAGGTTTTATGTTGTAACAATGGACTCCTTGCTTCTATGAGCTCGCCTGTTTTGTGCAGAGGTGTCTTTGGTTCCAACAAGGCCCCGCTGTGTCTAAGTGCACCCTGGCTTCCATGCGGATCTGGAGTATCACAAAGGCTCCTTGGTTGCACCAGGTCCTGCTGTGTCACAATGGATCCTGTGCTCCATGAGGCCCTCCAAAGTCATCATGGAGCCTTGCTTCCATGAGGTTCCATGATGTGCCAGTGCTCATCTTGGTTCCAGGAGTTTCCTTAGTGTCACAATGCTCTCCATGCTTCCATGATTCCCCACAATGTCCCAATGCTCTCCATGCTTCCATTAGGCCCTGCTTTGCCACAATGGTGCCCTGGTTTCCATGAGGCCCCGCTGTGTCACAATGGACCTATGGTTCCATGATGCTCCGTGGTGTCACCATGGCCTTCTTGAATCCGCAGTGTAACCATGGACCATTGGTTCCATGCGGCCTGGCCGTGTCACAATGGGCTCCTTGATTCCATGATTCCCCACGGTGTCACAATGGAGCCTTGTTTCTAGGAGGTTCTGTACTGTCACAATTGTCTCCTTGATGCCATCAGCCCCTGCAGTGTCACAAAGGCTCCTTGGTTCCATGAGGAACACAAAAGCTTTGCAGAAACATTGAGCCACAGCTGCTGAACACAGCTGGCAACATCTGCTTGCATCAAAAGAGGGCTTCAAGCTGACAATGGCACCAGCAGCTTCCATCTGCAACAGAGACGCAGGGAAAGGAAGGCTGTGCCGGTCTGGACAAATGTGGAGGAAAATATCCTCTGGTAGAAGGCAGGTTACACCCAGCCCTCCCCCACCAGGTTCGGGAAAAAAGAATTTTCCTCGGAAGAAAGTGAAAGAGATAGAAACTCTTTATTTAACAAACACACAGGAAAAGGATAACAATGCTAAATATTCAAACCTCTCGCTGTGGAGAGAAAGCTGGGATAATTGGAGAGTCCTTCCGTGTTTCAGTGGGGTCTCCTGAAACATCCCTAGACAGCGAGGCCCGTGGAAAGAAATAGGGAGCGATTCTTGAGAGAAGTTTCAGAGCTCTTTCTTCTCCAGCCACATGGGCGGGGCACTGCCAAAGAACTGAGCAATCCCGGCACAAGCAGGGCCCTCCTGGCACAGGGCAACACAAAATAACCAGTGCTGAACAGGATTAGGGCACATGTGAGCAGGGAGCAGGGAGACCCCGTGCCCTGGCCATGCCTCTACCCCAGGGTCCCCTCTCCCATGACCTCATGGCAGGGGGGAGGAACCCCAACACTTCTGGAGGTGTAGTCTCCCTCCTCCTCCTTGGAGCTGGCTCATGGGCCCACATTCAGGGCCCCCACCTCGGGAGAAAATTCTCCCGGAGTGGTCTGATGTTGAAACAGTCAAGAAGAGAAGAAGGGAAAAACCCCCCCAAAGTCCCAGGAGAACAAAGTTCAACTCTCCATCTCCCTGCAGAGAAAAGGAGCTGAAAACTGGCTCAAAAGCAAGAAGGTTGCTTCCTGCGCTCTTGCTGCAAGCAGGATGCAGAGGAGTGTGTATGTGTGTCCTTGAACAAACGCTCTGAGAAGTTTGTCCGGTTTTTTTTTCCTCTCCCTCCTCTCAAGCTCAGTTGAAAGGCACAGAAATGCACAAAGTTAACTTCGGGGCATAGAGCAGCCATAGGGGATACACATCCTAAAGTCACCCCAAGACACAGGCACAGAGAATTCAGTGGAAAGACTCCGAGAATTCTGCTCCCAGAGATCATTCCTGCTCACACTGACCCTTGTAGAAAGGGGACATCGTTCCAGGCAGCCTGTACTGAGCATGTGGCTCCTGAGCGGGCTTTGTTGTTTAGGAAACCTGCTCAGGCTTTTCCATTCTTTCCTTGCAAACAGGAAAACTTCTCCTGGGCCTGTGTGCAGGCAGAGCCCTGAGGAGAGCAGGTGGCCCATGGTGCGCTGGGCTGGGACAGCCAGCTGCAGAGCTCAAGGGAAGAAGCCCAAAGAGTCACAATGGCTCCTTGCCTTCACATGCAACACCTGGGTCACAATGGTCTCCTTGATTCCATGAGGCCCCACTGTGTCACAATGGCTCCTTGGTTCCATGCGGTTCCGCAGTGTCACCATGGTCTCCTTTGATCCGCATTGTCATCATGGACAATTGGTTCCATGAGGCCCCGCAGTGTCACAATGGTCCCTTGGTTCCACAGGTTTTATGTTGTAACAATGGACTCCTTGCTTCTATGAGCTCGCCTGCTTTTTGCAGAGGTGTCTTTGGTTCCAACAAGGCCCCGCTGTGTCTCAGTGCACCCTGGCTTCCATGCGCATCTGGAGTATCACAAAGGCTCCTTGGTTGCACCAGGTCCTGCTGTGTCACAATGGATCCTGTGCTCCATGAGGCCCTCCAAAGTCATCAAGGAGGCTTGCTTCCATGAGGTTCCATGATGTGCCAGTGGTCATCTTGGTTCCAGGAGTTTCCTTAGTGTCACAATGCTCTCCATGCTTCCATGATTCCCCACAATGTCCCAATGCTCTCCATGCTTCCATTAGGCCCTGCTTTGCCACAATGGTGCCCTGGTTTCCATGAGGCCCCGCTGTGTCACAATGGACTATGGTTCCATGATGCTCCGTGGTGTCACCATGGTCTTCTTGAATCCGCAGTGTAACCATGGACCATTGGTTCCATGCGGCCTGGCCGTGTCACAATGGGCTCCTTGATTCCATGATTCCCCACGGTGTCACAATGGAGCCTTGTTTCTAGGAGGTTCTGTACTGTCACAATTGTCTCCTTGATGCCATCAGCCCCTGCAGTGTCACAAAGGCTCCTTGGTTCCATGAGGAACACAAAAGCTTTGCAGAAACATTGAGCCACAGCTGCTGAACACAGCTGGCAACATCTGCTTGCATCAAAAGAGGGCTTCAAGCTGACAATGGCACCAGCAGCTTCCATCTGCAACAGAGACGCAGGGAAAGGACAGGCTGTGCCGGTCTGGACAAATCTGGAGGAAAATATCCTCTGGTAGA
The DNA here is from genome assembly GCF_041296385.1 of Aphelocoma coerulescens. Taxonomy (NCBI): domain Eukaryota; kingdom Metazoa; phylum Chordata; class Aves; order Passeriformes; family Corvidae; genus Aphelocoma; species Aphelocoma coerulescens. Next base: position 3,213,209 of record NW_027183804.1, on the reverse strand, counting down.
AGGCAGGTTACACCCAGCCCTCCCCCACCAGGTTCGGGAAAAAAGAATTTTCCTCGGAAGAAAGTGAAAGAGATAGAAACTATTTATTTAACAAACACACAGCAAAAAGATAACAATGCTAAATATTCAAACCTCTCGCTGTGGAGAGAAAGCTGGGATAATTGGAGAGTCCTTCCGTGTTTCAGTGGGCTCTCCTGAAACATCCCTAGACAGCCAGGCCCATGGAAAGAAATAGGGAGTGATTCTTGAGAGAAGTTTCAGAGCTCTTTCTTCTCCAGCCACATGGGCGGGGCACTGCCAAAGAACTGAGCAATCCCGGCACAAGCAGGGCCCTCCTGGCACAGGGCAACGCAAAATAACCAGTGCTGAACAGGATTAGGGCACATGTGAGCAGGGAGCAGGGAGACCCTGTGCCCAGGCCATGCCTCTACCCCAGGGTCCCCTCTCCCATGACCTCATGGCAGGGGGGAGGAACCCCAACACTTCTGGAGGTGTAGTCTCCCTCCTCCTCCTTGGAGCTGGCTCATGGGCCCACATTCAGGGCCCCCACCTCGGTAGAAAATTCTCCCGGTGTGGTCTGATGTTGAAACAGTCAAGAAGACAAGAAGTGAAAGAAACCCCCGAAGTCCCAGGAGAACAAAGTTCAACTCTCCATCTCCCTGCAGAGAAAAGGAGCTGAAAACTGGCTCAAAAGCAAGAAGGTTGCTTCCTCCACCCTTGCTGCAAGCAGGATGCAGAGGAGTGTGTATGTGTGTCCTTGAACAAACGCTCTGAGAAGTTTGTCCGGTTTTTTTTCCTCTCCCTCCTCTCAAGCTCAGTTGAAAGGCACAGAAATGCACAAAGTTAACTTCGGGGCATAGAGCAGCGATAGGGGATACACATCCTAAAGTCACCCCAAGACACAGGCACAGAGAATTCAGTGGAAAGACTCCGAGAATTCTGCTCCCAGAGATCATTCCTGCTCACACTGACCTTTGTAGAAAGGGGCCATCGTTCCAGGCAGCCTGTACTCAGCATGTGGCTCCTGAGCGGGCTTTGTTGTTTAGGAAACCTGCTCAGGCTTTTCCATTCTTTCCTTGCAAACAGGAAAACTTCTCCTGGGCCTGTGTGCAGGCAGAGCCCTGAGGAGAGCAGGTGGCACATGGTGCGCTGGGCTGGGACAGCCAGCTGCAGAGCTCAAGGGAAGAAGCCCAAAGAGTCACAATGGCTCCTTGCCTTCACATGTGTTGGGGTTTCAGTTTAGTCCTAGTTTTTTTCTGTTAAAGGAATTTTTTCCCATAGCATGTTGCTAGGAGATAAATGGCCATACTTGAGAGGAGATAGCCATACTTAAGCAAGACAAAAGGGCCCGGCCAGGCTTTTGTTCTCACCTGGCGGGCAGTTCAGTTCGCTCTCAGCGTCTGGAGAGAGAAGCCGTGGAGAGAAGAGCTGCTGGTTCCCGTTTTCGGTGTCTTTCCTTTCTGCTGGGAACAACACCGGGGATCTCAAAGCTGCTTTCCCTGCCCTGCTGGAGGCTGGGCTGTGGCCGCCCGCCCCGCTGCTGCTTCGAGCCTTCGCTACGCTGTAGCCGTGCTTACCCTGCCTGCCTGGAGCCCCGGGGGGTTCCCCTTTTGGATACATCTCGTCTGCCACCCGGGATTTGTGTTTGTGCCTGCCGCTCCAGCCTACCAGTCCAGCCTGCTGTTTCCGGGAACCGGGACCAGCTGCCCACCGGTTTGTGAAGCTCTTTTGTTCCATCCTTCCCCGGGATCCTAGGGCATCAGAGCGGCCGCGTGCTTCCCGAGCTCGCTCCGGAGCGCCCCCTGCAGCCGCGGGGGAACCATCGCACCTGCCCTGCTCACCGGGAGCCGCCAGCGATCCCTGCCGGCTGCGAGCGGAACTGCACCCGAGGGGAAATAGCCTGACAGCCAAGAAGGCTGGGACTGGGTTTGTGTTTGCTGTTACTGCCATAGTTGTTGTTGTTTTGTTTGACTAGTTATATATATATATATATATATATATATATATATATAGTAAAGAACTGTTATTCCTATTTCCCACATCTTTGCCTAAAGACCCTTGATTTCAAAATTATAATAACTCAGAGGGAAAGGGGTTACATCTGCCACTCCAAGGGAGGCTTCTGCCTTCCTTAGCAGACACCTGTCTTTCAAACCAAGACAACATGCAACACCTGGGTCACAATGGTCTCCTTGATTCCATGAGGCCCCACTGTGTCACAATGGCTCCTTGGTTCCATGCGGTTCCGCAGTGTCACCATGGTCTCCTTTGATCCGCATTGTCATCATGGACAATTGGTTCCATGAGGCCCCGCAGTGTCACAATGGTCCCTTGGTTCCACAGGTTTTATGTTGTAACAATGGACTCCTTGCTTCTATGAGCTCGCCTGCTTTTTGCAGAGGTGTCTTTGGTTCCAACAAGGCCCCGCTGTGTCTCAGTGCACCCTGGCTTCCATGCGCATCTGGAGTATCACAAAGGCTCCTTGGTTGCACCAGGTCCTGCTGTGTCACAATGGATCCTGTGCTCCATGAGGCCCTCCAAAGTCATCATGGAGGCTTGCTTCCATGAGGTTCCATGATGTGCCAGTGCTCATCTTGGTTCCAGGAGTTTCCTTAGTGTCACAATGCTCTCCATGCTTCCATGATTCCCCACAATGTCCCAATGCTCTCCATGCTTCCATTAGGCCCTGCTTTGCCACAATGGTGCCCTTGTTTCCATGAGGCCCCGCTGTGTCACAATGGACTATGGTTCCGTGATGCTCCGTGGTGTCACCATGGTCTTCTTGAATCCGCAGTGTAACCATGGACCATTGGTTCCATGCGGCCTGGCCGTGTCACAATGGGCTCCTTGATTCCATGATTCCCCACGGTGTCACAATGGAGCCTTGTTTCTAGGAGGTTCTGTACTGTCACAATTGTCTCCTTGATGCCATCAGCCCCTGCAGTGTCACAAAGGCTCCTTGGTTCCATGAGGAACACAAAAGCTTTGCAGAAACATTGAGCCACAGCTGCTGAACACAGCTGGCAACATCTGCTTGCATCAAAAGAGGGCTTCAAGCTGACAATGGCACCAGCAGCTTCCATCTGCAACAGAGACGCAGGGAAAGGACAGGCTGTGCCGGTCTGGACAAATGTGGAGGAAAATATCCTCTGGTAGAAGGCAGGTTACACCCAGCCCTCCCCCAGCAGGTTCGGGAAAAAAGAATTTTCCTCGGAAGAAAGTGAAAGAGATAGAAACTATTTATTTAACAAACACACAGCAAAAAGATAACAATGCTAAATATTCAAACCTCTCGCTGTGGAGAGAAAGCTGGGATAATTGGAGAGTCCTTCCGTGTTTCAGTGGGCTCTCCTGAAACATCCCTAGACAGCCAGGCCCATGGAAAGAAATAGGGAGCGATTCTTGAGAGAAGTTTCAGAGCTCTTTCTTCTCCAGCCACATGGGCGGGGCACTGCCAAAGAACTGAGCAATCCCGGCACAAGCAGGGCCCTCCTGGCACAGGGCAACGCAAAATAACCAGTGCTGAACAGGATTAGGGCACATGTGAGCAGGGAGCAGGGAGACCCTGTGCCCAGGCCATGCCTCTACCCCAGGGTCCCCTCTCCCATGACCTCATGGCAGGGGGGAGGAACCCCAACACTTCTGGAGGTGTAGTCTCCCTCCTCCTCCTTGGAGCTGGCTCATGGGCCCACATTCAGGGCCCCCACCTCGGTAGAAAATTCTCCCGGTGTGGTCTGATGTTGAAACAGTCAAGAAGACAAGAAGTGAAAGAAACCCCCGAAGTCCCAGGAGAACAAAGTTCAACTCTCCATCTCCCTGCAGAGAAAAGGAGCTGAAAACTGGCTCAAAAGCAAGAAGGTTGCTTCCTCCACCCTTGCTGCAAGCAGGATGCAGAGGAGTGTGTATGTGTGTCCTTGAACAAACGCTCTGAGAAGTTTGTCCGGTTTTTTTTTCCTCTCCCTCCTCTCAAGCTCAGTTGAAAGGCACAGAAATGCACAAAGTTAACTTCTGGGCATAGAGCAGCCATAGGGGATACACATCCTAAAGTCACCCCAAGACACAGGCACAGAGAATTCAGTGGAAAGACTCCGAGAATTCTGCTCCCAGAGATCATTCCTGCTCACACTGACCTTTGTAGAAAGGGGCCATCGTTCCAGGCAGCCTGTACTCAGCATGTGGCTCCTGAGCGGGCTTTGTTGTTTAGGAAACCTGCTCAGGCTTTTCCATTCTTTCCTTGCAAACAGGAAAACTTCTCCTGGGCCTGTGTGCAGGCAGAGCCCTGAGGAGAGCAGGTGGCACATGGTGCGCTGGGCTGGGACAGCCAGCTGCAGAGCTCAAGGGAAGAAGCCCAAAGAGTCACAATGGCTCCTTGCCTTCACATGCAACACCTGGGTCACAATGGTCTCCTTGATTCCATGAGGCCCCACTGTGTCACAATGGCTCCTTGGTTCCATGCGGTTCCGCAGTGTCACCATGGTCTCCTTTGATCCACATTGTCATCATGGACAATTGGTTCCATGAGGCCCCGCAGTGTCACAATGGTCCCTTGGTTCCACAGGTTTGATGTTGTAACAATGGACTCCTTGCTTCTATGAGCTCGCCTGCTTTTTGCAGAGGTGTCTTTGGTTCCAACAAGGCCCCGCTGTGTCTCAGTGCACCCTGGCTTCCATGCGCATCTGGAGTATCACAAAGGCTCCTTGGTTGCACCAGGTCCTGCTGTGTCACAATGGATCCTGTGCTCCATGAGGCCCTCCAAAGTCATCATGGAGGCTTGCTTCCATGAGGTTCCATGATGTGCCAGTGCTCATCTTGGTTCCAGGAGTTTCCTTAGTGTCACAATGCTCTCCATGCTTCCATGATTCCCCACAATGTCCCAATGCTCTCCATGCTTCCATTAGGCCCTGCTTTGCCACAATGGTGCCCTTGTTTCCATGAGGCCCCGCTGTGTCACAATGGACTATGGTTCCATGATGCTCCGTGGTGTCACCATGGTCTTCTTGAATCCGCAGTGTAACCATGGACCATTGGTTCCATGCGGCCTGGCCGTGTCACAATGGGCTCCTTGATTCCATGATTCTCCACGGTGTCACAATGGAGCCTTGTTTCTAGGAGGTTCTGTACTGTCACAATTGTCTCCTTGATGCCATCAGCCCCTGCAGTGTCACAAAGGCTCCTTGGTTCCATGAGGAACACAAAAGCTTTGCAGAAACATTGAGCCACAGCTGCTGAACACAGCTGGCAACATCTGCTTGCATCAAAAGAGGGCTTCAAGCTGACAATGGCACCAGCAGCTTCCATCTGCAACAGAGACGCAGGGAAAGGACAGGCTGTGCCGGTCTGGACAAATCTGGAGGAAAATATCCTCTGGTAGAAGGCAGGTTACACCCAGCCCTCCCCCAGCAGGTTCGGGAAAAAAGAATTTTCCTCGGAAGAAAGTGAAAGAGATAGAAACTATTTATTTAACAAACACACAGCAAAAAGATAACAATGCTAAATATTGAAACCTCTCGCTGTGGAGAGAAAGCTGGGATAATTGGAGAGTCCTTCCGTGTTTCAGTGGGCTCTCCTGAAACATCCCTAGACAGCCAGGCCCATGGAAAGAAATAGGGAGTGATTCTTGAGAGAAGTTTCAGAGCTCTTTCTTCTCCAGCCACATGGGCGGGGCACTGCCAAAGAACTGAGCAATCACGGGACAAGCAGGGCCCTCCTGGCACAGGGCAACGCAAAATAACCAGTGCTGAACAGGATTAGGGCACATGTGAGCAGGGAGCAGGGAGACCCCGTGCCCAGGCCATGCCTCTACCCCAGGGTCCCCTCTCCCATGACCTCATGGCAGGGGGGAGGAACCCCAACACTTCTGGAGGTGTAGTCTCCCTCCTCCTCCTTGAAGCTGGCTCATGGGCCCACATTCAGGGCCCCCACCTCGGTAGAAAATTCTCCCGGTGTGGTCTGATGTTGAAACAGTCAAGAAGACAAGAAGTGAAAGAAACCCCCGAAGTCCCAGGAGAACAAAGTTCAACTCTCCATCTCCCTGCAGAGAAAAGGAGCTGAAAACTGGCTCAAAAGCAAGAAGGTTGCTTCCTCCACCCTTGCTGCAAGCAGGATGCAGAGGAGTGTGTATGTGTGTCCTTGAACAAACGCTCTGAGAAGTTTGTCCGGTTTTTTTTTCCTCTCCCTCCTCTCAAGCTCAGTTGAAAGGCACAGAAATGCACAAAGTTAACTTCGGGGCATAGAGCAGCCATAGGGGATACACATCCTAAAGTCACCCCAAGACACAGGCACAGAGAATTCAGTGGAAAGACTCCGAGAATTCTGCTCCCAGAGATCATTCCTGCTCACACTGACCCTTGTAGAAAGGGGACATCGTTCCAGGCAGCCTGTACTCAGCATGTGGCTCCTGAGCGGGCTTTGTTGTTTAGGAAACCTGCTCAGGCTTTTCCATTCTTTCCTTGCAAACAGGAAAACTTCTCCTGGGCCTGTGTGCAGGCAGAGCCCTGAGGAGAGCAGGTGGCACATGGTGCGCTGGGCTGGGACAGCCAGCTGCAGAGCTCAAGGGAAGAAGCCCAAAGAGTCACAATGGCTCCTTGCCTTCACATGCAACACCTGGGTCACAATGGTCTCCTTGATTCCATGAGGCCCCACTGTGTCACAATGGCTCCTTGGTTCCATGCGGTTCCGCAGTGTCACCATGGTCTCCTTTGATCCGCATTGTCATCATGGACAATTGGTTCCATGAGGCCCCGCAGTGTCACAATGGTCCCTTGGTTCCACAGCTTTTATGTTGTAACAATGGACTCCTTGCTTCTATGAGCTTGCCTGCTTTTTGCAGAGGTGTCTTTGGTTCCAACAAGGCCCCGCTGTGTCTCAGTGCACCCTGGCTTCCATGCGCATCTGGAGTATCACAAAGGCTCCTTGGTTGCACCAGGTCCTGCTGTGTCACAATGGATCCTGTGCTCCATGAGGCCCTCCAAAGTCATCAAGGAGGCTTGCTTCCATGAGGTTCCATGATGTGCCAGTGGTCATCTTGGTTCCAGGAGTTTCCTTAGTGTCACAATGCTCTCCATGCTTCCATGATTCCCCACAATGTCCCAATGCTCTCCATGCTTCCATTAGGCCCTGCTTTGCCACAATGGTGCCCTTGTTTCCATGAGGCCCCGCTGTGTCACAATGGACTATGGTTCCGTGATGCTCCGTGGTGTCACCATGGTCTTCTTGAATCCGCAGTGTAACCATGGACCATTGGTTCCATGCGGCCTGGCCGTGTCACAATGGGCTCCTTGATTCCATGATTCCCCACGGTGTCACAATGGAGCCTTGTTTCTAGGAGGTTCTGTACTGTCACAATTGTCTCCTTGATGCCATCAGCCCCTGCAGTGTCACAAAGGCTCCTTGGTTCCATGAGGAACACAAAAGCTTTGCAGAAACATTGAGCCACAGCTGCTGAACACAGCTGGCAACATCTGCTTGCATCAAAAGAGGGCTTCAAGCTGACAATGGCACCAGCAGCTTCCATCTGCAACAGAGACCCAGGGAAAGGACAGGCTGTGCCGGTCTGGACAAATGTGGAGGAAAATATCCTCTGGTAGAAGGCAGGTTACACCCAGCCCTCCCCCACCCGGCTCAGGAAAAAAGAATTTTCCTCGGAAGAAAGTGAAAGAGATAGAAACTATTTATTTAACAAACACACAGCAAAAAGATAACAATGCTAAATATTGAAACCTCTCGCTGTGGAGAGAAAGCTGGGATAATTGGAGAGTCCTTCCGTGTTTCAGTGGGCTCTCCTGAAACATCCCTAGACAGCCAGGCCCATGGAAAGAAATAGGGAGCGATTCTTGAGAGAAGTTTCAGAGCTCTTTCTTCTCCAGCCACATGGGCGGGGCACTGCCAAAGAACTGAGCAATCACGGGACAAGCAGGGCCCTCCTGGCACAGGGCAACGCAAAATAACCAGTGCTGAACAGGATTAGGGCACATGTGAGCAGGGAGCAGGGAGACCCTGTGCCCAGGCCATGCCTCTACCCCAGGGTCCCCTCTCCCATGACCTCATGGCAGGGGGGAGGAACCCCAACACTTCTGGAGGTGTAGTCTCCCTCCTCCTCCTTGGAGCTGGCTCATGGGCCCACATTCAGGGCCCCCACCTCGGGAGAAAATTCTCCCGGTGTGGTCTGATGTTGAAACAGTCAAGAAGACAAGAAGTGAAAGAAACCCCCGAAGTCCCAGGAGAACAAAGTTCAACTCTCCATCTCCCTGCAGAGAAAAGGAGCTGAAAACTGGCTCAAAAGCAAGAAGGTTGCTTCCTCCACCCTTGCTGCAAGCAGGATGCAGAGGAGTGTGTATGTGTGTCCTTGAACAAACGCTCTGAAAAGTTTGTCCGGTTTTTTTTTCCTCTCCCTCCTCTCAAGCTCAGTTGAAAGGCACAGAAATGCACAAAGTTAACTTCGGGGCATAGAGCAGCGATAGGGGATACACATCCTAAAGTCACCCCAAGACACAGGCAAAGAGAATTCAGTGGAAAGACTCCGAGAATTCTGCTCCCAGAGATCATTCCTGCTCACACTGACCCTTGTAGAAAGGGGCCATCGTTCCAGGCAGCCTGTACTGAGCATGTGGCTCCTGAGCAGGGTTTGTTGTTTAGGAAACCTGCTCAGGCTTTTCCATTCTTTCCTTGCAAACAGGAAAACTTCTCCTGGGCCTGTGTGCAGGCAGAGCCCTGAGGAGAGCAGGTGGCACATGGTGCGCTGGGCTGGGACAGCCAGCTGCAGAGCTCACGGGAAGAAGCCCAAAGAGTCACAATGGCTCCTTGCCTTCACATGCAACACCTGGGTCACAATGGTCTCCTTGATTCCATGAGGCCCCGCAGTGTCACAATGGCTCCTTGGTTCCATGCGGTTCTGCAGTGTCACCATGGTCTCCTTTGATCCGCATTGTCATCATGGACAATTGGTTCCATGAGGCCCCGCAGTGTCACAATGGTCCCTTGGTTCCACAGGTTTTATGTTGTAACAATGGACTCCTTGCTTCTATGAGCTCGCCTGTTTTTTGCAGAGGTGTCTTTGGTTCCAACAAGGCCCCGCTGTGTCTCAGTGCACCCTGGCTTCCATGCGCATCTGGAGTATCACAAAGGCTCCTTGGTTGCACCAGGTCCTGCTGTGTCACAATGGATCCTGTGCTCCATGAGGCCCTCCAAAGTCATCATGGAGGCTTGCTTCCATGAGGTTCCATGATGTGCCAGTGGTCATCTTGGTTCCAGGAGTTTCCTTAGTGTCACAATGCTCTCCATGCTTCCATGATTCCCCACAATGTCCCAATGCTCTCCATGCTTCCATTAGGCCCTGCTTTGCCACAATGGTGCCCTCGTTTCCATGAGGCCCCGCTGGGTCACAATGGACTATGGTTCCATGATGCTCCGTGGTGTCACCATGGTCTTCTTGAATCCGCAGTGTAACCATGGACCATTGGTTCCATGCGGCCTGGCCGTGTCACAATGGGCTCCTTGATTCCATGATTCCCCACGGTGTCACAATGGAGCCTTGTTTCTAGGAGGTTCTGTACTGTCACAATTGTCTCCTTGATGCCATCAGCCCCTGCAGTGTCACAAAGGCTCCTTGGTTCCATGAGGAACACAAAAGCTTTGCAGAAACATTGAGCCACAGCTGCTGAACACAGCTGGCAACATCTGCTTGCATCAAAAGAGGGCTTCAAGCTGACAATGGCACCAGCAGCTTCCATCTGCAACAGAGACGCAGGGAAAGGACAGGCTGTGCCGGTCTGGACAAATCTGGAGGAAAATATCCTCTGGTAGAAGGCAGGTTACACCCAGCCCTCCCCCAGCAGGTTCGGGAAAAAAGAATTTTCCTCGGAAGAAAGTGAAAGAGATAGAAACTATTTATTTAACAAACACACAGCAAAAAGATAACAATGCTAAATATTCAAACCTCTCGCTGTGGAGAGAAAGCTGGGATAATTGGAGAGTCCTTCCGTGTTTCAGTGGGCTCTCCTGAAACATCCCTAGACAGCCAGGCCCATGGAAAGAAATAGGGAGCGATTCTTGAGAGAAGTTTCAGAGCTCTTTCTTCTCCAGCCACATGGGCGGGGCACTGCCAAAGAACTGAGCAATCCCGGCACAAGCAGGGCCCTCCTGGCACAGGGCAACGCAAAATAACCAGTGCTGAACAGGATTAGGGCACATGTGAGCAGGGAGCAGGGAGACCCTGTGCCCAGGCCATGCCTCTACGCCAGGGTCCCCTCTCCCATGACCTCATGGCAGGGGGGAGGAACCCCAACACTTCTGGAGGTGTAGTCTCCCTCCTCCTCCTTGGAGCTGGCTCATGGGCCCACATTCAGGGCCCCCACCTCGGTAGAAAATTCTCCCGGTGTGGTCTGATGTTGAAACAGTCAAGAAGACAAGAAGTGAAAGAAACCCCCGAAGTCCCAGGAGAACAAAGTTCAACTCTCCATCTCCCTGCAGAGAAAAGGAGCTGAAAACTGGCTCAAAAGCAAGAAGGTTGCTTCCTCCACCCTTGCTGCAAGCAGGATGCAGAGGAGTGTGTATGTGTGTCCTTGAACAAACGCTCTGAGAAGTTTGTCCGGTTTTTTTTTCCTCTCCCTCCTCTCAAGCTCAGTTGAAAGGCACAGAAATGCACAAAGTTAACTTCGGGGCATAGAGCAGCCATAGGGGATACACATCCTAAAGTCACCCCAAGACACAGGCACAGAGAATTCAGTGGAAAGACTCCGAGAATTCTGCTCCCAGAGATCATTCCTGCTCACACTGACCTTTGTAGAAAGGGGCCATCGTTCCAGGCAGCCTGTACTCAGCATGTGGCTCCTGAGCAGGGTTTGTTGTTTAGGAAACCTGCTCAGGCTTTTCCATTCTTTCCTTGCAAACAGGAAAACTTCTCCTGGGGCTGTGTGCAGGCAGAGCCCTGAGGAGAGCAGGTGGCACATGGTGCGCTGGGCTGGGACAGCCAGCTGCAGAGCTCAAGGGAAGAAGCCCAAAGAGTCACAATGGCTCCTTGCCTTCACATGCAACACCTGGGTCACAATGGTCTCCTTGATTCCATGAGGCCCCACTGTGTCACAATGGCTCCTTGGTTCCATGCGGTTCCGCAGTGTCACCATGGTCTCCTTTGATCCGCATTGTCATCATGGACAATTGGTTCCATGAGGCCCCGCAGTGTCACAATGGTCCCTTGGTTCCACAGCTTTTATGTTGTAACAATGGACTCCTTGCTTCTATGAGCTCGCCTGCTTTTTGCAGAGGTGTCTTTGGTTCCAACAAGGCCCCGCTGTGTCTCAGTGCACCCTGGCTTCCATGCGCATCTGGAGTATCACAAAGGCTCCTTGGTTGCACCAGGTCCTGCTGTGTCACAATGGATCCTGTGCTCCATGAGGCCCTCCAAAGTCATCATGGAGCCTTGCTTCCATGAGGTTCCATGATGTGCCAGTGCTCATCTTGGTTCCAGGAGTTTCCTTAGTGTCACAATGCTCTCCATGCTTCCATGATTCCCCACAATGTCCCAATGCTCTCCATGCTTCCATTAGGCCCTGCTTTGCCACAATGGTGCCCTTGTTTCCATGAGGCCCCGCTGTGTCAAAATGGACTATGGTTCCGTGATGCTCCGTGGTGTCACCATGGTCTTCTTGAATCCGCAGTGTAACCATGGACCATTGGTTCCATGCGGCCTGGCCGTGTCACAATGGGCTCCTTGATTCCATGATTCCCCACGGTGTCACAATGGAGCCTTGTTTCTAGGAGGTTCTGTACTGTCACAATTGTCTCCTTGATGCCATCAGCCCCTGCAGTGTCACAAAGGCTCCTTGGTTCCATGAGGAACACAAAAGCTTTGCAGAAACATTGAGCCACAGCTGCTGAACACAGCTGGCAACATCTGCTTGCATCAAAAGAGGGCTTCAAGCTGACAATGGCACCAGCAGCTTCCATCTGCAACAGAGACCCAGGGAAAGGACAGGCTGTGCCGGTCTGGACAAATGTGGAGGAAAATATCCTCTGGTAGAAGGCAGGTTACACCCAGCCCTCCCCCACCCGGCTCGGGAAAAAAGAATTTTCCTTGGAAGAAAGTGAAAGAGATAGAAACTATTTATTTAACAAACACACAGCAAAAAGATAACAATGCTAAATATTCAAACCTCTCGCTGTGGAGAGAAAGCTGGGATAATTGGAGAGTCCTTCCGTGTTTCAGTGGGCTCTCCTGAAACATCCCTAGACAGCCAGGCCCATGGAAAGAAATAGGGAGCGATTCTTGAGAGAAGTTTCAGAGCTCTTTCTTCTCCAGCCACATGGGCGGGGCACTGCCAAAGAACTGAGCAATCACGGGACAAGCAGGGCCCTCCTGGCACAGGGCAACGCAAAATAACCAGTGCTGAACAGGATTAGGGCACATGTGAGCAGGGAGCAGGGAGACCCTGTGCCCAGGCCATGCCTCTACCCCAGGGTCCCCTCTCCCATGACCTCATGGCAGGGGGGAGGAACCCCAACACTTCTGGAGGTGTAGTCTCCCTCCTCCTCCTTGGAGCTGGCTCATGGGCCCACATTCAGGGCCCCCACCTCGGTAGAAAATTCTCCCGGTGTGGTCTGATGTTGAAACAGTCAAGAAGACAAGAAGTGAAAGAAACCCCCAAAGTCCCAGGAGAACAAAGTTCAACTCTCCATCTCCCTGCAGAGAAAAGGAGCTGAAAACTGGCTCAAAAGCAAGAAGGTTGCTTCCTCCACCCTTGCTGCAAGCAGGATGCAGAGGAGTGTGTATGTGTGTCCTTGAACAAACGCTCTGAGAAGTTTGTCCGGTTTTTTTTTCCTCTCCCTCCTCTCAAGCTCAGTTGAAAGGCACAGAAATGCACAAAGTTAACTTCGGGGCATAGAGCAGCCATAGGGGATACACATCCTAAAGTCACCCCAAGACACAGGCACAGAGAATTCAGTGGAAAGACTCCGAGAATTCTGCTCCCAGAGATCATTCCTGCTCACACTGACCCTTGTAGAAAGGGGCCATCGTTCCAGGCAGCCTGTACTGAGCATGTGGCTCCTGAGCGGGGTTTGTTGTTTAGGAAACCTGCTCAGGCTTTTCCATTCTTTCCTTGCAAACAGGAAAACTTCTCCTGGGCCTGTGTGCAGGCAGAGCCCTGAGGAGAGCAGGTGGCACATGGTGCGCTGGGCTGGGACAGCCAGCTGCAGAGCTCAAGGGAAGAAGCCCAAAGAGTCACAATGGCTCCTTGCCTTCACATGCAACACCTGGGTCACAATGGTCTCCTTGATTCCATGAGGCCCCACTGTGTCACAATGGCTCCTTGGTTCCATGCGGTTCCGCAGTGTCACCATGGTCTCCTTTGATCCGCATTGTCATCATGGACAATTGGTTCCATGAGGCCCCGCAGTGTCACAATGGTCCCTTGGTTCCACAGCTTTTATGTTGTAACAATGGACTCCTTGCTTCTATGAGCTCGCCTGCTTTTTGCAGAGGTGTCTTTGGTTCCAACAAGGCCCCGCTGTGTCTCAGTGCACCCTGGCTTCCATGCGCATCTGGAGTATCACAAAGGCTCCTTGGTTGCACCAGGTCCTGCTGTGTCACAATGGATCCTGTGCTCCATGAGGCCCTCCAAAGTCATCATGGAGGCTTGCTTCCATGAGGTTCCATGATGTGCCAGTGCTCATCTTGGTTCCAGGAGTTTCCTTAGTGTCACAATGCTCTCCATGCTTCCATGATTCCCCACAATGTCCCAATGCTCTCCATGCTTCCATTAGGCCCTGCTTTGCCACAATGGTGCCCTTGTTTCCATGAGGCCCCGCTGTGTCACAATGGACTATGGTTCCGTGATGCTCCGTGGTGTCACCATGGTCTTCTTGAATCCGCAGTGTAACCATGGACCATTGGTTCCATGCGGCCTGGCCGTGTCACAATGGGCTCCTTGATTCCATGATTCCCCACGGTGTCACAATGGAGCCTTGTTTCTAGGAGGTTCTGTACTGTCACAATTGTCTCCTTGATGCCATCAGCCCCTGCAGTGTCACAAAGGCTCCTTGGTTCCATGAGGAACACAAAAGCTTTGCAGAAACATTGAGCCACAGCTGCTGAACACAGCTGGCAACATCTGCTTGCATCAAAAGAGGGCTTCAAGCTGACAATGGCACCAGCAGCTTCCATCTGCAACAGAGACCCAGGGAAAGGACAGGCTGTGCCGGTCTGGACAAATCTGGAGGAAAATATCCTCTGGTAGAAGGCAGGTTACACCCAGCCCTCCCCCACCCGGCTCGGGAAAAAAGAATTTTCCTCGGAAGAAAGTGAAAGAGATAGAAACTATTTATTTAACAAACACACAGCAAAAAGATAACAATGCTAAATATTGAAACCTCTCGCTGTGGAGAGAAAGCTGGGATAATTGGAGAGTCCTTCCGTGTTTCAGTGGGCTCTCCTGAAACATCCCTAGACAGCCAGGCCCATGGAAAGAAATAGGGAGCGATTCTTGAGAGAAGTTTCAGAGCTCTTTCTTCTCCAGCCACATGGGCGGGGCACTGCCAAAGAACTGAGCAATCACGGGACAAGCAGGGCCCTCCTGGCACAGGGCAACACAAAATAACCAGTGCTGAACAGGATTAGGGCACATGTGAGCAGGGAGCAGGGAGACCCTGTGCCCAGGCCATGCCTCTACCCCAGGGTCCCCTCTCCCATGACCTCATGGCAGGGGGGAGGAACCCCAACACTTCTGGAGGTGTAGTCTCCCTCCTCCTCCTTGGAGCTGGCTCATGGGCCCACATTCAGGGCCCCCACCTCGGTAGAAAATTCTCCCGGTGTGGTCTGATGTTGAAACAGTCAAGAAGAGAAGAAGTGAAAGAAACCCCCGAAGTCCCAGGAGAACAAAGTTCAACTCTCCATCTCCCTGCAGAGAAAAGGAGCTGAAAACTGGCTCAAAAGCAAGAAGGTTGCTTCCTCCACCCTTGCTGCAAGCAGGATGCAGAGGAGTGTGTATGTGTGTCCTTGAACAAACGCTCTGAGAAGTTTGTCCGGTTTTTTTTTCCTCTCCCTCCTCTCAAGCTCAGTTGAAAGGCACAGAAATGCACAAAGTTAACTTCGGGGCATAGAGCAGCCATAGGGGATACACATCCTAAAGTCACCCCAAGACACAGGCACAGAGAATTCAGTGGAAAGACTCCGAGAATTCTGCTCCCAGAGATCATTCCTGCTCACACTGACCCTTGTAGAAAGGGGCCATCGTTCCAGGCAGCCTGTACTGAGCATGTGGCTCCTGAGCGGGGTTTGTTGTTTAGGAAACCTGCTCAGGCTTTTCCATTCTTTCCTTGCAAACAGGAAAACTTCTCCTGGGCCTGTGTGCAGGCAGAGCCCTGAGGAGAGCAGGTGGCACATGGTGCGCTGGGCTGGGACAGCCAGCTGCAGAGCTCACGGGAAGAAGCCCAAAGAGTCACAATGGCTCCTTGCCTTCACATGCAACACCTGGGTCACAATGGTCTCCTTGATTCCATGAGGCCCCACTGTGTCACAATGGCTCCTTGGTTCCATGCGGTTCCGCAGTGTCACCATGGTCTCCTTTGATCCGCATTGTCATCATGGACAATTGGTTCCATGAGGCCCCGCAGTGTCACAATGGTCCCTTGGTTCCACAGCTTTTATGTTGTAACAATGGACTCCTTGCTTCTATGAGCTCGCCTGCTTTTTGCAGAGGTGTCTTTGGTTCCAACAAGGCCCCGCTGTGTCTCAGTGCACCCTGGCTTCCATGCGCATCTGGAGTATCACAAAGGCTCCTTGGTTGCACCAGGTCCTGCTGTGTCACAATGGATCCTGTGCTCCATGAGGCCCTCCAAAGTCATCAAGGAGGCTTGCTTCCATGAGGTTCCATGATGTGCCAGTGCTCATCTTGGTTCCAGGAGTTTCCTTAGTGTCACAATGCTCTCCATGCTTCCATGATTCCCCACAATGTCCCAATGCTCTCCATGCTTCCATTAGGCCCTGCTTTGCCACAATGGTGCCCTCGTTTCCATGAGGCCCCACTGTGTCACAATGGACGTATGGTTCCATGATGCTCCGTGGTGTCACCATGGTCTTCTTGAATCCGCAGTGTAACAATGGACCATTGGTTCCATGCAGCCTGGCCGTGTCACAATGGGCTCCTTGATTCCATGATTCCCCACGGTGTCACAATGGAGCCTTGTTTCTAGGAGGTTCTGTACTGTCACAATTGTCTCCTTGATGCCATCAGCCCCTGCAGTGTCACAAAGGCTCCTTGGTTCCATGAGGAACACAAAAGCTTTGCAGAAACATTGAGCCACAGCTGCTGAACACAGCTGGCAACATCTGCTTGCATCAAAAGAGGGCTTCAAGCTGACAATGGCACCAGCAGCTTCCATCTGCAACAGAGACCCAGGGAAAGGACAGGCTGTGCCGGTCTGGACAAATCTGGAGGAAAATATCCTCTGGTAGAAGGCAGGTTACACCCAGCCCTCCCCCACCAGGTTCGGGAAAAAAGAATTTTCCTTGGAAGAAAGTGAAAGAGATAGAAACTATTTATTTAACAAACACTCAGCAAAAAAAAAAACAATGCTAAATATTCAAACCTCTCGCTGTGGAGAGAAAGCTGGGATAATTGGAGAGTCCTTCCGTGTTTCAGTGGGCTCTCCTGAAACATCCCTAGACAGCCAGGCCCATGGAAAGAAATAGGGAGCGATTCTTGAGAGAAGTTTCAGAGCTCTTTCTTCTCCAGCCACATGGGCGGGGCACTGCCAAAGAACTGAGCAATCACGGGACAAGCAGGGCCCTCCTGGCACAGGGCAACGCAAAATAACCAGTGCTGAACAGGATTAGGGCATATGTGAGCAGGGAGCAGGGAGACCCCGTGCCCAGGCCATGCCTCTACCCCAGGGTCCCCTCTCCCATGACCTCATGGCAGGGGGGAGGAACCCCAACACTTCTGGAGGTGTAGTCTCCCTCCTCCTCCTTGGAGCTGGCTCATGGGCCCACATTCAGGGCCCCCACCTCGGTAGAAAATTCTCCCGGTGTGGTCTGATGTTGAAACAGTCAAGAAGACAAGAAGTGAAAGAAACCCCCAAAGTCCCAGGAGAACAAAGTTCAACTCTCCATCTCCCTGCAGAGAAAAGGAGCTGAAAACTGGCTCAAAAGCAAGAAGGTTGCTTCCTCCACCCTTGCTGCAAGCAGGATGCAGAGGAGTGTGTATGTGTGTCCTTGAACAAACGCTCTGAGAAGTTTGTCCGGTTTTTTTTTCCTCTCCCTCCTCTCAAGCTCAGTTGAAAGGCACAGAAATGCACAAAGTTAACTTCGGGGCATAGAGCAGCCATAGGGGATACACATCCTAAAGTCACCCCAAGACACAGGCACAGAGAATTCAGTGGAAAGACTCCGAGAATTCTGCTCCCAGAGATCATTCCTGCTCACACTGACCCTTGTAGAAAGGGGACATCGTTCCAGGCAGCCTGTACTGAGCATGTGGCTCCTGAGCGGGGTTTGTTGTTTAGGAAACCTGCTCAGGCTTTTCCATTCTTTCCTTGCAAACAGGAAAACTTCTCCTGGGCCTGTGTGCAGGCAGAGCCCTGAGGAGAGCAGGTGGCACATGGTGCGCTGGGCTGGGACAGCCAGCTGCAGAGCTCAAGGGAAGAAGCCCAAAGAGTCACAATGGCTCCTTGCCTTCACATGCAACACCTGGGTCACAATGGTCTCCTTGATTCCATGAGGCCCCACTGTGTCACAATGGCTCCTTGGTTCCATGCAGGTCCGCAGTGTCACCATGGTCTCCTTTGATCCGCATTGTCATCATGGACAATTGGTTCCATGAGGCCCCGCAGTGTCACAATGGTCCCTTGGTTCCACAGGTTTTATGTTGTAACAATGGACTCCTTGCTTCTATGAGCTCGCCTGCTTTTTGCAGAGGTGTCTTTGGTTCCAACAAGGCCCCGCTGTGTCTCAGTGCACCCTGGCTTCCATGCGCATCTGGAGTATCACAAAGGCTCCTTGGTTGCACCAGGTCCTGCTGTGTCACAATGGATCCTGTGCTCCATGAGGCCCTCCAAAGTCATCAAGGAGGCTTGCTTCCATGAGGTTCCATGATGTGCCAGTGCTCATCTTGGTTCCAGGAGTTTCCTTAGTGTCACAATGCTCTCCATGCTTCCATGATTCCCCACAATGTCCCAATGCTCTCCATGCTTCCATTAGGCCCTGCTTTGCCACAATGGTGCCCTCGTTTCCATGACGCCCCACTGTGTCACAATGGACGTATGGTTCCATGATGTTCCGTGGTGTCACCATGGTCTTCTTGAATCCGCAGTGTAACAATGGACCATTGGTTCCATGCAGCCTGGCCGTGTCACAATGGGCTCCTTGATTCCATGATTCCCCACGGTGTCACAATGGAGCCTTGTTTCTAGGAGGTTCTGTACTGTCACAATTGTCTCCTTGATGCCATCAGCCCCTGCAGTGTCACAAAGGCTCCTTGGTTCCATGAGGAACACAAAAGCTTTGCAGAAACATTGAGCCACAGCTGCTGAACACAGCTGGCAACATCTGCTTGCATCAAAAGAGGGCTTCAAGCTGACAATGGCACCAGCAGCTTCCATCTGCAACAGAGCCCCAGGGAAAGGACAGGCTGTGCCGGTCTGGACAAATGTGGAGGAAAATATCCTCTGGTAGAAGGCAGGTTACACCCAGCCCTCCCCCACCAGGTTCGGGAAAAAAGAATTTTCCTGGGAAGAAAGTGAAAGAGATAGAAACTATTTATTTAACAAACACACAGCAAAAAGATAACAATGCTAAATATTCAAACCTCTCGCTGTGGAGAGAAAGCTGGGATAATTGGAGAGTCCTTCCGTGTTTCAGTGGGCTCTCCTGAAACATCCCTAGACAGCCAGGCCCATGGAAAGAAATAGGGAGCGATTCTTGAGAGAAGTTTCAGAGCTCTTTCTTCTCCAGCCACATGGGCGGGGCACTGCCAAAGAACTGAGCAATCACGGGACAAGCAGGGCCCTCCTGGCACAGGGCAACGCAAAATAACCAGTGCTGAACAGGATTAGGGCACATGTGAGCAGGGAGCAGGGAGACCCCGTGCCCAGGCCATGCCTCTACCCCAGGGTCCCCTCTCCCATGACCTCATGGCAGGGGGGAGGAACCCCAACACTTCTGGAGTTGTAGTCTCCCTCCTCCTCCTTGGAGCTGGCTCATGGGCCCACATTCAGGGCCCCCACCTCGGTAGAAAATTCTCCCGGTGTGGTCTGATGTTGAAACAGTCAAGAAGACAAGAAGTGAAAGAAACCCCCAAAGTCCCAGGAGAACAAAGTTCAACTCTCCATCTCCCTGCAGAGAAAAGGAGCTGAAAACTGGCTCAAAAGCAAGAAGGTTGCTTCCTCCACCCTTGCTGCAAGCAGGATGCAGAGGAGTGTGTATGTGTGTCCTTGAACAAACGCTCTGAGAAGTTTGTCCGGTTTTTTTTTCCTCTCCCTCCTCTCAAGCTCAGTTGAAAGGCACAGAAATGCACAAAGTTAACTTCGGGGCATAGAGCAGCGATAGGGGATACACATCCTAAAGTCACCCCAAGACACAGGCACAGAGAATTCAGTGGAAAGACTCCGAGAATTCTGCTCCCAGAGATCATTCCTGCTCACACTGACCTTTGTAGAAAGGGGCCATCGTTCCAGGCAGCCTGTACTCAGCATGTGGCTCCTGAGCGGGCTTTGTTGTTTAGGAAACCTGCTCAGGCTTTTCCATTCTTTCCTTGCAAACAGGAAAACTTCTCCTGGGCCTGTGTGCAGGCAGAGCCCTGAGGAGAGCAGGTGGCACATGGTGCGCTGGGCTGGGACAGCCAGCTGCAGAGCTCAAGGGAAGAAGCCCAAAGAGTCACAATGGCTCCTTGCCTTCACATGCAACACCTGGGTCACAATGGTCTCCTTGATTCCATGAGGCCCCACTGTGTCACAATGGCTCCTTGGTTCCATGCGGTTCCGCAGTGTCACCATGGTCTCCTTTGATCCGCATTGTCATCATGGACAATTGGTTCCATGAGGCCCCGCAGTGTCACAATGGTCCCTTGGTTCCACAGCTTTTATGTTGTAACAATGGACTCCTTGCTTCTATGAGCTCGCCTGCTTTTTGCAGAGGTGTCTTTGGTTCCAACAAGGCCCCGCTGTGTCTCAGTGCACCCTGGCTTCCATGCGCATCTGGAGTATCACAAAGGCTCCTTGGTTGCACCAGGTCCTGCTGTGTCACAATGGATCCTGTGCTCCATGAGGCCCTCCAAAGTCATCATGGAGGCTTGCTTCCATGAGGTTCCATGATGTGCCAGTGCTCATCTTGGTTCCAGGAGTTTCCTTAGTGTCACAATGCTCTCCATGCTTCCATGATTCCCCACAATGTCCCAATGCTCTCCATGCTTCCATTAGGCCCTGCTTTGCCACAATGGTGCCCTTGTTTCCATGAGGCCCCGCTGTGTCACAATGGACTATGGTTCCGTGATGCTCCGTGGTGTCACCATGGTCTTCTTGAATCCGCAGTGTAACCATGGACCATTGGTTCCATGCGGCCTGGCCGTGTCACAATGGGCTCCTTGATTCCATGATTCCCCACGGTGTCACAATGGAGCCTTGTTTCTAGGAGGTTCTGTACTGTCACAATTGTCTCCTTGATGCCATCAGCCCCTGCAGTGTCACAAAGGCTCCTTGGTTCCATGAGGAACACAAAAGCTTTGCAGAAACATTGAGCAACAGCTGCTGAACACAGCTGGCAACATCTGCTGCATCAAAAGAGGGCTTCAAGCTGAGAATGGCACCAGCAGCTTCCATCTGCAACAGACACCCAGGGAAAGGACAGCCTGTGCCGGTCTGGACAAATTTGGAGGAAAATATCCTCTGGTAGAAGGCAGGTTACACCCAGCCCTCCCCCACCCGGCTCGGGAAAAAAGAATTTTCCTGGGAAGAAAGTGAAAGAGATAAAAACTGTTTATTTAACAAACACACAGGAAAAGGATAACAATGCTAAATATTCAAACCTCTCGCTGTGGAGAGAAAGCTGGGATAATTGGAGAGTCCTTCCGTGTTTCAGTGGGGTCTCCTGAAACATCCCTAGACAGCGAGGCCCGTGGAAAGAAATAGGGAGCGATTCTTGAGAGAAGTTTCAGAGCTCTTTCTTCTCCAGCCACATGGGCGGGGCACTGCCAAAGAACTGAGCAATCCCGGCACAAGCAGGGCCCTCCTGGCACAGGGCAACACAAAATAACCAGTGCTGAACAGGATTAGGGCACATGTGAGCAGGGAGCAGGGAGACCCCGTGCCCAGGCCATGCCTCTACCCCAGGGTCCCCTCTCCCATGACCTCATGGCAGGGGGGAGGAACCCCAACACTTCTGGAGGTGTAGTCTCCCTCCTCCTCCTTGGAGCTGGCTCATGGGCCCACATTCAGGGCCCCCACCTCGGTAGAAAATTCTCCCGGTGTGGTCTGATGTTGAAACAGTCAAGAAGACAAGAAGTGAAAGAAACCCCCGAAGTCCCAGGAGAACAAAGTTCAACTCTCCATCTCCCTGCAGAGAAAAGGAGCTGAAAACTGGCTCAAAAGCAAGAAGGTTGCTTCCTCCACCCTTGCTGCAAGCAGGATGCAGAGGAGTGTGTATGTGTGTCCTTGAACAAACGCTCTGAGAAGTTTGTCCGGTTTTTTTTTTCCTCTCCCTCCTCTCAAGCTCAGTTGAAAGGCACAGAAATGCACAAAGTTAACTTCGGGGCATAGAGCAGCCATAGGGGATACACATCCTAAAGTCACCCCAAGACACAGGCACAGAGAATTCAGTGGAAAGACTCCGAGAATTCTGCTCCCAGAGATCATTCCTGCTCACACTGACCCTTGTAGAAAGGGGCCATCGTTCCAGGCAGCCTGTACTGAGCATGTGGCTCCTGAGCGGGCTTTGTTGTTTAGGAAACCTGCTCAGGCTTTTCCATTCTTTCCTTGCAAACAGGAAAACTTCTCCTGGGCCTGTGTGCAGGCAGAGCCCTGAGGAGAGCAGGTGGCACATGGTGCGCTGGGCTGGGACAGCCAGCTGCAGAGCTCAAGGGAAGAAGCCCAAAGAGTCACAATGGCTCCTTGCCTTCACATGCAACACCTGGGTCACAATGGTCTCCTTGATTCCATGAGGCCCCACTGTGTCACAATGGCTCCTTGGTTCCATGCGGTTCCGCAGTGTCACCATGGTCTCCTTTGGTCCGCATTGTCATCATGGACAATTGGTTCCATGAGGCCCCGCAGTGTCACAATGGTCCCTTGGTTCCACAGCTTTTATGTTGTAACAATGGACTCCTTGCTTCTATGAGCTCGCCTGCTTTTTGCAGAGGTGTCTTTGGTTCCAACAAGGCCCCGCTGTGTCTCAGTGCACCCTGGCTTCCATGCGCATCTGGAGTATCACAAAGGCTCCTTGGTTGCACCAGGTCCTGCTGTGTCACAATGGATCCTGTGCTCCATGAGGCCCTCCAAAGTCATCATGGAGGCTTGCTTCCATGAGGTTCCATGATGTGCCAGTGCTCATCTTGGTTCCAGGAGTTTCCTTAGTGTCACAATGCTCTCCATGCTTCCATGATTCCCCACAATGTCCCAATGCTCTCCATGCTTCCATTAGGCCCTGCTTTGCCACAATGGTGCCCTTGTTTCCATGAGGCCCCGCTGTGTCACAATGGACTATGGTTCCGTGATGCTCCGTGGTGTCACCATGGTCTTCTTGAATCCGCAGTGTAACCATGGACCATTGGTTCCATGCGGCCTGGCCGTGTCACAATGGGCTCCTTGATTCCATGATTCCCCACGGTGTCACAATGGAGCCTTGTTTCTAGGAGGTTCTGTACTGTCACAATTGTCTCCTTGATGCCATCAGCCCCTGCAGTGTCACAAAGGCTCCTTGGTTCCATGAGGAACACAAAAGCTTTGCAGAAACATTGAGCCACAGCTGCTGAACACAGCTGGCAACATCTGCTTGCATCAAAAGAGGGCTTCAAGCTGACAATGGCACCAGCAGCTTCCATCTGCAACAGAGCCCCAGGGAAAGGACAGGCTGTGCCGGTCTGGACAAATCTGGAGGAAAATATCCTCTGGTAGAAGGCAGGTTACACCCAGCCCTCCCCCACCAGGTTCGGGAAAAAAGAATTTTCCTGGGAAGAAAGTGAAAGAGATAGAAACTATTTATTTAACAAACACACAGCAAAAAGATAACAATGCTAAATATTCAAACCTCTCGCTGTGGAGAGAAAGCTGGGATAATTGGAGAGTCCTTCCGTGTTTCAGTGGGCTCTCCTGAAACATCCCTAGACAGCCAGGCCCATGGAAAGAAATAGGGAGCGATTCTTGAGAGAAGTTTCAGAGCTCTTTCTTCTCCAGCCACATGGGCGGGGCACTGCCAAAGAACTGAGCAATCACGGGACAAGCAGGGCCCTCCTGGCACAGGGCAACACAAAATAACCAGTGCTGAACAGGATTAGGGCACATGTGAGCAGGGAGCAGGGAGACCCTGTGCCCAGGCCATGCCTCTACCCCAGGGTCCCCTCTCCCATGACCTCATGGCAGGGGGGAGGAACCCCAACACTTCTGGAGGTGTAGTCTCCCTCCTCCTCCTTGGAGCTGGCTCATGGGCCCACATTCAGGGCCCCCACCTCGGTAGAAAATTCTCCCGGTGTGGTCTGATGTTGAAACAGTCAAGAAGACAAGAAGTGAAAGAAACCCCCAAAGTCCCAGGAGAACAAAGTTCAACTCTCCATCTCCCTGCAGAGAAAAGGAGCTGAAAACTGGCTCAAAAGCAAGAAGGTTGCTTCCTCCACCCTTGCTGCAAGCAGGATGCAGAGGAGTGTGTATGTGTGTCCTTGAACAAACGCTCTGAGAAGTTTGTCCGGTTTTTTTTTCCTCTCCCTCCTCTCAAGCTCAGTTGAAAGGCACAGAAATGCACAAAGTTAACTTCGGGGCATAGAGCAGCCATAGGGGATACACATCCTAAAGTCACCCCAAGACAAAGGCACAGAGAATTCAGTGGAAAGACTCCGAGAATTCTGCTCCCAGAGATCATTCCTGCTCACACTGACCCTTGTAGAAAGGGGACATCGTTCCAGGCAGCCTGTACTGAGCATGTGGCTCCTGAGCGGGGTTTGTTGTTTAGGAAACCTGCTCAGGCTTTTCCATTCTTTCCTTGCAAACAGGAAAACTTCTCCTGGGCCTGTGTGCAGGCAGAGCCCTGAGGAGAGCAGGTGGCACATGGTGCGCTGGGCTGGGACAGCCAGCTGCAGAGCTCAAGGGAAGAAGCCCAAAGAGTCACAATGGCTCCTTGCCTTCACATGCAACACCTGGGTCACAATGGTCTCCTTGATTCCATGAGGCCCCACTGTGTCACAATGGCTCCTTGGTTCCATGCGGTTCCGCAGTGTCACCATGGTCTCCTTTGATCCGCATTGTCATCATGGACAATTGGTTCCATGAGGCCCCGCAGTGTCACAATGGTCCCTTGGTTCCACAGCTTTTATGTTGTAACAATGGACTCCTTGGTTCTATGAGCTCGCCTGCTTTTTGCAGAGGTGTCTTTGGTTCCAACAAGGCCCCGCTGTGTCTCAGTGCACCCTGGCTTCCATGCGCATCTGGAGTATCACAAAGGCTCCTTGGTTGCACCAGGTCCTGCTGTGTCACAATGGATCCTGTGCTCCATGAGGCCCTCCAAAGTCATCATGGAGCCTTGCTTCCATGAGGTTCCATGATGTGCCAGTGCTCATCTTGGTTCCAGGAGTTTCCTTAGTGTCACAATGCTCTCCATGCTTCCATGATTCCCCACAATGTCCCAATGCTCTCCATGCTTCCATTAGGCCCTGCTTTGCCACAATGGTGCCCTTGTTTCCATGAGGCCCCGCTGTGTCAAAATGGACTATGGTTCCGTGATGCTCCGTGGTGTCACCATGGTCTTCTTGAATCCGCAGTGTAACCATGGACCATTGGTTCCATGCGGCCTGGCCGTGTCACAATGGGCTCCTTGATTCCATGATTCCCCACGGTGTCACAATGGAGCCTTGTTTCTAGGAGGTTCTGTACTGTCACAATTGTCTCCTTGATGCCATCAGCCCCTGCAGTGTCACAAAGGCTCCTTGGTTCCATGAGGAACACAAAAGCTTTGCAGAAACATTGAGCCACAGCTGCTGAACACAGCTGGCAACATCTGCTTGCATCAAAAGAGGGCTTCAAGCTGACAATGGCACCAGCAGCTTCCATCTGCAACAGAGACCCAGGGAAAGGACAGGCTGTGCCGGTCTGGACAAATCTGGAGGAAAATATCCTCTGGTAGAAGGCAGGTTACACCCAGCCCTCCCCCACCCGGCTCGGGAAAAAAGAATTTTCCTCGGAAGAAAGTGAAAGAGATAGAAACTATTTATTTAACAAACACACAGCAAAAAGATAACAATGCTAAATATTGAAACCTCTCGCTGTGGAGAGAAAGCTGGGATAATTGGAGAGTCCTTCCGTGTTTCAGTGGGCTCTCCTGAAACATCCCTAGACAGCCAGGCCCATGGAAAGAAATAGGGAGCGATTCTTGAGAGAAGTTTCAGAGCTCTTTCTTCTCCAGCCACATGGGCGGGGCACTGCCAAAGAACTGAGCAATCACGGGACAAGCAGGGCCCTCCTGGCACAGGGCAACACAAAATAACCAGTGCTGAACAGGATTAGGGCACATGTGAGCAGGGAGCAGGGAGACCCTGTGCCCAGGCCATGCCTCTACCCCAGGGTCCCCTCTCCCATGACCTCATGGCAGGGGGGAGGAACCCCAACACTTCTGGAGGTGTAGTCTCCCTCCTCCTCCTTGGAGCTGGCTCATGGGCCCACATTCAGGGCCCCCACCTCGGTAGAAAATTCTCCCGGTGTGGTCTGATGTTGAAACAGTCAAGAAGACAAGAAGTGAAAGAAACCCCCGAAGTCCCAGGAGAACAAAGTTCAACTCTCCATCTCCCTGCAGAGAAAAGGAGCTGAAAACTGGCTCAAAAGCAAGAAGGTTGCTTCCTCCACCCTTGCTGCAAGCAGGATGCAGAGGAGTGTGTATGTGTGTCCTTGAACAAACGCTCTGAGAAGTTTGTCCGGTTTTTTTTTCCTCTCCCTCCTCTCAAGCTCAGTTGAAAGGCACAGAAATGCACAAAGTTAACTTCGGGGCATAGAGCAGCCATAGGGGATACACATCCTAAAGTCACCCCAAGACACAGGCACAGAGAATTCAGTGGAAAGACTCCGAGAATTCTGCTCCCAGAGATCATTCCTGCTCACACTGACCCTTGTAGAAAGGGGCCATCGTTCCAGGCAGCCTGTACTGAGCATGTGGCTCCTGAGCGGGGTTTGTTGTTTAGGAAACCTGCTCAGGCTTTTCCATTCTTTCCTTGCAAACAGGAAAACTTCTCCTGGGCCTGTGTGCAGGCAGAGCCCTGAGGAGAGCAGGTGGCACATGGTGCGCTGGGCTGGGACAGCCAGCTGCAGAGCTCACGGGAAGAAGCCCAAAGAGTCACAATGGCTCCTTGCCTTCACATGCAACACCTGGGTCACAATGGTCTCCTTGATTCCATGAGGCCCCACTGTGTCACAATGGCTCCTTGGTTCCATGCGGTTCCGCAGTGTCACCATGGTCTCCTTTGATCCGCATTGTCATCATGGACAATTGGTTCCATGAGGCCCCGCAGTGTCACAATGGTCCCTTGGTTCCACAGCTTTTATGTTGTAACAATGGACTCCTTGCTTCTATGAGCTCGCCTGCTTTTTGCAGAGGTGTCTTTGGTTCCAACAAGGCCCCGCTGTGTCTCAGTGCACCCTGGCTTCCATGCGCATCTGGAGTATCACAAAGGCTCCTTGGTTGCACCAGGTCCTGCTGTGTCACAATGGATCCTGTGCTCCATGAGGCCCTCCAAAGTCATCAAGGAGGCTTGCTTCCATGAGGTTCCATGATGTGCCAGTGCTCATCTTGGTTCCAGGAGTTTCCTTAGTGTCACAATGCTCTCCATGCTTCCATGATTCCCCACAATGTCCCAATGCTCTCCATGCTTCCATTAGGCCCTGCTTTGCCACAATGGTGCCCTCGTTTCCATGAGGCCCCACTGTGTCACAATGGACGTATGGTTCCATGATGCTCCGTGGTGTCACCATGGTCTTCTTGAATCCGCAGTGTAACAATGGACCATTGGTTCCATGCAGCCTGGCCGTGTCACAATGGGCTCCTTGATTCCATGATTCCCCACGGTGTCACAATGGAGCCTTGTTTCTAGGAGGTTCTGTACTGTCACAATTGTCTCCTTGATGCCATCAGCCCCTGCAGTGTCACAAAGGCTCCTTGGTTCCATGAGGAACACAAAAGCTTTGCAGAAACATTGAGCCACAGCTGCTGAACACAGCTGGCAACATCTGCTTGCATCAAAAGAGGGCTTCAAGCTGACAATGGCACCAGCAGCTTCCATCTGCAACAGAGCCCCAGGGAAAGGACAGGCTGTGCCGGTCTGGACAAATCTGGAGGAAAATATCCTCTGGTAGAAGGCAGGTTACACCCAGCCCTCCCCCACCAGGTTCGGGAAAAAAGAATTTTCCTTGGAAGAAAGTGAAAGAGATAGAAACTATTTATTTAACAAACACTCAGCAAAAAAAAAACAATGCTAAATATTCAAACCTCTCGCTGTGGAGAGAAAGCTGGGATAATTGGAGAGTCCTTCCGTGTTTCAGTGGGCTCTCCTGAAACATCCCTAGACAGCCAGGCCCATGGAAAGAAATAGGGAGCGATTCTTGAGAGAAGTTTCAGAGCTCTTTCTTCTCCAGCCACATGGGCGGGGCACTGCCAAAGAACTGAGCAATCACGGGACAAGCAGGGCCCTCCTGGCACAGGGCAACGCAAAATAACCAGTGCTGAACAGGATTAGGGCATATGTGAGCAGGGAGCAGGGAGACCCCGTGCCCAGGCCATGCCTCTACCCCAGGGTCCCCTCTCCCATGACCTCATGGCAGGGGGGAGGAACCCCAACACTTCTGGAGGTGTAGTCTCCCTCCTCCTCCTTGAAGCTGGCTCATGGGCCCACATTCAGGGCCCCCACCTCGGTAGAAAATTCTCCCGGTGTGGTCTGATGTTGAAACAGTCAAGAAGACAAGAAGTGAAAGAAACCCCCAAAGTCCCAGGAGAACAAAGTTCAACTCTCCATCTCCCTGCAGAGAAAAGGAGCTGAAAACTGGCTCAAAAGCAAGAAGGTTGCTTCCTCCACCCTTGCTGCAAGCAGGATGCAGAGGAGTGTGTATGTGTGTCCTTGAACAAACGCTCTGAGAAGTTTGTCCGGTTTTTTTTTCCTCTCCCTCCTCTCAAGCTCAGTTGAAAGGCACAGAAATGCACAAAGTTAACTTCGGGGCATAGAGCAGCCATAGGGGATACACATCCTAAAGTCACCCCAAGACACAGGCACAGAGAATTCAGTGGAAAGACTCCGAGAATTCTGCTCCCAGAGATCATTCCTGCTCACACTGACCCTTGTAGAAAGGGGACATCGTTCCAGGCAGCCTGTACTGAGCATGTGGCTCCTGAGCGGGGTTTGTTGTTTAGGAAACCTGCTCAGGCTTTTCCATTCTTTCCTTGCAAACAGGAAAACTTCTCCTGGGCCTGTGTGCAGGCAGAGCCCTGAGGAGAGCAGGTGGCACATGGTGCGCTGGGCTGGGACAGCCAGCTGCAGAGCTCAAGGGAAGAAGCCCAAAGAGTCACAATGGCTCCTTGCCTTCACATGCAACACCTGGGTCACAATGGTCTCCTTGATTCCATGAGGCCCCACTGTGTCACAATGGCTCCTTGGTTCCATGCAGGTCCGCAGTGTCACCATGGTCTCCTTTGATCCGCATTGTCATCATGGACAATTGGTTCCATGAGGCCCCGCAGTGTCACAATGGTCCCTTGGTTCCACAGGTTTTATGTTGTAACAATGGACTCCTTGCTTCTATGAGCTCGCCTGCTTTTTGCAGAGGTGTCTTTGGTTCCAACAAGGCCCCGCTGTGTCTCAGTGCACCCTGGCTTCCATGCGCATCTGGAGTATCACAAAGGCTCCTTGGTTGCACCAGGTCCTGCTGTGTCACAATGGATCCTGTGCTCCATGAGGCCCTCCAAAGTCATCAAGGAGGCTTGCTTCCATGAGGTTCCATGATGTGCCAGTGCTCATCTTGGTTCCAGGAGTTTCCTTAGTGTCACAATGCTCTCCATGCTTCCATGATTCCCCACAATGTCCCAATGCTCTCCATGCTTCCATTAGGCCCTGCTTTGCCACAATGGTGCCCTCGTTTCCATGAGGCCCCACTGTGTCACAATGGACGTATGGTTCCATGATGTTCCGTGGTGTCACCATGGTCTTCTTGAATCCGCAGTGTAACAATGGACCATTGGTTCCATGCAGCCTGGCCGTGTCACAATGGGCTCCTTGATTCCATGATTCCCCACGGTGTCACAATGGAGCCTTGTTTCTAGGAGGTTCTGTACTGTCACAATTGTCTCCTTGATGCCATCAGCCCCTGCAGTGTCACAAAGGCTCCTTGGTTCCATGAGGAACACAAAAGCTTTGCAGAAACATTGAGCCACAGCTGCTGAACACAGCTGGCAACATCTGCTTGCATCAAAAGAGGGCTTCAAGCTGACAATGGCACCAGCAGCTTCCATCTGCAACAGAGCCCCAGGGAAAGGACAGGCTGTGCCGGTCTGGACAAATCTGGAGGAAAATATCCTCTGGTAGAAGGCAGGTTACACCCAGCCCTCCCCCACCAGGTTCGGGAAAAAAGAATTTTCCTGGGAAGAAAGTGAAAGAGATAGAAACTATTTATTTAACAAACACACAGCAAAAAGATAACAATGCTAAATATTCAAACCTCTCGCTGTGGAGAGAAAGCTGGGATAATTGGAGAGTCCTTCCGTGTTTCAGTGGGCTCTCCTGAAACATCCCTAGACAGCCAGGCCCATGGAAAGAAATAGGGAGCGATTCTTGAGAGAAGTTTCAGAGCTCTTTCTTCTCCAGCCACATGGGCGGGGCACTGCCAAAGAACTGAGCAATCACGGGACAAGCAGGGCCCTCCTGGCACAGGGCAACGCAAAATAACCAGTGCTGAACAGGATTAGGGCACATGTGAGCAGGGAGCAGGGAGACCCCGTGCCCAGGCCATGCCTCTACCCCAGGGTCCCCTCTCCCATGACCTCATGGCAGGGGGGAGGAACCCCAACACTTCTGGAGTTGTAGTCTCCCTCCTCCTCCTTGGAGCTGGCTCATGGGCCCACATTCAGGGCCCCCACCTCGGTAGAAAATTCTCCCGGTGTGGTCTGATGTTGAAACAGTCAAGAAGACAAGAAGTGAAAGAAACCCCCAAAGTCCCAGGAGAACAAAGTTCAACTCTCCATCTCCCTGCAGAGAAAAGGAGCTGAAAACTGGCTCAAAAGCAAGAAGGTTGCTTCCTCCACCCTTGCTGCAAGCAGGATGCAGAGGAGTGTGTATGTGTGTCCTTGAACAAACGCTCTGAGAAGTTTGTCCGGTTTTTTTTTCCTCTCCCTCCTCTCAAGCTCAGTTGAAAGGCACAGAAATGCACAAAGTTAACTTCGGGGCATAGAGCAGCGATAGGGGATACACATCCTAAAGTCACCCCAAGACACAGGCACAGAGAATTCAGTGGAAAGACTCCGAGAATTCTGCTCCCAGAGATCATTCCTGCTCACACTGACCTTTGTAGAAAGGGGCCATCGTTCCAGGCAGCCTGTACTCAGCATGTGGCTCCTGAGCGGGCTTTGTTGTTTAGGAAACCTGCTCAGGCTTTTCCATTCTTTCCTTGCAAACAGGAAAACTTCTCCTGGGCCTGTGTGCAGGCAGAGCCCTGAGGAGAGCAGGTGGCACATGGTGCGCTGGGCTGGGACAGCCAGCTGCAGAGCTCAAGGGAAGAAGCCCAAAGAGTCACAATGGCTCCTTGCCTTCACATGCAACACCTGGGTCACAATGGTCTCCTTGATTCCATGAGGCCCCACTGTGTCACAATGGCTCCTTGGTTCCATGCGGTTCCGCAGTGTCACCATGGTCTCCTTTGATCCGCATTGTCATCATGGACAATTGGTTCCATGAGGCCCCGCAGTGTCACAATGGTCCCTTGGTTCCACAGCTTTTATGTTGTAACAATGGACTCCTTGCTTCTATGAGCTCGCCTGCTTTTTGCAGAGGTGTCTTTGGTTCCAACAAGGCCCCGCTGTGTCTCAGTGCACCCTGGCTTCCATGCGCATCTGGAGTATCACAAAGGCTCCTTGGTTGCACCAGGTCCTGCTGTGTCACAATGGATCCTGTGCTCCATGAGGCCCTCCAAAGTCATCATGGAGGCTTGCTTCCATGAGGTTCCATGATGTGCCAGTGCTCATCTTGGTTCCAGGAGTTTCCTTAGTGTCACAATGCTCTCCATGCTTCCATGATTCCCCACAATGTCCCAATGCTCTCCATGCTTCCATTAGGCCCTGCTTTGCCACAATGGTGCCCTTGTTTCCATGAGGCCCCGCTGTGTCACAATGGACTATGGTTCCGTGATGCTCCGTGGTGTCACCATGGTCTTCTTGAATCCGCAGTGTAACCATGGACCATTGGTTCCATGCGGCCTGGCCGTGTCACAATGGGCTCCTTGATTCCATGATTCCCCACGGTGTCACAATGGAGCCTTGTTTCTAGGAGGTTCTGTACTGTCACAATTGTCTCCTTGATGCCATCAGCCCCTGCAGTGTCACAAAGGCTCCTTGGTTCCATGAGGAACACAAAAGCTTTGCAGAAACATTGAGCAACAGCTGCTGAACACAGCTGGCAACATCTGCTGCATCAAAAGAGGGCTTCAAGCTGAGAATGGCACCAGCAGCTTCCATCTGCAACAGACACCCAGGGAAAGGACAGCCTGTGCCGGTCTGGACAAATTTGGAGGAAAATATCCTCTGGTAGAAGGCAGGTTACACCCAGCCCTCCCCCACCCGGCTCGGGAAAAAAGAATTTTCCTGGGAAGAAAGTGAAAGAGATAAAAACTGTTTATTTAACAAACACACAGGAAAAGGATAACAATGCTAAATATTCAAACCTCTCGCTGTGGAGAGAAAGCTGGGATAATTGGAGAGTCCTTCCGTGTTTCAGTGGGGTCTCCTGAAACATCCCTAGACAGCGAGGCCCGTGGAAAGAAATAGGGAGCGATTCTTGAGAGAAGTTTCAGAGCTCTTTCTTCTCCAGCCACATGGGCGGGGCACTGCCAAAGAACTGAGCAATCCCGGCACAAGCAGGGCCCTCCTGGCACAGGGCAACACAAAATAACCAGTGCTGAACAGGATTAGGGCACATGTGAGCAGGGAGCAGGGAGACCCCGTGCCCAGGCCATGCCTCTACCCCAGGGTCCCCTCTCCCATGACCTCATGGCAGGGGGGAGGAACCCCAACACTTCTGGAGGTGTAGTCTCCCTCCTCCTCCTTGGAGCTGGCTCATGGGCCCACATTCAGGGCCCCCACCTCGGTAGAAAATTCTCCCGGTGTGGTCTGATGTTGAAACAGTCAAGAAGACAAGAAGTGAAAGAAACCCCCGAAGTCCCAGGAGAACAAAGTTCAACTCTCCATCTCCCTGCAGAGAAAAGGAGCTGAAAACTGGCTCAAAAGCAAGAAGGTTGCTTCCTCCACCCTTGCTGCAAGCAGGATGCAGAGGAGTGTGTATGTGTGTCCTTGAACAAACGCTCTGAGAAGTTTGTCCGGTTTTTTTTTTCCTCTCCCTCCTCTCAAGCTCAGTTGAAAGGCACAGAAATGCACAAAGTTAACTTCGGGGCATAGAGCAGCCATAGGGGATACACATCCTAAAGTCACCCCAAGACACAGGCACAGAGAATTCAGTGGAAAGACTCCGAGAATTCTGCTCCCAGAGATCATTCCTGCTCACACTGACCCTTGTAGAAAGGGGCCATCGTTCCAGGCAGCCTGTACTGAGCATGTGGCTCCTGAGCGGGCTTTGTTGTTTAGGAAACCTGCTCAGGCTTTTCCATTCTTTCCTTGCAAACAGGAAAACTTCTCCTGGGCCTGTGTGCAGGCAGAGCCCTGAGGAGAGCAGGTGGCACATGGTGCGCTGGGCTGGGACAGCCAGCTGCAGAGCTCAAGGGAAGAAGCCCAAAGAGTCACAATGGCTCCTTGCCTTCACATGCAACACCTGGGTCACAATGGTCTCCTTGATTCCATGAGGCCCCACTGTGTCACAATGGCTCCTTGGTTCCATGCGGTTCCGCAGTGTCACCATGGTCTCCTTTGGTCCGCATTGTCATCATGGACAATTGGTTCCATGAGGCCCCGCAGTGTCACAATGGTCCCTTGGTTCCACAGCTTTTATGTTGTAACAATGGACTCCTTGCTTCTATGAGCTCGCCTGCTTTTTGCAGAGGTGTCTTTGGTTCCAACAAGGCCCCGCTGTGTCTCAGTGCACCCT
This sequence comes from Aphelocoma coerulescens, assembly GCF_041296385.1. Taxonomy (NCBI): domain Eukaryota; kingdom Metazoa; phylum Chordata; class Aves; order Passeriformes; family Corvidae; genus Aphelocoma; species Aphelocoma coerulescens. Next base: position 3,179,748 of record NW_027183804.1, on the reverse strand, counting down.
GGCTTCCATGCGCATCTGGAGTATCACAAAGGCTCCTTGGTTGCACCAGGTCCTGCTGTGTCACAATGGATCCTGTGCTCCATGAGGCCCTCCAAAGTCATCATGGAGGCTTGCTTCCATGAGGTTCCATGATGTGCCAGTGCTCATCTTGGTTCCAGGAGTTTCCTTAGTGTCACAATGCTCTCCATGCTTCCATGATTCCCCACAATGTCCCAATGCTCTCCATGCTTCCATTAGGCCCTGCTTTGCCACAATGGTGCCCTTGTTTCCATGAGGCCCCGCTGTGTCACAATGGACTATGGTTCCGTGATGCTCCGTGGTGTCACCATGGTCTTCTTGAATCCGCAGTGTAACCATGGACCATTGGTTCCATGCGGCCTGGCCGTGTCACAATGGGCTCCTTGATTCCATGATTCCCCACGGTGTCACAATGGAGCCTTGTTTCTAGGAGGTTCTGTACTGTCACAATTGTCTCCTTGATGCCATCAGCCCCTGCAGTGTCACAAAGGCTCCTTGGTTCCATGAGGAACACAAAAGCTTTGCAGAAACATTGAGCCACAGCTGCTGAACACAGCTGGCAACATCTGCTTGCATCAAAAGAGGGCTTCAAGCTGACAATGGCACCAGCAGCTTCCATCTGCAACAGAGCCCCAGGGAAAGGACAGGCTGTGCCGGTCTGGACAAATCTGGAGGAAAATATCCTCTGGTAGAAGGCAGGTTACACCCAGCCCTCCCCCACCAGGTTCGGGAAAAAAGAATTTTCCTGGGAAGAAAGTGAAAGAGATAGAAACTATTTATTTAACAAACACACAGCAAAAAGATAACAATGCTAAATATTGAAACCTCTCGCTGTGGAGAGAAAGCTGGGATAATTGGAGAGTCCTTCCGTGTTTCAGTGGGCTCTCCTGAAACATCCCTAGACAGCCAGGCCCATGGAAAGAAATAGGGAGCGATTCTTGAGAGAAGTTTCAGAGCTCTTTCTTCTCCAGCCACATGGGCGGGGCACTGCCAAAGAACTGAGCAATCACGGGACAAGCAGGGCCCTCCTGGCACAGGGCAACACAAAATAACCAGTGCTGAACAGGATTAGGGCACATGTGAGCAGGGAGCAGGGAGACCCTGTGCCCAGGCCATGCCTCTACCCCAGGGTCCCCTCTCCCATGACCTCATGGCAGGGGGGAGGAACCCCAACACTTCTGGAGGTGTAGTCTCCCTCCTCCTCCTTGGAGCTGGCTCATGGGCCCACATTCAGGGCCCCCACCTCGGTAGAAAATTCTCCCGGTGTGGTCTGATGTTGAAACAGTCAAGAAGACAAGAAGTGAAAGAAACCCCCAAAGTCCCAGGAGAACAAAGTTCAACTCTCCATCTCCCTGCAGAGAAAAGGAGCTGAAAACTGGCTCAAAAGCAAGAAGGTTGCTTCCTCCACCCTTGCTGCAAGCAGGATGCAGAGGAGTGTGTATGTGTGTCCTTGAACAAACGCTCTGAGAAGTTTGTCCGGTTTTTTTTTCCTCTCCCTCCTCTCAAGCTCAGTTGAAAGGCACAGAAATGCACAAAGTTAACTTCGGGGCATAGAGCAGCCATAGGGGATACACATCCTAAAGTCACCCCAAGACAAAGGCACAGAGAATTCAGTGGAAAGACTCCGAGAATTCTGCTCCCAGAGATCATTCCTGCTCACACTGACCCTTGTAGAAAGGGGACATCGTTCCAGGCAGCCTGTACTGAGCATGTGGCTCCTGAGCGGGGTTTGTTGTTTAGGAAACCTGCTCAGGCTTTTCCATTCTTTCCTTGCAAACAGGAAAACTTCTCCTGGGCCTGTGTGCAGGCAGAGCCCTGAGGAGAGCAGGTGGCACATGGTGCGCTGGGCTGGGACAGCCAGCTGCAGAGCTCAAGGGAAGAAGCCCAAAGTGGCACAATGGCTCCTTGCCTTCACATGCAACACCTGGGTCACAATGGTCTCCTTGATTCCATGAGGCCCCACTGTGTCACAATGGCTCCTTGGTTCCATGCGGTTCCGCAGTGTCACCATGGTCTCCTTTGATCCGCATTGTCATCATGGACAATTGGTTCCATGAGGCCCCGCAGTGTCACAATGGTCCCTTGGTTCCACAGCTTTTATGTTGTAACAATGGACTCCTTGCTTCTATGAGCTCGCCTGCTTTTTGCAGAGGTGTCTTTGGTTCCAACAAGGCCCCGCTGTGTCTCAGTGCACCCTGGCTTCCATGCGCATCTGGAGTATCACAAAGGCTCCTTGGTTGCACCAGGTCCTGCTGTGTCACAATGGATCCTGTGCTCCATGAGGCCCTCCAAAGTCATCATGGAGGCTTGCTTCCATGAGGTTCCATGATGTGCCAGTGCTCATCTTGGTTCCAGGAGTTTCCTTAGTGTCACAATGCTCTCCATGCTTCCATGATTCCCCACAATGTCCCAATGCTCTCCATGCTTCCATTAGGCCCTGCTTTGCCACAATGGTGCCCTGGTTTCCATGAGGCCCCGCTGTGTCACAATGGACCTATGGTTCCATGATGCTCCGTGGTGTCACCATGGTCTTCTTGAATCCGCAGTGTAACCATGGACCATTGGTTCCATGCGGCCTGGCCGTGTCACAATGGGCTCCTTGATTCCATGATTCCCCACGGTGTCACAATGGAGCCTTGTTTCTAGGAGGTTCTGTACTGTCACAATTGTCTCCTTGATGCCATCAGCCCCTGCAGTGTCACAAAGGCTCCTTGGTTCCATGAGGAACACAAAAGCTTTGCAGAAACATTGAGCCACAGCTGCTGAACACAGCTGGCAACATCTGCTTGCATCAAAAGAGGGCTTCAAGCTGACAATGGCACCAGCAGCTTCCATCTGCAACAGAGACCCAGGGAAAGGACAGGCTGTGCCGGTCTGGACAAATGTGGAGGAAAATATCCTCTGGTAGAAGGCAGGTTACACCCAGCCCTCCCCCACCCGGCTCGGGAAAAAAGAATTTTCCTTGGAAGAAAGTGAAAGAGATAGAAACTATTTATTTAACAAACACACAGCAAAAAGATAACAATGCTAAATATTCAAACCTCTCGCTGTGGAGAGAAAGCTGGGATAATTGGAGAGTCCTTCCGTGTTTCAGTGGGCTCTCCTGAAACATCCCTAGACAGCCAGGCCCATGGAAAGAAATAGGGAGCGATTCTTGAGAGAAGTTTCAGAGCTCTTTCTTCTCCAGCCACATGGGCGGGGCACTGCCAAAGAACTGAGCAATCACGGGACAAGCAGGGCCCTCCTGGCACAGGGCAACGCAAAATAACCAGTGCTGAACAGGATTAGGGCACATGTGAGCAGGGAGCAGGGAGACCCTGTGCCCAGGCCATGCCTCTACCCCAGGGTCCCCTCTCCCATGACCTCATGGCAGGGGGGAGGAACCCCAACACTTCTGGAGGTGTAGTCTCCCTCCTCCTCCTTGGAGCTGGCTCATGGGCCCACATTCAGGGCCCCCACCTCGGTAGAAAATTCTCCCGGTGTGGTCTGATGTTGAAACAGTCAAGAAGACAAGAAGTGAAAGAAACCCCCAAAGTCCCAGGAGAACAAAGTTCAACTCTCCATCTCCCTGCAGAGAAAAGGAGCTGAAAACTGGCTCAAAAGCAAGAAGGTTGCTTCCTCCACCCTTGCTGCAAGCAGGATGCAGAGGAGTGTGTATGTGTGTCCTTGAACAAACGCTCTGAGAAGTTTGTCCGGTTTTTTTTTCCTCTCCCTCCTCTCAAGCTCAGTTGAAAGGCACAGAAATGCACAAAGTTAACTTCGGGGCATAGAGCAGCCATAGGGGATACACATCCTAAAGTCACCCCAAGACACAGGCACAGAGAATTCAGTGGAAAGACTCCGAGAATTCTGCTCCCAGAGATCATTCCTGCTCACACTGACCCTTGTAGAAAGGGGACATCGTTCCAGGCAGCCTATACTGAGCATGTGGCTCCTGAGCGGGGTTTGTTGTTTAGGAAACCTGCTCAGGCTTTTCCATTCTTTCCTTGCAAACAGGAAAACTTCTCCTGGGCCTGTGTGCAGGCAGAGCCCTGAGGAGAGCAGGTGGCACATGGTGCGCTGGGCTGGGACAGCCAGCTGCAGAGCTCAAGGGAAGAAGCCCAAAGTGGCACAATGGCTCCTTGCCTTCACATGCAACACCTGGGTCACAATGGTCTCCTTGATTCCATGAGGCCCCACTGTGTCACAATGGCTCCTTGGTTCCATGCGGTTCCGCAGTGTCACCATGGTCTCCTTTGATGCGCATTGTCATCATGGACAATTGGTTCCATGAGGCCCCGCAGTGTCACAATGGTCCCTTGGTTCCACAGGTTTTATGTTGTAACAATGGACTCCTTGCTTCTATGAGCTCGCCTGCTTTTTGCAGAGGTGTCTTTGGTTCCAACAAGGCCCCGCTGTGTCTCAGTGCACCCTGGCTTCCATGCGCATCTGGAGTATCACAAAGGCTCCTTGGTTGCACCAGGTCCTGCTGTGTCACAATGGATCCTGTGCTCCATGAGGCCCTCCAAAGTCATCATGGAGGCTTGCTTCCATGAGGTTCCATGATGTGCCAGTGGTCATCTTGGTTCCAGGAGTTTCCTTAGTGTCACAATGCTCTCCATGCTTCCATGATTCCCCACAATGTCCCAATGCTCTCCATGCTTCCATTAGGCCCTGCTTTGCCACAATGGTGCCCTTGTTTCCATGAGGCCCCGCTGTGTCACAATGGACCTATGGTTCCATGATGCTCCGTGGTGTCACCATGGTCTTCTTGAATCCGCAGTGTAACCATGGACCATTGGTTCCATGCGGCCTGGCCGTGTCACAATGGGCTCCTTGATTCCATGATTCCCCACGGTGTCACAATGGAGCCTTGTTTCTAGGAGGTTCTGTACTGTCACAATTGTCTCCTTGATGCCATCAGCCCCTGCAGTGTCACAAAGGCTCCTTGGTTCCATGAGGAACACAAAAGCTTTGCAGAAACATTGAGCCACAGCTGCTGAACACAGCTGGCAACATCTGCTTGCATCAAAAGAGGGCTTCAAGCTGACAATGGCACCAGCAGCTTCCATCTGCAACAGAGCCCCAGGGAAAGGACAGGCTGTGCCGGTCTGGACAAATGTGGAGGAAAATATCCTCTGGTAGAAGGCAGGTTACACCCAGCCCTCCCCCACCAGGTTCGGGAAAAAAGAATTTTCCTTGGAAGAAAGTGAAAGAGATAGAAACTATTTATTTAACAAACACACAGCAAAAAGATAACAATGCTAAATATTGAAACCTCTCGCTGTGGAGAGAAAGCTGGGATAATTGGAGAGTCCTTCTGTGTTTCAGTGGGCTCTCCTGAAACATCCCTAGACAGCCAGGCCCATGGAAAGAAATAGGGAGCGATTCTTGAGAGAAGTTTCAGAGCTCTTTCTTCTCCAGCCACATGGGCGGGGCACTGCCAAAGAACTGAGCAATCCCGGCACAAGCAGGGCCCTCCTGGCACAGGGCAACACAAAATAACCAGTGCTGAACAGGATTAGGGCACATGTGAGCAGGGAGCAGGGAGACCCTGTGCCCAGGCCATGCCTCTACGCCAGGGTCCCCTCTCCCATGACCTCATGGCAGGGGGGAGGAACCCCAACACTTCTGGAGGTGTAGTCTCCCTCCTCCTCCTTGGAGCTGGCTCATGGGCCCACATTCAGGGCCCCCACCTCGGTAGAAAATTCTCCCGGTGTGGTCTGATGTTGAAACAGTCAAGAAGACAAGAAGTGAAAGAAACCCCCGAAGTCCCAGGAGAACAAAGTTCAACTCTCCATCTCCCTGCAGAGAAAAGGAGCTGAAAACTGGCTCAAAAGCAAGAAGGTTGCTTCCTCCACCCTTGCTGCAAGCAGGATGCAGAGGAGTGTGTATGTGTGTCCTTGAACAAACGCTCTGAGAAGTTTGTCCGGTTTTTTTTTCCTCTCCCTCCTCTCAAGCTCAGTTGAAAGGCACAGAAATGCACAAAGTTAACTTCGGGGCATAGAGCAGCCATAGGGGATACACATCCTAAAGTCACCCCAAGACACAGGCACAGAGAATTCAGTGGAAAGACTCCGAGAATTCTGCTCCCAGAGATCATTCCTGCTCACACTGACCCTTGTAGAAAGGGGCCATCGTTCCAGGCAGCCTGTACTGAGCATGTGGCTCCTGAGCGGGGTTTGTTGTTTAGGAAACCTGCTCAGGCTTTTCCATTCTTTCCTTGCAAACAGGAAAACTTCTCCTGGGCCTGTGTGCAGGCAGAGCCCTGAGGAGAGCAGGTGGCACATGGTGCGCTGGGCTGGGACAGCCAGCTGCAGAGCTCAAGGGAAGAAGCCCAAAGTGGCACAATGGCTCCTTGCCTTCACATGCAACACCTGGGTCACAATGGTCTCCTTGATTCCATGAGGCCCCACTGTGTCACAATGGCTCCTTGGTTCCATGCGGTTCCGCAGTGTCACCATGGTCTCCTTTGATGCGCATTGTCATCATGGACAATTGGTTCCATGAGGCCCCGCAGTGTCACAATGGTCCCTTGGTTCCACAGCTTTTATGTTGTAACAATGGACTCCTTGCTTCTATGAGCTCGCCTGCTTTTTGCAGAGGTGTCTTTGGTTCCAACAAGGCCCCGCTGTGTCTCAGTGCACCCTGGCTTCCATGCGCATCTGGAGTATCACAAAGGCTCCTTGGTTGCACCAGGTCCTGCTGTGTCACAATGGATCCTGTGCTCCATGAGGCCCTCCAAAGTCATCATGGAGGCTTGCTTCCATGAGGTTCCATGATGTGCCAGTGCTCATCTTGGTTCCAGGAGTTTCCTTAGTGTCACAATGCTCTCCATGCTTCCATGATTCCCCACAATGTCCCAATGCTCTCCATGCTTCCATTAGGCCCTGCTTTGCCACAATGGTGCCCTCGTTTCCATGAGGCCCCGCTGTGTCACAATGGACTATGGTTCCGTGATGCTCCGTGGTGTCACCATGGTCTTCTTGAATCCGCAGTGTAACCATGGACCATTGGTTCCATGCGGCCTGGCCGTGTCACAATGGGCTCCTTGATTCCATGATTCCCCACGGTGTCACAATGGAGCCTTGTTTCTAGGAGGTTCTGTACTGTCACAATTGTCTCCTTGATGCCATCAGCCCCTGCAGTGTCACAAAGGCTCCTTGGTTCCATGAGGAACACAAAAGCTTTGCAGAAACATTGAGCCACAGCTGCTGAACACAGCTGGCAACATCTGCTGCATCAAAAGAGGGCTTCAAGCTGACAATGGCACCAGCAGCTTCCATCTGCAACAGACACCCAGGGAAAGGACAGGCTGTGCCGGTCTGGACAAATGTGGAGGAAAATATCCTCTGGTAGAAGGCAGGTTACACCCAGCCCTCCCCCACCCGGCTCGGGAAAAAAGAATTTTCCTCGGAAGAAAGTGAAAGAGATAGAAACTATTTATTTAACAAACACACAGCAAAAAGATAACAATGCTAAATATTGAAACCTCTCGCTGTGGAGAGAAAGCTGGGATAATTGGAGAGTCCTTCCGTGTTTCAATGGGCTCTCCTGAAACATCCCTAGACAGCCAGGCCCATGGAAAGAAATAGGGAGCGATTCTTGAGAGAAGTTTCAGAGCTCTTTCTTCTCCAGCCACATGGGCGGGGCACTGCCAAAGAACTGAGCAATCACGGGACAAGCAGGGCCCTCCTGGCACAGGGCAACGCAAAATAACCAGTGCTGAACAGGATTAGGGCACATGTGAGCAGGGAGCAGGGAGACCCCGTGCCCAGGCCATGCCTCTACCCCAGGGTCCCCTCTCCCATGACCTCATGGCAGGGGGGAGGAACCCCAACACTTCTGGAGGTGTAGTCTCCCTCCTCCTCCTTGGAGCTGGCTCATGGGCCCACATTCAGGGCCCCCACCTCGGGCGAAAATTCTCCCGGTGTGGTCTGATGTTGAAACAGTCAAGAAGAGAAGAAGTGAAAGAAACCCCCAAAGTCCCAGGAGAACAAAGTTCAACTCTCCATCTCCCTGCAGAGAAAAGGAGCTGAAAACTGGCTCAAAAGCAAGAAGGTTGCTTCCTGCGCTCTTGCTGCAAGCAGGATGCAGAGGAGTGTGTATGTGTGTCCTTGAACAAACGCTCTGAGAAGTTTGTCCGGTTTTTTTTTCCTCTCCCTCCTCTCAAGCTCAGTTGAAAGGCACAGAAATGCACAAAGTTAACTTCGGGGCATAGAGCAGCCATAGGGGATACACATCCTAAAGTCACCCCAAGACACAGGCACAGAGAATTCAGTGGAAAGACTCCGAGAATTCTGCTCCCAGAGATCATTCCTGCTCACACTGACCTTTGTAGAAAGGGGCCATCGTTCCAGGCAGCCTGTACTGAGCATGTGGCTCCTGAGCAGGGTTTCTTGTTTAAGAAACCTGCTCAGGCTTTTCCATTCTTTCCTTGCAAACAGGAAAACTTCTCCTGGGCCTGTGTGCAGGCAGAGGCCTGAGGAGAGCAGGTGGCACATGGTGCGCTGGGCTGGGACAGCCAGCTGCAGAGCTCAAGGGAAGAAGCCCAAAGAGTCACAATGGCTCCTTGCCTTCACATGCAACACCTGGGTCACAATGATCTCCTTGATTCCATGAGGCCCCGCAGTGTCACAATGGCTCCTTGGTTCCATGCGGTTCCGCAGTGTCACCATGGTCTCCTTTGATCCGCATTGTCATCATGGACAATTGGTTCCATGAGGCCCCGCAGTGTCACAATGGTCCCTTGGTTCCACAGGTTTTATGTTGTAACAATGGACTCCTTGCTTCTATGAGCTCGCCTGCTTTTTGCAGAGGTGTCTTTGGTTCCAACAAGGCCCCGCTGTGTCTCAGTGCACCCTGGCTTCCATGCGCATCTGGAGTATCACAAAGGCTCCTTGGTTGCACCAGGTCCTGCTGTGTCACAATGGATCCTGTGCTCCATGAGGCCCTCCAAAGTCATCATGGAGGCTTGCTTCCATGAGGTTCCATGATGTGCCAGTGGTCATCTTGGTTCCAGGAGTTTCCTTAGTGTCACAATGCTCTCCATGCTTCCATGATTCCCCACAATGTCCCAATGCTCTCCATGCTTCCATTAGGCCCTGCTTTGCCACCATGGTGCCCTGGTTTCCATGAGGCCCCGCTGTGTCACAATGGACCTATGGTTCCATGATGCTCCGTGGTGTCACCATGGCCTTCTTGAATCCGCAGTGTAACCATGGACCATTGGTTCCATGCGGCCTGGCCGTGTCACAATGGGCTCCTTGATTCCATGATTCCCCACGGTGTCACAATGGAGCCTTGTTTCTAGGAGGTTCTGTACTGTCACAATTGTCTCCTTGATGCCATCAGCCCCTGCAGTGTCACAAAGGCTCCTTGGTTCCATGAGGAACACAAAAGCTTTGCAGAAACATTGAGCCACAGCTGCTGAACACAGCTGGCAACATCTGCTGCATCAAAAGAGGGCTTCAAGCTGACAATGGCACCAGCAGCTTCCATCTGCAACAGACACCCAGGGAAAGGACAGGCTGTGCCGGTCTGGACAAATGTGGAGGAAAATATCCTCTGGTAGAAGGCAGGTTACACCCAGCCCTCCCCCACCCGGCTCGGGAAAAAAGAATTTTCCTCGGAAGAAAGTGAAAGAGATAGAAACTATTTATTTAACAAACACACAGCAAAAAGATAACAATGCTAAATATTGAAACCTCTCGCTGTGGAGAGAAAGCTGGGATAATTGGAGAGTCCTTCCGTGTTTCAATGGGCTCTCCTGAAACATCCCTAGACAGCCAGGCCCATGGAAAGAAATAGGGAGCGATTCTTGAGAGAAGTTTCAGAGCTCTTTCTTCTCCAGCCACATGGGCGGGGCACTGCCAAAGAACTGAGCAATCACGGGACAAGCAGGGCCCTCCTGGCACAGGGCAACGCAAAATAACCAGTGCTGAACAGGATTAGGGCACATGTGAGCAGGGAGCAGGGAGACCCTGTGCCCAGGCCATGCCTCTACCCCAGGGTCCCCTCTCCCATGACCTCATGGCAGGGGGGAGGAACCCCAACACTTCTGGAGGTGTAGTCTCCCTCCTCCTCCTTGGAGCTGGCTCATGGGCCCACATTCAGGGCCCCCACCTCGGTAGAAAATTCTCCCGGTGTGGTCTGATGTTGAAACAGTCAAGAAGACAAGAAGTGAAAGAAACCCCCGAAGTCCCAGGAGAACAAAGTTCAACTCTCCATCTCCCTGCAGAGAAAAGGAGCTGAAAACTGGCTCAAAAGCAAGAAGGTTGCTTCCTCCACCCTTGCTGCAAGCAGGATGCAGAGGAGTGTGTATGTGTGTCCTTGAACAAACGCTCTGAGAAGTTTGTCCGGTTTTTTTTTCCTCTCCCTCCTCTCAAGCTCAGTTGAAAGGCACAGAAATGCACAAAGTTAACTTCGGGGCATAGAGCAGCCATAGGGGATACACATCCTAAAGTCACCCCAAGACACAGGCACAGAGAATTCAGTGGAAAGACTCCGAGAATTCTGCTCCCAGAGATCATTCCTGCTCACACTGACCCTTGTAGAAAGGGGCCATCGTTCCAGGCAGCCTGTACTGAGCATGTGGCTCCTGAGCAGGGTTTCTTGTTTAGGAAACCTGCTCAGGCTTTTCCATTCTTTCCTTGCAAACAGGAAAACTTCTCCTGGGCCTGTGTGCAGGCAGAGGCCTGAGGAGAGCAGGTGGCACATGGTGCGCTGGGCTGGGACAGCCAGCTGCAGAGCTCAAGGGAAGAAGCCCAAAGAGTCACAATGGCTCCTTGCCTTCACATGCAACACCTGGGTCACAATGGTCTCCTTGATTCCATGAGGCCCCGCAGTGTCACAATGGCTCCTTGGTTCCATGCGGTTCCGCAGTGTCACCATGGTCTCCTTTGATCCGCATTGTCATCATGGACAATTGGTTCCATGAGGCCCCGCAGTGTCACAATGGTCCCTTGGTTCCACAGGTTTTATGTTGTAACAATGGACTCCTTGCTTCTATGAGCTCGCCTGCTTTTTGCAGAGGTGTCTTTGGTTCCAACAAGGCCCCGCTGTGTCTCAGTGCACCCTGGCTTCCATGCGCATCTGGAGTATCACAAAGGCTCCTTGGTTGCACCAGGTCCTGCTGTGTCACAATGGATCCTGTGCTCCATGAGGCCCTCCAAAGTCATCATGGAGGCTTGCTTCCATGAGGTTCCATGATGTGCCAGTGGTCATCTTGGTTCCAGGAGTTTCCTTAGTGTCACAATGCTCTCCATGATTCCATGATTCCCCACAATGTCCCAATGCTCTCCATGCTTCCATTAGGCCCTGCTTTGCCACAATGGTGCCCTGGTTTCCATGAGGCCCCGCTGTGTCACAATGGACCTATGGTTCCATGATGCTCCGTGGTGTCACCATGGCCTTCTTGAATCCGCAGTGTAACCATGGACCATTGGTTCCATGCGGCCTGGCCGTGTCACAATGGGCTCCTTGATTCCATGATTCCCCACGGTGTCACAATGGAGCCATGTTTCTAGGAGGTTCTGTACTGTCACAATTGTCTCCTTGATGCCATCAGCCCCTGCAGTGTCACAAAGGCTCCTTGGTTCCATGAGGAACACAAAAGCTTTGCAGAAACATTGAGCCACAGCTGCTGAACACAGCTGGCAACATTTGCTTGAATCAAAAGAGGGCTTCAAGCTGACAATGGCACCAGCAGCTTCCATCTGCAACAGAGACGCAGGGAAAGGAAGGCTGTGCCCGGCTGGACAAATGTGGAGGAAAATATCCTCTGGTAGAAGGCAGGTTACACCCAGCCCTCCCCCACCAGGTTCGGGAAAAAAGAATTTTCCTGGGAAGAAAGTGAAAGAGATAGAAACTATTTATTTAACAAACACACAGGAAAAGGATAACAATGCTAAATATTCAAACCTCTCGCTGTGGAGAGAAAGCTGGGATAATTGGAGAGTCCTTCCGTGTTTCAGTGGGCTCTCCTGAAACATCCCTAGACAGCCAGGCCCGTGGAAAGAAATAGGGAGCGATTCTTGAGAGAAGTTTCAGAGCTCTTTCTTCTCCAGCCACATGGGCGGGGCACTGCCAAAGAACTGAGCAATCACGGCACAAGCAGGGCCCTCCTGGCACAGGGCAACACAAAATAACCAGTGCGGAACAGGATTAGGGCACATGTGAGCAGGGAGTAGGGAGACCCCGTGCCCAGGCCATGCCTCTACCCCAGGGTCCCCTCTCCCATGACCTCATGGCAGGGGGGAGGAACCCCAACACTTCTGGAGGTGTAGTCTCCCTCCTCCTCCTTGGAGCTGGCTCATGGGCCCACATTCAGGGCCCCCACCTCGGGCGAAAATTCTCCCGGTGTGGTCTGATGTTGAAACAGTCAAGAAGAGAAGAAGGGAAAAACCCCCCCAAAGTCCCAGGAGAACAAAGTTCAACTCTCCATCTCCCTGCAGAGAAAAGGAGCTGAAAACTGGCTCAAAAGCAAGAAGGTTGCTTCCTGCGCTCTTGCTGCAAGCAGGATGCAGAGGAGTGTGTATGTGTGTCCTTGAACAAACGCTCTGAGAAGTTTGTCCGGATTTTTTTCCTCTCCCCCCTCTCAGGCTCAGTTGAAAGGCACAGAAATGCACCAAGTTAACTTCTGGGCATAGAGCAGCAATAGGGGATACACATCCTAAACTCACCCCAAGACACAGGCACAGAGAATTCAGTGGAAAGACTCCGAGAATTCTGCTCCCAGAGATCATTCCTGCTCACACTGACCCTTATAGAAAGGGGCCATCGTTCCAGGCAGACTGTACTGAGCATGTGGCTCCTGAGCGGGGTTTGTTGTTTAGGAAACCTGCTCAGGCTTTTCCATTCTTTCCTTGCAAACAGGAAAACTTCTCCTGGGCCTGTGTGCAGGCAGAGCCCTGAGGAGAGCAGGTGGCACATGGTGCGCTGGGCTGGGACAGCCAGCTGCAGAGCTCAAGGGAAGAAGCCCAAAGAGTCACAATGGCTCCTTGCCTTCACATGCAACACCTGGGTCACAATGGTCTCCTTGATTCCATGAGGCCCCACTGTGTCACAATGGCTCCTTGGTTCCATGCGGTTCCGCAGTGTCACCATGGTCTCCTTTGATCCGCATTGTCATCATGGACAATTGGTTCCATGAGGCCCCACAGTGTCACAATGGTCCCTTGGTTCCATAGGTTTTATGTTGTAACAATGGACTCCTTGCTTCTATGAGCTCGCCTGCTTTTTGCAGAGGTGTCTTTGGTTCCAACAAGGCCCCGCTGTGTCTCAGTGCACCCTGGCTTCCATGCGCATCTGGAGTATCACAAAGGCTCCTTGGTTGCACCAGGTCCTGCTGTGTCACAATGGATCCTGTGCTCCATGAGGCCCTCCAAAGTCATCATGGAGGCTTGCTTCCATGAGGTTCCATGATGTGCCAGTGGTCATCTTGGTTCCAGGAGCTTCCTTAGTGTCACAATGCTCTCCATGCTTCCATGATTCCCCACAATGTCCCAATGCTCTCCATGCTTCCATTAGGCCCTGCTTTGCCACAATGGTGCCCTGGTTTCCATGAGGCCCCGCTGTGTCACAATGGACTATGGTTCCATGATGCTCCGTGGTGTCACCGTGCTCTTCTTGAATCCGCAGTGTAACCATGGACCATTGGTTCCATGCGGCCTGGCCGTGTCACAATGGGCTCCTTGAGTCCATGATTCCCCACGGTGTCACAATGGAGCCTTGTTTCTAGGAGGTTCTGTACTGTCACAATTGTCTCCTTGATGCCATCAGCCCCTGCAGTGTCACAAAGGCTCCTTGGTTCCATGAGGAACACAAAAGCTTTGCAGAAACATTGAGCCACAGCTGCTGAACACAGCTGGCAACATCTGCTTGCATCAAAAGAGGGCTTCAAGCTGACAATGGCACCAGCAGCTTCCATCTGCAACAGAGACCCAGGGAAAGGACAGGCTGTGCCCGGCTGGACAAATGTGGAGGAAAATATCCTCTGGTAGAAGGCAGGTTACACCCAGCCCTCCCCCACCCGGCTCGGGAAAAAAGAATTTTCCTTGGAAGAAAGTGAAAGAGATAGAAACTATTTATTTAACAAACACACAGGTAAAAGATAACAATGCTAAATATTGAAACCTCTCGCTGTGGAGAGAAAGCTGGGATAATTGGAGAGTCCTTCCGTGTTTCAATGGGCTCTCCTGAAACATCCCTAGACAGCCAGGCCCGTGGAAAGAAATAGGGAGCGATTCTTGAGAGAAGTTTCAGAGCTCTTTCTTCTCCAGCCACATGGGCGGGGCACTGCCAAAGAACTGAGCAATCACGGGACAAGCAGGGCCCTCCTGGCACAGGGCAACGCAAAATAACCAGTGCTGAACAGGATTAGGGCACATGTGAGCAGGGAGCAGGGAGACCCTGTGCCCAGGCCATGCCTCTACCCCAGGGTCCCCTCTCCCATGACCTCATGGCAGGGGGGAGGAACCCCAACACTTCTGGAGGTGTAGTCTCCCTCCTCCTCCTTGGAGCTGGCTCATGGGCCCACATTCAGGGCCCCCACCTCGGTAGAAAATTCTCCCGGTGTGGTCTGATGTTGAAACAGTCAAGAAGACAAGAAGTGAAAGAAACCCCCGAAGTCCCAGGAGAACAAAGTTCAACTCTCCATCTCCCTGCAGAGAAAAGGAGCTGAAAACTGGCTCAAAAGCAAGAAGGTTGCTTCCTCCACCCTTGCTGCAAGCAGGATGCAGAGGAGTGTGTATGTGTGTCCTTGAACAAACGCTCTGAGAAGTTTGTCCGTTTTTTTTTTCCTCTCCCTCCTCTCAAGCTCAGTTGAAAGGCACAGAAATGCACAAAGTTAACTTCGGGGCATAGAGCAGCGATAGGGGATACACATCCTAAAGTCACCCCAAGACACAGGCACAGAGAATTCAGTGGAAAGACTCCGAGAATTCTGCTCCCAGAGATCATTCCTGCTCACACTGACCCTTGTAGAAAGGGGCCATCATTCCAGGCAGACTGTACTGAGCATGTGGCTCCTGAGCGGGGTTTGTTGTTTAGGAAACCTGCTCAGGCTTTTCCATTCTTTCCTTGCAAACAGGAAAACTTCTCCTGGGCCTGTGTGCAGGCAGAGCCCTGAGGAGAGCAGGTGGCACATGGTGCGCTGGGCTGGGACAGCCAGCTGCAGAGCTCAAGGGAAGAAGCCCAAAGAGTCACAATGGCTCCTTGCCTTCACATGCAACACCTGGGTCACAATGGTCTCCTTGATTCCATGAGGCCCCGCAGTGTCACAATGGCTCCTTGGTTCCATGCGGTTCCGCAGTGTCACCATGGTCTCCTTTGATCCGCATTGTCATCATGGACAATTGGTTCCATGAGGCCCCGCAGTGTCACAATGGTCCCTTGGTTCCACAGGTTTTATGTTGTAACAATGGACTCCTTGCTTCTATGAGCTCGCCTGTTTTTTGCAGAGGTGTCTTTGGTTCCAACAAGGCCCCGCTGTGTCTCAGTGCACCCTGGCTTCCATGCGCATCTGGAGTATCACAAAGGCTCCTTGGTTCCACCAGGTCCTGCTGTGTCACAATGGATCCTGTGCTCCATGAGGCCCTCCAAAGTCATCATGGAGGCTTGCTTCCATGAGGTTCCATGATGTGCCAGTGGTCATCTTGGTTCCAGGAGTTTCCTTAGTGTCACAATGCTCTCCATGCTTCCATGATTCCCCACAATGTCCCAATGCTCTCCATGCTTCCATTAGGCCCTGCTTTGCCACAATGGTGCCCTGGTTTCCATGAGGCCCCGCTGTGTCACAATGGACCTATGGTTCCATGATGCTCCGTGGTGTCACCATGGCCTTCTTGAATCCGCAGTGTAACCATGGACCATTGGTTCCATGCGGCCTGGCCGTGTCACAATGGGCTCCTTGATTCCATGATTCCCCACGGTGTCACAATGGAGCCTTGTTTCTAGGAGGTTCTGTACTGTCACAATTGTCTCCTTGATGCCATCAGCCCCTGCAGTGTCACAAAGGCTCCTTGGTTCCATGAGGAACACAAAAGCTTTGCAGAAACATTGAGCCACAGCTGCTGAACACAGCTGGCAACATCTGCTTGCATCAAAAGAGGGCTTCAAGGTGACAATGGCACCAGCAGCTTCCATCTGCAACAGAGACGCAGGGAAAGGAAGGCTGTGCCGGTCTGGACAAATGTGGAGGAAAATATCCTCTGGTAGAAGGCAGGTTACACCCAGCCCTCCCCCACCAGGTTCGGGAAAAAAGAATTTTCCTGGGAAGAAAGTGAAAGAGATAGAAACTATTTATTTAACAAACACACAGGAAAAGGATAACAATGCTAAATATTCAAACCTCTCGCTGTGGAGAGAAAGCTGGGATAATTGGAGAGTCCTTCCGTGTTTCAGTGGGCTCTCCTGAAACATCCCTAGACAGCGAGGCCCGTGGAAAGAAATAGGGAGCGATTCTTGAGAGAAGTTTCAGAGCTCTTTCTTCTCCAGCCACATGGGCGGGGCACTGCCAAAGAACTGAGCAATCCCGGCACAAGCAGGGCCCTCCTGGCACAGGGCAACACAAAATAACCAGTGCGGAACAGGATTAGGGCACATGTGAGCAGGGAGTAGGGAGACCCCGTGCCCAGGCCATGCCTCTACCCCAGAATCCCCTCTCCCATGACCTCATGGCAGGGGGGAGGAACCCCAACACTTCTGGAGGTGTAGTCTCCCTCCTCCTCCTTGGAGCTGGCTCATGGGCCCACATTCAGGGCCCCCACCTCGGGCGAAAATTCTCCCGGTGTGGTCTGATGTTGAAACAGTCAAGAAGACAAGAAGTGAAAGAAACCCCCGAAGTCCCAGGAGAACAAAGTTCAACTCTCCATCTCCCTGCAGAGAAAAGGAGCTGAAAACTGGCTCAAAAGCAAGAAGGTTGCTTCCTCCACCCTTGCTGCAAGCAGGATGCAGAGGAGTGTGTATGTGTGTCCTTGAACAAACGCTCTGAGAAGTTTGTCCGGTTTTTTTTTTAGTCTCCCTCCTCTCAAGCTCAGTTGAAAGGCACAGAAATGCACAAAGTTAACTTCGGGGCATAGAGCAGCGATAGGGGATACACATCCTAAAGTCACCCCAAGACACAGGCACAGAGAATTCAGTGGAAAGACTCCGAGAATTCTGCTCCCAGAGATCATTCCTGCTCACACTGACCCTTATAGAAAGGGGCCATCGTTCCAGGCAGCCTGTACTGAGCATGTGGCTCCTGAGCGGGCTTTGTTGTTTAGGAAACCTGCTCAGGCTTTTCCATTCTTTCCTTGCAAACAGGAAAACTTCTCCTGGGCCTGTGTGCAGGCAGAGCCCTGAGGAGAGCAGGTGGCACATGGTGCGCTGGGCTGGGACAGCCAGCTGCAGAGCTCAAGGGAAGAAGCCCAAAGAGTCACAATGGCTCCTTGCCTTCACATGCAACACCTGGGTCACAATGGTCTCCTTGATTCCATGAGGCCCCGCAGTGTCACAATGGCTCCTTGGTTCCATGCGGTTCCGCAGTGTCACCATGGTCTCCTTTGATCCGCATTGTCATCATGGACAATTGGTTCCATGAGGCCCCGCAGTGTCACAATGGTCCCTTGGTTCCACAGGTTTTATGTTGTAACAATGGACTCCTTGCTTCTATGAGCTCGCCTGTTTTTTGCAGAGGTGTCTTTGGTTCCAACAAGGCCCCGCTGTGTCTCAGTGCACCCTGGCTTCCATGCGCATCTGGAGTATCACAAAGGCTCCTTGGTTCCACCAGGTCCTGCTGTGTCACAATGGATCCTGTGCTCCATGAGGCCCTCCAAAGTCATCATGGAGGCTTGCTTCCATGAGGTTCCATGATGTGCCAGTGGTCATCTTGGTTCCAGGAGTTTCCTTAGTGTCACAATGCTCTCCATGCTTCCATGATTCCCCACAATGTCCCAATGCTCTCCATGCTTCCATTAGGCCCTGCTTTGCCACAATGGTGCCCTGGTTTCCATGAGGCCCCGCTGTGTCACAATGGACCTATGGTTCCATGATGCTCCGTGGTGTCACCATGGCCTTCTTGAATCCGCAGTGTAACCATGGACCATTGGTTCCATGCGGCCTGGCCGTGTCACAATGGGCTCCTTGATTCCATGATTCCCCACGGTGTCACAATGGAGCCTTGTTTCTAGGAGGTTCTGTACTGTCACAATTGTCTCCTTGATGCCATCAGCCCCTGCAGTGTCACAAAGGCTCCTTGGTTCCATGAGGAACACAAAAGCTTTGCAGAAACATTGAGCCACAGCTGCTGAACACAGCTGGCAACATCTGCTTGCATCAAAAGAGGGCTTCAAGGTGACAATGGCACCAGCAGCTTCCATCTGCAACAGAGACGCAGGGAAAGGAAGGCTGTGCCGGTCTGGACAAATGTGGAGGAAAATATCCTCTGGTAGAAGGCAGGTTACACCCAGCCCTCCCCCACCAGGTTCGGGAAAAAAGAATTTTCCTGGGAAGAAAGTGAAAGAGATAGAAACTATTTATTTAACAAACACACAGGAAAAGGATAACAATGCTAAATATTCAAACCTCTCGCTGTGGAGAGAAAGCTGGGATAATTGGAGAGTCCTTCCGTGTTTCAGTGGGCTCTCCTGAAACATCCCTAGACAGCGAGGCCCGTGGAAAGAAATAGGGAGCGATTCTTGAGAGAAGTTTCAGAGCTCTTTCTTCTCCAGCCACATGGGCGGGGCACTGCCAAAGAACTGAGCAATCCCGGCACAAGCAGGGCCCTCCTGGCACAGGGCAACACAAAATAACCAGTGCGGAACAGGATTAGGGCACATGTGAGCAGGGAGTAGGGAGACCCCGTGCCCAGGCCATGCCTCTACCCCAGAATCCCCTCTCCCATGACCTCATGGCAGGGGGGAGGAACCCCAACACTTCTGGAGGTGTAGTCTCCCTCCTCCTCCTTGGAGCTGGCTCATGGGCCCACATTCAGGGCCCCCACCTCGGGCGAAAATTCTCCCGGTGTGGTCTGATGTTGAAACAGTCAAGAAGACAAGAAGTGAAAGAAACCCCCGAAGTCCCAGGAGAACAAAGTTCAACTCTCCATCTCCCTGCAGAGAAAAGGAGCTGAAAACTGGCTCAAAAGCAAGAAGGTTGCTTCCTCCACCCTTGCTGCAAGCAGGATGCAGAGGAGTGTGTATGTGTGTCCTTGAACAAACGCTCTGAGAAGTTTGTCCGGTTTTTTTTTTAGTCTCCCTCCTCTCAAGCTCAGTTGAAAGGCACAGAAATGCACAAAGTTAACTTCGGGGCATAGAGCAGCGATAGGGGATACACATCCTAAAGTCACCCCAAGACACAGGCACAGAGAATTCAGTGGAAAGACTCCGAGAATTCTGCTCCCAGAGATCATTCCTGCTCACACTGACCCTTATAGAAAGGGGCCATCGTTCCAGGCAGCCTGTACTGAGCATGTGGCTCCTGAGCGGGCTTTGTTGTTTAGGAAACCTGCTCAGGCTTTTCCATTCTTTCCTTGCAAACAGGAAAACTTCTCCTGGGCCTGTGTGCAGGCAGAGCCCTGAGGAGAGCAGGTGGCACATGGTGCGCTGGGCTGGGACAGCCAGCTGCAGAGCTCAAGGGAAGAAGCCCAAAGAGTCACAATGGCTCCTTGCCTTCACATGCAACACCTGGGTCACAATGGTCTCCTTGATTCCATGAGGCCCCGCAGTGTCACAATGGCTCCTTGGTTCCATGCGGTTCCGCAGTGTCACCATGGTCTCCTTTGATCCGCATTGTCATCATGGACAATTGGTTCCATGAGGCCCCGCAGTGTCACAATGGTCCCTTGGTTCCACAGGTTTTATGTTGTAACAATGGACTCCTTGCTTCTATGAGCTCGCCTGTTTTTTGCAGAGGTGTCTTTGGTTCCAACAAGGCCCCGCTGTGTCTCAGTGCACCCTGGCTTCCATGCGCATCTGGAGTATCACAAAGGCTCCTTGGTTGCACCAGGTCCTGCTGTGTCACAATGGATCCTGTGCTCCATGAGGCCCTCCAAAGTCATCATGGAGGCTTGCTTCCATGAGGTTCCATGATGTGCCAGTGGTCATCTTGGTTCCAGGAGTTTCCTTAGTGTCACAATGCTCTCCATGCTTCCATGATTCCCCACAATGTCCCAATGCTCTCCATGCTTCCATTAGGCCCTGCTTTGCCACAATGGTGCCCTGGTTTCCATGAGGCCCCGCTGTGTCACAATGGACCTATGGTTCCATGATGCTCCGTGGTGTCACCATGGCCTTCTTGAATCCGCAGTGTAACCATGGACCATTGGTTCCATGCGGCCTGGCCGTGTCACAATGGGCTCCTTGATTCCATGATTCCCCACGGTGTCACAATGGAGCCTTGTTTCTAGGAGGTTCTGTACTGTCACAATTGTCTCCTTGATGCCATCAGCCCCTGCAGTGTCACAAAGGCTCCTTGGTTCCATGAGGAACACAAAAGCTTTGCAGAAACATTGAGCCACAGCTGCTGAACACAGCTGGCAACATCTGCTTGCATCAAAAGAGGGCTTCAAGGTGACAATGGCACCAGCAGCTTCCATCTGCAACAGAGACGCAGGGAAAGGAAGGCTGTGCCGGTCTGGACAAATGTGGAGGAAAATATCCTCTGGTAGAAGGCAGGTTACACCCAGCCCTCCCCCACCAGGTTCGGGAAAAAAGAATTTTCCTGGGAAGAAAGTGAAAGAGATAGAAACTATTTATTTAACAAACACACAGGAAAAGGATAACAATGCTAAATATTCAAACCTCTCGCTGTGGAGAGAAAGCTGGGATAATTGGAGAGTCCTTCCGTGTTTCAGTGGGCTCTCCTGAAACATCCCTAGACAGCGAGGCCCGTGGAAAGAAATAGGGAGCGATTCTTGAGAGAAGTTTCAGAGCTCTTTCTTCTCCAGCCACATGGGCGGGGCACTGCCAAAGAACTGAGCAATCCCGGCACAAGCAGGGCCCTCCTGGCACAGGGCAACACAAAATAACCAGTGCGGAACAGGATTAGGGCACATGTGAGCAGGGAGTAGGGAGACCCCGTGCCCAGGCCATGCCTCTACCCCAGAATCCCCTCTCCCATGACCTCATGGCAGGGGGGAGGAACCCCAACACTTCTGGAGGTGTAGTCTCCCTCCTCCTCCTCCTTGGAGCTGGCTCATGGGCCCACATTCAGGGCCCCCACCTCGGGCGAAAATTCTCCCGGTGTGGTCTGATGTTGAAACAGTCAAGAAGAGAACAAGGGAAAAACCCCCCCAAAGTCCCAGGAAAACAAAGTTCAACTCTCCATCTCCCTGCAGAGAAAAGGAGCTGAAAACTGGCTCAAAAGCAAGAAGGTTGCTTCCTCCACCCTTGCTGCAAGCAGGATGCAGAGGAGTGTGTATGTGTGTCCTTGAACAAACGCTCTGAGAAGTTTGTCCGGATTTTTTTCCTCTCCCCCCTCTCAGGCTCAGTTGAAAGGCACAGAAATGCACCAAGTTAACTTCTGGGCATAGAGCAGCAATAGGGGATACACATCCTAAAGTCACCCCAAGACACAGGCACAGAGAATTCAGTGGAAAGACTCCGAGAATTCTGCTCCCAGAGATCATTCCTGCTCACACTGACCCTTATAGAAAGGGGCCATCGTTCCAGGCAGCCTGTACTGAGCATGTGGCTCCTGAGCGGGCTTTGTTGTTTAGGAAACCTGCTCAGGCTTTTCCATTCTTTCCTTGCAAACAGGAAAACTTCTCCTGGGCCTGTGTGCAGGCAGAGCCCTGAGGAGAGCAGGTGGCACATGGTGCGCTGGGCTGGGACAGCCAGCTGCAGAGCTCAAGGGAAGAAGCCCAAAGAGTCACAATGGCTCCTTGCCTTCACATGCAACACCTGGGTCACAATGGTCTCCTTGATTCCATGAGGCCCCACTGTGTCACAATGGCTCCTTGGTTCCATGCGGTTCCGCAGTGTCACCATGGTCTCCTTTGATCCGCATTGTCATCATGGACAATTGGTTCCATGAGGCCCCACAGTGTCACAATGGTCCCTTGGTTCCATAGGTTTTATGTTGTAACAATGGACTCCTTGGTTCTATGAGCTCGCCTGCTTTTTGCAGAGGTGTCTTTGGTTCCAACAAGGCCCCGCTGTGTCTCAGTGCACCCTGGCTTCCATGCGCATCTGGAGTATCACAAAGGCTCCTTGGTTCCACCAGGTCCTGCTGTGTCACAATGGATCCTGTGCTCCATGAGGCCCTCCAAAGTCATCATGGAGGCTTGCTTCCATGAGGTTCCATGATGTGCCAGTGGTCATCTTGGTTCCAGGAGCTTCCTTAGTGTCACAATGCTCTCCATGCTTCCATGATTCCCCACAATGTCCCAATGCTCTCCATGCTTCCATTAGGCCCTGCTTTGCCACAATGGTGCCCTGGTTTCCATGAGGCCCCGCTGTGTCACAATGGACTATGGTTCCATGATGCTCCGTGGTGTCACCGTGCTCTTCTTGAATCCGCAGTGTAACCATGGACCATTGGTTC
This sequence comes from Aphelocoma coerulescens, assembly GCF_041296385.1. Lineage (NCBI taxonomy): Eukaryota > Metazoa > Chordata > Aves > Passeriformes > Corvidae > Aphelocoma > Aphelocoma coerulescens. Next base: position 3,157,224 of record NW_027183804.1, on the reverse strand, counting down.
CATGCGGCCTGGCCGTGTCACAATGGGCTCCTTGAGTCCATGATTCCCCACGGTGTCACAATGGAGCCTTGTTTCTAGGAGGTTCTGTACTGTCACAATTGTCTCCTTGATGCCATCAGCCCCTGCAGTGTCACAAAGGCTCCTTGGTTCCATGAGGAACACAAAAGCTTTGCAGAAACATTGAGCCACAGCTGCTGAACACAGCTGGCAACATCTGCTTGCATCAAAAGAGGGCTTCAAGCTGACAATGGCACCAGCAGCTTCCATCTGCAACAGAGACCCAGGGAAAGGACAGGCTGTGCCCGGCTGGACAAATCTGGAGGAAAATATCCTCTGGTAGAAGGCAGGTTACACCCAGCCCTCCCCCACCAGGTTCGGGAAAAAAGAATTTTCCTGGGAAGAAAGTGAAAGAGATAGAAACTATTTATTTAACAAACACACAGGAAAAGGATAACAATGCTAAATATTCAAACCTCTCGCTGTGGAGAGAAACCTGGGATACTTTGAGAGTCCTTCCGTGTTTCAGTGGGCTCTCCTGAAACATCCCTAGACAGCGAGGCCCGTGGAAAGAAATAGGGAGCGATTCTTGAGAGAAGTTTCAGAGCTCTTTCTTCTCCAGCCACATGGGCGGGGCACTGCCAAAGAACTGAGCAATCACGGCACAAGCAGGGCCCTCCTGGCACAGGGCAACACAAAATAACCAGTGCTGAACAGGATTAGGGCACATGTGAGCAGGGAGCAGGGAGACCCCGTGCCCAGGCCATGCCTCTACCCCAGGGTCCCCTCTCCCATGACCTCATGGCAGGGGGGAGGAACCCCAACACTTCTGGAGGTGTAGTCTCCCTCCTCCTCCTTGGAGCTGGCTCATGGGCCCACATTCAGGGCCCCCACCTCGGGCGAAAATTCTCCCAGTGTGGTCTGATGTTGAAACAGTCAAGAAGAGAAGAAGGGAAAAACCCCCCCAAAGTCCCAGGAGAACAAAGTTCAACTCTCCATCTCCCTGCAGAGAAAAGGAGCTGAAAACTGGCTCAAAAGCAAGAAGGTTGCTTCCTCCACCCTTGCTGCAAGCAGGATGCAGAGGAGTGTGTATGTGTGTCCTTGAACAAACGCTCTGAGAAGTTTGTCCGGATTTTTTTCCTCTCCCCCCTCTCAGGCTCAGTTGAAAGGCACAGAAATGCACCAAGTTAACTTCTGGGCATAGAGCAGCCATAGGGGATACACATCCTAAAGTCACCCCAAGACACAGGCACAGAGAATTCAGTGGAAAGACTCCGAGAATTCTGCTCCCAGAGATCATTCCTGCTCACACTGACCCTTGTAGAAAGGGGCCATCGTTCCAGGCAGCCTGTACTCAGCATGTGGCTCCTGAGCGGGGTTTGTTGTTTAGGAAACCTGCTCAGGCTTTTCCATTCTTTCCTTGCAAACAGGAAAACTTCTCCTGGGCCTGTGTGCAGGCAGAGCCCTGAGGAGAGCAGGTGGCACATGGTGCGCTGGGCTGGGACAGCCAGCTGCAGAGCTCAAGGGAAGAAGCCCAAAGTGGCACAATGGCTCCTTGCCTTCACATGCAACACCTGGGTCACATCGGTCTCCTTGATTCCATGAGGCCCCACTGTGTCACAATGGCTCCTTGGTTCCATGCGGTTCCGCAGTGTCACCATGGTCTCCTTTGATGCGCATTGTCATCATGGACAATTGGTTCCATGAGGCCCCGCAGTGTCACAATGGTCCCTTGGTTCCACAGGTTTTATGTTGTAACAATGGACTCCTTGGTTCTATGAGCTCGCCTGCTTTTTGCAGAGGTGTCTTTGGTTCCAACAAGGCCCCGCTGTGTCTCAGTGCACCCTGGCTTCCATGCGCATCTGGAGTATCACAAAGGCTCCTTGGTTGCACCAGGTCCTGCTGTGTCACAATGGATCCTGTGCTCCATGAGGCCCTCCAAAGTCATCATGGAGGCTTGCTTCCATGAGGTTCCATGATGTGCCAGTGGTCATCTTGGTTCCAGGAGTTTCCTTAGTGTCACAATGCTCTCCATGCTTCCATGATTCCCCACAATGTCCCAATGCTCTCCATGCTTCCATTAGGCCCTGCTTTGCCACAATGGTGCCCTGGTTTCCATGAGGCCCCGCTGTGTCACAATGGACCTATGGTTCCATGATGCTCCGTGGTGTCACCATGGCCTTCTTGAATCCGCAGTGTAACCATGGACCATTGGTTCCATGCGGCCTGGCCGTGTCACAATGGGCTCCTTGAGTCCATGATTCCCCACGGTGTCACAATGGAGCCTTGTTTCTAGGAGGTTCTGTACTGTCACAATTGTCTCCTTGATGCCATCAGCCCCTGCAGTGTCACAAAGGCTCCTTGGTTCCATGAGGAACACAAAAGCTTTGCAGAAACATTGAGCCACAGCTGCTGAACACAGCTGGCAACATCTGCTTGCATCAAAAGAGGGCTTCAAGGTGACAATGGCACCAGCAGCTTCCATCTGCAACAGAGACGCAGGGAAAGGAAGGCTGTGCCGGTCTGGACAAATGTGGAGGAAAATATCCTCTGGTAGAAGGCAGGTTACACCCAGCCCTCCCCCACCAGGTTCGGGAAAAAAGAATTTTCCTGGGAAGAAAGTGAAAGAGATAGAAACTATTTATTTAACAAACACACAGGAAAAGGATAACAATGCTAAATATTCAAACCTCTCGCTGTGGAGAGAAAGCTGGGATAATTGGAGAGTCCTTCCGTGTTTCAGTGGGCTCTCCTGAAACATCCCTAGACAGCGAGGCCCGTGGAAAGAAATAGGGAGCGATTCTTGAGAGAAGTTTCAGAGCTCTTTCTTCTCCAGCCACATGGGCGGGGCACTGCCAAAGAACTGAGCAATCCCGGCACAAGCAGGGCCCTCCTGGCACAGGGCAACACAAAATAACCAGTGCGGAACAGGATTAGGGCACATGTGAGCAGGGAGTAGGGAGACCCCGTGCCCAGGCCATGCCTCTACCCCAGAATCCCCTCTCCCATGACCTCATGGCAGGGGGGAGGAACCCCAACACTTCTGGAGGTGTAGTCTCCCTCCTCCTCCTTGGAGCTGGCTCATGGGCCCACATTCAGGGCCCCCACCTCGGGCGAAAATTCTCCCGGTGTGGTCTGATGTTGAAACAGTCAAGAAGAGAACAAGGGAAAAACCCCCCCAAAGTCCCAGGAAAACAAAGTTCAACTCTCCATCTCCCTGCAGAGAAAAGGAGCTGAAAACTGGCTCAAAAGCAAGAAGGTTGCTTCCTCCACCCTTGCTGCAAGCAGGATGCAGAGGAGTGTGTATGTGTGTCCTTGAACAAACGCTCTGAGAAGTTTGTCCGGATTTTTTTCCTCTCCCCCCTCTCAGGCTCAGTTGAAAGGCACAGAAATGCACCAAGTTAACTTCTGGGCATAGAGCAGCAATAGGGGATACACATCCTAAAGTCACCCCAAGACACAGGCACAGAGAATTCAGTGGAAAGACTCCGAGAATTCTGCTCCCAGAGATCATTCCTGCTCACACTGACCCTTATAGAAAGGGGCCATCGTTCCAGGCAGCCTGTACTGAGCATGTGGCTCCTGAGCGGGCTTTGTTGTTTAGGAAACCTGCTCAGGCTTTTCCATTCTTTCCTTGCAAACAGGAAAACTTCTCCTGGGCCTGTGTGCAGGCAGAGCCCTGAGGAGAGCAGGTGGCACATGGTGCGCTGGGCTGGGACAGCCAGCTGCAGAGCTCAAGGGAAGAAGCCCAAAGAGTCACAATGGCTCCTTGCCTTCACATGCAACACCTGGGTCACAATGGTCTCCTTGATTCCATGAGGCCCCACTGTGTCACAATGGCTCCTTGGTTCCATGCGGTTCCGCAGTGTCACCATGGTCTCCTTTGATCCGCATTGTCATCATGGACAATTGGTTCCATGAGGCCCCACAGTGTCACAATGGTCCCTTGGTTCCATAGGTTTTATGTTGTAACAATGGACTCCTTGGTTCTATGAGCTCGCCTGCTTTTTGCAGAGGTGTCTTTGGTTCCAACAAGGCCCCGCTGTGTCTCAGTGCACCCTGGCTTCCATGCGCATCTGGAGTATCACAAAGGCTCCTTGGTTCCACCAGGTCCTGCTGTGTCACAATGGATCCTGTGCTCCATGAGGCCCTCCAAAGTCATCATGGAGGCTTGCTTCCATGAGGTTCCATGATGTGCCAGTGGTCATCTTGGTTCCAGGAGCTTCCTTAGTGTCACAATGCTCTCCATGCTTCCATGATTCCCCACAATGTCCCAATGCTCTCCATGCTTCCATTAGGCCCTGCTTTGCCACAATGGTGCCCTGGTTTCCATGAGGCCCCGCTGTGTCACAATGGACTATGGTTCCATGATGCTCCGTGGTGTCACCGTGCTCTTCTTGAATCCGCAGTGTAACCATGGACCATTGGTTCCATGCGGCCTGGCCGTGTCACAATGGGCTCCTTGAGTCCATGATTCCCCACGGTGTCACAATGGAGCCTTGTTTCTAGGAGGTTCTGTACTGTCACAATTGTCTCCTTGATGCCATCAGCCCCTGCAGTGTCACAAAGGCTCCTTGGTTCCATGAGGAACACAAAAGCTTTGCAGAAACATTGAGCCACAGCTGCTGAACACAGCTGGCAACATCTGCTTGCATCAAAAGAGGGCTTCAAGCTGACAATGGCACCAGCAGCTTCCATCTGCAACAGAGACCCAGGGAAAGGACAGGCTGTGCCCGGCTGGACAAATCTGGAGGAAAATATCCTCTGGTAGAAGGCAGGTTACACCCAGCCCTCCCCCACCAGGTTCGGGAAAAAAGAATTTTCCTGGGAAGAAAGTGAAAGAGATAGAAACTATTTATTTAACAAACACACAGGAAAAGGATAACAATGCTAAATATTCAAACCTCTCGCTGTGGAGAGAAACCTGGGATACTTTGAGAGTCCTTCCGTGTTTCAGTGGGCTCTCCTGAAACATCCCTAGACAGCGAGGCCCGTGGAAAGAAATAGGGAGCGATTCTTGAGAGAAGTTTCAGAGCTCTTTCTTCTCCAGCCACATGGGCGGGGCACTGCCAAAGAACTGAGCAATCACGGCACAAGCAGGGCCCTCCTGGCACAGGGCAACACAAAATAACCAGTGCTGAACAGGATTAGGGCACATGTGAGCAGGGAGCAGGGAGACCCCGTGCCCAGGCCATGCCTCTACCCCAGGGTCCCCTCTCCCATGACCTCATGGCAGGGGGGAGGAACCCCAACACTTCTGGAGGTGTAGTCTCCCTCCTCCTCCTTGGAGCTGGCTCATGGGCCCACATTCAGGGCCCCCACCTCGGGCGAAAATTCTCCCAGTGTGGTCTGATGTTGAAACAGTCAAGAAGAGAAGAAGGGAAAAACCCCCCCAAAGTCCCAGGAGAACAAAGTTCAACTCTCCATCTCCCTGCAGAGAAAAGGAGCTGAAAACTGGCTCAAAAGCAAGAAGGTTGCTTCCTCCACCCTTGCTGCAAGCAGGATGCAGAGGAGTGTGTATGTGTGTCCTTGAACAAACGCTCTGAGAAGTTTGTCCGGATTTTTTTCCTCTCCCCCCTCTCAGGCTCAGTTGAAAGGCACAGAAATGCACCAAGTTAACTTCTGGGCATAGAGCAGCCATAGGGGATACACATCCTAAAGTCACCCCAAGACACAGGCACAGAGAATTCAGTGGAAAGACTCCGAGAATTCTGCTCCCAGAGATCATTCCTGCTCACACTGACCCTTGTAGAAAGGGGCCATCGTTCCAGGCAGCCTGTACTGAGCATGTGGCTCCTGAGCGGGGTTTGTTGTTTAGGAAACCTGCTCAGGCTTTTCCATTCTTTCCTTGCAAACAGGAAAACTTCTCCTGGGCCTGTGTGCAGGCAGAGCCCTGAGGAGAGCAGGTGGCACATGGTGCGCTGGGCTGGGACAGCCAGCTGCAGAGCTCAAGGGAAGAAGCCCAAAGTGGCACAATGGCTCCTTGCCTTCACATGCAACACCTGGGTCACAATGGTCTCCTTGATTCCATGAGGCCCCACTGTGTCACAATGGCTCCTTGGTTCCATGCGGTTCCGCAGTGTCACCATGGTCTCCTTTGATGCGCATTGTCATCATGGACAATTGGTTCCATGAGGCCCCGCAGTGTCACAATGGTCCCTTGGTTCCACAGCTTTTATGTTGTAACAATGGACTCCTTGCTTCTATGAGCTCGCCTGCTTTTTGCAGAGGTGTCTTTGGTTCCAACAAGGCCCCGCTGTGTCTCAGTGCACCCTGGCTTCCATGCGCATCTGGAGTATCACAAAGGCTCCTTGGTTGCACCAGGTCCTGCTGTGTCACAATGGATCCTGTGCTCCATGAGGCCCTCCAAAGTCATCATGGAGGCTTGCTTCCATGAGGTTCCATGATGTGCCAGTGCTCATCTTGGTTCCAGGAGTTTCCTTAGTGTCACAATGCTCTCCATGCTTCCATGATTCCCCACAATGTCCCAATGCTCTCCATGCTTCCATTAGGCCCTGCTTTGCCACAATGGTGCCCTCGTTTCCATGAGGCCCCGCTGTGTCACAATGGACTATGGTTCCGTGATGCTCCGTGGTGTCACCATGGTCTTCTTGAATCCGCCGTGTAACAATGGACTATTGGTTCCATGCGGCCTGGCCGTGTCACAATGGGCTCCTTGAGTCCATGATTCCCCACGGTGTCACAATGGAGCCTTGTTTCTAGGAGGTTCTGTACTGTCACAATTGTCTCCTTGATGCCATCAGCCCCTGCAGTGTCACATAGGCTCCTTGGTTCCATGAGGAACACAAAAGCTTTGCAGAAACATTGAGCCACAGCTGCTGAACACAGCTGGCAACATCTGCTGCATCAAAAGAGGGCTTCAAGCTGACAATGGCACCAGCAGCTTCCATCTGCAACAGACACCCAGGGAAAGGACAGGCTGTGCCGGTCTGGACAAATGTGGAGGAAAATATCCTCTGGTAGAAGGCAGGTTACACCCAGCCCTCCCCCACCCGGCTCGGGAAAAAAGAATTTTCCTCGGAAGAAAGTGAAAGAGATAGAAACTATTTATTTAACAAACACACAGCAAAAAGATAACAATGCTAAATATTGAAACCTCTCGCTGTGGAGAGAAAGCTGGGATAATTGGAGAGTCCTTCCGTGTTTCAATGGGCTCTCCTGAAACATCCCTAGACAGCCAGGCCCATGGAAAGAAATAGGGAGCGATTCTTGAGAGAAGTTTCAGAGCTCTTTCTTCTCCAGCCACATGGGCGGGGCACTGCCAAAGAACTGAGCAATCACGGGACAAGCAGGGCCCTCCTGGCACAGGGCAACGCAAAATAACCAGTGCTGAACAGGATTAGGGCACATGTGAGCAGGGAGCAGGGAGACCCCGTGCCCAGGCCATGCCTCTACCCCAGGGTCCCCTCTCCCATGACCTCATGGCAGGGGGGAGGAACCCCAACACTTCTGGAGGTGTAGTCTCCCTCCTCCTCCTTGGAGCTGGCTCATGGGCCCACATTCAGGGCCCCCACCTCGGGCGAAAATTCTCCCGGTGTGGTCTGATGTTGAAACAGTCAAGAAGAGAAGAAGTGAAAGAAACCCCCAAAGTCCCAGGAGAACAAAGTTCAACTCTCCATCTCCCTGCAGAGAAAAGGAGCTGAAAACTGGCTCAAAAGCAAGAAGGTTGCTTCCTGCGCTCTTGCTGCAAGCAGGATGCAGAGGAGTGTGTATGTGTGTCCTTGAACAAACGCTCTGAGAAGTTTGTCCGGTTTTTTTTTCCTCTCCCTCCTCTCAAGCTCAGTTGAAAGGCACAGAAATGCACAAAGTTAACTTCGGGGCATAGAGCAGCCATAGGGGATACACATCCTAAAGTCACCCCAAGACACAGGCACAGAGAATTCAGTGGAAAGACTCCGAGAATTCTGCTCCCAGAGATCATTCCTGCTCACACTGACCCTTGTAGAAAGGGGCCATCGTTCCAGGCAGCCTGTACTGAGCATGTGGCTCCTGAGCAGGGTTTCTTGTTTAAGAAACCTGCTCAGGCTTTTCCATTCTTTCCTTGCAAACAGGAAAACTTCTCCTGGGCCTGTGTGCAGGCAGAGGCCTGAGGAGAGCAGGTGGCACATGGTGCGCTGGGCTGGGACAGCCAGCTGCAGAGCTCAAGGGAAGAAGCCCAAAGAGTCACAATGGCTCCTTGCCTTCACATGCAACACCTGGGTCACAATGATCTCCTTGATTCCATGAGGCCCCGCAGTGTCACAATGGCTCCTTGGTTCCATGCGGTTCCGCAGTGTCACCATGGTCTCCTTTGATCCGCATTGTCATCATGGACAATTGGTTCCATGAGGCCCCGCAGTGTCACAATGGTCCCTTGGTTCCACAGGTTTTATGTTGTAACAATGGACTCCTTGCTTCTATGAGCTCGCCTGCTTTTTGCAGAGGTGTCTTTGGTTCCAACAAGGCCCCGCTGTGTCTCAGTGCACCCTGGCTTCCATGCGCATCTGGAGTATCACAAAGGCTCCTTGGTTGCACCAGGTCCTGCTGTGTCACAATGGATCCTGTGCTCCATGAGGCCCTCCAAAGTCATCATGGAGGCTTGCTTCCATGAGGTTCCATGATGTGCCAGTGGTCATCTTGGTTCCAGGAGTTTCCTTAGTGTCACAATGCTCTCCATGCTTCCATGATTCCCCACAATGTCCCAATGCTCTCCATGCTTCCATTAGGCCCTGCTTTGCCACCATGGTGCCCTGGTTTCCATGAGGCCCCGCTGTGTCACAATGGACCTATGGTTCCATGATGCTCCGTGGTGTCACCATGGCCTTCTTGAATCCGCAGTGTAACCATGGACCATTGGTTCCATGCGGCCTGGCCGTGTCACAATGGGCTCCTTGATTCCATGATTCCCCACGGTGTCACAATGGAGCCTTGTTTCTAGGAGGTTCTGTACTGTCACAATTGTCTCCTTGATGCCATCAGCCCCTGCAGTGTCACAAAGGCTCCTTGGTTCCATGAGGAACACAAAAGCTTTGCAGAAACATTGAGCCACAGCTGCTGAACACAGCTGGCAACATCTGCTGCATCAAAAGAGGGCTTCAAGCTGACAATGGCACCAGCAGCTTCCATCTGCAACAGACACCCAGGGAAAGGACAGGCTGTGCCGGTCTGGACAAATGTGGAGGAAAATATCCTCTGGTAGAAGGCAGGTTACACCCAGCCCTCCCCCACCCGGCTCGGGAAAAAAGAATTTTCCTCGGAAGAAAGTGAAAGAGATAGAAACTATTTATTTAACAAACACACAGCAAAAAGATAACAATGCTAAATATTGAAACCTCTCGCTGTGGAGAGAAAGCTGGGATAATTGGAGAGTCCTTCCGTGTTTCAATGGGCTCTCCTGAAACATCCCTAGACAGCCAGGCCCATGGAAAGAAATAGGGAGCGATTCTTGAGAGAAGTTTCAGAGCTCTTTCTTCTCCAGCCACATGGGCGGGGCACTGCCAAAGAACTGAGCAATCACGGGACAAGCAGGGCCCTCCTGGCACAGGGCAACGCAAAATAACCAGTGCTGAACAGGATTAGGGCACATGTGAGCAGGGAGCAGGGAGACCCTGTGCCCAGGCCATGCCTCTACCCCAGGGTCCCCTCTCCCATGACCTCATGGCAGGGGGGAGGAACCCCAACACTTCTGGAGGTGTAGTCTCCCTCCTCCTCCTTGGAGCTGGCTCATGGGCCCACATTCAGGGCCCCCACCTCGGTAGAAAATTCTCCCGGTGTGGTCTGATGTTGAAACAGTCAAGAAGACAAGAAGTGAAAGAAACCCCCGAAGTCCCAGGAGAACAAAGTTCAACTCTCCATCTCCCTGCAGAGAAAAGGAGCTGAAAACTGGCTCAAAAGCAAGAAGGTTGCTTCCTCCACCCTTGCTGCAAGCAGGATGCAGAGGAGTGTGTATGTGTGTCCTTGAACAAACGCTCTGAGAAGTTTGTCCGGTTTTTTTTTCCTCTCCCTCCTCTCAAGCTCAGTTGAAAGGCACAGAAATGCACAAAGTTAACTTCGGGGCATAGAGCAGCCATAGGGGATACACATCCTAAAGTCACCCCAAGACACAGGCACAGAGAATTCAGTGGAAAGACTCCGAGAATTCTGCTCCCAGAGATCATTCCTGCTCACACTGACCCTTGTAGAAAGGGGCCATCGTTCCAGGCAGCCTGTACTGAGCATGTGGCTCCTGAGCAGGGTTTCTTGTTTAGGAAACCTGCTCAGGCTTTTCCATTCTTTCCTTGCAAACAGGAAAACTTCTCCTGGGCCTGTGTGCAGGCAGAGGCCTGAGGAGAGCAGGTGGCACATGGTGCGCTGGGCTGGGACAGCCAGCTGCAGAGCTCAAGGGAAGAAGCCCAAAGAGTCACAATGGCTCCTTGCCTTCACATGCAACACCTGGGTCACAATGGTCTCCTTGATTCCATGAGGCCCCGCAGTGTCACAATGGCTCCTTGGTTCCATGCGGTTCCGCAGTGTCACCATGGTCTCCTTTGATCCGCATTGTCATCATGGACAATTGGTTCCATGAGGCCCCGCAGTGTCACAATGGTCCCTTGGTTCCACAGGTTTTATGTTGTAACAATGGACTCCTTGCTTCTATGAGCTCGCCTGCTTTTTGCAGAGGTGTCTTTGGTTCCAACAAGGCCCCGCTGTGTCTCAGTGCACCCTGGCTTCCATGCGCATCTGGAGTATCACAAAGGCTCCTTGGTTGCACCAGGTCCTGCTGTGTCACAATGGATCCTGTGCTCCATGAGGCCCTCCAAAGTCATCATGGAGGCTTGCTTCCATGAGGTTCCATGATGTGCCAGTGGTCATCTTGGTTCCAGGAGTTTCCTTAGTGTCACAATGCTCTCCATGATTCCATGATTCCCCACAATGTCCCAATGCTCTCCATGCTTCCATTAGGCCCTGCTTTGCCACAATGGTGCCCTGGTTTCCATGAGGCCCCGCTGTGTCACAATGGACCTATGGTTCCATGATGCTCCGTGGTGTCACCATGGCCTTCTTGAATCCGCAGTGTAACCATGGACCATTGGTTCCATGCGGCCTGGCCGTGTCACAATGGGCTCCTTGATTCCATGATTCCCCACGGTGTCACAATGGAGCCATGTTTCTAGGAGGTTCTGTACTGTCACAATTGTCTCCTTGATGCCATCAGCCCCTGCAGTGTCACAAAGGCTCCTTGGTTCCATGAGGAACACAAAAGCTTTGCAGAAACATTGAGCCACAGCTGCTGAACACAGCTGGCAACATTTGCTTGAATCAAAAGAGGGCTTCAAGCTGACAATGGCACCAGCAGCTTCCATCTGCAACAGAGACGCAGGGAAAGGAAGGCTGTGCCCGGCTGGACAAATGTGGAGGAAAATATCCTCTGGTAGAAGGCAGGTTACACCCAGCCCTCCCCCACCAGGTTCGGGAAAAAAGAATTTTCCTGGGAAGAAAGTGAAAGAGATAGAAACTATTTATTTAACAAACACACAGGAAAAGGATAACAATGCTAAATATTCAAACCTCTCGCTGTGGAGAGAAAGCTGGGATAATTGGAGAGTCCTTCCGTGTTTCAGTGGGCTCTCCTGAAACATCCCTAGACAGCCAGGCCCGTGGAAAGAAATAGGGAGCGATTCTTGAGAGAAGTTTCAGAGCTCTTTCTTCTCCAGCCACATGGGCGGGGCACTGCCAAAGAACTGAGCAATCACGGCACAAGCAGGGCCCTCCTGGCACAGGGCAACACAAAATAACCAGTGCGGAACAGGATTAGGGCACATGTGAGCAGGGAGTAGGGAGACCCCGTGCCCAGGCCATGCCTCTACCCCAGGGTCCCCTCTCCCATGACCTCATGGCAGGGGGGAGGAACCCCAACACTTCTGGAGGTGTAGTCTCCCTCCTCCTCCTTGGAGCTGGCTCATGGGCCCACATTCAGGGCCCCCACCTCGGGCGAAAATTCTCCCGGTGTGGTCTGATGTTGAAACAGTCAAGAAGAGAAGAAGGGAAAAACCCCCCCAAAGTCCCAGGAGAACAAAGTTCAACTCTCCATCTCCCTGCAGAGAAAAGGAGCTGAAAACTGGCTCAAAAGCAAGAAGGTTGCTTCCTGCGCTCTTGCTGCAAGCAGGATGCAGAGGAGTGTGTATGTGTGTCCTTGAACAAACGCTCTGAGAAGTTTGTCCGGATTTTTTTCCTCTCCCCCCTCTCAGGCTCAGTTGAAAGGCACAGAAATGCACCAAGTTAACTTCTGGGCATAGAGCAGCAATAGGGGATACACATCCTAAACTCACCCCAAGACACAGGCACAGAGAATTCAGTGGAAAGACTCCGAGAATTCTGCTCCCAGAGATCATTCCTGCTCACACTGACCCTTATAGAAAGGGGCCATCGTTCCAGGCAGACTGTACTGAGCATGTGGCTCCTGAGCGGGGTTTGTTGTTTAGGAAACCTGCTCAGGCTTTTCCATTCTTTCCTTGCAAACAGGAAAACTTCTCCTGGGCCTGTGTGCAGGCAGAGCCCTGAGGAGAGCAGGTGGCACATGGTGCGCTGGGCTGGGACAGCCAGCTGCAGAGCTCAAGGGAAGAAGCCCAAAGAGTCACAATGGCTCCTTGCCTTCACATGCAACACCTGGGTCACAATGGTCTCCTTGATTCCATGAGGCCCCACTGTGTCACAATGGCTCCTTGGTTCCATGCGGTTCCGCAGTGTCACCATGGTCTCCTTTGATCCGCATTGTCATCATGGACAATTGGTTCCATGAGGCCCCACAGTGTCACAATGGTCCCTTGGTTCCATAGGTTTTATGTTGTAACAATGGACTCCTTGCTTCTATGAGCTCGCCTGCTTTTTGCAGAGGTGTCTTTGGTTCCAACAAGGCCCCGCTGTGTCTCAGTGCACCCTGGCTTCCATGCGCATCTGGAGTATCACAAAGGCTCCTTGGTTGCACCAGGTCCTGCTGTGTCACAATGGATCCTGTGCTCCATGAGGCCCTCCAAAGTCATCATGGAGGCTTGCTTCCATGAGGTTCCATGATGTGCCAGTGGTCATCTTGGTTCCAGGAGCTTCCTTAGTGTCACAATGCTCTCCATGCTTCCATGATTCCCCACAATGTCCCAATGCTCTCCATGCTTCCATTAGGCCCTGCTTTGCCACAATGGTGCCCTGGTTTCCATGAGGCCCCGCTGTGTCACAATGGACTATGGTTCCATGATGCTCCGTGGTGTCACCGTGCTCTTCTTGAATCCGCAGTGTAACCATGGACCATTGGTTCCATGCGGCCTGGCCGTGTCACAATGGGCTCCTTGAGTCCATGATTCCCCACGGTGTCACAATGGAGCCTTGTTTCTAGGAGGTTCTGTACTGTCACAATTGTCTCCTTGATGCCATCAGCCCCTGCAGTGTCACAAAGGCTCCTTGGTTCCATGAGGAACACAAAAGCTTTGCAGAAACATTGAGCCACAGCTGCTGAACACAGCTGGCAACATCTGCTTGCATCAAAAGAGGGCTTCAAGCTGACAATGGCACCAGCAGCTTCCATCTGCAACAGAGACCCAGGGAAAGGACAGGCTGTGCCCGGCTGGACAAATGTGGAGGAAAATATCCTCTGGTAGAAGGCAGGTTACACCCAGCCCTCCCCCACCCGGCTCGGGAAAAAAGAATTTTCCTTGGAAGAAAGTGAAAGAGATAGAAACTATTTATTTAACAAACACACAGGTAAAAGATAACAATGCTAAATATTGAAACCTCTCGCTGTGGAGAGAAAGCTGGGATAATTGGAGAGTCCTTCCGTGTTTCAATGGGCTCTCCTGAAACATCCCTAGACAGCCAGGCCCGTGGAAAGAAATAGGGAGCGATTCTTGAGAGAAGTTTCAGAGCTCTTTCTTCTCCAGCCACATGGGCGGGGCACTGCCAAAGAACTGAGCAATCACGGGACAAGCAGGGCCCTCCTGGCACAGGGCAACGCAAAATAACCAGTGCTGAACAGGATTAGGGCACATGTGAGCAGGGAGCAGGGAGACCCTGTGCCCAGGCCATGCCTCTACCCCAGGGTCCCCTCTCCCATGACCTCATGGCAGGGGGGAGGAACCCCAACACTTCTGGAGGTGTAGTCTCCCTCCTCCTCCTTGGAGCTGGCTCATGGGCCCACATTCAGGGCCCCCACCTCGGTAGAAAATTCTCCCGGTGTGGTCTGATGTTGAAACAGTCAAGAAGACAAGAAGTGAAAGAAACCCCCGAAGTCCCAGGAGAACAAAGTTCAACTCTCCATCTCCCTGCAGAGAAAAGGAGCTGAAAACTGGCTCAAAAGCAAGAAGGTTGCTTCCTCCACCCTTGCTGCAAGCAGGATGCAGAGGAGTGTGTATGTGTGTCCTTGAACAAACGCTCTGAGAAGTTTGTCCGTTTTTTTTTTCCTCTCCCTCCTCTCAAGCTCAGTTGAAAGGCACAGAAATGCACAAAGTTAACTTCGGGGCATAGAGCAGCGATAGGGGATACACATCCTAAAGTCACCCCAAGACACAGGCACAGAGAATTCAGTGGAAAGACTCCGAGAATTCTGCTCCCAGAGATCATTCCTGCTCACACTGACCCTTGTAGAAAGGGGCCATCATTCCAGGCAGACTGTACTGAGCATGTGGCTCCTGAGCGGGGTTTGTTGTTTAGGAAACCTGCTCAGGCTTTTCCATTCTTTCCTTGCAAACAGGAAAACTTCTCCTGGGCCTGTGTGCAGGCAGAGCCCTGAGGAGAGCAGGTGGCACATGGTGCGCTGGGCTGGGACAGCCAGCTGCAGAGCTCAAGGGAAGAAGCCCAAAGAGTCACAATGGCTCCTTGCCTTCACATGCAACACCTGGGTCACAATGGTCTCCTTGATTCCATGAGGCCCCGCAGTGTCACAATGGCTCCTTGGTTCCATGCGGTTCCGCAGTGTCACCATGGTCTCCTTTGATCCGCATTGTCATCATGGACAATTGGTTCCATGAGGCCCCGCAGTGTCACAATGGTCCCTTGGTTCCACAGGTTTTATGTTGTAACAATGGACTCCTTGCTTCTATGAGCTCGCCTGTTTTTTGCAGAGGTGTCTTTGGTTCCAACAAGGCCCCGCTGTGTCTCAGTGCACCCTGGCTTCCATGCGCATCTGGAGTATCACAAAGGCTCCTTGGTTCCACCAGGTCCTGCTGTGTCACAATGGATCCTGTGCTCCATGAGGCCCTCCAAAGTCATCATGGAGGCTTGCTTCCATGAGGTTCCATGATGTGCCAGTGGTCATCTTGGTTCCAGGAGTTTCCTTAGTGTCACAATGCTCTCCATGCTTCCATGATTCCCCACAATGTCCCAATGCTCTCCATGCTTCCATTAGGCCCTGCTTTGCCACAATGGTGCCCTGGTTTCCATGAGGCCCCGCTGTGTCACAATGGACCTATGGTTCCATGATGCTCCGTGGTGTCACCATGGCCTTCTTGAATCCGCAGTGTAACCATGGACCATTGGTTCCATGCGGCCTGGCCGTGTCACAATGGGCTCCTTGATTCCATGATTCCCCACGGTGTCACAATGGAGCCTTGTTTCTAGGAGGTTCTGTACTGTCACAATTGTCTCCTTGATGCCATCAGCCCCTGCAGTGTCACAAAGGCTCCTTGGTTCCATGAGGAACACAAAAGCTTTGCAGAAACATTGAGCCACAGCTGCTGAACACAGCTGGCAACATCTGCTTGCATCAAAAGAGGGCTTCAAGGTGACAATGGCACCAGCAGCTTCCATCTGCAACAGAGACGCAGGGAAAGGAAGGCTGTGCCGGTCTGGACAAATGTGGAGGAAAATATCCTCTGGTAGAAGGCAGGTTACACCCAGCCCTCCCCCACCAGGTTCGGGAAAAAAGAATTTTCCTGGGAAGAAAGTGAAAGAGATAGAAACTATTTATTTAACAAACACACAGGAAAAGGATAACAATGCTAAATATTCAAACCTCTCGCTGTGGAGAGAAAGCTGGGATAATTGGAGAGTCCTTCCGTGTTTCAGTGGGCTCTCCTGAAACATCCCTAGACAGCGAGGCCCGTGGAAAGAAATAGGGAGCGATTCTTGAGAGAAGTTTCAGAGCTCTTTCTTCTCCAGCCACATGGGCGGGGCACTGCCAAAGAACTGAGCAATCCCGGCACAAGCAGGGCCCTCCTGGCACAGGGCAACACAAAATAACCAGTGCGGAACAGGATTAGGGCACATGTGAGCAGGGAGTAGGGAGACCCCGTGCCCAGGCCATGCCTCTACCCCAGAATCCCCTCTCCCATGACCTCATGGCAGGGGGGAGGAACCCCAACACTTCTGGAGGTGTAGTCTCCCTCCTCCTCCTTGGAGCTGGCTCATGGGCCCACATTCAGGGCCCCCACCTCGGGCGAAAATTCTCCCGGTGTGGTCTGATGTTGAAACAGTCAAGAAGACAAGAAGTGAAAGAAACCCCCGAAGTCCCAGGAGAACAAAGTTCAACTCTCCATCTCCCTGCAGAGAAAAGGAGCTGAAAACTGGCTCAAAAGCAAGAAGGTTGCTTCCTCCACCCTTGCTGCAAGCAGGATGCAGAGGAGTGTGTATGTGTGTCCTTGAACAAACGCTCTGAGAAGTTTGTCCGGTTTTTTTTTTAGTCTCCCTCCTCTCAAGCTCAGTTGAAAGGCACAGAAATGCACAAAGTTAACTTCGGGGCATAGAGCAGCGATAGGGGATACACATCCTAAAGTCACCCCAAGACACAGGCACAGAGAATTCAGTGGAAAGACTCCGAGAATTCTGCTCCCAGAGATCATTCCTGCTCACACTGACCCTTATAGAAAGGGGCCATCGTTCCAGGCAGCCTGTACTGAGCATGTGGCTCCTGAGCGGGCTTTGTTGTTTAGGAAACCTGCTCAGGCTTTTCCATTCTTTCCTTGCAAACAGGAAAACTTCTCCTGGGCCTGTGTGCAGGCAGAGCCCTGAGGAGAGCAGGTGGCACATGGTGCGCTGGGCTGGGACAGCCAGCTGCAGAGCTCAAGGGAAGAAGCCCAAAGAGTCACAATGGCTCCTTGCCTTCACATGCAACACCTGGGTCACAATGGTCTCCTTGATTCCATGAGGCCCCGCAGTGTCACAATGGCTCCTTGGTTCCATGCGGTTCCGCAGTGTCACCATGGTCTCCTTTGATCCGCATTGTCATCATGGACAATTGGTTCCATGAGGCCCCGCAGTGTCACAATGGTCCCTTGGTTCCACAGGTTTTATGTTGTAACAATGGACTCCTTGCTTCTATGAGCTCGCCTGTTTTTTGCAGAGGTGTCTTTGGTTCCAACAAGGCCCCGCTGTGTCTCAGTGCACCCTGGCTTCCATGCGCATCTGGAGTATCACAAAGGCTCCTTGGTTGCACCAGGTCCTGCTGTGTCACAATGGATCCTGTGCTCCATGAGGCCCTCCAAAGTCATCATGGAGGCTTGCTTCCATGAGGTTCCATGATGTGCCAGTGGTCATCTTGGTTCCAGGAGTTTCCTTAGTGTCACAATGCTCTCCATGCTTCCATGATTCCCCACAATGTCCCAATGCTCTCCATGCTTCCATTAGGCCCTGCTTTGCCACAATGGTGCCCTGGTTTCCATGAGGCCCCGCTGTGTCACAATGGACCTATGGTTCCATGATGCTCCGTGGTGTCACCATGGCCTTCTTGAATCCGCAGTGTAACCATGGACCATTGGTTCCATGCGGCCTGGCCGTGTCACAATGGGCTCCTTGATTCCATGATTCCCCACGGTGTCACAATGGAGCCTTGTTTCTAGGAGGTTCTGTACTGTCACAATTGTCTCCTTGATGCCATCAGCCCCTGCAGTGTCACAAAGGCTCCTTGGTTCCATGAGGAACACAAAAGCTTTGCAGAAACATTGAGCCACAGCTGCTGAACACAGCTGGCAACATCTGCTTGCATCAAAAGAGGGCTTCAAGGTGACAATGGCACCAGCAGCTTCCATCTGCAACAGAGACGCAGGGAAAGGAAGGCTGTGCCGGTCTGGACAAATGTGGAGGAAAATATCCTCTGGTAGAAGGCAGGTTACACCCAGCCCTCCCCCACCAGGTTCGGGAAAAAAGAATTTTCCTGGGAAGAAAGTGAAAGAGATAGAAACTATTTATTTAACAAACACACAGGAAAAGGATAACAATGCTAAATATTCAAACCTCTCGCTGTGGAGAGAAAGCTGGGATAATTGGAGAGTCCTTCCGTGTTTCAGTGGGCTCTCCTGAAACATCCCTAGACAGCGAGGCCCGTGGAAAGAAATAGGGAGCGATTCTTGAGAGAAGTTTCAGAGCTCTTTCTTCTCCAGCCACATGGGCGGGGCACTGCCAAAGAACTGAGCAATCCCGGCACAAGCAGGGCCCTCCTGGCACAGGGCAACACAAAATAACCAGTGCGGAACAGGATTAGGGCACATGTGAGCAGGGAGTAGGGAGACCCCGTGCCCAGGCCATGCCTCTACCCCAGAATCCCCTCTCCCATGACCTCATGGCAGGGGGGAGGAACCCCAACACTTCTGGAGGTGTAGTCTCCCTCCTCCTCCTTGGAGCTGGCTCATGGGCCCACATTCAGGGCCCCCACCTCGGGCGAAAATTCTCCCGGTGTGGTCTGATGTTGAAACAGTCAAGAAGACAAGAAGTGAAAGAAACCCCCGAAGTCCCAGGAGAACAAAGTTCAACTCTCCATCTCCCTGCAGAGAAAAGGAGCTGAAAACTGGCTCAAAAGCAAGAAGGTTGCTTCCTCCACCCTTGCTGCAAGCAGGATGCAGAGGAGTGTGTATGTGTGTCCTTGAACAAACGCTCTGAGAAGTTTGTCCGGTTTTTTTTTTAGTCTCCCTCCTCTCAAGCTCAGTTGAAAGGCACAGAAATGCACAAAGTTAACTTCGGGGCATAGAGCAGCGATAGGGGATACACATCCTAAAGTCACCCCAAGACACAGGCACAGAGAATTCAGTGGAAAGACTCCGAGAATTCTGCTCCCAGAGATCATTCCTGCTCACACTGACCCTTATAGAAAGGGGCCATCGTTCCAGGCAGCCTGTACTGAGCATGTGGCTCCTGAGCGGGCTTTGTTGTTTAGGAAACCTGCTCAGGCTTTTCCATTCTTTCCTTGCAAACAGGAAAACTTCTCCTGGGCCTGTGTGCAGGCAGAGCCCTGAGGAGAGCAGGTGGCACATGGTGCGCTGGGCTGGGACAGCCAGCTGCAGAGCTCAAGGGAAGAAGCCCAAAGAGTCACAATGGCTCCTTGCCTTCACATGCAACACCTGGGTCACAATGGTCTCCTTGATTCCATGAGGCCCCGCAGTGTCACAATGGCTCCTTGGTTCCATGCGGTTCCGCAGTGTCACCATGGTCTCCTTTGATCCGCATTGTCATCATGGACAATTGGTTCCATGAGGCCCCGCAGTGTCACAATGGTCCCTTGGTTCCACAGGTTTTATGTTGTAACAATGGACTCCTTGCTTCTATGAGCTCGCCTGTTTTTTGCAGAGGTGTCTTTGGTTCCAACAAGGCCCCGCTGTGTCTCAGTGCACCCTGGCTTCCATGCGCATCTGGAGTATCACAAAGGCTCCTTGGTTGCACCAGGTCCTGCTGTGTCACAATGGATCCTGTGCTCCATGAGGCCCTCCAAAGTCATCATGGAGGCTTGCTTCCATGAGGTTCCATGATGTGCCAGTGGTCATCTTGGTTCCAGGAGTTTCCTTAGTGTCACAATGCTCTCCATGCTTCCATGATTCCCCACAATGTCCCAATGCTCTCCATGCTTCCATTAGGCCCTGCTTTGCCACAATGGTGCCCTGGTTTCCATGAGGCCCCGCTGTGTCACAATGGACCTATGGTTCCATGATGCTCCGTGGTGTCACCATGGCCTTCTTGAATCCGCAGTGTAACCATGGACCATTGGTTCCATGCGGCCTGGCCGTGTCACAATGGGCTCCTTGATTCCATGATTCCCCACGGTGTCACAATGGAGCCTTGTTTCTAGGAGGTTCTGTACTGTCACAATTGTCTCCTTGATGCCATCAGCCCCTGCAGTGTCACAAAGGCTCCTTGGTTCCATGAGGAACACAAAAGCTTTGCAGAAACATTGAGCCACAGCTGCTGAACACAGCTGGCAACATCTGCTTGCATCAAAAGAGGGCTTCAAGGTGACAATGGCACCAGCAGCTTCCATCTGCAACAGAGACGCAGGGAAAGGAAGGCTGTGCCGGTCTGGACAAATGTGGAGGAAAATATCCTCTGGTAGAAGGCAGGTTACACCCAGCCCTCCCCCACCAGGTTCGGGAAAAAAGAATTTTCCTGGGAAGAAAGTGAAAGAGATAGAAACTATTTATTTAACAAACACACAGGAAAAGGATAACAATGCTAAATATTCAAACCTCTCGCTGTGGAGAGAAAGCTGGGATAATTGGAGAGTCCTTCCGTGTTTCAGTGGGCTCTCCTGAAACATCCCTAGACAGCGAGGCCCGTGGAAAGAAATAGGGAGCGATTCTTGAGAGAAGTTTCAGAGCTCTTTCTTCTCCAGCCACATGGGCGGGGCACTGCCAAAGAACTGAGCAATCCCGGCACAAGCAGGGCCCTCCTGGCACAGGGCAACACAAAATAACCAGTGCGGAACAGGATTAGGGCACATGTGAGCAGGGAGTAGGGAGACCCCGTGCCCAGGCCATGCCTCTACCCCAGAATCCCCTCTCCCATGACCTCATGGCAGGGGGGAGGAACCCCAACACTTCTGGAGGTGTAGTCTCCCTCCTCCTCCTTGGAGCTGGCTCATGGGCCCACATTCAGGGCCCCCACCTCGGGCGAAAATTCTCCCGGTGTGGTCTGATGTTGAAACAGTCAAGAAGACAAGAAGTGAAAGAAACCCCCGAAGTCCCAGGAGAACAAAGTTCAACTCTCCATCTCCCTGCAGAGAAAAGGAGCTGAAAACTGGCTCAAAAGCAAGAAGGTTGCTTCCTCCACCCTTGCTGCAAGCAGGATGCAGAGGAGTGTGTATGTGTGTCCTTGAACAAACGCTCTGAGAAGTTTGTCCGGTTTTTTTTTTAGTCTCCCTCCTCTCAAGCTCAGTTGAAAGGCACAGAAATGCACAAAGTTAACTTCGGGGCATAGAGCAGCGATAGGGGATACACATCCTAAAGTCACCCCAAGACACAGGCACAGAGAATTCAGTGGAAAGACTCCGAGAATTCTGCTCCCAGAGATCATTCCTGCTCACACTGACCCTTATAGAAAGGGGCCATCGTTCCAGGCAGCCTGTACTGAGCATGTGGCTCCTGAGCGGGCTTTGTTGTTTAGGAAACCTGCTCAGGCTTTTCCATTCTTTCCTTGCAAACAGGAAAACTTCTCCTGGGCCTGTGTGCAGGCAGAGCCCTGAGGAGAGCAGGTGGCACATGGTGCGCTGGGCTGGGACAGCCAGCTGCAGAGCTCAAGGGAAGAAGCCCAAAGAGTCACAATGGCTCCTTGCCTTCACATGCAACACCTGGGTCACAATGGTCTCCTTGATTCCATGAGGCCCCGCAGTGTCACAATGGCTCCTTGGTTCCATGCGGTTCCGCAGTGTCACCATGGTCTCCTTTGATCCGCATTGTCATCATGGACAATTGGTTCCATGAGGCCCCGCAGTGTCACAATGGTCCCTTGGTTCCACAGGTTTTATGTTGTAACAATGGACTCCTTGCTTCTATGAGCTCGCCTGTTTTTTGCAGAGGTGTCTTTGGTTCCAACAAGGCCCCGCTGTGTCTCAGTGCACCCTGGCTTCCATGCGCATCTGGAGTATCACAAAGGCTCCTTGGTTGCACCAGGTCCTGCTGTGTCACAATGGATCCTGTGCTCCATGAGGCCCTCCAAAGTCATCATGGAGGCTTGCTTCCATGAGGTTCCATGATGTGCCAGTGGTCATCTTGGTTCCAGGAGTTTCCTTAGTGTCACAATGCTCTCCATGCTTCCATGATTCCCCACAATGTCCCAATGCTCTCCATGCTTCCATTAGGCCCTGCTTTGCCACAATGGTGCCCTGGTTTCCATGAGGCCCCGCTGTGTCACAATGGACCTATGGTTCCATGATGCTCCGTGGTGTCACCATGGCCTTCTTGAATCCGCAGTGTAACCATGGACCATTGGTTCCATGCGGCCTGGCCGTGTCACAATGGGCTCCTTGATTCCATGATTCCCCACGGTGTCACAATGGAGCCTTGTTTCTAGGAGGTTCTGTACTGTCACAATTGTCTCCTTGATGCCATCAGCCCCTGCAGTGTCACAAAGGCTCCTTGGTTCCATGAGGAACACAAAAGCTTTGCAGAAACATTGAGCCACAGCTGCTGAACACAGCTGGCAACATCTGCTTGCATCAAAAGAGGGCTTCAAGGTGACAATGGCACCAGCAGCTTCCATCTGCAACAGAGACGCAGGGAAAGGAAGGCTGTGCCGGTCTGGACAAATGTGGAGGAAAATATCCTCTGGTAGAAGGCAGGTTACACCCAGCCCTCCCCCACCAGGTTCGGGAAAAAAGAATTTTCCTGGGAAGAAAGTGAAAGAGATAGAAACTATTTATTTAACAAACACACAGGAAAAGGATAACAATGCTAAATATTCAAACCTCTCGCTGTGGAGAGAAAGCTGGGATAATTGGAGAGTCCTTCCGTGTTTCAGTGGGCTCTCCTGAAACATCCCTAGACAGCGAGGCCCGTGGAAAGAAATAGGGAGCGATTCTTGAGAGAAGTTTCAGAGCTCTTTCTTCTCCAGCCACATGGGCGGGGCACTGCCAAAGAACTGAGCAATCCCGGCACAAGCAGGGCCCTCCTGGCACAGGGCAACACAAAATAACCAGTGCGGAACAGGATTAGGGCACATGTGAGCAGGGAGTAGGGAGACCCCGTGCCCAGGCCATGCCTCTACCCCAGAATCCCCTCTCCCATGACCTCATGGCAGGGGGGAGGAACCCCAACACTTCTGGAGGTGTAGTCTCCCTCCTCCTCCTCCTTGGAGCTGGCTCATGGGCCCACATTCAGGGCCCCCACCTCGGGCGAAAATTCTCCCGGTGTGGTCTGATGTTGAAACAGTCAAGAAGAGAACAAGGGAAAAACCCCCCCAAAGTCCCAGGAAAACAAAGTTCAACTCTCCATCTCCCTGCAGAGAAAAGGAGCTGAAAACTGGCTCAAAAGCAAGAAGGTTGCTTCCTCCACCCTTGCTGCAAGCAGGATGCAGAGGAGTGTGTATGTGTGTCCTTGAACAAACGCTCTGAGAAGTTTGTCCGGATTTTTTTCCTCTCCCCCCTCTCAGGCTCAGTTGAAAGGCACAGAAATGCACCAAGTTAACTTCTGGGCATAGAGCAGCAATAGGGGATACACATCCTAAAGTCACCCCAAGACACAGGCACAGAGAATTCAGTGGAAAGACTCCGAGAATTCTGCTCCCAGAGATCATTCCTGCTCACACTGACCCTTATAGAAAGGGGCCATCGTTCCAGGCAGCCTGTACTGAGCATGTGGCTCCTGAGCGGGCTTTGTTGTTTAGGAAACCTGCTCAGGCTTTTCCATTCTTTCCTTGCAAACAGGAAAACTTCTCCTGGGCCTGTGTGCAGGCAGAGCCCTGAGGAGAGCAGGTGGCACATGGTGCGCTGGGCTGGGACAGCCAGCTGCAGAGCTCAAGGGAAGAAGCCCAAAGAGTCACAATGGCTCCTTGCCTTCACATGCAACACCTGGGTCACAATGGTCTCCTTGATTCCATGAGGCCCCACTGTGTCACAATGGCTCCTTGGTTCCATGCGGTTCCGCAGTGTCACCATGGTCTCCTTTGATCCGCATTGTCATCATGGACAATTGGTTCCATGAGGCCCCACAGTGTCACAATGGTCCCTTGGTTCCATAGGTTTTATGTTGTAACAATGGACTCCTTGGTTCTATGAGCTCGCCTGCTTTTTGCAGAGGTGTCTTTGGTTCCAACAAGGCCCCGCTGTGTCTCAGTGCACCCTGGCTTCCATGCGCATCTGGAGTATCACAAAGGCTCCTTGGTTCCACCAGGTCCTGCTGTGTCACAATGGATCCTGTGCTCCATGAGGCCCTCCAAAGTCATCATGGAGGCTTGCTTCCATGAGGTTCCATGATGTGCCAGTGGTCATCTTGGTTCCAGGAGCTTCCTTAGTGTCACAATGCTCTCCATGCTTCCATGATTCCCCACAATGTCCCAATGCTCTCCATGCTTCCATTAGGCCCTGCTTTGCCACAATGGTGCCCTGGTTTCCATGAGGCCCCGCTGTGTCACAATGGACTATGGTTCCATGATGCTCCGTGGTGTCACCGTGCTCTTCTTGAATCCGCAGTGTAACCATGGACCATTGGTTCCATGCGGCCTGGCCGTGTCACAATGGGCTCCTTGAGTCCATGATTCCCCACGGTGTCACAATGGAGCCTTGTTTCTAGGAGGTTCTGTACTGTCACAATTGTCTCCTTGATGCCATCAGCCCCTGCAGTGTCACAAAGGCTCCTTGGTTCCATGAGGAACACAAAAGCTTTGCAGAAACATTGAGCCACAGCTGCTGAACACAGCTGGCAACATCTGCTTGCATCAAAAGAGGGCTTCAAGCTGACAATGGCACCAGCAGCTTCCATCTGCAACAGAGACCCAGGGAAAGGACAGGCTGTGCCCGGCTGGACAAATCTGGAGGAAAATATCCTCTGGTAGAAGGCAGGTTACACCCAGCCCTCCCCCACCAGGTTCGGGAAAAAAGAATTTTCCTGGGAAGAAAGTGAAAGAGATAGAAACTATTTATTTAACAAACACACAGGAAAAGGATAACAATGCTAAATATTCAAACCTCTCGCTGTGGAGAGAAACCTGGGATACTTTGAGAGTCCTTCCGTGTTTCAGTGGGCTCTCCTGAAACATCCCTAGACAGCGAGGCCCGTGGAAAGAAATAGGGAGCGATTCTTGAGAGAAGTTTCAGAGCTCTTTCTTCTCCAGCCACATGGGCGGGGCACTGCCAAAGAACTGAGCAATCACGGCACAAGCAGGGCCCTCCTGGCACAGGGCAACACAAAATAACCAGTGCTGAACAGGATTAGGGCACATGTGAGCAGGGAGCAGGGAGACCCCGTGCCCAGGCCATGCCTCTACCCCAGGGTCCCCTCTCCCATGACCTCATGGCAGGGGGGAGGAACCCCAACACT
Source organism: Aphelocoma coerulescens (assembly GCF_041296385.1). Lineage (NCBI taxonomy): Eukaryota > Metazoa > Chordata > Aves > Passeriformes > Corvidae > Aphelocoma > Aphelocoma coerulescens. Next base: position 3,132,034 of record NW_027183804.1, on the reverse strand, counting down.
TCTGGAGGTGTAGTCTCCCTCCTCCTCCTTGGAGCTGGCTCATGGGCCCACATTCAGGGCCCCCACCTCGGGCGAAAATTCTCCCAGTGTGGTCTGATGTTGAAACAGTCAAGAAGAGAAGAAGGGAAAAACCCCCCCAAAGTCCCAGGAGAACAAAGTTCAACTCTCCATCTCCCTGCAGAGAAAAGGAGCTGAAAACTGGCTCAAAAGCAAGAAGGTTGCTTCCTCCACCCTTGCTGCAAGCAGGATGCAGAGGAGTGTGTATGTGTGTCCTTGAACAAACGCTCTGAGAAGTTTGTCCGGATTTTTTTCCTCTCCCCCCTCTCAGGCTCAGTTGAAAGGCACAGAAATGCACCAAGTTAACTTCTGGGCATAGAGCAGCCATAGGGGATACACATCCTAAAGTCACCCCAAGACACAGGCACAGAGAATTCAGTGGAAAGACTCCGAGAATTCTGCTCCCAGAGATCATTCCTGCTCACACTGACCCTTGTAGAAAGGGGCCATCGTTCCAGGCAGCCTGTACTCAGCATGTGGCTCCTGAGCGGGGTTTGTTGTTTAGGAAACCTGCTCAGGCTTTTCCATTCTTTCCTTGCAAACAGGAAAACTTCTCCTGGGCCTGTGTGCAGGCAGAGCCCTGAGGAGAGCAGGTGGCACATGGTGCGCTGGGCTGGGACAGCCAGCTGCAGAGCTCAAGGGAAGAAGCCCAAAGTGGCACAATGGCTCCTTGCCTTCACATGCAACACCTGGGTCACATCGGTCTCCTTGATTCCATGAGGCCCCACTGTGTCACAATGGCTCCTTGGTTCCATGCGGTTCCGCAGTGTCACCATGGTCTCCTTTGATGCGCATTGTCATCATGGACAATTGGTTCCATGAGGCCCCGCAGTGTCACAATGGTCCCTTGGTTCCACAGGTTTTATGTTGTAACAATGGACTCCTTGGTTCTATGAGCTCGCCTGCTTTTTGCAGAGGTGTCTTTGGTTCCAACAAGGCCCCGCTGTGTCTCAGTGCACCCTGGCTTCCATGCGCATCTGGAGTATCACAAAGGCTCCTTGGTTGCACCAGGTCCTGCTGTGTCACAATGGATCCTGTGCTCCATGAGGCCCTCCAAAGTCATCATGGAGGCTTGCTTCCATGAGGTTCCATGATGTGCCAGTGGTCATCTTGGTTCCAGGAGTTTCCTTAGTGTCACAATGCTCTCCATGCTTCCATGATTCCCCACAATGTCCCAATGCTCTCCATGCTTCCATTAGGCCCTGCTTTGCCACAATGGTGCCCTGGTTTCCATGAGGCCCCGCTGTGTCACAATGGACCTATGGTTCCATGATGCTCCGTGGTGTCACCATGGCCTTCTTGAATCCGCAGTGTAACCATGGACCATTGGTTCCATGCGGCCTGGCCGTGTCACAATGGGCTCCTTGAGTCCATGATTCCCCACGGTGTCACAATGGAGCCTTGTTTCTAGGAGGTTCTGTACTGTCACAATTGTCTCCTTGATGCCATCAGCCCCTGCAGTGTCACAAAGGCTCCTTGGTTCCATGAGGAACACAAAAGCTTTGCAGAAACATTGAGCCACAGCTGCTGAACACAGCTGGCAACATCTGCTTGCATCAAAAGAGGGCTTCAAGGTGACAATGGCACCAGCAGCTTCCATCTGCAACAGAGACGCAGGGAAAGGAAGGCTGTGCCGGTCTGGACAAATGTGGAGGAAAATATCCTCTGGTAGAAGGCAGGTTACACCCAGCCCTCCCCCACCAGGTTCGGGAAAAAAGAATTTTCCTGGGAAGAAAGTGAAAGAGATAGAAACTATTTATTTAACAAACACACAGGAAAAGGATAACAATGCTAAATATTCAAACCTCTCGCTGTGGAGAGAAAGCTGGGATAATTGGAGAGTCCTTCCGTGTTTCAGTGGGCTCTCCTGAAACATCCCTAGACAGCGAGGCCCGTGGAAAGAAATAGGGAGCGATTCTTGAGAGAAGTTTCAGAGCTCTTTCTTCTCCAGCCACATGGGCGGGGCACTGCCAAAGAACTGAGCAATCCCGGCACAAGCAGGGCCCTCCTGGCACAGGGCAACACAAAATAACCAGTGCGGAACAGGATTAGGGCACATGTGAGCAGGGAGTAGGGAGACCCCGTGCCCAGGCCATGCCTCTACCCCAGAATCCCCTCTCCCATGACCTCATGGCAGGGGGGAGGAACCCCAACACTTCTGGAGGTGTAGTCTCCCTCCTCCTCCTTGGAGCTGGCTCATGGGCCCACATTCAGGGCCCCCACCTCGGTAGAAAATTCTCCCGGTGTGGTCTGATGTTGAAACAGTCAAGAAGAGAACAAGGGAAAAACCCCCCCAAAGTCCCAGGAAAACAAAGTTCAACTCTCCATCTCCCTGCAGAGAAAAGGAGCTGAAAACTGGCTCAAAAGCAAGAAGGTTGCTTCCTCCACCCTTGCTGCAAGCAGGATGCAGAGGAGTGTGTATGTGTGTCCTTGAACAAACGCTCTGAGAAGTTTGTCCGGATTTTTTTCCTCTCCCCCCTCTCAGGCTCAGTTGAAAGGCACAGAAATGCACCAAGTTAACTTCTGGGCATAGAGCAGCAATAGGGGATACACATCCTAAAGTCACCCCAAGACACAGGCACAGAGAATTCAGTGGAAAGACTCCGAGAATTCTGCTCCCAGAGATCATTCCTGCTCACACTGACCCTTATAGAAAGGGGCCATCGTTCCAGGCAGCCTGTACTGAGCATGTGGCTCCTGAGCGGGCTTTGTTGTTTAGGAAACCTGCTCAGGCTTTTCCATTCTTTCCTTGCAAACAGGAAAACTTCTCCTGGGCCTGTGTGCAGGCAGAGCCCTGAGGAGAGCAGGTGGCACATGGTGCGCTGGGCTGGGACAGCCAGCTGCAGAGCTCAAGGGAAGAAGCCCAAAGAGTCACAATGGCTCCTTGCCTTCACATGCAACACCTGGGTCACAATGGTCTCCTTGATTCCATGAGGCCCCACTGTGTCACAATGGCTCCTTGGTTCCATGCGGTTCCGCAGTGTCACCATGGTCTCCTTTGATCCGCATTGTCATCATGGACAATTGGTTCCATGAGGCCCCACAGTGTCACAATGGTCCCTTGGTTCCATAGGTTTTATGTTGTAACAATGGACTCCTTGGTTCTATGAGCTCGCCTGCTTTTTGCAGAGGTGTCTTTGGTTCCAACAAGGCCCCGCTGTGTCTCAGTGCACCCTGGCTTCCATGCGCATCTGGAGTATCACAAAGGCTCCTTGGTTCCACCAGGTCCTGCTGTGTCACAATGGATCCTGTGCTCCATGAGGCCCTCCAAAGTCATCATGGAGGCTTGCTTCCATGAGGTTCCATGATGTGCCAGTGGTCATCTTGGTTCCAGGAGCTTCCTTAGTGTCACAATGCTCTCCATGCTTCCATGATTCCCCACAATGTCCCAATGCTCTCCATGCTTCCATTAGGCCCTGCTTTGCCACAATGGTGCCCTGGTTTCCATGAGGCCCCGCTGTGTCACAATGGACTATGGTTCCATGATGCTCCGTGGTGTCACCGTGCTCTTCTTGAATCCGCAGTGTAACCATGGACCATTGGTTCCATGCGGCCTGGCCGTGTCACAATGGGCTCCTTGAGTCCATGATTCCCCACGGTGTCACAATGGAGCCTTGTTTCTAGGAGGTTCTGTACTGTCACAATTGTCTCCTTGATGCCATCAGCCCCTGCAGTGTCACAAAGGCTCCTTGGTTCCATGAGGAACACAAAAGCTTTGCAGAAACATTGAGCCACAGCTGCTGAACACAGCTGGCAACATCTGCTTGCATCAAAAGAGGGCTTCAAGCTGACAATGGCACCAGCAGCTTCCATCTGCAACAGAGACCCAGGGAAAGGACAGGCTGTGCCCGGCTGGACAAATCTGGAGGAAAATATCCTCTGGTAGAAGGCAGGTTACACCCAGCCCTCCCCCACCAGGTTCGGGAAAAAAGAATTTTCCTGGGAAGAAAGTGAAAGAGATAGAAACTATTTATTTAACAAACACACAGGAAAAGGATAACAATGCTAAATATTCAAACCTCTCGCTGTGGAGAGAAACCTGGGATACTTTGAGAGTCCTTCCGTGTTTCAGTGGGCTCTCCTGAAACATCCCTAGACAGCGAGGCCCGTGGAAAGAAATAGGGAGCGATTCTTGAGAGAAGTTTCAGAGCTCTTTCTTCTCCAGCCACATGGGCGGGGCACTGCCAAAGAACTGAGCAATCACGGCACAAGCAGGGCCCTCCTGGCACAGGGCAACACAAAATAACCAGTGCTGAACAGGATTAGGGCACATGTGAGCAGGGAGCAGGGAGACCCCGTGCCCAGGCCATGCCTCTACCCCAGGGTCCCCTCTCCCATGACCTCATGGCAGGGGGGAGGAACCCCAACACTTCTGGAGGTGTAGTCTCCCTCCTCCTCCTTGGAGCTGGCTCATGGGCCCACATTCAGGGCCCCCACCTCGGGCGAAAATTCTCCCAGTGTGGTCTGATGTTGAAACAGTCAAGAAGAGAAGAAGGGAAAAACCCCCCCAAAGTCCCAGGAGAACAAAGTTCAACTCTCCATCTCCCTGCAGAGAAAAGGAGCTGAAAACTGGCTCAAAAGCAAGAAGGTTGCTTCCTCCACCCTTGCTGCAAGCAGGATGCAGAGGAGTGTGTATGTGTGTCCTTGAACAAACGCTCTGAGAAGTTTGTCCGGATTTTTTTCCTCTCCCCCCTCTCAGGCTCAGTTGAAAGGCACAGAAATGCACCAAGTTAACTTCTGGGCATAGAGCAGCCATAGGGGATACACATCCTAAAGTCACCCCAAGACACAGGCACAGAGAATTCAGTGGAAAGACTCCGAGAATTCTGCTCCCAGAGATCATTCCTGCTCACACTGACCCTTGTAGAAAGGGGCCATCGTTCCAGGCAGCCTGTACTCAGCATGT